>NC_056665.1:37653777-38278777 GCF_018350195.1 Panthera tigris
ACTCATGAAGCACGAGATCATGACCTGAGCCGAAGTCGGATGCTCAACCGACTGAGCCACCCAGGCGCCCCGAGAAAAGAGAATCTTAAGCAGGCTCCATGCTCAGTGTGGAGCCTGACAAAAGGCTCGATCCCACCACCGTGGGATCATGACCTGAGCTGAAACCAAGTCAGACACTCAACTGACTAAGCCACCCAGATGCCCCAAAAAGTTGTTTCATTTATAATTTTATTCCTTAAAAAAAATTTTTTTTAACATTGATTCTTGAGAGAGAGAGAGAGAGAGAACTGAGTAGGGGAAGAGCAGAGAGAAAGGGAGACAGAGACTCTGAAGTGGGCTCTGCAATGTCAGTGTAAAGCCTGACATGGGGCTTGAACCACAAACTGTGAGACCATGACCTGAGCCAAAGTTGGATGCTCAACCAACAGAGCCACCCAGGTGCCCCTATTCATTTTTTTTTTTTTTTAACCACAGCATTCCATATTCTTTCAAAGACTGAAACTATGGGATCTGGTAGGGATTTATTAATGGTTTGGGTTTTTTTTTAAAGTTTATTTATTTTGAGAGAGAGAGAGCAAGCACGAGCAGGGGAGGGGCAGAGAGAGAAGGGGTGGGGAGAGAAATCCCAAGCAGGCTCTGCACTGTCAACAGAGTCTGATGTGGGACTCGAATCCACGAACCGCATGATCAGGACCTGAGCTGAAATCAAGAGTCGGACGCTTAACTGACTGAGCCACCCAGGTGCCCCAGGATTTATTAATTGTAAAGGTGGCTCACCAATCTCAGCTAACCTGGTAGCGCCAAGAGGGTGATTATGTTTTATGAAAACAGATACGATGACTTCAGGGGTTAATTTTTTTTTTCACATTACTTAGAAAAATGAGAAAGAATGAATTTTCTTTAAAAACCAAGCAGAACAAACATTAACTATTCTGGTATTCCAATATAAAAAAAATGGTTTGTACTGTTCTGAGGAGGAGATTCAGAGTAATATCTTTTTATTATCAAGATAATATATGAACTGAGAGTAAGATCCAGGTTTCCATCCAACTAATGTGTTTAACGTCATATAAAGACCATGGGGTTGGGGCACCTGGGTGGCTCAGTCGGTTAAGCGTCCGACTTCAGCTCAGGTCATCATCTCAAGGCTCGTGGATTCGAGCCCCATCTCAGGCTCTGCACTGACAGCTTAGAGCCTGGAGCCTGCTTCAGATTCTGTGTCTTTCTCTCTCTCTCTGTTCCTCCCCCACTTGCATTCTGTCTCTCTCTCTCTCTCTCAAAAATAAACATTAAAAAAAAAAAGACTATGGGAAGTCAAACAGACTAAATAAATCTAGAATCCTCATTAAAAAAAATGACCTTAAGGTGTTAAAACAAAACTTGGCTCCAAAATGATACTAGATAACCTTCCTGCTTGTCTCTCCACACACTCTTGAAATGATTGTGGAAACTAATTACAGCATTTGTGCCCCCCAAACTTCCCTTAGTTAAAAGGTAGGAAAAAGGAAAAGGTCTAAGTCAAGTCCAGCTTGGGTCTTTGAAACAGCTCTATGCTTCTAATTTTTATACTTGGTAAATTTATTTCAGAAGAGTTAATAAATTATCTTATGACAGGAATGAACCCAACAAGTAAACAGAATATAGGTGTACAAGTTCGAAAAAGAATTTCCTGCTCAACCTTTACATTCAGAGATCCATAAGTAAGAGCTGATCACATCAATAATTTAATTCTGATCCAGTGACAAAGCATGTTTGTATTTCTGGAAAAAACAGCCAATCTTATTGACTGACATTTTGGGATACTTGAGGGTTAATTAAATAAGCAATGTGGCAAAGCGGCCAATGTGCTGTAAGGTGCAATTTTTCTGTAGGATTAAACTTCAAAACTCAGCAATTTCACCCTCGAACCAACTAGTTAAGCCAACTAAACAGATAAGTTGGTAGCTCCTGGATAAAATCTAATGCCTTTTAGAAAGACTTAAAAATCAGATCATGACTGGATTGACTTTGTAATTTATGATCTGTTAGGATAAAGCTGTGGAATTAATTCAAGAATTCTACATTACCAAGTACATAAAGATAAAGATGTTGGTTTTAAATGTTATTTTTGCATAAGTTTACTTACCGCCATATAAGCATTTGTTCCAACATACGTCTTGGCTATAGAATTCACCAGCTATGAGACAAAACAGTCTGTTAGAACAATATAAAGATAATGTGGAAATAAAATGGGCAATTATTCCTCATTTAACCTACAATCATCATTTCTATAAATCAACTAAAAATTATGTAAAAGGGAACAAATTTATCTACAAAGGCATTAAAAATGATTAAATCTCTCTTTTCTTTTGAATGTGATTTCCAATTTAAACAAGCACAGCATTACAGTTTATAGCAGATAACCTTAAACAATTCACTTAAGCAGGATGCTTATCGCTTTAGTACCCCAAACCCGCCTGATATAAAAAGTCAATTTGAAGTAGAATTTGAACACACTCATTTTTCAGTCAGATGGCTCAAGATGTGAATGGCGCCCATGCATTGCTAGAATGAAACGGGCACTAAATACGCTGGAGGGATAACAGACTTTGACAACTCATAATACAACGATGACCTTCGCTTTGGTCTTCGTGTTTGGCTGGGAGTAAAGGTGGCTGCAATTCAAATCAACATCACAGCACGCTCGTGGGTCACTATCACCGGGGTTCTCAGGGGAGGCCCAAAATGGAAATTAATTAAAATTTGTGCTGCACATTGTAATGGCCCTCCACCATTGTTCCTCCCAATATTAATTTTTATTGTGGGCCAGTTGGGCTCCCCAGGCACAGCTCCCACTCTGCCCTCCCTTTTGTCTGGTCAAAACGCTTTCATATCAAAGCTGCATCTCAATGAAGTTTGCTATTCGTAAGTAGTAATTACAATATCAGCAGTTTTTACTGTCATTAAACAATGAACAATCATATTCTGATGAAGGAAACTCGCTCGGAGATTAAAAATGAATAACACGCTCCCAGCCGAGGAGAAGATGCGGAGTTCTGTTTGTCTGGCAGCGAGGTGATTTTTCAATCCGAAGAGTAGACTGAAAATAAAAAGTGAATGTTGCAGACAGGAGAGCAGATTGGGAGGAAAAAGAGACCTACCTGAGTGCTAACTCCAAAATCACACAGCTTGACCTGTCCTCTTGTGTTTACTAGCATATTGGAGGGCTTCACATCTAGAAGGGGACCAAAAAAGTCCATATAACTAAGTCTGTATCTACAGTGCACGTTTAAAAAAAGCACACATGCACACCATACCATATTGCAGAAATGACATCATCTGTTCAACCCGGAATTCTAATCACAAATTTAATGCAAAGCATTTTATCTGGAGGCAAAATGTAAGGTCCTAACTCCTTCACTTCCAACCATTTCTGGTTTCTATGGAAGCAAGGGTTTATTTCAAGTGAAAGTCAAATAAAATCTTGGCTTCCAACAACAGTAAATACATCCATCATCCTATCCCCAGGCTTTCAGGAAAAGTAGGTAGATAAGAAAATGTAATCTTGCAAAGAATTTGCACAAAAAGGTTTGGCTTTGCTGTTGATGTGAAACTACTCCTCCCATCTAAGAAGCAGTAAGGCCAACGGGAAGCCAATGAGAAAAAAAAATCATTCATATGTTGCTGGTAACGGGACATATCTATATGAAACAATGACAAAATGAATGCACTATTGCTATCTCCTGGTTTTATGTGACAAATGCTACTTCAGATAACACTCAGAAATTGGTCTAAAGGCGAGGGTAGATGTGTGTGCATATATGCACTTACTGATCATGGTTTCATTTCTCCTTCTCTCCCCTTACATCACTTTTGACTGCTGTTATAGTTAACAAAAGAATTGACATAGCTTTTGCCAAGGCAGTCAGTTGCTAAATAATAACACAAAGGGTTTCTGTGAAGCATTGTCAGTGACAACAATGAGCCATTTCAGGAATTCCGGGAGCCCACAAAAACCATCCAAGCAGGATAAGAGCACACCACTGTTGACGGTACAGAATAGCACCTGCTTCAACATTTCATCTTCAACTGCGAAAGTGGTCTGGAACAGACAACTTGTTATATTTAATACAGCATACAACCTGCATTACCCCAAAACTGAACAAGAGACTCAACTTTTTATGTAACATTTTTAAAAGACATGTGAGTATTCTCACCCCAAGCCTTCACTTTGCAAAAGACTACCCTAACAAAGTAACCTGCCAACAGTAGGTACTTAATCCAAACTTCAAGTTCAAACTCAGTAAACAATTACTGAACTCTACTTCCTATGTGACAGGCAATGTGCCAGGCACTTTCTCATACATGTGCTCATTTGGTGTCACTTGGCTGACACTAGAATGTAAATGGCATGAAGGCAGGGACTTTGTTTCTTTTACTGACTACTGTATTCCCAGCCCCTAGAAGAGTTTCAGGCATATAGCAAGTGCTTAATAAATACTTGTTGAATGGATGAGAGAATAAACAAATGGAAACCATAAACACAAAGCATTATTTTATGCTGATGATTCTATTTCAGTGATCAGGGTTAGCTATAGAACATGTCTCTGTCGCATGACCTTCATACAAGACATACTACGTACTATCTTTAGGGGCACTCTCTCTATGAAAACAAGTTAGCATGCCTACGGCTGGTATAGGTTCTTTTCCCAACTAGTCTTTCTGCCTCAAACCTTCCTCAATTTGAACATAAATCTTACACACCATCGTATCAAATATCCACTTTTACTACATCATTTCTCTTCTTGGTGAGGAAGTAAAATATTCCCTGACCTCCCCCGCCAGCCTGAATGTGAACTCCTAGTTAGCATAATACATGCACATTACAGCACCATTAGACATTCAATAAATGTTTGGTGAACTGAAAGAAATGTTAGACTCCACATATGCGGGTCTTATTTTCCAAATCCAATTCTCATTACAGGCACTCAACTTAGAATATTTTTCTTTTGGACAACCTACTCTTTTATATATTGACATCTTTAAACCCCTCTTAAGCTGCCACATCAGATGGAGACAGTTAATGAACAAATATTTTGAGCTCCTGGAAGATGGAGCTGCCTGGAAATCATGAGGTATGCCAAAATTAACAAATCTTTAGCTTTAATCAGATACACTTTTGACTTAAGTGGATCAATAGAGAGAGAAACAATAAAACAAGAGTACTGCTAGATTATACTCTAAAAGGCAGGTGTAAATAAGAACTTCATTGCATTTTTCAGCTAAGGACATCATTTTAAACTTACATGCCAGCCTGCTCTATGACTTTTGCACATTCACCTCTCAGCCTAGTTCTCAGGAACACTTTATATGTGAAAGCAGTAAACACCAGTCATCCTCATGTCAAGCTTTGTACTCCACCTGACCATTTTAATCATTGTCTCGATAGAAACAAAACCCTCCATCACCAAGCCTTTGTTCATGCTGCGTGTTCCCCTCTCCCTTCCGCTCCCAAGTTGAGAAATCCTTCCTTGATATGTCCTGACTGAATCTTGCCCATATTTCAACTCAAGAACCCTCTCTCCCTGTTGCCTTGACTACTCAGGTCAACAAAGTCATGGCTTCCTCTGAACTGCTAATGCATTGACTGTCTGTGCCATTTGTTTGGAACTAAGCATGTGACACTGTTTGACTCGTAGTTATTTACCATATTTACTGGTGGAGGTGTCACCACCCCAAGTAAGAAGTTCACAGGGCAGGAAAATGCTTCACACATCCTTGTGTGCATCCCTTCTGACAACAGTGTCTTGATCACTGGTTAATGGCTTGTTAAACAATATACTAAATTTGCTAAGTACTCCCCTCACACTAATATCTGGAGACATCACTTGAACACAACAGACTCCTTTAAACAAAACCAATGGATGTAGGATAGGAGGCAGAGGATCTGTGTTTTGGTCTTTCTGGCCCTGCCACAAACTTGGCATGTGCATTTCACCAGGCAGGTGACGTTTTAATTTCTACCACTACAGGGAAATAGTAATAGCCATTCTGCCAATCTTAAAGAACTGTGGGGACTGGATGAGATAATAAATAAACTGCGCCCCCCACCCAAAGGAATGTAAAACTGCTTTTAAACTGTCAAATATTCCATAAATACAAGGTACTATTATCCATTGGTAATCAACCGAACTGTTATACAACAACAAGTGGGGTATTTTGACATATTTAGGAAATAGCTTGTTGTTACTGCAGCAAGTTTTACCTGTATTTGAGTAAATGCTAGCTGAAAGAAGGTAATTCCCAAAGTGTAGTAAGTAGAACTATAAAACCAATTTAATGTTTATGAGGATGCATTCTGGTCAGATCATGTGCACACATTCTTCAACAAGGCTACTGGTCTCTCTGTATTTGTGCTTGCCTATTACAGTCTGTGTTAAACACAGCAACCAAAGTGATCTATTTATTATTTTTTTAATTAAAAAACAATTTTTAATGATACTTTTAAAACTAAATCACCCCATGTCACTTCTCTGCCTAAAACCTAAAAGGGCTTCCTACCTCAACACAAAACACGGCCCTACAATCCTCATGATAGTCTCTGAGGCTGTCTCTGAGCTGGTCCCCACTAACTCTGTGCTCATACCCTTCCTATTCCTCTCTCTGCCCAAGCTGCTTCCTTTTACTGGCCTTCTTGCTAGACCTGTTACTGCTTTGGGGCTCTATCTCCCTGGAATACTCTGATCCCATACATATACATGTGCATAGCTTGCTCCTTCATTTCCTTTAGGTTTTTAACTCACATGTAAAGAAGCCTTCCCCAGTCACCCGGTATGAACAGCAATCTCTTCCCACCCCAGACATATATGTAAATCTGTTTCTCAGTCCCTCCGTCTCGAAGGGAACCTACACAAACTCAGAGAGTAGATGTTTGGTCACTACTATACCTAGACTGGTGTCTGGTACTGACAAGAAATGATAGTTGTTGAACAAATGGTGAATGAATGATATCACTACTAAACAGATGGACAAACGTGCCCATCCAGAGAACTTGGCCTGAGAAGGAGCTAATCTTTTCCCACCTAATGGCATATACATTTCACTACTAATGAATACATTTTTAAATGACATTTTTCATTCTGGAAAGAATCCACAGTTGTTCAAAAACACTTATTCAACAAGTATTGACTGACACCTTAACAAGTGTCTGATATGGTAAGTGATGTGGAGAGAAAATGAGTCAGACCCTATCTGTGCCCTTCAGGCCAGTGCAGACTGAAGACCTGTTGGTATATTCTTTTACCAAAATAGAGCACATGAGAGTTCAGGATAACCACACTGCTTATGTATAATCTAAATGGGATTCTCCTCCTGAACAACTGGTATGCTTCCTATAATAAAAACAATGATAATTATATAACTAAAGAGCTCCCAAGCTTGGCTGTGCATAAAACCCCCCACAAAACTGAAAAAACAAACAAACAAACAAACCCACAAACAAACCACAAAATTCCAAAACCAACTTTTTTGAGTTTCACCTCAGATCTACTGAATCAGAAATCAATCTAACACAGCCTGGTCTTCAGACCAGCATTTAGAAAAGACTAACATAACTTGCTATATTGCTTCCAACTTATCTGCTATACAGTTAAGAATATCTGAAGAGAAATTTCTTCTCTACTTTTAAAAATCGATTTTATTCATTAAAAAAACAATTTTATTGCAATCATTTTGAACTCTGAGTGTGACAAATGTAAACATCCACGTATCCACACCACAATCAAGATATGAAACATTTATGTCGCCCCAAAAATTTCCCTGAGCCCCTTTATAGTCAACTCCTCTCTGACCCCTGGCAACCACTAACTGGTTACTGTTGTTATAGTTTTGCCTTTTCTACATACATTATAAATCCCATAATATGCTGGTTACTGTTTAGATGGTATATCTGTCATTAACATTCAAAGTTGATATGCTGCAGACAGTACACAGTTGGGTCTTGCTTTTTTAACTACATGACAATTTGTGCTTTTAATTGGAAAATTTAGACCATTTACATTTAATGTAATTATTGATATGGTTGAGTTCAACCTTACCATCTCACTATTTGTCCCATCTGTTCTTAGTTTCTTTTGTCTTGTCTCCTTGCTTTTTTTTGGATTATTTGTGTGTGTGTGTGTGTGTGTGTGTGTGTGCGTGCACGCGCACGTAAAATGAATCCACTGATCTCTACCATGGGCTTATAAGCCAGAGGCTGGCAACCTTTTCTATAAAAAAACATATTTCAGGCTTTGAAGGCCATATGGTTTTTGTTATAACTACTACTCAATTTTGCTATAGTGTAAAAGCAATCATAGGCAAAACATAAACTAATGGGCATGGCTGTGTTCCAATAAAATTTTGTTTATAAAAACAGGCAGTGAGCCAAATAGCCTGCAGGCTAAAGTTTGCCAGCCCCTGTTTGAAGCTTTTTTTTTTTTTTTACAGCTGCTCTAGAATTTGCAGAATGTTTAACTTCTCACAGTATACTTTCAAGTAATATTTGGATATTTCATTTGTAATGTAAGAACTTACAACAATACTTTCATTTTTTCCTTCCATCCTTTGTGTACTGTTACATATCTTTTTTCTACATGTTATAAGTTCCACAATATACTCTTTATTTTTGCTTTAATCTTTTAAAGACATTTAAAATTGATAAAAAAGTCTTTTATAATATCTACATGTTTACCATTTCTAATGCTATTTATTACTTTGTGTAGGCCTAATCATGCATTTGATACCATTTTTGTTCTGCCTCAATAACTTCAACATTTTTTTATAATGTTGGTCTACTGGCAATAAATAAAAAATTTTCTCTTCTTTTTTGCCTAGAGAAGTCTTATTTGTTCATTTTGAAATGTATGTTTAGTAAACAGAACTCTGGATTGATAGGGTTCCCATCCCTAAACATTTTCAGGGTGTCCTTCCATTATCTTCTGGTTTGCATAGCTTCAGACAAGAAGTCTGCTGTCATTCTTATTTTATTTTATTTTTGTTCTACTTGTTTTCTCTGAATTATTTTAAAGATTTTTTAAATCACTGGTTTTTAAATTTTTTATTTTGTTGCATTTTGGTATGGTTTTGTGTTTATCCTGGTTAGGGTTTGTTGAACTTCTTAGATCTATGGGTTTATGGGTTTCATCAAATTTACAAAATCTGGAGTCTATTTTTTCAAGTTATTTGTTGTTCCTTTTTTTCTCTCCTTTCCTTCTGAGACTTGAGACTCCGTTACACATATATCCTAGATTTCCTGATACTGTCACAAAGCTCACTGAGCCTGTGCTAATTTTGGTTTGTTTTTTTTTTTTTTTTTTTTTGGTCTTTTTTGCTCTTTTGTTTTTTTGTTTTTAGTAATTTTGGATAATTTCTGTATTTCTAACATCAAGATCACTGATCGCTTTTTTCTGTGTGTCTAATCCACTGTTAAGTCCATCAAGTGAAATTTCTATTTTAGATATTTATTTTTCATCTCTAGATGCTCCATTTGATTCTTTAAGACTTCCATTTCTCTCCTCATAATGCTCATGTTTCCCTTGAGATCCTTGAAAATACTTATAACATTTATAGTAACTGTTCTAAAGTCCTTGTCTGCTCAGTCCATTATCTAAGAGTGTGGGGGTGAGGGGTGCTGTTTACATTAATTTTTTTCCCTCCTGGTTATGATCTTTCATCCATTATCAGAAAAATTCTTTGTTTACCTACTAATTCTTATTCAGATGCCAGATGTTGCGAATCTTATTAAGATCTGAATTTTGTTTTAGTCCTTTAAAGAGTGTTGGACTTGATAACAGCAGGTAGTTATCTTATTTGCAGATAGCCAGATCATGTTGAAGCTTATTTTAGACTCTTTATTCATGGAGAGCCTAGAGTAACCCCTACTGTAGGGTTAGTTTAGCCCCACTATGAAAGCATGACCCTTCTCAAAAGTCTCTCTGGAATGCTCCAATGGATTCAACAATGTCTCCCCACTCTAGCTGATTCAGATTTTAAAAATTCCGAACCTTGTATAAGCTTTGGGAATTGTTTAGCTTATAGTTCCCCAGAAATATTCTTTCCAAGACAGTACTTTGTCTAGCTTTGTAACACTTCACCCTACAAATGCACAGAATATTTGGCTAACAACTTGAGGAGACCCTAATACAATTTCTTGAGTTCTTTTTCTGCATAATTCCTGCCTCTGTAGGGCTCTGCCCTGTAAATTCTAGCCATTTTGCTTTCTTGACCTCCAAACTCGGCCTCTTCAGCTCTTCAGACCTTTGGGCTCTGTCTAGGTGCCCTCTCCCTAAGCTCCACTCCAGAAACTGCCTCAAGCAGAAAGCTTGGGGGATTATAGAGCTCACTTCATCTGTTCACCTCTTCTCAGGGATCACAGTCCTGCAGTGCTTGTTATCTAATGTCTGAAAACAGATGTTTAATAAATTTTGTCCAGTTTCCTAGTTGTTTTTGGTGGACAGTTAAGTCCCATAGCAGTGATTCCTTCCTGGGCAGAAGTGGGAACATCTCTTTATTTAAAAATTCTTGTCTTTTCATCTTTTGTTCATTGTTTTGACCTGATGTTGTAAGTTGTCTTAATTTTTTGTTTGTTTGTTTGTTTGTTTGAGACAGAGAGAGTGTGTGAGTGGGGGAGAGGGCAGTGGGAGAGAGAATCTTAAGCAAGCTCCATGCTCAGCACACAGCCCAACAGAGGGCTTGATCCCGTAACCATGGGATCATGATCTGAGCCAAAAATCGAGTGTTGGACACTCAACTGACTGAGCCACCCAAGATCAAGAGTCACATGCTCTTCTGACTGACCCAGCCGGCTGCCCCTCAAAGCTGTTTTTGAAATAAGGAGGGTATAATATTAGGGCTTTATTTAGTTAGGCTGAATCTTAATTCATGTGGCAGAATTCGAAACAAATGTAATCTCTTTTAAATGTTGGAATGAGGATCGCTCCTTCAATTTAAGTTTCACTTCAGCCGAATAAGATATTCCACCTTGTATCTGAGGTATCAACAATCCTAGTATACAGCCACTGAACATATTACTTCCAACTTAACACTTAAAACATTATGAATTCAGCAACTCTCAAAAACAGCTCCTGGAATACTGAAGTGATGTTTTCAACCTCATTCCAAGCCATAAACATGACAGATTAGGCAGAGAGCTTCTTTTAAGTAAGTAGTTATATCTATGCTTATTAAACATTTTGTAATGTTTATTTTTGAGAGAGAGAAACAGAGCATGAGCAGGGGAGGGGCAGAGAGAGGGAGACACAGAATCCAAAGCAGTCTCCAGGTTCTAGCTAGCCATCAGCACAGAGCCCAGCACAGGCTTGAACTCATGAACCGTGAGATCATGACCCGAGCTGAAGTCAGACGCTTAACCGACTAAGTCATACAAGTGCCCCTCTATGCATATTTTAATGTAGTCTCAAGTTATAAGAAACAAACAGCAATTGAAAGCATACAGTTTTTTATTCAGCTCACTTAAAAACACCATAGCCTTTCTTCTGTAAGCAAAGCACAGAAAAGACAAGTCATTAAAGTGAGTGATTATAAATGGCAATCATCAGGGCAGATGTAAGTCATTTTGGTTTAATCAGGCCATTAATTATTAGGGTTTATCAATTAGTTTTATTGAAGGCAAGGGAGCTTAAATGAATAGTAGAGCATTGATTTTAACTGAGACATTTTCTCAAAGAAAATACAAATGAAGTGTGTAAAATTACAGGTCCTTTTCATACCACTAAAAAGAAATAAGCTTCAGGGCGCCTGCGTGGCTCAGTTGGTTAAGTGTCCAACTCTTAATTTCGTCTCAGGTCATGATCTCAGGGTTCATGGGTTTGAGCCCTACGTCAGGCTCTGTGCTGTCAGATTCTCCAATAGAGCATCTGGGATTCTTCTCTCCCTCTCTCTCTGCCCCTCCCCTGCTTCCACACTCTCTCTCTCTCTCACAAATAAATAAATAAACATTAAAAAAAAAAGAGAAATAAGCTTCATCTATTGTAAAACAAAAGGCTTTGGTGAAAAACCAAATTAACTCTAATTCTCTTTGCTTTACATATAAAGTACGTTCCCTAACTTGCAGCAGTCTGATTTTATCTTGGCCAAGAGTTCAACATTGTGTTGGAGAAATTGAGATAAAGGTACAATGCAGGGGCGCCTGGGTAGCTCAGTCAGTTGAGTTTCTAACTCTTGGTTTCAGCTCAGGTCACGATCTCGCAGTTTGTGGATTCAATCCCCATGTCGGGTTCCATGCTGTCAGCAAGGAGACTGCTTGGGATTCTCTCTCTCCTTTTCTTTCTGCCCCTCCCCTACTCGCTCGCTCTCTCCCTCTCTAAAAATAAATCAACTTAAAAAAAAAGGTACAACGCAAAGTGACTCATTTTAAAAATCAGGTTATTTCTTATCTTCTTTCATTTTAGAAAAAAATTTAGTCATTTTATGCAGATAGACTTTTATGGGAATCAGAATAGATTTCTATTGGTCAGACCCTCTCAGACAAGATGACATGGAAAGTGTGTGTGCGCACGTGCACATACATTCGCTCATGTGAGTATGATATACAAGATCATGGGTGATATATGATCTGCCTACACTGACAAGGTTGTTATGAAAACTGAGTGAGACCATGGGCTTAGCAGTGCCCATCGCAGAGCTGGAGCTCAACAAATTGCCAAATAAATGAAAAGAATGGGAGAAACATTTTGTAAACTTGAATGCACTTTGTATACCACTTGTAGAGTTGGTAGTGACAATGACTCTCACCCTAGAAAGTCAGGAAGTGGATTATCTAATACACTGAACCAGATGCAGTGCTAAATAAAGTTCACTCTCATTATACAAGCTCTACCTGAAGACAGGCTCCACCAGGATGGCCAGTGCTGTTCAGGGGAGATCACAGAAGAGTTAACAATCACAACACGTGTCTCTTGTCACAATATATGCCCACTCCTTCAGTGAGATTTCACAGTAAGCTGGGCTAGTTATTGATGATGTACTGAATATCTGAGCTGCAGCAGGGACATCCCACATAAATAATAGCCAGTTATGATGCAGTTCTATTTCATAATTTGAAGTGCTTAGCAGATTACTAGAAAGAGATCAAGGAGTGAGAAGAATCAAAGAATTTACAAACAGGGTCTCATGTTATGCAGAAGATAGCAGTAGACAGTTTTCTACAGGAGCCTATAATTGAATAAAAATCAGCCTTAAAGTGTTTAAAAATTAAACACAAACTTACCATATAACCCTTGTGGTCACTTTCCTACTCCATATTTAACAAAATATGAGACATCAGTTAACTATACTGATCAAGAGTAAAATGGTTACATCTTCTCAAAACTGGTATGTACCAGATAACCTGATTCACTGTGATTACAAATATTTAAAGAAAAATACTAACCACCCCCCCCATATCTACTCAAGAGATATGAAAACAGAATCAAATAGACTATGAATGGAATATGAATAGAAGATTTATGAATAGAAGCATTATCATAACAGCCCCAAACTTAGACACAAACCAAATGTCTATTAGCAAATGGATGAATAAAATGTGATCTATCCAGAAAATGGATTATTACAAAGGAACGGGCGACACACTGTACAACATGGTGAACCTCAAAAACATTATTTATTGAAAAAAAAATTTTTTTAACGTTTATTTATTTTTGAGACAGAGAGAGACAGAGCATGAACGGGGGAGGGGCAGAGAGAGAGTGAGACACAGAATCGGAAGCAGGCTCCAGGCTCCGAGCCATCAGCCCAGAGCCTGACGCGGGGCTCAAACTCACAGACCGCGAGATCGTGACCTGAGCTGAAGTTGGACGCTTAAACGACTGACCCACCCAGACGCCCCTCAAAAACATTATATTAACGGAAAGAAGTGAAATAGAAAAGATTCTTTTCTAATTGGGAGTTTTTTTTTTTAAAGTTTATTTATTATTTATTTTGAGAGAGACAGAGAGTGTGAGTAGGGGAGGGGCAGAGAGAAAGGGAGACAGAGAATCCCAAGTAGGCTCCTCACTATCAGCCCAGAACCTGATATGGGGCTCAAACTCACAAAACTGTGAGATCAGGACCTGAGCTGAAACCAAGAGTCAGACGCCTAACTGACTGAGCCACCCAGGCGCCCTGAGATAGAAAATATTTTTTATTGAGGTGTCTGGCTGGCTCATTCAATAGAGCATGCACTCTTGATCTCAGGGTTGTGACTTCAGGCCCCATGTTGGGGATAGAGTTTACTTAAAAAAAAAAAAAGAATGAGTGAATGAATGAATGAATGAATGAAAGGAAGGAAAGAAAGAAAATATTTTATACTGTATGATTCTGTTTATATAAAATGTCCAGAAAAGGCAAATCAATAAAGTGAGAAAATAGATTAGTAGCTCCCTGGGGATGGGAGCAGGGACTGCAAATAGGCATGAGGACTTTTTTGGGGGCGATAGAAATGTTCTAAAATGGATTATGGGAATAGCTGCACAATTCTGTAACTTCTTAAAAACCCCTGAATCATACACTTAAAATGGGTGCATTTTATGATATACAGGCTACCTACCAATAAAACTTAAAAAAATCAGCCTTAAAACACAATTTGACTTATTCTCCATAGTGTCTCAGGTGCTTTGTGGCCACCGGGGTCACTTTCCTACTCTACTTATAACTAGATATGAAACACATAGTTAGTTAAACCGACCATATGCTAAATACAAAATGGCAAAACTGATATGCACTAGAAGGCCTGATTGTGGCTATCAATATTTAAAGACACTCATTTTTAGGTGTCACTTCTGCGTGTTTAAGACTATTCCCCCCAAATGACTAAGGCTTTGTATACAAAATGTGAAAACAACTGGTTCAAACATGAAAAATTTGGTCAACCAACCATAGTTGCCTCAATAACCTCCAGAAACTGCTTTGATTTTCAGGCTGGACTGGCTCATTTTTTTTTTCACTGAATTGACCAAACTGACTGTGGAAATTGGTATCATGTTGAGACAACCCATGTTGCCACCCATAACCGCCTCATGCAAGAAACTGTATCTTGACTCATGCTGCATCAATTAGCCATTAAACAATCCACACAAACAGCGTCAAGCTGAAGCTTGCTAATAAAGCTCGGAGCCCACAGGAGCATGGGCTTTCTGCGGCTCTTCACAAAAGCCCCCACCGCCCACAGCCCAGCCCCCGCTCCCAACACAATCAGGGGTCAGAGGGGGGAGGCTACCCTCCGTCAGGATATGGCTGGGTGACGAAGGGGCTGCTCAAAATAGATAAATAAGAGCGCTTTCACTAAACTACAGTTGGAGTTACCCAAGGAGCTTTGTACAGGGATCTACACGTCGATATCCTGGTAAGATTAGCTCCAAAGAAAACCTTGGCTTTGTCGATGCTACCACATGTTTTCTCTTGTCAGAAAAGGAAAGTCACGCAAATTGAGGATTCCCTTCTTGCTGTGATCTATTCATATCAAGGGCTGATGGTATTCTACTTCTGTTCCCTTTTGGACTCCATTTTGTTTGATGCTTAAAATATTTAATTTGCTCCGTGCTTTCCCGGGTAAGCCTCACTGGACGCTTCTAGAAATAGGCACGGGACAATTCTTAAAGGAACATGAGCTCAGTTTTAAAATGTGGCATGTGGCTCTGTGGTGGGATGACAATGAAAGCAGAAATAAACTTCCCTGAAACTTTTCCCTCTATAAAGCAATTACACGGTTTTGCCTGCATGCCAGGAAGCCGCTCTCAGTTTACCAGGAGCCAGAGGACACATTAGCAGGTCTCCCCTCCTGGTAACCTCTCCTAGCACTGTGGCAGGGTGCTGCGGCAAAAGCCTCTTACATTATGTTTCATTGTCTCATGAAAAGACAACAACTAATATATTTACCTCGTTATTTCTTGGGGACTACATTCTAATGAATGAGAACAGCAGGTACAATTAGATATAGACTATGCTGACAGTCTGCATTACAAATTCATCTGTGCACAACAGGGACACACATAAGAGAAAACCACAATGCAATATAAAAGTTATTCTAATCACTCCATCATGTAATAAAGGGTAGGTCATCCAAATATTCTTGTAAAGCCTTAAATAAAATTAAGCAGCATAATTAGCTGCGCAAAACGACAGTTATCATCTAGAGTCTCATGATTCAGTTCAGAAAGGAGGCAACAAACCTGGTTTTCTCCTTCACTTACGAGAAAGGCAAAAGACAAACAGCTGATACAAGGCTGATACCAACAGCAAAATGGCTTCTGCCTTCCCTCAATCTTTTCACAGTAAGTAAAGGAGGCTCCCTTCCAGCAAAGTGGATTTTTTTTTAATGTTTATTTATTTTTGAGAGACAGAGAGAGAGAGAGGGAGAGAGAGAGGGGCTGAGCATGAGTGGGGGAAGGGCAGAGAGAGAGAGGGAGACATAACATGTGATGCAGGCGCCAGGCTCTGAGCTGTTAGCACAGAGCCTGAAGCAGGGCTTGAACCCATGAGCCTTGAGATCATGACCTGAGCCGAAGTTGGACGCTTAACTGACTGAGCCACCCAGGTGCCCCCCAACATATATTTTAGATTCCTACCTGGCAATATGTACATATTCAGGTCAGTGTGTGGGAAACACCAGGTGTGGAGGAACAAGTTCCTGGGAGTCAGAAGGGACATATATTCTGCCCCAGCCCTGGAAGAACCTACTTGTCCAAGTCTAAGACACCACAAATTGTTAAGACTCCTACTAACTATGAAGGCTTCTCAGTGAAAAAGGAAAATTACATTAAATGCATAAATAAAAGGTAAGATGCATTTTCATTGCAGATTTGGAGCAGCATGTCTATAAGATCAACTCTGGTAAACTGTTCAAAAGAAATAAAAATTCCAACAGCTAATACTTCTTTGGCACTTGCTGTATGCCCAGCACTGAGTTAAATGCATTATCGTCATACGCATTATTAACTCATTTAGTTCTCATTATAACTGATGAGATAAATATCATTAGCCCCAATATATAGATGAGTAAATTGAGGCTCAAATTAATGAAATTACTTGCCCAAGGCCACACAATTAGAGTCTCCAATCCTAAGTCTTAAGCCTTAACAAACTGCACTATATTTACAAGATCAACCTCATCTGAATGTATAGGTTGGCCTATTATTCCAGCTTTGGCACTGAAGAGCTGACCGATCTTCAGAGGTTTTATTTCAGTCTTTTCCACTTCTTACAGAAAAGTAGATTAGGAGGAAAGTTTGGGGAAGTTTCTAACTATTCTCTCACATAACCTCTTGCTGTTTTCCTCGTGAAGCAGTTATTTGAACCATACAATAGCTGTTATGTCCCAGACATAAGGCTATGACCTCTTTGAGGAACTGACCCAAGGTCACGTAGCAAAGTTGAATGAAGAGGCAGAAGCAGAATTTAAACCCGGGTCTGACCCTAAAACTAGAGCTCTTCCGTTAGACCACCAACTACTGATTGCCCTTTTTATGGCTAAATTATTTACCCTTATGGAGCCTCAGTTTCCTCATCTAAAAATAGGGATACAATGATACTTTTCTTGCAAGGTTATCATGAAGCCTGAATGAAATAACGTACACAAAGGATCTAATACAGTAGTGTATGGAAGGCATTCAATGAATGATAACAATTACTGTTGCATGCAGTCTAGAGGAAACTTAATACTCCAACAGCAAAATAATGGATTTTATTTCCATGGTGCTGATCACTTCAAACTATGTCTTGGAGCAAAGAACAGACGTGAAGAGGTCTTCTAACTGCTAAACATTCTGGCAGAATGTTCTATCTTAGGACAAATCTCTTACTTTAATAATAGAAAGGGCAACAAAGGATAACTTTCAATGAAATCCCATAAAACTGTAGTATAATTTTTTCTCTTAGAAAAAATTCTAGGAGAAAAACATTATTCCCAGAAAGACATGATTCAATTCATTCATCTAATAAACATGCACTGGCACACAATCAGTATCATAAATTAACTGTGGCCTCCAACCTCTAACCAAAGAAAGGACCATGACACAGGTGTTCTCCTTCTCCCTCTGATAAGCACCTAAACTTCATGGTCTGCCTAGGAGACAAAGTGATGATCAGAGCTGAGGGGCTTGGTGAACCAAACATTCATCAAAACCACATACAGAGTACCCTGCTGGGTGGTTGGACAGGGCTCACTGTAAAACCGAGGGGCTCACGTTAGGGTACTATAAAAACCTGTGAGTCAAAACACACAATGATCACATAATCTACTTTAAACCCCAATCCTCCAGCAAGGGAGAAGGATTTTAGGGGAGGTGACAGGGCATAACGACCCTCTCCCACTTGTTTTCCTTCCCTGTGTGCCACATATCTCTTCTCTCTCCTCTAAGGCTTCCAAAGATACTCATTTCAGAATGGGAGGGCAAGGTGGCCTGCATGATTTCCCTGGGTTCTTCATCTTTTTTGATATGTCCTAAAAGGAATGACTATGCTATGATAAATCCTATCACAGATGTAGAGGAGAAAGAAAAACTAAGCCCTCTCAGATTAAGTAGACTACCCAAAAGGCAACTACAATTTTTTTTAAATTAAGCTTTTTATTTTGAGAAAATTATAAACTCACATGCAGTTCAAGACATAATAGAGACATCCTGTATTCCCTCTGTCCATGGTAACATCTTGTAAAACTACACTACAATATCATAAACAGGGTATTGACACTGATAGAGTCAAGATAGACAACGTGCCCAACACCACACCCTTTTACAGCCACACCCACTTCCCTCTGGCTCCCGAACCCTCTCATTAGCTCCTGGAAACCACTAATCTACTCTCCATTTCTATAATTTTGTCGCTTAAAAAATATGAAAATAGAATCATATAGTATGCAATATTTTGTGCCTGGCTTTTTTTCACTCAGCATAATTCTATGGAAAGTCATCCAGGTTATATATACCAACAGCTCAGTCCTTCTCATTGCTGAGTAATATTATACAGTATAAATGTACCACAGGTTGTTTCATTATTCACTCACTACAGGACACATGTGTTGTTTCCAGTTTTGGGCTACTGTGAACAAAGCTGCTATCAACATTTGTGTACAGGTTTTTGTGTGAACCCAAGTCTTCATTTCTTTGGGACAAAGAGTCCCAAAAGGACTCGGGAGTGCAAATGCTGGGTTGTATGTAGTTGCATGCTTAAATTTTTAAGACATGCCAAACTGTTTTCCCCTGGGCTATATCACTTTATATTCCTGTCAGCAATTTAAATTTTCTACACTTTGGTAGGTATGTAGTAATATTTCGTTGCGGTTTTAATTTGGCTAATGATGCTGAACATCCTTTCATGTGCTTATCTGCCATTTGTATATCCTCTGCAGTGGAATGTCTCTTCATGTCTTTTTACTGTTGAGTTTTCAGAGTTCTTTATATATTCTAGACACATACTCTTTTATAAGAACACTTTTAAGTAATGCCATATGGGGTTTCTTGTCTTTTGAAGATCGTTACCACAAATACAGAAATCCCCAGCGATTACTGGAGGCAAGGAGAATGAATGACCAACGTGGGGAAGGAGGCTGAATTTCTAGAAGCGTTCATTCGTGTGGATAGTAAGAGCTGGAGAAAAACCAACAACCCACAGTCGTTAAACTAGTTTGTTTACCTCAGTTAATGGGCTAAGTCTGTTTTTTTTTTTTTCAAGAACACAAATGTTTGTGAGTTATGATCTACTACAGCACTGGCATGTGATTGATATTTACGTTTAAAGGACAGTATTCACAGGATTGAAAAACAGGAGCCACGGCAACTGTGCTTCCATCACTAGCACTTGCTTAACATAAATGCCCCTTCCAGACACATTTGACTGAAACAGTCACAGAGCTCAGGGCAAGAGCCCCCACACCTCAGTTCTCTCATTCTCTCATGTTGCAACATAAAACCAATGGAAGGACGATTCCTTTCTAAATGACTTGGGATGCCCAAACACTGACCAACTCTTAAAACCAAAACCAAAACCAAAACCAAAACCAAAACCAAAACCAAAACCAAAACCAAAACAAAAACTGTGCCTGCTCCTCCTGATGGCAAAAATATGGCTTAGATTAAAAACTCACTATAACCTATGGGTAAGCACACAATGAGTTACATCTCTACTAAAGAGGTTGTTACGAAAATTCTGTGCACATTTTTCATAAGTTACTTAAAATTAACCAGGTTCATTTTCTATTGAAGGCAATGCTTTCCAACAGTCCTTTCCCTAATCACTTTTTCCAGCAAATGATCATTCCCTAATTAGTTTTTGCCAAAATCCCAACTTTTGATAGACACTAAGGTATTGTTTTAACACTGCCACTATGACAACAAAATTTATTTCCTGAGGGATTCAAAGGTCTTACTTCTATCATCCATTCCTCTTCTCTTGTTTAATAAACATAATAAAACAATTTTGGAACATAATACAAATACTACTGTAGCACTTTTTAAATCTTAAAATTTATACTGATCTCATTTAATAGGCATTCACAAATATATACAGCATTTACCTGCCTACACTCTTGGATTATCAGCCTGCAGTTCTCTTCCACGTTCCTTCCTTAAAAAAGAATGCCCTTGCACGAGACCTTCTTGTACCTTTTTTGGCAAGTTCCTATGGATCTACGATTATTTCAAAATAAAAAGATTTAAAAAAATGCCCTTGCTTTCCATCCAAGTTGTGTATCAACATGTTCTTTTTATAATTCTTTGTTAATGAAAATACTTTATTTCAGTATACTTTATAGTGTAAAAACCCTTTCCCCTTAAAGACGTCTTTTGATTTTACTACACAAGTCTGGTTTAGAAAGCAACCATTGTCTTAGCTATGCCACATGTGTTAATTTTCAATTATTTGTTTGCATTTCAGTCTCTTATCTTCATTTCTAAAGTATTTCATATTTCCTAGAATTCCCCACTTTGAAGGAACACAAAACAGTTTATACATATCAAGCACTTCAGGCAGTATCTGGTACAGAGTAATGCTTAATAAATATTCATTATTATATACTATCACTACTACTATTGTTATTTTCATAGCATAATCTACTCTTGGGGAATTACCAATCTTTTTCTTTCTTGTCCCATACACCTCTCTGATTTGCCTTGTTCCCTTACCTTGCTAGCATGTCATACTTCCGTCTTTCCTGGATTGCAGAATCCAAGATCCTAGTGCTTGAAGGAACTTGAGTGATCACCTAGCAATCCCCTCAACGTATATATGAGGAAACTGAGGCACAGAGAGGAGAGACCTGCCTTTATAGGGTCACACAATGAGGCAGTCAATCAGTGTGACCGAATTGAAAATTCAAACAAAGCTTTTTACTCCTTCCTAGAAATTAAGCTTTTTACATTTTTTTTATGTTTATTTATTTTTGAGACAGAGAGAAACAGCACGGGTGGGGTAGGGGCAGAGAGAGAGGGAGACACAGAATCCGAAGCAGGCTCCAGGCTCCGAGCTGTCAGCACAGAGCCCGACACGGGGCTCGAACCCACCAACTGCGAGATCATGACCTGTGCCGAAGTCGAACGCTCAACCGACTGAGCCACCCAGGCGCCCCTAGAAATTAAGCTTTTTAAATTGTCCAAGTCAGGCCAAGTCAGTGCTGCACCCTGTAGTTCTTTATTAACATCCAAGGGAACAAAATGGCTGAACTAACGAAAGGAAATTTTGTCCAATTTCCGGATGCTCTCAATTGCTGGCCAATGACAGCAGGAACTTTTACATTTCTCTCTCTCTTTCTGACATTGCAAATGTCCTTTAAATCATGAGGGATTTTTTTTGCCCAACTTACTGATTTGCTAAACCATACCTAGGTAGGATTGTTCAAGAATGATGAGGTATGGTAATAATGACAGAACCCCCAAGACCCTTTGAAAGAAAGGTTTGTCTTTTTCATAGGGGAAACTTCTTTCTCAAGTAGCTTCTACCACACTGCTAAGAAGAGACTTCCTTCTTTCTCTCTTTTTTTTCTTTACAGCCTGAGATACTATGGTAAAATTCACTCTTTCTGGGCATATAGGTCTATGTGTTCTAACAAATGCTACAGTTGTGTAACCACCAGCGAAATCAAGATATAGAGCATTTCTAACACTCCCCCAAATTCCCTCATAGCTTTATAGTCAACCCATGCGCTACCCCTTGGCAACCACCTATGCATTTTCTATCCACATAGTTTTGCCTTTTCCAAAATGTCATATAAGTGGACTACACAACAGGCAGCCGATTGAGCCTGGCTTCTTTCACTCAGCAGAAAGTATGTGACACCCATCCATGTTGCTGCATATATCAGTAGTTTGTTCCCTCTAATTACTGACTGGTATCCCACTGTCCGGATTAACTACAGCTTGTTTGTTCATTCACCGTCTAGAAGTCATCTGAACTGTTTCCAGTTTGGGGGGTCATGAATAAAAGCCACCAGGAGTGGGGCTGCTGGCTCATGTTGCAGGAGAGCGCCAAGCCGCTTCCCATTTCGTAGTTCCACTGGCAACGCAGGAGAGTTTCAGCTGCTGCTGTATTCTTGTCAGCACTTATATTATCAGTTTTTTTCTTTAATTTTAATGAAGGGCTCCCTTTTAGAAAAAAGTAGCAGGAAACATTTTTTAGCACTCCGAACAACCACTGAAACTTCAAGCAACCTTTCTTGACTCCTTTCTTTCTCTTAACACCGACAAGCAATCTGTTGGGAAATTCTGTCGATTCCACCCTTAGAATATATCCAGAATCTGACCACTTCTACCCATCTTCACAACTGTCTCCCTGGTCTAAGCCCCTGTGACCCACCTGGATTATGCAACTGTTCCTAACGGCTGCTTCTGCCCTCGGCCGCAGACACAATGGCTTCCTCGCTGTTCTGTGAACACTCCAGACACATCCCACCCGGTGTCTTCTGCTCTAACTTCCTCCATCAACCTACTTGACTAGCTCCTCTCCTCCTTCAAGCCTCTGCTGCTGTCTCATCTTCTCTATGAGGCCTACCTGGTCAACACTGCAACCTACGCTTGGCCTGCCCCAAGCCTGATCTCCTTTTTCTTTTCTCCATGTTAGTAACCACCTTCTAACACTCTGTATTTTTTCTTACATTTATTTTTCATGGATTCTTTCCCAAGCCTGCCCCATCCCTGCTAGAATGCGTTCCACAAGTATAGAAATCTTTCATTTTTTATATAGATGTATTCCAAGTACTTAGAGCAGTGCCTGGAGCATAGTAGGTATTAAATAAATAGTTGCTAGATGAACGAACTAACAACATGACTTTGGCATCTGAGGTAGCACCAATTGGAAGACCTGTGTGAGGCCAGATTTATCAAAAGTAAAGACAGGGGTAGAAGAGAACATTTCTAACATGCACGCTGGAAACACAAGACTTAGTGTCTCCAAATAAAAATCTGTTCACATAGCATTTGCCTTCAGAATAACATTAAAAAATTAAAAAATATATAAGTAATATAAAAAATATTAAAAAGCTCTCCTACTAGAGAAAATAGTTCATATATACAAAAAATGTCTTGGGACATCAACAACCTAGGTTTTTTTTCTTTCTATAAACTTCCCCATCTGTATAAGATTGCCCCAGCCTGATTGCCAATTTTATTTTCTTAATCTAAGCTCTATTCTCATTACCCTTCCGTTTCTATTTTTTATCCTCAGGGAAAGAGAGAGCAGTTACTGCCAGGGCATTCTCACATCTTCCAAAGAAATGGCATAGGTGTTAATCTTGTATTTATGTTTGATGTGGGTAATGATGGCTATGACTGGAGCTGCAGCTTTATTAATATGCAGGGCTCTCACCTCATTAGTGGCGATGTATGTTTTGAAGTTAAGCTGCAATGTTTGCTGTAATGTCAAATCTGGTCTACCAGACTTTCTCACTGTTCATTTTCTTTGTTTTTACCCAGTCAGTACACGTTATGCTTATGGGACTCACACATGTGCTATTTAATAAAGACAATTTTCCACAGTAGTTAATCTTGGTGGAACTTTCAAGCATTTTTAATAATTATGTCCTCATGTGATATCACATGTCTATCTTAGAGAAAAGATTTTCATAATGTTTGACCTGGTAATACAAAGAATAATAAACTCTATTCCTGGCTCGATCTGGAAGTGGTACATGCTTACTAACTTAAAGTGATTAATTCATAGTTATTATATAATAAAAACTTGCATTCATTATCAGGCTTTCATAGTTTATGAAGTACTTTCACATATATCTCAACCAAATCTTTCAAAGAACAAAATAAATAAAACTTTATTGAATATAATACTTGATAATCCATTATGAACAGAAACTGTTATACTTCAATTCTTAAAGAAAATTTCCAGTTGACATAATACACACAAAGAAACTAACCTGTACCAGACTAACAAGCCTCATGGGGTGGGTGGTCTGTCACTGCCGCTGCTCAGGTGTCCTTCCCTTCTACAGTCCTCACTGCCTATGCACTGCAGAGAAGACTCTTAATGTTCACCAGCTTGTCTGGACGTCATTAACTGGGTTTTACTCATTCCAAAAGATACTATACATGTATGTGAGTGTGTGTGTGTGTGTGTGTGTGTGTGTGTATACACATATATATGTATGTGTGTGTGTGTCTGTGTATATATATATGTGTATATATATATATATGTATCTATATCTATATCTATATCTATATCTATATCTATATCTATATCTATATCTATATCTATATATTTTTTTAAGCTAAAACTCCAGGACCACAGTATTCCAAGGAAGCTATTTAAATGTGAGATATCGTTTTTTGCCTTTTTTCTCATTAGGTAACTGAATAAATCTCTATTTCTTAATCTTTTAAAGTCTGTGTTCACAAGTACAAGACCCTGGCTCTAGGGGCAGCATTTGTGGGGAAGAAAATGACGATGGGAAG
Organism: Panthera tigris; assembly: GCF_018350195.1. Classification (NCBI taxonomy): domain Eukaryota; kingdom Metazoa; phylum Chordata; class Mammalia; order Carnivora; family Felidae; genus Panthera; species Panthera tigris. Next base: position 37,678,680 of record NC_056665.1, read on the forward strand.
TGAACACAGGTATTTAGATCAAGACAAAGAAGAAAGAAACTCAGATGGCTCATGAGTGTTTCTCGGTACCCTCTTGTTTTCATTCTGTTCTCAAAGTCCCTGTACCCACCCCCACCCCCCGCAGAAGGACCACCGCCTTTGATTTGACAATGTGACACATATTCAGCTAGAATTCCCATCATCATTCATTTAGAGAAAGCAAAAATGAATATATGGGCTTTTAAGAAGGTACAGCAATGAGCTTATACAGCAAAAGTGTATAAACAAGTATATTACCTATTTAATTGCCTTAGTTGAACTTAGAAGCTCTGATCTTTAATTGCCTGATTGAACTGATCTAAAAGCTATAATTTTTTAATCAGGGAGAAAATTAAATAGCTTTCTGGTAAATAAAAAGGCATCTTTAATCTTATTTTTATGGAATCCAAGTTATTAAATATGGACAAAACCTGTAAAATATTAAGTTAACGACTCAATCTAGAGTAAATTTCTCATTACAATGCTTCACAAAAGTCTTCAGGGACACCTGGCTTCGTCCACTCTTCAATAAAAACACATGCTTTTAATCCAGAAGGTAAAAGTTTTCACGAATAACTAGGAAACTCAAAAGCAAAGTGTATAGAGATATTTAATGAGGTATATTACCACCGCATCTTATTTCTTTAGCTGAGTACCCATAATTACTGGGGAATAACTGTTCATCTGCACTGTAATTCATTAGTCTTTCCATCTAGACAGATGCAGATGCACATTCACTCCCTGGTGTTTATTTACGACTGAAATCCCTTGGGAGGGTTTCTTGGCCTATTACCAGTGCCCCCACTCAGCCCCTCACAGTATTGTCTTCCCTTAACTAGTAGCATTTTACAGTGGGTTACACCGTAGGAAGGGAGCTAGCCAGCAAAGACTGAAAAGAAAAGTTCAGGATTCCTTTTTGAAATCTTTATATCCTCCATCAGGAAAACCACCAAGATCACCTAGGTATGTGAAGCAATCTCTTAAGGAACAGGGTTTGATGATATCTGAAACATGAATAAGAGGAAGGGATGCAATTGTATAGAAAGTGAAGGTTTTGCATTAAGTGATCAAAGAAGCTTTTCTTTGCTCAAGCTGCATCCGGAGCTGGGAAGAACCGACCGGCCTCTGAGAGGCTGTGGTCAACCACACTTGCCAAAGTGATCACAGATGGTTGTTCTGGGAATCTGACAGACACCTTAGACTTCACTTTTAGATCCCAGGCATAATCTTTCAAAGAAAAATTCAATTATTTTTCCAAAACAAAGGGTGAAATTAAAACCAATCATTGCAAAGAAGAAAAACCAACGATGACTGCAGAATAACCAAACAGTATTTCCCTATCCACTATATATAGTTCTTAGTGCCACAATGAACGCTCCTAGAGAAAGTTATGACTAGGGAGAATTCACTATAAGCCAGAAGTATGCTGTATGCCTACAGTGTAGGATGATCCTAAGGATCACTTTAATAGTAACATTTGCATTTCCATGGCAAGGTCCTTTTAATGAAGGTTTTGCTATGGAGAATTGATGACTTCCTTTACTTCCTTTGTCAAATGGATAGCAGATGTCCATAAAGATCAATACAATGACAAGAACTGACCACTGTGTTAACTTCTATTAAAATGGCCATAACCACATGGGTTAATGAGTATAGGGAACAGAAGCAATACAGGTCATGTGATGTTAAATACCATTCTCTCTTAACCTTGGAGCTGAAAATGCTCCATTTCTTTTTTCTCACCCACCAGATGTGTTCACATGATGATTTCTTCCCAGGAAAAGTAACACTGACACAACTCAGCTCACTCTCCCTACATCTATCTACATTTTGTACCAACTACACCCTAGAGATAGACTGGACTGGCTTTAAGGGAAAATTTGGATCATGATTCCATTTAATCTGCATAAACACCTTCAAGAACTGCAAGTTTTGCTTGTCAAAATTTACACACCCTCTTCAAGAGGGGACGAGGGATTTAGGAAGAAATCTGAAATCACTAGGATAGTAAAACTGCCACAACAAAAAACAACCCTTAGTGACAGATGTGATAGCACAATTGGAGGCATCAGTTGTTTACTCACTCTCAAAGCTTATACCTTTTTAAAAAAAAAGTCCCTTTAATCACATGTAATGTGTATGCTGGTGCATTCCCCAAATGTGCATAAAGCAAGGCTGAGCAGATGTGTAAAACTAAACAGGACTGTTAGTAACATGAGGCCCGGAAGTGGCTTTGCTACAGTCTGTTTCTCACTTAATAATTTGCTCCAAATGAATTCAGACATTTTGGAAATGTTGGAAAACACAACGGGAACTTGTTTTTGCAGCATTCATTTAATTGATCATTCTTCTCAAGTGTTCTGTCAATAGACCCAGAGACTAATTTCTGATGCATTCACCAACTCCTTGTTTAAAGTTTCCCTTTCAAGGTATGTGAAGCCATCTCTTAAGGAACTGTGTATGATGATATCCAAAATGTTAATAAGGGGAAGGGATGCAATTGTACAGAAAGTGAAGGTTTTGCATTAACTAGAGTTAAGATTAAAAATAAGATCCTGTCATTTTCAAATACTATGTTATGAAATACCTTTACGTGTTTGGTAAACATCTACAAAAATATCAAGTTTATAATCTAAATCAGAGTAGTTGAAGGAGAAGATAAGAAAAACATTTAGAAAGCAGCCATCTTTTGATTACCAAATATATCAGCTGGCTTAAATAGCAGATCATGTATTTTAAAATGAAGGTATCCTGGAGTGGTCCGCACTCAATGTCAAATTAAGTTAGAGCTCGTAAGCTCAGTACATACCTCTATGTAAAATCTTTAAACTCCACAAATAGGTAAGGCCTTTAACAACCTAAATTTAAGAAAGAGAAACAGTACAATGATGATTTTTATCAGGAACTTTCCATATTTAAACATACAATCATATCAACCATAACTCTTCCTTTAAAACTCTAAAAACCAATAAACATTTATTGAACATCTCCCATTTCTGTGCCAGGTTCTTGGAGGATGCCAAATGTATAAGCTACAGGTTTCTTCTCTAATGGGCTTTCAATGTTCTGAAGATAAGGCATGATTAATGAAAAAAATAAGTGTATGTGCATGGAAAATGACCTAGAAGTACATCTACTAAGTTCTCAGTGGTGGAATGGATGGGGGAAAAAAAGGACAGGAAAAAGGGACAAAGATTTTCATTTTTTTTTTTTCTATACTTTTATACACAGAATTTTTTAAAAAGTCATGACATTTAAGGGGTGCCTGGGTGGCTCAGTTGGTTAAGCGTCCAACTCTTGGTTTCGGCTCAGGTCACGATCTCATGGTTCATGGGTTCAAGCCCCACATCAGGCTTCGTGCTAACAGCATGGAGCCTGCTGGGATTCTCTCTTTCCCTCTCTCTCTCCCTCTCTCTCTCTCTCTCTCTCTCTCTCTGCTTCTCCTCTGCTCTGTCTCTCAAAATAAATAAACTAAAAAAAAAAAAAAAAGTCATGACATTTAAGACCAAGGAAAGATATTTTTAAAAAGTTGACTAATGAAAGCAATCTCTGTCAGTAATCAGGATTGCTTTTCCTGTCAGTATTCAGGAAGGCTTTACTAAAGTTCTGGGCCCTAAGAAACAGATTCAACTGATGTGATGAAAAGAGAAGAAAGTGTTCAGGCCAGGATAAAAATATACAACCAAAGTGTTGGGGCCATGTACTCTTCCAAAAAATCAAGGTCAGGAAAACAAAGAAACACTGAGACTACTCCAGTTAACAGAGACCAGAGACATGACAACTAAATGCAGTATATAATCCTAGACTGGATGCTGGACGAGAAATTTTTTTCTTTTGTTCTATAATGGGTATTACTGGACAACTGTCAAAATCTAAGTCAGGACTGTTGATTATATAACAGTATTGTACCATTGCTAATTTCCTGATTTTGATCAGTATACAGCAAGGATGTGAGAGAATACCCTTATTCTCAAGAAATATACACCTTAAGTATTTACGGGTAAAGGGTCATGACGTCTGCAACTTACTCTCAAATGTTACAGGGAAAAAAATACATACATACACACATGTATATGTATATGTATATATACACACATACACACACACATATACATATATATATACATACAGTAAAACCTTAGATTGTGAGTAACTTGTCCTATGAATGTTCCACAAGACAAGCAAACATTTCTAATAAATTTTAACTCGATAAACGAGCGATGTCTTGCAATATGAGTAGTATCTGACACCGAACATCACATGATCACGACTGAGCCAAAGGCTCTCACTCTCTCCCACTGCAGGATCGTGGGTGATCGTCTCCCATGCTCAGATGCTCAGTCTCAGGCCACAGTGTTTGGCAGAAGTCAGTGATTTTTCAGAACATTGGAAGGTGCCCACAACTGGCACTTGTGTATTTTTGGTCATTTCAAAGCACCTATGGACAGTCCTTTGCTTTTCCATACAAGAGTAAGTTTAGGGATGCTTTGCTTCATTCTAGGTCAGGCTGCCTGCAGATATAGACCCTTTCCTCTGCTGTTTTATTGCCAGTTACACTAAATACAGTATCTGACAAGAGTTTTTTAACAGTGTACCTTAGTCAACATCTGTGAGAGCATATACAATGGCCCCCATGCAGAAAAAGATTCCATTGAGCCAATTGATAGCAGTGATTCCATTAGTGATAGTGAAAGTTGTCCTGCACAATAACCCTCCTCTCTCTTGTCTTCCTCATACCAGCCACGAAGGTTTTCAAAGGTACGTGCAGGTTAATTTGTTTATTTTTCTTTATATTTTGTATTTTCTTTAACATTTTGTATTACATTATAGTATTATAATCATTCTCTTTTTAATATAATTTTCTAATGCTTATTTAGTTTTTACAGAGAGAGAGAGACAGAGAGTGAGTGGGGGTGGGGCAGAGAGAGAGGGAGACACAGAATCTAAAGTGGGCTCCAGGCTCTGAGCTGGACACTTAACCAACTGTGAGGCACCCAGGTGCCCCTTGTAACCATTCTTATACGAATATTTTGGGGTTGTAGAACAAATCATCTGAGTTTACATTATTTCTTATGGGGAAATTCACTTTGATATACAAGTGCTTTGGATTACAAGCATGTTTCCAGAATGAATTACGCTCTCAAACCAAGGGGTGTGTGTGTGTGTGTGTGTGGTTGTGCGTATTTTTTTTTTTTTTAATTTTTTTTTTCAACGTTTTTTATTTATTTTTGGGACAGAGAGAGACAGAGCATGAACGGGGGAGGGGCAGAGAGAGAGGGAGACACAGAATCAGAAACAGGCTCCAGGCTCCGAGCCATCAGCCCAGAGCCTGACGCGGGGCTCGAACTCACAGACCGCGAGATCGTGACCTGGCTGAAGTCGGACGCTTAACCGACTGCGCCACCCAGGCGCCCCGATTGTGCGTATTTTTAAAACCAAACGTAGTTAACTGTTGACAACTGGGAAATCTGGAGGAAGCATCTTACAACTTTTCTGTAAGTTTAAAATAGTTTAAAAAAAAGTTTCTAAAAAAATGTTTTAAATGATATTAGGGTAGGAAAGAACAAAGTATATCAAGATGATCAGCCTCACAAGCCAGTCTGGCAGGTGCAAGTGTAGACTCACATAGAAAATACTGAAAGGGCAGGACAAGATAATAAAGTGAGAAAATAAAAACATTCACATTAGATTGGATTTTTGATTGAACAGCCTGTGTTAAGAATAGTCAAATAAGATTCTGAAAAAAAAAATGTTTCTAAGACCCTAAGTATGTGGGTTACAAGTTCTACCTTCTATGTGGGAAGTTTAATCACTAATCTTTTGTAAAAATATTTATATAGAAATTGTTGTAAAAGGGGAAGCACATGTTTTTATTCACACCGACTGACCCTGTATGCAGATGAGCGTGAATTTAACAATTTCAAGGTTGACTATTCAAAATTACGTATCAGATACAATGCATGAACCACTATCACTCAAAATTTACTCAAGAATTTAAAAGTACTCATCATATTAGAACATTTTAGGTGAGTCAGGAGTATAAGAACAAGGAAATCTACCATTATGAGGAGTAACTGAGTGATTTATGTATTTTTGAAAATGATGAAAAGAAGCCTAGAGCTAAATACACAAGGATTTTAGTTGATCAAGAAAGACTATGAGCAATTCTAAAAACAGAAATGCACAGGAAGAAACCCAATTTCTAAATACTAAAGATCTAGAAGAAGGTAAAATCTACATCAATTAAGGCTGAGCAGAAATTAACATATTTTCATTGTTTTCTTAGACAGGGATGTACTCCTGAAAGATTTGCTAGCAAGGTATGATTATTTCCATGATAAGTTTGTCTGTTTTAAGAGAACAGAATATATATTTATAGCAAATCATTTCTTCCAGGATTTGGAAAAAGTGGCATTACAATAAAACACATATGTTCTGGACAGTAAGATAGTAAAAAAAAGAAAGAAAAAGAAACTACCAAAATAGTAAAATGGCAACCAATAGGAGGAGGAAATAAGACAAAAATATTTCCTTAAATGTTTATTAAAATAACATCAATAACAAAAACAATTTTCTCTTTGAGTAGTAGGATAAGGCTATCTTATTTGGCATGGAAATAATCACCTCTGAGTTGGGAAATAGGGTTAAACTTTTCAACTTATAAGGTTAGTTGCATATTATAAAACCTTCCCATCAAAGATGGTTCACCACTAAAAATCAGCCCACAAAAAAATGAATAACCAGAAAACACACAAGGGGAAGGCAAACCATTATATATTCAGATCAGGCAGGAAAAAAGTAAAACAAATACTGATTGTATGACACTTGCTAAAATTATAAATCTTGTTAGTGATTCAAAAGAATATGTCACTCTTCCAACTTTGTCAAAATACACGTTTTCCTTTAGAAGTATATGAAAAGCAGTATATGGAGAGCTAGAAATCTGTCCATTGAAAATCTAGAGGGTATTATTGGTATTCAGTAGGCTGGGTTTCACAACAATGACTTGACAAAGCCTTGACACTAAAAGTACTTATATCTGCTGTCAATCACTCACTCCTTGACATGTCAAGTGCACATCCTTTCAGGGACAACTTCCATCAACATTAGCACTCAAAATACAGTACACAGTGTCACTGCTTCAGAAATGAGAAGAAAAATAAAACGTGCAAGATGGCAGGGAATGGCAAGAAGGCATTCCTCTTTCTCGGAGACCACATTCAAATGGAAAACAGATAAAAATCACTGAGCAAGCTAGAAGCTGAAATCAGCCAGTTTATATTAATTTTTTTTATATCCTCTTGCCATATATCCTACAAGAGAAAATTTGAACAACATATCATCAAGGCTGACAGGGGGCCATCCTATAATGAACCTTGGATCTTTGGACCTCCACAGCATGCCAGATTATTAGAACCTGGAAAATAAAGTTAATTGGGGGTGGGAGAGGTGCCTACATGTGGTTCTAAGACATGAAAAGAATCTGAAGCAACTGTATGTGTCACTCCATTACTTTCTTATGTACTTCTCCTTTTTTCCTTTTTCTTTTCTTTGTACCCTTGTTCTCCCTTTCAGTCCTTCCTCCCCTTTTTTCTCCTTCTCTTAGGAAAGCAGCATGAAAAAGCATGGGGTCTGGAGTGAAACAGCCCTGGGTTCAAATTATTACTGATTAGTTGTAGGTAACTTTAACTTCTCTAAATCTCATCTTGCCATGTATCACATATGTTCAGTAACCTACCCGTTACAGAGTTTGCCATAAAGATTAAATGACATAAAATTTATACATAAAATATGTATCGACAATTGGCACAGGAGGTATTCAACATGCACCCATTTCCCTCTTCTCTCATCTGATTCTGTTGCTTCTGACTTGGCAAGAGCACACACGTGCTTCCTTGGCCTCACTGAGGGAACCCAAGGGAACAGAAGATGATGATCTGTCTTCACAATACCAGAGGAGAAACAACTAAGGATACCAGGAACCCAGTCAGGCTATGAGAGTATTTATTTACTTTTACAAACCATGACCTGGAAACCATCAATTCGCTAGTCTTATTTTAACTGGGAGAACGCTTCCACTTGTGTTTGTCAGCTGCAACACAGGATTAGTTGTTTGTAGCCTACTCAAATTACATGAAACAAAAAAAATACACTTTGGAGGCATTATACAAGTTTAGGCCCCAGCAGACTTTATAAAAAGTAGTAGATGAAGAGCAAAATTATCAAAAGCATTTCTTTTATTCTGGCCACAGGCAGTTTTCATTACTACGACCTGATGAGCCATAAAAGCTAAAGAAATTGGACACATATTAGGGGAAAAAAACCCTAATTTTAAAAAATGTAAGGGCAAATGTAAACAATGCTTTGGGCTAGTGCTTATTTTGAGTGCCTTTCACTAAAATAATTTTTGCCGTATTTTCAATTACCCAATAGGTAAACCTGGTATTTGAAACCGAATTATTATTATTATTATTTTTGCTGACTCCATTCACTTCACAGGCTTCTCACGCCGGTAGAAATGAAAAGAACAATGGCCTTGTGTGGATGCCCTACACAAGAGGGAGGTAAGATTTATGAAGTCCAGGAAGAACATGCTTCTCTAACAGAAGAAAGCAGATTCCTATTTTAGCCAAGTTCAACACATAAGTGAGTATACAGAACTCATACACTTTTTTCCTTTTCATTTGGTATCTTTGCCTTTTTTTGCCCTTTATTATACGTGTTATTAAACTTTAGAGCCAAGAACTGCCAAAAGCCACAAAGCATTCATTCCCTTCTGAGATTAAAAGAGGAAATGAAACATTTTTATTTTCATCTAAAATAGTGATTTAAGTACTCAAATTTCATACTAAACTAATCTACCTAAACATGTAGATTAGAAGCTACTTAGCAATAGCATCAGAAAAGAAAGTTCTCCTCACCCTGGGCAGTTCATACTAATAATTAGAAAGAAGAAAGGAAAGCTGTGAATTACAATGAACTAAGACTAAATAAGTGTCCGTGTTGGATTAAAGGATCTGAGTTGTCAGTGTGATGTATAATGAATGTGAAAATCAGCCATTTAATTAAATGGTACATGGTATAATCGCTTTGTTCTGCATTAAACTGCTTAAGTTATCAGAGTGCCTTTAGATTAGCAACTGTTTACTATTCCACCACCTCATGACTTCTCTTAGACACTGTGTAGCCTACATTATTCCAAACTTGAAATCTGGAGTTTATATGGTAATGTTAGTTGAGTTGACATATTGTGTCAATTTATTTGTGTATTCAGAAAACAGAAAATCTGCTTTTAATCACAAAGGGAATAAATTCCTAGATATACTTGGTAAAAAAAATTAAAAACCAAAAACACAAAAAGTCTGCAAAAATCTTTAAGAATAAAGTCGTGTTTTTCTTATAAGTAGTTTTATTTTAATAATTTTGACTCTGCAAGTATTTTCTAATTATATGCCTGTAACTACAAAATGTCCCCTAAACAACTTTCTTGTTAAAGAACCTGGAAATTTTACTGGCTAACAAGTGTACTAAGGTCTCTGCAAACACAAAAAAGTATAATAGGTCACAACACCCATAAGCCTGAAGGATGTCCTGTGACTATGTTGTTATTGTGGTTTGGTCTATAAAAGAAGAAAACACAAAAATGACAAGAAAAGAAGAGTTAAGAAGGCCCTGCAAGTCAACAGGGATTGAAGAAAAAGAACACAATATTCTGAGTATATAAGGAGAACAGGTTTGACTAGAAAAATTAAATCATCCAAATTTCATAAGGCGGAAGCCATATATACTCACTGCTATTGCAATTCTTCCAAGGACATGCTCTGGAATTTTTCTATATACATCCAAAGATCCTCCTGTAGAGACAGATATGTTTCATTATTATAAATAAAACTACCAGAACATTGCATTGGGCCCTTCCTCTGTGCATTCATTGGGAGAATATTTTTTTTCTTCTTATATTATACATTGGATGTCTATGGTAGAATTGGTTTTTAGTCCAATTTTATTTATAACATAATAGCATACTTCCAGATGAAGCATAATTAGGTATCTCCATTTTATTTCTAAGTACAATCGCCTACATGTGAAAACTGAAAGAAACTAGTCAAGGGCAGCACAAGACTCTGCACTTTACATAAACTTAAATACATACTCAAAACTAAAGGCCAACAGCTCAACCACATTCAGGTATCTATCTTACTCTCAAATGTAAACCAGGATCATCTTAGAATTTTCACATTAACCAAACAAAAGGTGGTGAATATAAGGACCAAAATACACATAAAAACTAATAAAGTAGTAATACTGACATCTGTCTAATGAATACTACCCTTCAAATTAAGTACCAAGACAAGCAATCAATCTATTCCAAAGATACTTAGTTCAAAATGGGTTTTGTTTGCTTTTTAAATTCTCTTTGATACCACTTTGAAAACCACTTTATGAAGTAAAAAAAAGAAAAACCAATCTCCTTGTATCATATTTGTCACTGAAATGGTATTCACTATCATCCTTCATCTTTACCAAATCCAGCTTCTGGCAGTTCCAGAAACCAAAACCATTAGACTGTGCACATAGGAAATGAAGGGCTACATTGTTTGCTTGTTTTAAATTTTCATCAACCTAGAAATTAGTACAACTAGAAGATAGCAGCTACTTGATAAATATCTATCAGGTGAACAAACGGATAAATTAAAATCACTGTGAACCTCACTAGATAGGTAGAACTGCTCTGAAAGCAGTTTCAAAAGAAGGGACCGCAGCCAACAATAACATCACTGAAATAACCGCACAACTTTCCTCGGCAAGTATTTTATTTATTTATTTATTTATTTATTTATTTATTTATTTATTTATTATTTTTTAATATATGAAATTTATTGTCAAATTGTTTTCTATACAACACCCAGTACTCATCCCAAAAGATGCCCTCTTCAATACCCATCACCCACCCTCCACTCCCTCCCACCCCCCGGATCAGCCCTCAGTTTGTTCTCAGGTTTTAAGAGTCTCTTATCCTCGGCAAGTATTTTAAAGGAACCAATATTCATTTGCAAGTATAAATTTGGGTACAATTGTTAAATTTTCAATCTCACAGATTTTCAGAAAGATATGCAAAGAACCACTACCTCGCTCATGTTAACAATATGACTGTATGAGACCTATTTAACAACAGGTAATAACCTTTCCTTGAGTCAAGTTGAGGTTTAGTCTTTCAGTTCTATAAAGGAATTATCCAGGATATTTGAAAAATCATTTCCATTTCAATCAAAGGCTAAAAATTCATATTTACCTACTTTACTACTGGATGATTTCTAAGTATGCCTCATATGATACTAAAATGGAGCATGTTATTGTTTTGAAATGCAGTTAAGTATATTTCACAGATATGAATATTTTTATATGCCAAATTTTCCTAAAGCTGAACATAAGAAAAAAAATTTTTTCCTATGAAAACAAATTATATATATATATATACACACACACACACACATATATACATATATATGTATATGTATACATATGTATACATGTATATGTATATATGTGTGTGTGTGTATATATATATATATACTATATATATATATATGGCATATATATATATATAGTATATATATATATAGCATATATATATAGTATATATATATATAGCATATATATATATAGTATATATATATATATGCCATATATATATATAGTATATATATATATAGCATAGATATATATATACTATATATATATATAGCTACTGACTTTGTATTTATTCTGTTTACAGTAGAAAAACGATCACTTCCTTAGGTAAATGGCTTGTAGTTTCCAGATTCTTACAAGAAGCTGGAAAACCACAGTGTGACTAAACTTTATGCTTTGGCTATGAGTGTTCCTTGGAAGATAATGAAAAAAAAAAAAAAAAAGACACTTCTGCAATGAACTGAACCATCTTTATTTACTTAAATAGCATTTTTATGATAGATGCAATAAAAGTGAAAATATGTTAAGAAAACATTTCATGTTCTCATTGATCTTTCAGAAGAATTGGCAGTTGCAAGGAGCTTTACATGCTGGTATTTGGAAGACTGACAAATGCAGTTTACTAGACCAATCCCTTGTGAAGTGAACAGCTTGACTGGCTCAAAACTAGGAGGTGCAAATTCATTCACATAGACTAGTAAGAAGTCCTAACAGGAGATGCTTTTTTTAAAAATATATATATACATAAGATGTAAATCAGGATTTAATTGGCTAAACAGATAACAGACAACAGTCTAAACCAAAAAGCCAAAGATTACATTACTACTCTTATTGGCAGAACAAGCCAAAAAAGAATCTCATTTTGAGGTATTTCACTGGTTTTTGTAAATATCCATTTAATCTCAGTTATATCCCACTCTTCTTAGCCATCCACATGGGTAAATCTTCACATACTGGCTTTGTGTCATCACAGATTCATCCTGTCCTTGACATAATCATTAGAGATAACTGTCAGAGGCAAAAAAAAGGATCTGGCAGCTCCACTCAGAATCAAGAGCTCCTATTAAGCTTTAGTAGTTCTCTTTGTGCAACTAAATAAGTCTTAGCCTAAAAATGACAGAGTTTACAGTTTAATTTTCACTGAGTTTTACTATCATCTCTATCCTTCAGGCCTATCCCAAAAAGGCAATTCTTAGACTCATCATATCACCCAACATTAGTGCTAGAGGGACATTAAAGAACAGTCCAATGACTTTATTCGACAAATGGGAAAAAGTGACTCCCAGAAAGTAAGTTTTCTAGTCATGGCCGTGAGTCAGTTGATGGGAGAGCTCAGGAAAGGTCTCGGCCTTTGAACTCCCAGAACTGCAAACATTTAAAAGGTTTCCCTGTAACATCATTGAGCTTGAGAATCACATGTGAACTTTTTACAGTTTAATGTAATGTGATATTACCATGACACACTCAGACAGTTTAATCTTAGTTGAGACACTGGTATTCAAGGCATTTAGAAACTCATTTCTATGTTACACAGTTGGTTTAAACCTTCTATTCGTGATTCCAAGGTGACGTCACTGGTTTGCTTTCTGTGACCTGTCACTTCTCTGTATTCTCTGGCCTCAGAGCACCCCTAGCCAGTCATTTCATTTCATGCTACAATCCACCATAGGAACCAGGAGGAAGACTGCTAACAAATTAGCAAAAGAACCCATCTCAACTACCAAACTGTATGTTTCTCTTGATGAATTAGGGCCATCATTTTCATGCAACTAAGCAAAAAGGACTCATGGCTGTGAGGTCTGTGTTTAACCTAACACAGGACTAAACATAAAGTAGTGCCCTGAATGTAGGATAAAATACAAATATGTAGTTAATGAATGAGAAGCAACAATACTGTCATATTAATCCCAGAATTTTCTTAAAATGACCATGATTATTATTAATACTAATAAAATTAAAATCTGGAGCCATAAGCAAAAATTTCAGAAGAAGCTCTCCTAGACTCTGCTACTTGTAAAAATAAAGAGCCCTTTGTTTCAAGGACTCAAAGGAGTACTTGATACTCCTTTTCTTTCTCTGCAACATGGGTTTTTGAGAAAAAAATTTGTTCCAATGACAGTAATCCAAAAACATGGGCATATATTCTGAGAAGCTGTATTTGAGCATTTCTGAGTAGATTTAGTTTTACTTAATGAGAAGGCATATCACATCAGTCCCCTACTTGAACACTTCCAGTGGCATCTTAATCCAGATGAAAACACAAATTCCTTACATGCTCTATAAGGCCTACACAATGTAGCTTCAACTTACTTCTTTGGCCCCCTCTCTGGTCCCAGGTCCTCCCATCAATACTCACTAGTCATTTTGGCCTTCCTGTGGGGCCTTCATTATACCAAGCTTGCTCCTACCTTGGAGTATTTATAACAGATACTCTGTCTTCCTCAAAGATGTTCCCCATGACCTTCCGCGAATGGCTCATTGACATTAAAATCTGCTAAAATGTCACTCCCATAAAAAAGCCATCCCTGACCATCCTATCTAGCACCTCCTCTCCTATTAGTCATCATCTATCCTGCTTTATGTTCCAATGAGACTTAACTCTCTCTGAGAATGTACTATGTGTCTCTTCTCAGGCTCCCCTTCTAGAATTTAAGTTCCATAATGACAGGAATTAAGTCCTATTTACTGTTTGTGTCCCCAGGTTGAGACCAGTGTCTGAAGGAAAGTGTTCAATAAATATCTGGATATAGATGACTAATATGAGATTAAAATAGATAGTGAGAATCTACACTAAAGGAATAGCACTAGGGTTGGGAGAAAATTGTCAAGAAGCTTCATTGCAAGGGAAGGGAAGAGAAGAAATGATAGAGTGTGGTACACAGCTTCTGGTCCAAATATTTTTTGGGTACATTTTGCCGTATTATAGAGAATGAAGATACAAAAGAAAGAGGTTGAGGGATGGAGAGAACTTCACTAAGTGTATGCACATGTGGGACTGACATAAGGGCTGCACATAAGGGACTGACCTTATGCAGCCCTTCATGTGCAAGGAGGATCATGTTGGCTTACTTGTGCTAAGCTACAGATGGATAATGGAAGAGCAAAGAATTGTGAGAGCTCATACCTGAAAGTCTTCATTATCTTTGAAGGAGAAAGGAGGTCAGATCTGGAAGAGGGTAATAAAATTTTAGGATAGTTGATGTGGGAAACAACAGAAAGATAAGAAATGGAGAGCTAAATGTAAAAAGTGGAAAATTTTAGTGTTCTGGGACTGATTAGCGTGGAGTAAGGGAAGCCGTCAAGCAGCAGTAAGAGAGCGGCTTTAGGCAGCTCAAGTCTAGAAAGGAGTTGCCTCAAAAAAGAGATTTAAATATAGGCTGCAAAGTGAATGTTTTAAGATAAGGACTTAATATATTAAAAATGTGTATCTTCAATTTTTTCATCAGTGTTTTACAGTTTTAACAATAGAGGTCTTTTACCTCTTTGGTTAGGTTTCTTCCTAGGTATCTTACTATTTTTGGTGCAACTGTAAATGAGATTGTTTTCTTAATTTCTCTTTTGCTGCTCCATTAGTATATAGAAATGCACATTGATTTTGTATCCTGTGACTTTACTGAATTCATTTATCAGTTCTAGTAGTTTTTTTGGTGGTTTTCTATGTATAGTATCATGTCATCTGCAAACAGTGAAAGTTTTACTTCTTGCTGATTTGGATGTCTTTTATTTCTTTTTCTTGTCTGATTGCTATGGCTACGACTTCCAGTGCTATGTTGAATAAATGTGGTCAGAGTGGGCATCCCTGTCTTCCAGACTCTAGGGGAAAAGCATTCAGTTTTTCACCATTTAGTATAATGTTTGCTTTAGGTTTTTCATATATAGGCTTTATTATGTTGAGGTGTGTTCTCTCTAAACCTACTCTGTTGAGAGTTTTTACCATGAATGGATGTTGTACTTTGTCAAATGCTTTTTCTGTATCTATTGAAATCATCATATGGTTTTCATCCTTTCTCTTATTGATGTGATGTATCACTTTGATTTGCAAATACTGAATTCACCCTTACATACTGGGGATAAATCCCACTTGACTGAGGCAAACGATTTTTAAAATGTATTGTTGGATTCAGTTTGCCAGCATTTTCTCAAGGATTTTAGCATCTATGTTCATCAGAGATATTTGCCTGTAGTTCTGTTTTTTGTGTTGTCATTATCTGGTTTTGGTATCAGGGTAACACTGGCCTCATAGACTGAATTTTCCCGTTCTCTTCTATATTTTTGGAATAGTTTGAGAAGGGTAGGTATTAACTCTTCTTTAAATGTTTGGTAGAATTCGCTTGAGAAACTGTCTGGTCCTGGACTTTTGTTCATTGGGAGTTTTTTGATTACTGATTTAATCTCCCTGCTTGTAACTGGTCTACTCAATTTTTTTTTCTTCCTGCTGCAGCTTTGGTAGATTATATGTTTCTAAAAATTTATCCATTTCCTCTAGGCTTTTCAGAGTATTCTCTTACAACTGTATTTCTGTAGTGTTGGTTGTTATTTCTCCTCTTTCATTTGTAATTTTATTTATTTGTGCCCTGTCTCTTTGTTTTTTTTGATGAGACTGGCTAGAGGTTCATGAATTTTGTTTATATTTTCAAAGAACTAGCTCCTGGTTTCATTTATCTGTCCTATTGTTTTTGCTTTTTTAGTTTCTATATCATTTATTTCTGCTTTAATTTTATTATTTCTTTCCTTCTGCTAGTTTTGGGGTTTGTTTGTTGTTCTTTTTTCTAACTCCTTTAGGTGTAAGGTTAGGTTGTTTGAGATTTCTTTTTACTTCTTGAGGTGGGCCTGTATTGCTATACACTTCCCTCTTAGAAACACTTTTGCTGCATCCCATTTGAACCACTGTGTTTTCATTTTCATTTGTTTCCATGTACTTTTAGATTTCTTCTTTGATTTCTCAGTTGATCAATTCATTGTTTAGTAGCATGTTATTTAACCTCCATGTATTTGCAGTATTTCCAGATTTTTTCTTGTGGTTGATTTCTAGTTTCATAGCATTGTAGTCAGAAAACATGCAAGATCTTTTTTAATTTGTTAAGACTTGTTTTGTGGCCTAATATCTGATCTATTCTGGAGAATGTTCTGTGTGTAAGACATTCCATGCTCATGGACTGGAAGAACAAATATTATAAAAGTAATTAACAAAGCAATCTACAGATTTAATGCAATCCTTACCAAAATACCAACAAAATTTTTCACAAAACTAGAGCAAAAAAAATCCTAAAATGTATATGCAACCACAAAAAAACCCAAATTGCCAAAGCAATTTTGACAAAAAAAAAAAAAGCTGGAGGTATCACAGTTCCAGACTTCCAGCTGTACTGCAAAGCTGTAGTAACCAAAGCAGTATGGTACTGGTACCAAAATAGAACAGAATAGAAAACCCAGAAATAAACCCACAATTATATGGTCACTTAATCTTTGACAAAGCAGGAAAGAATATCCAATGGGAAAAAGTCTCTTCAACAAAACTGGACAGCAACATGCAAAAGAAATTGGACTACTTCCTTATACCATATACAAAAATAAATTCAAAATGAATTAAACACCTAAACATGAGACCTGAAACCATAAAAGTCCCAGAACACAAGAAGTAGGGTCTCTGACACTGACCATGGCAACATTTTTCTACATATGTCCCCTGACGTAAGGGAAATAAAAGCAAAAATAAACTATTGGGACTACATCAAAATAAAAAGTTTCTGCATAGCGAAGGAAATAATCAACAAAACTAGAAGGCAACCTACAGAAGATATTTGCAAATATTTGCAAATGACATACCCAAAAAAGGGTCAGTATCCAAAATATATAAAAAACTTATACAAATCAACACCTAAATAACAAATAAGCCAATTAAGAATGGGCAGAAGACGTGAACAGACATTTCTGCAAAGAAGACATCCAGATGGCTAACAGACACATGAAAAGATGCTCAACATCACTCACAATCAGGGAAATGCAAACCAAAACTACAATGAGATAATACTTCACACCTGTCAGAGCAGCTAAAACCAACAGCACAAGAAACACCAAGTGTTGGTGAGGATGTAGAGAAAAAGGAACCCTCTTGCACTGTTGGTGAGAATGCAAATAGGTAGAGCCACTGTAGAAAACAATGGAGTTTCCTCAAAAAAAAAAAAAAAAAAATTAAAAACAGAATTACCATATGATCCAGTAATTCCACTACTGGGTATCTACCCAAACAATAAAAAAATGCTAATTTGAAAAGATATATGCACCCCTATGTTTATAGCAACATTATCAACAATAGCCAAATTATGGAAAGAGCCCAGATGTGTGTGTGTGTGTGTGTGTGTATGTGTGTGTGTGTGTGTGTGTGTGTGTGTGTCCACACACACACAGGAATATTATTCATCCATTAAAAAAGAGTGAAATCTTGACAATCACAATGACATGGATGGAGCTAGAGAGTATAATGCTAAGTGAAATAAGTCAGTCAGAGAAAGACAAATACCAAATGATTTCACTTGTAGGTACAATTTAAGAAACAAAACAAATGAGCAAGGGGAAAAAGAGAGAGACAAATATGCCAAGAAACAATCTTAACTGTAGAGAACAAACTGATGGTTACTAGAGGGGAGGTGGTTGGGGGATGGGTGAAGTAGGTGATGGGCATTAAGGAGAACTCTTGTTGTGAAGAGCACTAGGTAATGTATGGAATTGTTGAATCACTATATTGTACACCTGAAACCAATATAACATGTATGTTAACTACACTGGAATTAAAATAAAATGAAACTTTTAAAAAAGCATTAAAAATGTAATTAAAAGGTGACATTAGCAAAAATGACAGAGTAAGGACCATTGAAAATTCTCTTCTCCACATAAGCAATAAAGAAATAGGCAAAAATTGTCAGACCAATCTTTGCAGAACTCTGGGAATGAGTAAAAGGACTGCAGCAACCCAAAAATCATTTATTGAAGATTTGGGGCATTTTAACTTGCCCTGTTCCCAGTGCCTCCTCTCCAGCTTCACTGAAGCCTTGAAAAGCAGCAGCCTGCAATCCCAGGGAACACAGCAGCCGGGGGGGGGGGGGGGCACTGTACAGGTAGAACTGAGTTGGTGCTCCCTCAAATACACTTTCTCAGAAAAGTTTTATTTTTGGCCTGTCTGGTGGTTCCCTGGAAGACCTTCCTGGACATGTTGCCTTTATTCAACCTGACTTATAGGTTGCCTAGTACAAAAAGTCTTTTCCTTTGGGGCATTTGTTAAAAACAATTAGAAAGAACTGATTAACTTTGCAACTGACTGAGCTGGTGGATAACAGCTGGGCTGAACTAGCTAAACAAAAATCTTAAAGAGGAAATCTAGGAAATGCAATGTCCATAGAAGCTTTGAAAAATTCTATCATATTCTTGGGAATCTAGGATATGTGCATGCATACGGCTGTGTACATGCTTAGAAAGGCTCTGAGGAGGCTGTAAGCAGGTACTGGGGTTGACCAGGAACCTCTGCACAAGCAGGAAGCAAAAACTAAGACAAAGTTACCAACTGCCTGCGCGAGTGTTGAAGATGTGCCCCAAACACACATGGAACCCCCCTCAACAAAGACAAAGAGACTTAATAGCTCTAAGCATTTAAGGAAATCTCTGTCCAATCATTAGCTGACTTGGAAGCTCACTGAAAAGAGGCTTCAGTGGCCATACACCAAAGATATAAACATGACAGAATACTTCAGAAAAGTCACTGAACAGCAGCAACAAACTCTGGGGATGAGAGAGAATCTGATTTCCAATGTTAACACAGTATTTACTTTAAAATGTCCAGTTTTCAGGACAGCTGGGTGGCTCAGTCATGACCTCGCAGTCTGCGAGTTTGAGCCCTGCATCAGGCTTTGTGCTAATAGCTTAGGGCATGGGGCCTACCTTGGATTCTGTCTCCCTGTCTCTCTGTCCCTATCCCACTTGTGCTCAGTCTCTCTCTCTCTCTCTCTCTCAAAATTAAAAAATAAATAAAAATAAAAAAGAATCATTATTTAAAAAATAAAATTGAATGTCCAGTTTTCAATAACAAAACCAAAAAAGTATGACCCATACACAAGACTAAAAGCAATTAATAGAAACTATCTGTACAAAAGCTCAGATGTTGGACTTACTAGAAAAAAATCTTTAATGAGCTATTTAAGAAACACTGTGGGAAATCATGTAAGGAACTAAAGTATGAAGATAATGTCTCCCCTAATAAAGGATATTAATAAGGAGATAGAAAGTATACAACTACACACATATACATACATACACACATAGGTATGTGTATATATATATATATATATATGTACATATATATATATATATATACACATACATACGTAAAAATAAATAAATTCTGGAGTTAAAAATAAATAAGACATTATTCACCAGAATATATCTACATAGGCTGAAAACAGAATCAGGGAATATAAAGATACGTCAATTGAGATTATCCAGTCTGAGGAACAGAAGGAAAAAAGAATAGAAAAATGAACACATTATCAGAGACCTGTAAGACATCATCAAGCATATCAACATATGCATTATAGGAGACCTAAAAGAGAAGGAAAGATGCAGAAAGAATATTTGAAGAAGTAACAGCCATATATTTCCCAAATTGGATGAAACCATTAATTTGCAAATCAAAGACATGCAATAAACTCCAAGATAAATGAAGAGACTAACACCTAGATACATTATGAAACTGTCCAGAGACAAAGACAAAAGAAAATCTTGAAAGCCAAAAGAGAAGCAATACAAGAAATTCTCAAAAATATTAACAGAACCATGCAGATCAAAGGCAATGGATGGCATATTCAAATAGCTGAAAGAAAAAGACTGTTGACCAAAAACTTTATATCCAGCAAAACTATACTACAAAAGTGAAGGATAAGACACTCTGAAATCAACAAAAACTGAGGGAATTCATCACTAGCTGACCTACCCTACAAGAAATAAAAGGGAGTCCCTTCCAACTGAAGGAATTTCAGAGGAAAGTTACTAGATAGTAACTCAAATCCACACACAGAAATAAAGGGTACTGGTAATGGTTACTATATAGGTAAATATAAAAGGCAGGATAAATGTATTTTTGTTTGTAAGTCTTTTTCTCCTGTCTGACTGAAAGAGAACTGTAGGGGCACCTGAGTGTCTCAGTTGGTTGAGTGTCCGACTCTTGATTTCAGCTCAGGACACGATTGTACAGTTTTTGGGGTCAAGTCCCGTGTCAGGCTCCATGCTGTCAGCACAGAGCCTGCTTGGGATTCATTCCCTCTCTCCCCCCTTGTCTGCCCCTCACTCCCTCCCTTCCTCTCTCTCTCTCTCTCAAAAAAAAAAAAAAAAAAAAAGGAAATAAATTTAAAAAGAAACAGAACTTGGCACAAGAACAGATGCTCAGATCAATGGAACAGAATAGAGAACCCAGAAATCGACCCACAAACGTATGGCCAACTAATCTTTGACAAAGCAGGAAAGAATATCCAATGGAATAAAGACAGTCTCTTCAGCAAGTGGTGCTGGGAAAACTGGACGGCGACATGCAGAAGAATGAACCTGGACCACTTTCTTACACCATACACAAAAATAAACTCAAAATGGATGAAAGACCTAAATATAAGACAGGGAGCCATCAAAATCCTTGAGGAGAAAGCAGGCAAAAACCTCTTTGATCTTGCCCGCAGCAACTTCTTAGTCAACATGTCTCTGGAGGCAAGGGAAACAAAAGCAAAAATGAACTACTGGGACCTCATCAAAATAAAAATCTTCTGCACAGCGAAGGAAACAATCAGCAAAACTAAAAGGCAACCGACAGAATGGGAAAAGATATTTGCAAAGGACATATCAGATAAAGGGTTAGTATCCAAAATCTGTAGAGAACTTACCAAACTCAACACCCAAAAAACAAATAACCCAGTGAAGAAATGGGCAAAAGACATGAATAGACACTTCTCCAAAGAAGACATCCAGATGGCCAACTGACACATGAAAAAATACTCAACACCACTCATCATCAGGGAAATACAAATCAAAACCACAAGGAGGGGTGCCTGGGTGGCTCATTCAGTTGAGTGTCCGACTTCGGCTCAGGTCATAATCTCACTGTCAGTGAGTTCAAGCCCCGCATCGGGCTCTGCGCTGACAGCTCAGAGCCTGGAGCCTGTTTCAGATTGTGTCTCCCTCTCTCTCTGCCCCTCCCCCACTCATGCTGAGTCTGTCTCTCTCTCTCTGTCAAAAGTAAATAAACATTAAAAAAATTAAAAAAAAAAACAACACAAGGAGATACCACCTCACACCTGTCAGAATGGCTAACATGAACAACTCAGGCAACAACAGATGTGGGCGAGGATGCAGAGAAAGAGGATCTCTTTTGCATTGTTGGTGGGAATGCAACCTGGTGCAGCCACTCTGGAAAACAGTATGGAGGTTCCTCAAAAAACTAAACATAGAACTACCCTACGACCCAGCAATTGCACTACTAGGCATTTATCCCCGGGATACAGGTATGCTGTTTCAAAGGGACACATGCACCCCCATGTTTATAGCAGCACTATCCACAATAGCCAAAGTATGGAAAGAGCCCAAATGTCCATCGATGGATGAATGGATAAAGAAAATGTGGTATATATATACAATGGAGTATTACTCAGCAATCAAAAAGAATGAAATCTTGCCATTTGCAACTACGTGGATGGAACTGGAGGGTATTAAGTGAAATTAGTGAAATTAAGCTAAGTGAAATTAGTCAGAGAAAGACAAAAATCATATGACTTCACTCATATGAGGACTTTAAGAGACAAAACAGAGGAACATAAGGGAAGGGAAACAAAAATAATATAAAAACAGGGAGGGGGACAAAACAGAAGAGACTCATAAATATGGAGAACAAACTGAGGGTTACTGGAGGGGTTGTGGGAAGGGGGATGGGCTAAATGGGTAAGGGGCATTAAGGAATCTACTCCTGAAATCATTGTTTCACTATATGCTAACTAATTTGGATTTTAAATTAACAAATTTGGATTTGTTTTTAAATTTTAAAAAACAAAAAATAAAATTAAAAAAAACAGAACTGCACAAAGCAGTAAGTAAAAATCTGCATTAATATGTACACAACTTATAAAGATGTAACTTCTATGACAGTAACAGCGCAAAGGAGGGGGATGGAATGGAGCTATTAGGAGCAACAATTTTACAGACTTGAAAACAGTTGATATTAATATGAACTAAGTTGTCAGAAGTTAAGATGTTAATTGTAATCTCTAGGAAAATCAAAACTATAACTCAAAAAATATAGTAAAAGAAATCACGAGAATATAAACAATACATTAAAAATACCTATTTAACATAAAAGAAAGCAGTAATGAATAAATGGAACATAAAAGAATACAACTAAAGAAAACAAGTAGTAAAATGGCAGATATTGCTGGTAATTACATTAAATGTAAATGAATTAAACACTGACAGATTGGCAGAATGGATTTAAAAATGACCCAACTCTATGATGTCTATAAGAGATGCACTTTGGATTCAAAGACCCAAACAGGTTGAAGGCAAAACAGTGGCAAAAGATAGAACAAACAAATAAGAATCAATGGGCGGGCTGGGATGACTACACTAAGATTAGACAAAATAGACTCTAGACAAATATAGTAACTAGAGACACATTTTATAATGACTGAAGAGTCGATCATAACAACTATAAACATACATGCACCTAACAACAGAATGCCAAAATATATGAAGCATAAATTAACAGAATTGAAGGAGAAATACACAAGCAAAAAATATTAGATGGAGACTTCAATATCCCCACTTTTTTTTTTTTGTTTATTTACTTTTGAGAAAGAAAGAGAGAGCGCAAGCGGGGTGGGGGGCAGAGAGAGAGGGACACACAGAATCCGAAGCAGGCTCCAGGCTCTGAGCCATCAGCACAGAGCCTGACATGGGGCTCGAATCCATGAACTGCAAGATCATGACCTGAGCCAAAGTTGGCCGCTCAACTGACTGAGCCACCCAGGTGCCCCTTCAATATCCCCCTTTCAATAATAAATAGAACTAAACTGAAGATCAACAAGGAAATAAAATACTTAAACAACACTGTAAATCAACTAGACCTAACAGACATCTAAGGAAAATCTAACCCATCAAGAGCAGAATACATTCTTCTCATGTATACATGAAACATTCTCCAGAATAGAATGTTAGGCATTAAAACAAACCTCAATAAATCTAAAAGAACTGAAGTCATACAAAGTATGTTCTCTGACCTCAAAAGAATATTAGAAATCAACAACAGAAGAACACTCAATGTGGAAAATGACACATTCCTAATGGAAAATGGGTCAAAAAAGAAATCGCAAGTGATTTCTCCTTTGGGGGGAATTAGAAAATACTTTAAACTAAATGAAAATGAAAACACAACATACCAAAACTTATAGGATGCAGCTAAAGCAGTACTTACAGGGAAATGTATAGCTGCAAATGGCTACATTAAGTAGGAAATATCTCAAATCAGTATCCTAACTTCGCACCTTAAAAAACTAGAAAAAGAAGAGCAAACTAAACCCAAAGCTAGTAGAAGAAACAAATATTAAGGCAGAGAAAAACAGCAGAGAAAATCAAAGAAACCAAAGTTGGTTCTTTGGAAAAGGCAAAGAAACTGACTGACTTTTAGCTACACTGATAAAAAAGAAAGAAAGAAAGAAAGAAAGAAAGAAAGAAAGAAAGAAAGAAAGAAAGAAAGAAAGAGAAAGAAAGTAAGAAAGAAAGAAAGAAAGGAAGGAAGGAAGGAAGGAAGGAAGGAAGGAAGGAAGGAAGGAAGGAAGAAAAAGAAAAAGACTCAAATTACTAAAATTTGCAATGAAAGAAGAAGGAAAATTAACACCAACTTTACAGAAATAAAAATGATTATAAAGGAATATTAGGAACAACTGTGTATCAACAAATTAGGTAATCTAAATGAAATGGATAAATTTCTAGAAAGCTACAAACTATCAAAATTGAAGAAGAAATACGTATCTGAATAAACCTACAACTACATATAATTATTAAAGGGATTGGTAATCAAAAAACTCACAAATATTATTCAGTCTTAAAAAGGAAAATAATTCTGACACACACCACAGCATGGATGAACCTTGAGGACATTATGCAAAGTAAAATAAGCCAGTCCCAAAAAAAGACAAATACTGTATGATTCCACTGAAATGAGGTACCCAGAGTAGTCCAATTCATGCAGACAAAAAACCAGAATGTTAGTAGTCAGGGGCTGGGGTTAGGAGACAATGGGTTACTGTTTAATGGGTACAGAGTCTCAGTTTTGCAAGATGCAGAGTTCTGGAGATTAATGGTGGCACTGGTTGCAGAGCAATGTGAATGTACTTACCAGTTACGAACTACACACTTAAAAATGGGTAGTACAGTGAATTATATGTTATCTGTGTAATATACTACAATTAAAAAACACTGTTGGGTAAGACGGTCTTATGTGCACTGTTCTTTGGACCCGATGTGGCCACATAAGAATGGGCCATGGGTCTGGAACACTTGCTTACCAGCAGATAAAGAGCCCACGTAGCCTGTGCTGGGCTTACCTCTTTGTTTTGGACTGTTTTTCCCTGTTTCAAATTCAGTGTGTACTCCTTTGTCCTGCTTAAGCATGTGTGTCAATGACCTTCAGACATGTCCCCAGCCTTCGGTACTTCTGACACCACAGGAGTAGGGTGGGGTGGAGGATCCTTTCGCTGCAGCATGAGGGGTGTGTGTGGGCCAAGGGCCCTGTATAGGCTGCCAGGAAGGACTTACTGTTGGCCGCAGGGAACTGATATTCCCAAACTGATCTTGCTGTCTGTCTGTCTGTCTCTCTCTCTCTCTTTTTAATTTTATGTAAGGCACTGTAAAATCCAGCATTTCATTGCACTGTGTTTTCCTTGGCAACTCCATACTAAGATGCAGTGGGCAGAAGTGCTTGGATTTCTCCTGATAATAGGCAACAGATGCCACTTGACCATAAAAACTACTCACAAAGAAAACCCCAGGACCAGATGGCTTCACTGGTGAATTCTACCTAATGTTTAAAGAAAAATTAACATTAATCCATCATAAACTATTCCAAAAACTAGAGGAGGAAAAAATGCTTTCCAACTCCTTTGAGGCCAGAACTATCCTGATACCACAACCAGACAATGACATTACAAGAAAAGAAAACTATAGACCAATATTCTTTAAGAATATAAATCCAAAAATCCTCAACGAGATACTAGCAAACTGAACCCAGCAATTTATAAAAAGCATTATACATCATGACCAATTGGAATTATCTCAGGAATACAAAATTGGTTCAACATGCAAAAGTCAGTTAATATAATACTATTATGGAAAAATGGATTTAATTATGGAATTATAGAAAAATGGATTTAAAAATCATTATCATTTCAACAAACACAGAAAAACCAAAAATACTCAACAAACTTGGAAGACAAGGGGACTTTGACAACCTGATAAAGGACATCTACTAAAAACCCAAAACTAATATCACACTTAATAGTGAAAGACTAAAAGCTTTCCATCTAAGATGAGGAGAAAAAGAAGATGTCTGTTCACACCACTTCTATTTGACATTCTACTGAAGGTTCTAGCCAGGGTAATTAAGCAAGGAAAAGAAATTAAAAGCATCTAGGTTGGTAAGAAAGAAGTAAAACTACGTCTATTTGCAGATGACATGTTTTATACAGACAATCTTACGGAAGCTACAAAAACCTATTAGGATTGAGAAACAAATTTAGTAAATTTATCCTACAAGGTAGCAGGATAGAGATCAATATACAAAAATCATTTATATTTATATACACTAGCAATGAATAATCCAAAATTGAAATAAAAGCTCAATTTATAATAGCATCAAAAATATTTATGAATAAATTTAACAAAAGGACTGCAAAACTTGAATACCAAAAACTACAAAGTATCACTGAAAAAAATTAAAGAGGATCTAAATAAATGGAAAGATACTCTGTGTTCATGAAGTATAAGACTTCATATTGTTAAAGTGGCAGTACTCCCCAGACTGATGTACAGATTCACTGCAATCTGTATCAATATCTTAGTTGGACTTTTTGTGTGTGTGCAAATTTGGGAGGCTGATTGTAAAACTCATATGAAAATGCAAGGGACCCAGAATGGCTAAAACAATCTCGAAAAAGAATAAAGTTGGAGTACTCACACTTCTTAATTTCAAAACTTACTACAAAGCTAAAGTAACACAGAATAATAAAGTAAAAGTACAGGGTGCCTGGGTGGCTTAGTCAGGTAAGTGTCCAACTTTAGCTCATGTCATGATCTCACGGTTCGTTGAGTTCGAGCTCTGCTCTACGTCAGGCACTGTGCTGACAGCTCAGAGCCCGGAGCCTGCTTTGGATTCTGTGTCTCCTCTCTCTCTCTCTCTCTCTCTCTCTCTATGCTCCTCCTCTGCTTGTGCTCTCTATCTCTCAAAAATAAATAAACAAACATTTTTTTAAAAAAAGTAAGCAAGGACAGTCTAGTACTGCCACAAGGATGGGCAAATAGATCAATGGAATAGAACTGAGAGTCTAGAAATACATTTCATGGTCAATAAATTTTTGACAAGTGCCAAGAAAATTCAATGGGAAGGAATAATCTTTTTAACAAATGGTGCTAGGACAACTGGATATTCACATGAAAAAGAATGGATTTGGACTCTATACCACATACAAAAATTAACTCAAAATAGATAAAAAAAAACTTTAAGAATGAAAATTATAGAACTCTTAGAAGAAACCAGGTATAAACTTTCATGACTTTGGATTATACAATACTTTCTTACATATGACATCTAAAGTACAAGCCACCAGAGGAAAAAAATATGAACTGAACTTCATAAAATTTTAAAACTTTTATGCTTCACGGGACACTATCAAGAAAATGAAAAGACAACTCAGAGTGGAAGAAAATATTTGCAAATCATACATCTGGTAAGATACTACTATCCAGAATACATACCAAATTCTTACAACTCAACAATAAAAACACAAATAACCCATGTAAAAATAGACAAAAGATTTGAATACACATTTCTAAAGGAAGATATACAAATGGCCAACAAGTACATGGAAGTATTGTCAATGTCATTAGTCATTAGGAAATCTAAATCAAAACTAAAAAGATATCATTTCTCACAGGCTATACTAAAAAAGACACACAGTAACAAGTGTTGGCAAAGATGTGGAGAAATTGAAACCCACATCCATTGCAGCTGTGAATGCAAACGGGTGTGAAATAGAATGGAATGGTTTGACAGTTCCTCAAAAAAATTACAAATACGGTTATCATACAACCGAGCAATTGAACTCCTAGATATATACTCAAGAGAACTGAAAACTTCTATCCACACGAAAAACCTGCATACAAACATACAGAGCAGCATTATTCATAACAGCACAAAAGTGGAAACATCCCAAATGCTCACCAACTGCTAAATGAGTAGTTTATTATTCAGCCATAAAAAGGAATAAAGTACCGATACATGCTACAACATGGAAACCTTGATAACGTTACGCTAAGTAGAAGAAGCCACAGGGTGCCTGGGTGGCTCAGGTGGTTGAGTGTCCGACTTCAGCTCAGGTCATGATCTCACAGTTTATGGGTATGAGCCCCGTGTCAGGCTCTGTGCTGACAGTGCAGAGCCTGTTTCAGATTCTCTGTCTCCCTCTCTCTCTGCCCATTCCCTGCTTATGCTCTCTCTCTCAAAAATAATTAACAAAATTTAAAACATTTTTTTCATAAAATAAAAAGCCAAACACAAAGGCCACATCCTGCATGATTCCATATACGTGAAGAGTACAAAATCTGGAGACAGAAAGTAGATTAGCAGTTGCCACAGACTAGAGGAATAGCGAGTGGCTGCTAATGGCTAAGGAGTTTGTTTCTGGGGTAATAAAAATGTTTTGGAATTAGTGATGATGAGCTTGCACAACCTTGTGAAAATACTCAAAACCAATGAATTGTATACATCAAAATGGTGAATTTTATGGTGATTAAATATGCCATCGCAATAAATGCATATTTTAATATGAAACAGAATTTAGAACACATTATCTACCTTATTATAGTATCAACCTACCAAAGATAACTTCTGAAAACGTCTTGCAAGGCACGAACTAGTTACTTTGTTACATACTAAGAACCCACCAAATAAACTAAGTATAAGAAAAAATGCTGAAGGACACCTTAGTAGCTCAGTCAGTTAAGTATCTGACTCTCGATTTCGGCTTAGGTCACAATCTCAGAGTTGTGAGTTCGAGCCCCACGGTGGGCTCCATGCTGACAGTGCAGAGCCAGCCTGGGATTCTCTCTCTCCTCCTCCCCTGTTCACATGTGCACGCACACTCACTCTCTCAAAATAAATAAATAAACTTTTAAAAAATGTTGTGTTTTAATGGGCTAGAAAACTGAAAAACTGAATATATAAAATCTAAAGACTGCTTTGATTTAAAATGGGTAAATAACAATGATGACATTATTTCAGGAACAGGGTACCAAGAAATCTACATTTTGCCATAATATTCAGACCAAGAAAGAGTTACCAAAATAGAAATGAATGAAAAATACAGATGAAAGGAAAGGGCTAGAGTCCAAAGAAAACTAAACACATCTTGGCTAAACAGCTGTGTTGAAAAACAATTTCTTATCTTGCAATTAAGAACCGATTTCTTTGTAAAAGACACAGGACATTGGGTTAATAGATTTCTTTAAAAGAAAATCTGTTTTGGCTATTGAAACATTAAAAGACAGAACATCTGTTTTGCAAGTAAAGACAGATTGTATGGAAGAATCAAATATCAAACCACCGATTAGGCCAGCATTTAATCTGTTCTATTTAAATTTTCAATAAAAAGTAAATGAAATTACATTCTTGAAACTATAGCTCAGCTGTAAATATTTAACACCAGGAACCTCTAAAACTAGATGTTTTAGAGTATAAAGGAGGTCATTATTGGTATATTGTAATTATTTTTAATTCTACTTGACGTCTATATCAGAACCAGGTTTCAAAGCACTCTGCCTCCCAAGTCATTTTAAAAGTATTATAATAGGGAAAACTCACCATCCATGAATTCTGTACATATTGAAATCCTGTTTTCTACGAAAAATGCACCATAAAACCCTATGATATATGATGAATCACACTGTAATAAAAATAAGACAAAAATAGTTAAAAAAAAACACAACAAAACAACCAAAACCCTGCAAGTCAATATCATAAGCTGCTTTGTAAGAAAAAAATGACCAAGGAAAAATTACCTTATAAAGAATTTCCAATTCAGACATAATTTGCTTCTGAAGTTCCAGTGTAATATCTAACAGTATGACCTAAATACAGAAAGGAATCAACATTCACACATATATTCATCTTTAAATTAAATATAGCTATACTCACTATGAAATATAAAAAGAAAAAATATGGTGTTTCCTCTATTCATTGCCCCTTTCTCCTCTCCACCACTATAACCCTCAGGAATATAAACTGTATCCACATCTGCCTAACCTTTTGTATTGGGGGAGGTGGTATAGAAGTGATTGATGGGACCAAGGAGAAAGCCAGGTCTCAAAGGTCAGTATTAATGGCTTTAAAAGTCAGTTAAGTTATAACACCCTTAATTTATACACCCTATTTTGGCCACATTGGTTATTTCCAGAAGAGGAAGAAAGGAATGACCCTGAAACCATTTTAAAAAATTGTCTTGTAATTCAGACACAAGGCGATGAGCAGAGAGGATGATGAGTAAAAATGACATTTAAAGTAGGCTTTTTAGAGAGAAATAAGGAGTTTTTAAAATACATCATCTTTTTATATTCTTCAGTCACGTTTCTTTGCTAATACTGAAAAAGATGCTGGAGCTTGAAGGAACCACAGAAATGATTTCATCTAATTCTCTCCTTTTAAAGGAGGAAACCAAGGTTCTGAGAAGCCACAAAGCCTGGCAATGTCAAGGTCCCTCCCCGACTCTGAGGACTGTGTACTTTTTAGAACGTCCTGTGGTGGTTTATGGTTTTCCTTAACACATCAACCACTGAGTCAGATTCATGACACAGAAATGAAAAACAATTTACAAACTTACCTAGAATAAATTCTAGTTTATTTCAAACACTTATTTCTTAAGAAAGGAGACCATCAACTGTTCAAATTTTACTCAACAGTTCAGTGAAGCCAATTCAAGGGAAATTGTTTTTACTTAAAAAAGACAGTGCTGAGAATCAAATAGGTGAAAGGCAATTTTTAAGATTTGTGGCAGAGTTTCTGACTCTAGACATTTCTAGATAAAAACTTAACATTCACAATTACCATGATAGTGCAGTTATATACCATCCAATACCGAACTACATTTTGTGTTACAACTGCAGAATATATACACTCATACTGGGGAAAAAACCCATAAATTATGAATTGCAAACTGCTGACAGAGCAGGGAAAGAAAAAGATAATTCTAAAACACACATTTTATAGTACTGACATCCATTTGAGGAAGGGGAAAGGGAAGGGGAAAAAAAGGCACGGCCAGTTTCTATCAAGAGTTTGCTTTAGGGTTATTTATAAAAGCTCTCACTAAACCTGATTGTAAGTGTAATACAAAACTGCCAAGAAACATTTAAACGTTTCTCTCGATCAATAGTCATTTGCCAACAATATTCACTTACATTTTTGTTCCTATATAAAACTTAGTGACAAAATTAATTCATCGAGTGTTGTTTCAATTCCATGCCATAAAATATCAGAACTTTTCACACCACCATGTCAAGTACAGGGCATCTTTCACCCTCAAAAACTGCTAAAAGGAATGAACGTATTATTTACCTTAGAGCAGTGGCTCTCAACCCTGGCCTCAGGTTATCATTACTTTTATATAAAGGTATTTATATAAATACATGACGGCACTCTAAACAAGTCCTCATGCACAGAACTTACCCTAGAATAATGGAATCAATCTTGGGTTGGGCCCACATCTTAATATTTTTTAAAAACTCTCCAGCCGATTTCTATTCCACAGCAAGGTTGAGAGCCACTTATCTAAGGTTTCAAAAATGCCATTTATTCAGTATTGAGTATGACCACTAAGATATACCACATCTCCAGGCCCCCAACCCAGAAATGATTCACCACAACCAGCCAACACCTTACCGTTAACCCCAAACTATTGGCTATAAACATATCATTCCCTTGATCAAGAACCTTAATTAGGTTCCCATGTCCTAGCATAACGTTAGCATAACTCTAGCATGACATTCAAAGAATTCTTCCACAATCTGGTGATTCTAACTCCTTTTCCCACTACTCCCCACCACAAACCCAATCCTCATGTGAAACCAGATGATTTGGAAGGCAGCTATGCCCACCACCACACCACAAATGTAGAAACTAGGTGCTTTGTACTGGGGTCCACACACATGTCCTGTGCCTTCCTCACTTCCAGTCTTAATGATGCCTCCACTTGAGTTGTGCTTCCTCGCTCTACTCCACAGTTAGTAACTTACTTTCTTTCTTTCTTTCTTTCTTTCTTTCTTTCTTTCTTTCTTTCTTTCTTTCTCTTTTGAGAGAGAGAGAGCGCATATGCACGTGAGCAAAGATGGGCAGAGGGAGAAGGAGAGAGAGAATCTTAAGCAGGCTCCACACTCAGTGCAGAGCCCTATGTGGGACTCGATCACATGAACCATGAGATCAGGATCTGAGCCAAACTCGAGAGTTGGACGCTTAACCTACTGAGCCACCCAGGCGCCCCATTGTAAAACCTTTTCTATCTTTTAGATGAGCCTGAATGCTGCCACTACCTCTATGAAGCCATCCCCAAAGCCCTCTATCAGAATTTATTTCTAGCTCTGGCCCTTGATATTTCTCCTTATCACATTCTGCCTTGGCACTCATGCCTCACCCCCTAAAACCATAAGCCTAGAGAGCAGAGTGGTTGTAAGCCCTGCAAGGGCAAGGACTGAATCATGGGCATCTTTCTCTGGTCCGCCCCCACTCCCCACCCCCAGCACCCACCACAGGTCTTACTCACGGCAGTGCCCATTAAGTGATGTGGGATTTAATTAAAGTGCTCCTTATGACCATAATCCTCTAAATAAGAAGCTGTTTCTAGACAGGAAAGAAGTGGATTGCTTGGTTTCTACAAATGAATTTAAAACCAAAGACACAAACAGCAAAATAAATAAAAGTGCCACACTGACCTAAAATGTAGCAAGTAACACTGTATTTGTAGGGCCAATCCATTGCATTCTAAAGGGTCTTGATCATTCATGGTATTTGTTATGGTCTGGAAGAGTGGCGATTCCGTAACGGTGCAAAAGTGAATAAAGTAATTTCTGGAACTTAAGAGGGAAAGCAAAATTCACCTCAAAATAACTCTACTGCAATGCTCTTCTATTTTCTGGGAGACTTGGCACTCTAGGTATAAGGTTAATTCTCCTTCCCCTGGGCATTCCTGTGAGTGAGCTGTTAAACTGCTAAAAATAAGTCCGATTCCTTATTTGAAAGCCACGGAAAAAAGCATGGCAAATACTAATTTTCTTTTTGAGGTGCAAGGGAAGTGTGGACTCCCCGAGTCTTCATTATTCTTATTTTTTCTCCTTAGGAAGAGCTAAATTTCTCCAACTGGGGAGGATGTGCGCATGAAGCACTTCATGGAGAAAGGGTTAATGAGGGACTGAAATACCTGCGCACATTTCCGCTGCTCTCCACTACACCTCCAGGACAAATAAGGATGAGTTGTCAAGTTAAATCTAAGCAGTCAAGTGACTGAATTATAATTTACTCTGTGCTCAATTTAAATTAGTGTGAGGCTATTAAAATATACAGTATAAATACGGCAATTCATCACAAGCTGTCATGGATGACTTCATTTATTTGCTGGAGTGGCACACGCTCCACTAAAGGGAAGGAGAGCAAAATCACAGGTCAAATTAAGCCTCTATTCTGTTTTAATTCGCTTATTTAATCTGTGGCGACATAATTGTCTTTTACAGTATGTACAACTCAGAAAGGAAATTTGGGAGGATTACAGTCAGTATACAAATGATTAATCAAATGGTCCATTTAAATGCTAGTTTAAAAGCAACAGAAACCCAAAGCAGTCAAAGAATGATAATCAGCACATGCTATATACAAGCTAAGAAATTTCCTGTTAGATGACTTTTTCCCAATCGGAATATAAAAAATATTAGGAAATACATTAAGCTGTACTCTTTGAAGGATTGTACAGAAACATTAATGATATAAAAAGGTTCCGTATGCAAGATGGCTAACAGTGTTTTTATTTGTTTTCTGCTCTACTTGTTTGCGACTGTCTTGCGTATCTACACCCCTCCCCCTAAAATAAAGCTAGTTAGAAACACATTTCATGAGTTATAGTCCTTATCAAACAGTTATCTTTAAAATACAATTAGCATTTTTCAAAATGGTCTCTTTAAGGTACAAATTGTCTGAATTCAGTGGTGTAAAATAAAAATCCAAGGTATTTCTATTCCTCCCAAAGTTCAACTTGCTTTTTAAAATATCTGAATTAATGGCAGCTCTTCCTGCCCACGGGTACTTGTCCCCGTGCTTCAATAAAACCACCTTTTTGCACCACACACACACAAATAATAATAATAAAATAAAATAAAATATCTGAAGTAATGATTTCCCACCTTTAAAGTCTGAAAGGGGAAACACTATGATATTCTTTTGTTGGTCTAAAACATAAGAAGATTTAAAAGTATAAAAAATACAAATATTTTGAGTAGGAAGAGAAAAGTAACAGATTTTCAAGGACTTTCATCTGACTGTACCCACAGACATTCAAAGTGCTGGTCCAACTGACCACTTGGCTTGGGATATTAAATTTCCCACATCATTCTATGCAGGCATCAGAACCCTGCAGGTGATTCTGTTTAGACAAGGACTGTGATTTGCTGCTCTTCGCAAGCCCTCTGTGACACAAGGCAGCCCCATCTCGCAGCTGAGGTCACAGAGAGGTTTAAGTGACATGCTTGAAGTCACACAAAAGTCAGGAGAGGGTCAGGAAAAGATCAA
The DNA here is from genome assembly GCF_018350195.1 of Panthera tigris. NCBI lineage: Eukaryota > Metazoa > Chordata > Mammalia > Carnivora > Felidae > Panthera > Panthera tigris. The sequence continues at coordinate 37,713,286 of NC_056665.1, forward strand.
ATGCACTTCTAACTCTTAACCTTTCATTTCACCCTTTAATATATATAAAAAAAAATAAGCTAAGAACTACTCTGGGTGAGAGCAATGGTCCATATAAAGAACACTATGGGATATTTTGTATGTGAGGTGAACCTGCTTTCAAGATGCTACTTCAAAAGATGAATGAGTGAACTAAAAGAACGAATGAAAGAACCAAATTTATCTATTGAGTCATTTAACAAATTATGTGTTGAATACCTCGTCATTACATGGAGTGCTCTATCTAGGCCCAAATGCAAAGTTCGGCATGATTCAATGAGTAAGACAAGAAGATAAATAAGATCTTTTCTTTACTTACAAAGAGATTTCTTTCAATGTAAGAGAGGGAAGGCACATGTATATTAACAGCCAAATACAAGGCAGTATGTGATAACATCCACAAGAGACACATACAGAGAATTCTAGAGAGTTTCAAAGGACAAAGTGAGTGAGTGAGAGATAGACCATACGTGACAGGATTTATCTAAGTAAGTTCAATAGAGGACCGGGCTTTGGAGCTGACCCTTGAAGGCTGTTAAGAATTTTGATAGGTAGAGACATGGGTGAAGGCATTCTAATTAGAGAAAAATACGTGAATCAAAGTGCTGAAGTGTGAAAGTACCTGGGTTCAGATAAAGCAAGGAGTTCAACTTAAAAGAAGCACAGCATTCAGACACATAAGATATGCTATAAAAGTAGGCTGATGACATATTGTGCAAGATCTTGAGTTTCACCCCATAGAGTTCTTAGTTTATTTGGGAGTTATATAGAGCCTTTCAAGCCTTCTGAGAGGGAAAGACATGAGACCAGAACTATGCTTTAGGAAGCCAAATCTGAGGGTAGTGAACAGCAATACAGTACACAGGTTGGAAGGAAGCATGAACCTGGGGAAGACTTGCCTGACTTCAAATCCTGGTTCTATTACTTATTAGTTATGGGACCTTAGGCAAGCTACTTATTTTTAAAGTTTATTATTTTGAGGCAGACAGAGGGAGAGAGAGAGAACGAACATGTGCTCATGAATGGGGGAGGGGCAGAGAGAGAATCCCGACACGGGGCTTGAACCCATGAACCATGAGATCATGAGCTGGATGCTCAACCAACTGAGCCACCCCGGTGCCCATGGACAAGCTATTAATTAATTAATTAATTATTACATGAGAAAAACATGTAGAGTGCTCAGCACAGTATAAATAATCAATAAATGGTAGCCTCTATTTCTGGGAGAACAGTTTAAACATTGGTCAGTGTCTGACAAGAGACAAAACAAGCATCTGTACTGGAGAGGTGACGAGGAAGAAGAGATCCAAAACAAAACCCAGAAACCCAGAAAACCCAGAACAATTAACAGGCTTCCAAACATTGACAACAGCTACAACAGGACAGTGATCTTTGAGAGACAGAAAGCAAATGAGAGGAGCCCTATGATTGTCCAGCTTACAGACTAGAGAGTGTCCAGGCCCCTGTGCTGGGAGGGAAATCCAGGCAAAGCTCAGCCATCTCCCTAAGTTGAGGACATGGAACTGGGGTGTGAGGAAGCCACAGCAGTTAGAGTTCCCTGACAGAACACCAAAGGAAGAGGGCTCCAGGGATGTGCTAAGGGACCCCCTGGAGTCTTCAGTTGATTAATGATCAATCAGCATCTGGAAGTCAGGGAACTAACACTGAGGCCAGGGAAAGAACTGCCAGAAAGACCAGAGAAACAATCTCCAGACCTCACACTAGGCAGAAAGAGTTTGCACTCTCACCAAGCAGTGTGGAAAATCCCGTAATGGTCGGGGCATTGGTGGAGTATTCAGAAGACTGTCACCTTAATTGTGTGGGGTTAAATAAGTTCCCAACTAACCACTGGACTGGTCCCATCTAATAAAGCTTAAGAGTAAGTCTTGAAAGGATCAAACTTTCACAGTCACTAAATAGCATCTCAGAATAAGCTGAAAAGTATTTACAGCAATGCAAAAATATCTAGTATCTAGTATGAGACACAACTGGCATCCAATCAAAAATGATAAGATGTTTTAGGGTGCCTGGGTGGCTCAGTTGTTAAGCATCTGACTTCGGCTCAGGTGATGATCTCACAGTTGGTGAGTTTGAATTCCACATCCTGTAAGATTGTGCCCTGCTTTGGGTGAGCACAAGCCCCATATCAGGTGAGCAAAGCCCTGCAGCGGGGTGAGCACGAGTCCCACTTCGAGTGAGACTGAGCCCCACTTTGGGTGAGCATGAGCCCCGCATCGGGAGAGCTCAGGTCGGGTGAGCATGAGCCCCACTTCTCTGTCACTTGTGGGATTCTCTTCTCTCTCTCACTTGTACCCTCCTTCTCTCTCTCTCAAAAAGAAAAAAAAAAAAGAGGTTTTAAAAATAAGAAAATACAACCCAAAATGAGGAGAAAAAGTAATCAGTCAAAACTGACCCCAAATGACACATACCCTGGAATTAATAGACAAAACCATTAATAAAATTATATTCCACATATTCCATAACTACATTACATACATACAAGAAGGTAGAAGGAATACTGAGCATGTTAAGACACAGAAGATGTAAAAAAGACCCATATAAACTTCTAGGGATCAAAAGTACAATGCCTGAGATGAACAATACACTGGACAAGAGTAATAGTAGATTAGACAGTGTAGATAAAAACTTGAGTACCTGAAAACAGAAACTATCCAAAAATGAAACATTAGAGAGAAAAAAAAAGACTAAAACAAATAACAGAGGATCATTTTAGTATGGGACAACATCAAGTAACCTAACACAGATGGAATTTCAGTTCCCAAAGTTGGGGGAGGAGGTATAATTGCTAAAAATTTCCCAAATTTGATGAAGGCTAAAAATCCACAGAACCAAGAATCTCAACAAATCCTAAACACAATAAAACCTTGGTTTGTAAGTAACTTGTTCTGTGAGTGTTCTGCAACACGAGCAAACACTTCTAATAAATTTTAACTTGATACATGAGCGATGGCTTGCAATATGAGTAGTACGTGATGCCGAATGTCACATGATCAGAACTGAGCCAAAGGTTTTCTCTCCCTCTCTCTCTCTCGCTGTAGGATTGCGGGTGATCATCTCCCATGCTTGGATGGTTGGTTTCAGGCCACACAGTTTGGCAGAAGTCAGTGATTTTTCAGAACATTGAAGGTGCCCACAACTGGCACTTGTGTATTTTTTTGTCACTTCAGATCACTTATAGACAGTCCTTTGCTTTTCCATACAAGAGTAAGCTTAGGAATGCTTTGCTTCATTCTAGGTCAGGCTGACTGCAGATATAGACCCCTTCCTCTGCTGCCTTATTGCCAGTTACATTAAATACAGTATATGACAAGAGTTTATTAACACTGTACCATAGTCAACATCCGTGTGAGCGTATATATACAATGGCTCCCGTGCAGAAAAAGATTCCATTGAGCCAATAGATAGCAGTGATTCCATTAGTAATGGTGAAAGTTGTCCTACACAATAACCCTCCTCTCTCTTGTCTCCCTCATACCAGCCACAAAGGTTTTCAAAAGTAAGTGCAGGTTAATTTGTTTATTTTTCTTTATATTTTATATTTTCTTTATTATTTTGTATTACATTACAGTATTATAATCATTCTTTTTTATATAATTTTTTTACTTTTTTTTAGTTTTGAGACAGAGACAGAGTGTGAGTGGGGGTGGGGCAGAGAGAGAGGGAGACCCAGAATTCAAAGTGGGCTCCAGGCTCTGAGCTGTCAGCACAGAGCCTGACATGGGCTCGAACTCACAAACTGTGAGATCACGACCTGAGCCAAAGTCGGGTGCTTCAACTGTGAGGTACCCAGGCACCACTTGTAATCATTCTTATGTGAATATTTTTGGGTTGTGGAACAAATCATCTGAGTTTACATTATTTCTTATGGGGAAATTCACTTTGATATACAAGTGCTTTGGATTACAAGCATGTTTCCAGAATGAATTACGCTCTCAAACCAAGGTGTGTGTGTGTGTACATATTTTTTTTAAACCAAACGTAGTTAACTGTTGACAACTGAGGAATCTGGAGGAAGCATCTTATAACTTTTCTGTAAGTTTAAGTAACTTTTTAAAAAAGTTTCCAAAGAAAATGTTTTAAATGATATTAGGGAAGGAAAGAACAAAGTATATCAAGATGACCAGCCTCACAAGCCAGTCTGGCAGGTGCAATTAAAAAGCAGAAATTATGAGATTGGACTAAAATACAAGACCCAACTATATGCTGGCTATGAGAAATTTATCTCAAATAAAATGACATAACAGGTTAAAAATAAAAGGCTATAGCATGCTAACACTAGTCAAAATAAAGCTGCAGTAGCTATCTATGTTAATATCAGACAATGTAGATTTCAGAGCAAAGAATATTATCATGGCCAAAGAAGGGCCACTTTGTAATGAAATAATAAAGGGCCAATTCATCAACAAGACATAACACTCCTAAATATGCCTAACAGATTTGCAAAAAACATGAAGCAAAAGATGAAAGAACTGCAAGGAAAAAAACCAGACAAATCCACAATTATTGCTGGGAATTTCCACACCCATCTTTCAATAGTTGACAGAACAAATAGATAAAAAGCAGTAAAGCATACAGAAATTTTGAACACTGTCAGCCAATTTGATCTAATTGACATTTACACAACACCCTATAAAACAGACTATACATTTTTTTCAAGTGCACAGGAAACACTTAACCAAGATAATTCATATCCTGGGCCATAATACAAATCTCAGTAAACTTAAAATAATTCCAATTATAGACAGTATGTTCTCTGACCACAACAGACTTAAATTAGAAACCAATAATGGAAAGATATCTAGAAAATCTCTAAATATGTAGAAACTAAATAACATACTGCTAAGATTTAATAAAAGAAACTCTGCCTGTTTTGAAGAAATAGCACATTTCTTTCTTTCAGAGTATGACTATTAAATAAGTTACTTGGATTTTGCATTGGCAGCCAAGAAGCTCAGGGCTAAACTAAAAGTTTAAATAGAATAACTATATCTACTCTTAAATCATTCATTCATTCAACTCAGATGAAATTTCAACACAGCAATAATATCTACTTTTTTTTTTTTTTACTAGGCTTCACGCCCAGTGTGGAGTCCAACATGGGGCTTGAACTCACAACCCTGAGATCAAGACCTGAGCTGAGATCAAGAGTCTAATGCTTAACTAACTGAGCCACCCAGGCACCTCAATCATACCTACTCTTAAATGATTCATTCAATCAACTCAGCTTAAACATCTAGTATGTTTTATAAATTTTATAGTATCTAGGAATATACAGTGACAACAATATAGTCCTTTCTCTAAAGCTCAGTTTTATGGTCAGGTCTGGTAGACAGCATATTTGTAAACACCTGCTGTTTGCATTTATTCAAAGTCTCTAACAGCTCTGTTTTAAATGTGTCCTTTCTTTAAAATTGCTCTTAATCCTTTTCAGAAATAGCTATTAGCCCCTTGCCATACCTAACTAAATAATCATGCATGAGAATTTTAATATTAGCCAAGGTTAAGTGTAATTCAAAACGTATGAAATTATGAGAAATTATAATGCCCTTGCAAGGCCAAACAGTTGAGTTTTTTAGATGATTTATAGGGGTGCTCCCTTCTCTTGGACTGAATAACCTAAAGTTGACTGTCTTTAAATATATTATTGACAACAATCTAAGAGTTCTGACATCTAAAGGAACAAATAACTCAATAGACAGGAAAACAGTGCTTGAGCTGGTGAAGGTATCCTGAGAGAAGGAGCTGATTACTACAACAGGACCAAAGCTTCCATAACCTACCATCCAAATCTTTCATCTCCTCTTTCACAATAACTGTGACTCAAAGCTAACACATTATTTCATCTCCTCTTTCACAATAACTGTGACTCAAAGCTAACCGGAGAAGGACAAAGTAGTGAGCATTAAGAACTTCATGAATTTCATAAAACACATCCAGCACTTACCTTTACAGCTAATATTTTCCCACTTGGGACATGATATGCTCTATGGGAAGAAAAAAACATGACAAAATCACTTGGGATACTAAACAACCTACAGAATGGTTAAGGACGTAAATATAAATTAGAACATATCTGCCAGCAATGGGATATGTGATACTTTCAAAGAACACTCATAACATGAGCAATAGATGTTTCTATCGAGCTTAATGGTTTATACAACCATTCACTATACATTACCTGAAAATAACCCTCTGAGGTAATGTGGGTATTATCATCTTCCTTTTAGAGACTGAGATCTCCGAAGGGCAGAGAAGCTAAGCAGTTTTCCCAAGGGCACAGAGTTGATAAGTGGCAGAACGACACCTCAAACCCAAGTCTTCTGCCTCCAGATCCTCACAACTGACCATCACTGTGTGCGTGGGAATCTTCTAAGTCTTCGGCTAAACACTGTGCGGAGCCATTTGTAAAGTGGGAGGTTTTCCTTTTGTGTACTTCAACTATATATACAGGTAAACTAAATCTCTACATTTCATCAAAATCATCTCAAAACACATGGGATTAGCTACGGCTTAAGATATAAATTCATATAAGAAATCACAGACTTATCAGGCTCAAGTATGTGGTTCATCTTTTCCTAATTTTAGCACCTCTCAATATTAAAAAAGCTTTAGAAAAGAGACAAGCTCAAATGACGAGATACAGTGAAATAACAATTGAAATCAAGGAAAAGAAACACACTCATTTATGAAAAGGAATAAAATAATCGGGTTTGCAGAAACAAAACCCCATTACTTCTCATCAAGACCTTTTGTGTTTAAGTGACATGTGGCCTTTCACACACGTTCTGCAAGGAAGGTACATTCTGACCATCATCCAGGGACAATCCGTCTTATAAAGAAGTGTCTAAACAAACTACACAGTATAAACAAGCACTGTTCTTGCAAGTCCATAAAAGTATAAATAAACAATCGGTTTGCAAGAGTTAAAATCTTGCACTGTAGAGGATTTTGCAAATTGGCCAAAATCAGATTGTTCTTCTTCTCGCCCAGCTGTGTTAAGGTGTTTGGGCAGGGAAGATGTGGGACAGTGGAAGTTAGCTTCCTAGGAATTCCCTGACTTTACCGGCCAAGTTGCAAAATATATTTACCAGGTTCCCAATAGTTTACTTGGCGATGACTCAGTAGAAAAAACTGCTCATTTCTTAAACAAAACATAGATTCTACTATTATCAAAATGAAAATATCAGTTTCTGTTGTTTCAGCAGAAATATCTGTGTGGCTGCTCTGACAAATTTTTTAACAGATTTATTGAGGTGCAATTATATATGTAAAATTCACTTATTTGAAGTATGTAATTCAAATTTTAGAATTTTAGTAAATTTACTGGCCTTTTGCAATCACTGACAAGTGTTTTTTTTTTAAGTGACTGACTTATAAAAATGGTTTCATTATTAAGAACCATCAAGTGTTTGTAAATTTTCACACATAAAATGTTACAAATTTGGGTAATACTAGAAAAAACATACATATATAGATATGTGCATATCTATATATGTATATACCTATATATATTAGTGTTACAAGAAATTTGTTCTGTTTTTCCTATTTGAGTGGACTACGGAAAGTAAACTTAGCCTTTAACAATTAATTGTAAAGAAACCCAAGTGTATCTCACTTAAAGAAAGGCAAGATTATAAAAATTAAGTGGCAACTATTCACCTTACTTAAGAGTTCTTTAACCTGTAAGGTGTCTAAAGACTTTCTCTAAATATCAACCTCTCTAGTATACATAAATACTCCTGCATTTATAAAACTGAAATTTAAAAAATTTTACACTTTGCATCAAGTGGTATACATTTTATAAGAGGAACCCCTATAATATACTGGTTTTAGAACAAATTACCATTTAATTTATTATCTATGTTAACGTAAGACTTTTAGAATGTGAAGCTACATTTCAGGTCATGATTCGACTCATGATAGATCTGAACTCATACGACAGACTGGTATATAAAAACTAACATTGTGGTGTTGTCACTGCCTGGCAGAGAAGTTGTTAGATTATACTAATCTGAAAGGTGATTTGAAGGAAGTTAATAACCTTATTCTGTGCGAATGTAGGTAATATAATATGTAAGATAACAATATATTATTTTCCCCTTGTATACTAGAAATTCTTCCAATTTCCACCTTAAGAAAAAAAAAAAAGAGGTTAGAGAGGGAGAGAGCCAAAGCATAAGAGACTCTGAAAAATCGAAAACAAACTGAAGGTTGATGGGGGGTGGGAGGGAGGGGAGGGTGGGTGATGGGTACTGAGGAGGGCAGCTTTTGGGATGAGCACTGGGTGTTGTATGGAAACCAATTTGACAATTTCATATTAAAATTTCATGTTAAAAAATAAATAAATAAACTTAAAAAAATGCTGCATATTAGAATTCCTAACCAAGGACTAAAATATGAAGATAGAACAGTTGAATGCATACACAAGGATTCAAAAGTTGCAAAAAGAACCGTGGTGCTACTTTGGACAACAAGCAACACTTGGACGTTTGAGACCAACAGCAGTGATAAGGAGATGACTAGAAGATAGTCTAATGTATACACCGTACTGGACAGTTTGGCAACTTAATTAGCTTGTCAAGAAGGCCGATGTCTTTTCCAAAAGAAAGGTCTCCTATTTCCAAGTGAATTAAAAGGGGGAGGCTTGATGATTTAATTATGACGCACGCTAATTCATCCGTGGAAGTTTGGGTTCAATTTCGAGCAATAAAGATGCTGGGAGGTTTGGTTTACAGTGCAATGACAGTACCAGTTTAACATTTAATCATCAGGGAGAAGTGGATGACAAAGGCAAGGCCAGTCATGAGTTGAACGTGTCCCTTAACTTTGCAAATGGCATTCTACCTGGAGAAAAGGAATTTGTTTACTTTCAACAGATACTGCATCTCAATTGTCTTGACCTTCCCCAACACATTAACTATAAAGTGATTAATGAAGTTTGAATGGAGGCTCTGGTTACACCAAAAGACAACTATACACCTCTGCATTGTTTTAATTAACAGCTAACACTTCAAATTAGTTTATTGTTGCTACAGTAATTACCTGTTCCAATGAGTGCATGAAGGAAGCATTTTTATGTTATATTTTGAGTGCTGAGTCCTTGAGTGTTCCGGTTTGTTTGTGACCAGCACAGACCTTCTGGGAATACTCCCAGCCCTTAAAATTGAGCACACAACAACATATACACTTTTGCAAGGCACAAACTAGTAGCCTGGCATAAATTTTTTGAGTATTTAAAATAGCAAGGAGATGGGTAACAGAGGGCAACACTTACTATCTGTATTTTCTTACTTTCTTCTTTCATTTGGAACAATAGGTTTTAGATGACTAGACAAAAAGTTGGCATCAACTTTTAACTTTGGTACAGAATCAGATAATTTATTGAGATAGTAGGTAATATAAAGAATTGTCTAATCTAATCCTTTCCTTTTACATTGGCTACACCCAAAAGCCAGGGTGAAAAAACTTGTCCCAACTTAACAATCAACGGCAAGGCCAAGATTGGAACTGTGGCAGAATACACACATTTTAGGACCTAAAAGAAATATGTGGTGATGTGTAAGTTTTCTTAACGGCATTCTAGGGCAGGGAAGCTCATAATTCAAAACTTAAAAGGTGCGACCTATGTCAGTCAGGCTGAGGACCACCACCTCTGAATGTCTCCAGACAAAGAAGCATTCTGCAAGCACTGTCAACCTATCATGAGAGGGAGAAGAGCGAAGGGTGTAGGCTCTTAGTCACTGTCCAGTTTTGATCCCAGCTCTGCCACTTCTTTTGTTTTTGTTTTTGTTTTTATTTAAATTCTAGTTAGTTAAGATACAGTGTAATATTAGTTTCAGGTGTACAATATAGTGATTCCACACTTCCATACAACACCTGGTGCTCGTCACAGGTGCACTCCTTAATCCCCGTACCCACTTCCCCTCTGGTAACCTTCAGTTTGTTCTCTATAGTTAAGAGTCTGTTTCTTTGTTTGCCTCTATCTTTCTTCCCTTTGCTTCTTTGTTTTAAATCCCGCATATGAGTGAAATCATAAGGTATTTATCTTTCTCTGACTTATTTCACTTAGCATTATACTATCCAGCTCCATCCATGTTGTTGCAAATGGCAAGATTTCATTCTTTATGGCTGAATAATATTCTACAGTGTGTGTCTGTGTGTGTGTATATATACGGAGACATACTATATCTTCTTTATGCATTCAGTAATCGATGACACTTGGTCTGTTTCCATAATTTGGCTGTTTCCATAATTTGGCTAAAAGAAGACTGCTATAAACACCAGGGTGTATGTATCCCTTTGGATTAGTATTTTTGCATTCTTTGGGTAGATACCTAAGAGTGCAACTGCTGGATTATAGGGTAGTTCTATTTTTAATTTTTCAAGGAACCTCTGTACTGTCTCCCACTGTGGCTGCACCAGTTTGTGTTCCTACTGACAGTATAAGAGGGTTTCTTTCGCTCCAAATTCTTGCCAAAATGTGTTGTTTCTGGTGTTGTTAATTTTGGCCATTGTGACAGGCATGAAGTGATAGCTCATTGTGATTCTGATTTGTATTTCCCTGATGGAGAGTGATGTTGAGTTTTGTTTTGTTTTGTTGAGCATCTTTTCATGTGTCTGCTGGCTATCTGGATGTCTTCTTTGGAGAAATGTCTGTTCATGTCTTCTGCCCATCTTTAAATTGGATTATTTGTTTTGGGGGGTATTGATTTGTATAAGTTCTTTATATATTTTGGATACTAACCCTTTGTCAGATGTCATTTACAAATATCTTCTCTCATTCTGTAGGTTGCTTTTTAGTTTTGTTGATTGTTTCCTTTGCTGTGCAGAAACTTATTTTGATGTAGTTCCAATAGTTTATTTTTGCTTTTGTTTCCCTTGCTTCAGGAGACATATCTAGAAACATGTTGCTATGGCCGATGTCAGAGAAATTACTGCCTGTGCTCTTCAAGGATTTTAGGTTTTTAATCCATTTTGCGGGGTTTTTTGTACATGGTGAAAGAGTAGGGTCTAGTTTCATTCTTTTGCATGTTCCAGCTCGGCCACGTCTTAATGTGAACTTAAATTGTTAGAAAACCTCACTGTGTCTCAAGTCTGGAAAGCGGAAATCGGTCCCTACCTACAGAGCTGTGAGGATTCCAGGAGATAAATGCAGGTAAAGCACTGAGGACAAGGCCTGGCACATAGTAAGCATGCATTAAATGTCAGGATCCTGGGAAGTTTTCAGAGCAGCTAGGCATTTTAAGAATAAAACCTGCTAAAACCGAAAGAGTAAGAGTTCTCTCTGTGCTTTAAGAGTCAGGCTGTGGGGCACCTGGGTGGCTCAGTCGGTTAAGCGTCCGACTTCGGCTCGGGTCATGATCTCGCAGTCTGTGAGTTCGAGCCCTGCATTGGGCTGTGTGCTGACAGCTCAGAGCCTGGAGCCTGTTTCAATTCTGTGTCTCCCTCTCTCTGACCCTCCCCCATTCATGCTCTGTCTCTCTCTGTGTCAAAAATAAATAAACGTTAAAAAAAAAATTAAAAAAAAAAAAAGAGGCTGTGTGCTCTACAAAAGAAGGCTAATAAAGCTTTAGGAAAGAAGACTGAAAAAAGGCTGCAGTGTATCATTTTTAGTTAAGAAAAGCAAGTTGTATTATTTCATGTTGAACCAACTTGCTGAAGACAAAGAATCAGTCATCTAAAATGCTAGGACTATACCATGATTCAAGGTCTAGATTTCTTACCAGGTTTATCTCTTGTCCGTTACCAAAGCCTATTTTCACTACAGATAGTACCACATTCGGTGTTCATCTCAGCAGAAACACCACCTGACAATCATTGTTGCTAAATGAGAAACCTACTTTTCATTCTTCTGTTAACAGGAAAGCTTTTGTTAATTACTGTTAATATAAGCTACCTTAAAAATTCACATACCTTCTTTTAATATACACCCTCATAGAAGATAAAATAAAAATTTGAGGCCTCTCCTAGTCTTCAGTCTTTAGTATCTGTTATAACACGTAGTACACTGCAGAAAATTGTTTCTATCTATCTCCCATATTGGGCAGGGAACACTACCATGTCCTAATCATCTTTGCATTCTTTATACTTTGCATGAGTCCTGGCCCATGGGAGGTGCTCCGTACCTAATAAATGTTTGAAAAGATGAATACTACTTATGGGTGAAAAGAAGATCTGTCACTTGGATAGAATTCTACATGCATTTAATTAATTGATTCCATAGTCTTAGGAGTAGGAATTATTTTTCCCCAGCTTTACTGAGATATAGTTCGACATATAACAGGAGGAGAAGTTATTATCATCATCCCCACTTTAAGGGTAGATTTCCAACTGTTGAATCAAAAGTCTTAGAAGGACTCCTTGGTTACTCATTGAGCTCTGCTGCTGCCAATCTCCCTTATCTACACTACTCACTCTGCTCCTCCAAACATCCTCCTGCTTCAGGCCATTCGTACCTACTCCTCAGGCCTGAGACACTCTTCCTCCAATTTCCACTTGGCTTGCTCCATCACTTACTTCAGGTCCAAAGTTACTTTTTTGACTATCTGAGATTAAAAAGCTCATTCTCCTTCTTTATTCTTCATAGAAATTTATCAACACCTAACATCGTTTATTAATTTATTATCTGTCTGCCACTGCTAGAAAGCAAGCTCCATGAAAACAGGAACTTCTGTTTTTTTGTTCCCTGCTGTATCTCCAGTGCCTAAAACTGTGCTGGGCGCATTTTATGAATATTTGTTGAATGAATAAATGAATACATTCCCTTAATTGCTACAGATCTATTTTTGTTTTTTATTTTTCTTAAGGCAGTTTAAAGTTTTTCTAGGAAACTGTTCAATTTCTGTTTTTAATTTTATCATAAAATTTTCATTGTATCCTCTTAAAAATCTCTGCTCTGTCTAGAATTATGTCTCCTTTTTTCACCCAAATTTTGTTATTTGTGCCTTCTTTCTGTAACACGTGCTCAATCTTTCCAAGGAACCAGCTGTTGGTTTTGAGTTGTTTCTTGAATTTTGATTTTTTTTTTCTAAGTTTCTTTCCTTCCACTTTCTTTGGAATTAAGCCCTGCCATCAAAAATTTTTTTTTTGAGGGGGTGCCTGGGTGGCTCAGTCGGTTGGGCGTCTGACTTCGGCTCAGGTCATGATCTCGCAGTCCGTGAGTTCGAGCCCCGCGTCGGGCTCTGTGCTAACAGCTCAGAGCCTGAAGCCTGTTTCAGATTCTGTGTCTCCCTCTCTCTCTGACCTTCCCCCATTCATGCTCTGTCTCTCTCTGTCTCAAAAATGAATAAATGTTTAAAAAAAAGTTTTTTTTAAAAATTTTTTTCTTGAGTTAGATGTTAAGTCTATTAATATCCAGTTTTTCTTCTCTAATGTTTATACAAAAAACTACCCTTTAGGTATGACTGTATCACATGAGCATTCATATATGGTTTTGATCAGTTGTGTTTTTATTCCATTATAATATATGACTTATAAGTTATTCAGATGTGTGCATTTTAATTTCCGAATGTAGGAGAAGGTTAACTTATTAATAATTTCTTTTTTTTCAACTTTTTAAAATTTAAAGTGAGCTCTACACCCAACGTGGGGCTTGAACTCACGACCCCAAGATCAAGAGTCACGTGTTCTACTGACTAAGCCAGCCAGGCACCCCTTATTAATGATTTCTAAATTAACTACCATAGTCAGAAAAAGTGATCTATATGTTACAAACTTCAGTGAGACTTGCCTTGTGCCCTAGTATGGTTTTTAAAAATTAAATTTTCTGTACCTGAATATAATTTATATTCTCATTTGATTGATGAAGGTTTTTTTTTTTTTAATGTTTATTTATTTATGTTGAGAGAAGGCATGCATGCAAGAGCAGGGGAGGGGTAGCGAGAGAAGGAGAGAGAGAAATAAGTAGGGTCCACGCTGCCAGTGAGGAGCTCAACGTGGGGCTCAAAGTCACAAACTGCGAGATCATGACCTGAGCTGAATCAAGAGTCAGACGTTTAACCAACTGAGCCACCCAGGCACCCCAAATGATGAAGAGTTCTATATATGACCATGTAACTAACCTGTTAAATGTGATGTTACAATCTTTTATATCCTTACTAATTTTGGTCTGATTAATCTACTGAATACTGAGAGGCATTATCCCACTATGACTGAATTTACCAAATTTTCCTTGTACTTCTGAATATTTCTGCTTTACGTATCTTAAGATTGTTATTAGTTATATGTAAGTTCTGAGCTGTTATGTAATCACAGTCCTCTTCTTCTATCATTATATAGTAGTTTTTTCTATCTCTAATGATACTTTTTGCCTTAAGGACTTTTTTTCTATTATATTAATGTAACCACAGCTTTCTTTTGATTAGTTTTTCCTGGTACCTTCTCCCCATCTTTCCCTTTCAACCTTTCTCTGCTTTTAAATTTATTTATTCGTTTGTTTGTTTTTAGAGAGAGAACCCAGATGAGAACGGAAGAGGGGCTGAGATAGAATCTTAAGGACGTTCCATGCTCAGTGTGGAGCCTGACGTGGAGCTCGATCCCATGACTCTGGGATCATGACCTCAGCCAAAATCAAGAGTCGGATGCTCAACTGACTGAGCCACCCAGGAGCCCCTCAACCTTTCTCTGTCTTTGTTTTAGGAATGTATCCTAAAAGAGTCTAAAAGAGCATATGGCTTTATTTCTAAAAGTTCAATCTAACCAATCTATTAATTGGCAATATATTTATTGTAATCGCTGATATTTATTGTCTGTTTATACTTGCTGTAATTACTAATACATTTGGATCTATTCCTACCACCAATTCATTTACTTTACACCTCTCTCTCTCTACTTTACTGGATTATTACCCTTTTCTTCCTTCTATTTGTTTTGGAATTCTACATCCATTCTTTGCCTTTTAGTTATTACTTATACAATTTTTAATAATCATACCTGATTTAACAAAATAGTAAGTTAATTGCTATCTTTATCCTCTCTCAAACAATATAAAAATCTTAGAATATTTTAATTCCAATTAGCCCTTCTCACTTTATATTATTTTGTCCAGTCTTTTTGTTTGACTTCATTTTGATGTCCCTGAACTAATCACTACTATTGTTGTTTTGTATAGTCAGGTTTATCTGGGGCGCCTGAGTGGCTCAGTTGGTTAAGCATCCAAGTTTGGCTCAGGTCATGATCTCGCTGTTCATGGGTTCGAGCCCGGTGTCGGGCTCTGTGCTGACAGCTCAGAGCCTGGAGCCTGCTTTGGATTCTGTGTTTCCCTCTCTCTCTCTGCCCCTCCTCCGCTTGTGCTCTGTCTCTCTCTCTCTCTCTCTCTCTCTCTCTCTCTCTCTCCGAAAAATAAACATTGAAAAAAAAATTTATATAGTTAGGTTTATCTAAATAGTCACCATTCCTTCTTTCATTTTACTCCTTTTTGGATTCAGTTTCGTTCTAGCTAAAGTACTTCCCAGTAATAAACTAACACGTCCTCCTCCCCCTATTTATCTTTCTCTCTCTGCCTACACATGTGCACGCGCGCACACACACACACATTCTTTTTATTAATTTCTGAAGGTGTATTTATTTTACCCTCACTCTTAAATGACACTTTAACTGAGACAAATATTTTCTCATAGTCTTTTAAGGATACCATTGTCTTTCAGCTTTTGGTACTGTTGTTTAACTTTTGCTGTACCCAATTTGCTGACCAATACAAAGCCACTGAAGGTTTTTGGATAGATGAGTGATATGATCAGACCTTAACTTAAAAAAATTTTTTTTAATGTTTATTTATTACTGAGAGACAGAGAGAGATGGAGCATGAGCAGGGGAGGGGCAGAGAGAGGGGGAGACACAGAATCCTAAGCAGGCTCCAGGCTCTGAGCTGTCAGCACAGAGCCTGATGCAGGGCTCGAACCCACAAATGGCGAGATCATGACCTGAGCTGAAATTGGACGCTTAACTGACTGAGCCACCCAGGAGCCCCATAAAATCCTTACTCTAGGGGGGCGCGTCGGTGGCTCAGCTGGTTAAGTGTCCGACTCTTGATTTTGGCTCAAGTCACCTCATGGTTTCGTGGGTTTGAGCCCCATGTCAGGCTGATGCAGAGCCTGCTTGGAATTCTCTCTCTCCCTCTCTCTATCTGCTTCTCCTCCACTAACACTGTCTCGGTCATTCTCAAAAATAAATAAATAAACTTAAAAAAATTTTTTAAACTTTACTCTGCCTGCAGATTACCACAATACTATTAAAAAGGCGGAGAAACCAGAAAGGGCAAGGAGCATTTAGAAAGCTGTTACAGTAGTCTATGCGAGTAGTGGTGGTATGAACTCGGGTAGTAATTGTGGATGTGGAAAGGGAGGAAAAAGATACAAAAGACTTGGGTTAGAGAGTATTTATAAAATGTGGGAATGAGCAAAATAAACCTAAAATTTTAAGTTAAGATGACAGAGTTACGGTATATTTATTAACAAAAACAGAGGAACTTTACCTAGTCAGCTTTAGACTATATAATCCTGTACTTTTTAGCTTCATGAAGGCAGACACCACATTTACTTCACTCAACAATCCCTAGCATAATATGTAGCATAAAGTAGCTACTCAAATATTTAGGAGTTAATAAATAAAGGGGTAGTCAGGAGAAGGCAGAAGCGGGGGGGGGGGGAAACGGGGGGTACTGACAATTCCTAAGAGTCTACAGACATCTTCAAACTCCCCTATGATGTATCATAAGCCACTAAAGATAATAATAAAAACAGACTCTGGAATATTAAGGTATTAAGAAACTCATCCAAGTTAATAAGAGCTCATGAGTGGCAAATACAGGATTCAAATTTGGGTCCATCTCAAGTCAGCCCTTGGGCTATTTCCAGTACAGACAGCATACACATAGAGAATAGTTTACAATAAGGTTAGTTCAGGATATGTGTGAATGTAGAAGGTGGGATTCAAGAAAAGAATGCATTAAAATTCCACCTACCAGATTCTCTACCTTGTGGTTTGTGTGGTTGGATTTTTTGTATTTATTTATTTTGAGAGCGAGTGAGAGGAGCATGCACACACACAAGTGCGCAGGGGAGGGGAAAAGAGAATGCAGGGGGAGTGGGGGGAGAGAATCCCAAGCAAGATCCACACTCAGCACAAAGCCTGATGTGGAGCTGAATCCCATGACAGCAGGATCACGACCTGAGCCGATAGCAAGAGTTGGACACTTAACCAACTGGGCCACCCATGCACCTCTACATGGTTGAATTTATCCATTGGCATCAACTACTCTAATGCCTTACAATACTTCACATGTTGCTTTTATGAATTATTGTTTCTCTTCAAAGTCATTGTTTCACTTCACCAGTGTATGCTTTATTTAACTATGTTGTAAACTCTAATTACTAATTAAATACAATAGTAAATTCTTAATATAGGGTCTATGTCTTCTACTTTAAGTTTCATGGGCAGCGTCAAGGTCCATTTTATTCATTTCTGTATCTCCAACTGCTACCACAGTATATGACACCCTTTCCTCCTAGAAACTTAGTTTATATGTTAACAAATACTTAAATGTATGTCTCCCAATTGCCAAGCACAATGAATGGGCATTGTGGATGGGACAGAGGACAAACCACAGTCCCTGCTCTAAGAGTTTACGTTCTAGAGGAAAGACTGACCATAGTCAAATAACTACACAATTATGTCAGGTAGGGGAAGTACAATTAAAAAGAATAAAAGTAAGGACCAAGTGACAAGTGGCCACGATTAGGAGCATTTTTTTTTTTTTTTTTTTTTTTTTTTAGGGGTAGGAAGGACATCAGGGAATGTCTCTCATCAGGTTACATTTGAGCAGTAAGGGACCACACCAAAGTTAGACATCTGAAAGAAGAGGACTCAAGGCAGAGGAGATGCAAGTTCAAAGGCCCTGAGGTAGAAGTGGAATAAACAACAGAGCTAGCTGTGCAAGATAAGGTCAGAAGGGTAATGGGAAGACAGACTGTGTAGTACCATTTAGGCCATGGTG
This sequence comes from Panthera tigris, assembly GCF_018350195.1. Lineage (NCBI taxonomy): Eukaryota > Metazoa > Chordata > Mammalia > Carnivora > Felidae > Panthera > Panthera tigris. Next base: position 37,731,317 of record NC_056665.1, read on the forward strand.
AGAACTCCAACTATTATTCTGAGAGGCCATGGCAGGAGGGGAGAGAGCTTATATTTTAGATCGTTTTGGCTGCTAGATGGAGAGAACACATTGCAGGGAAACCAAGGATAGGGACTGGGAGACTTAATGGGAGGTTGCTGAAATAATCCTAGCAAGAGATAATAGTGGCTTAGACTTCGCTGGTAGGAAAAGAGTAGTGAGAGGTAGCTGGTATCTTAAAGGAGTTTTGAGGAAGAGCCAACAGGATTTGTGAGTAAATTTGGTGGACGGCCTGAGAGAAAAATAAGGATCAAGAGTGCCTGCAAAGTTTCTATCATGAGCAACTTGTAGAACAGAGTTTCCATTTACTGAGACTGGAACAACTGCAGAACAGGAGCAGCTTTCAGGGGAAATCAAGAGTTCAATTTTGGGTAATTCTGACATGCGTAAAAGACATCCAACTGGTAATCAGATAGGAGTTTGAAGTTTAGGGCAAAGGAGATGTGCTTTTGGGTTTCATCAACATATGAATGATACGCAAAGCCATGGAACCACAAGAGCTCTCTTAGGAAATAAATTAATTAGAGACAAGGTCTGAGGACTGAACCCGAGGCACTCCAAATTCAGAAGTCGGAGAGATGAGAAGAAACCAGTAAAGGAGATGAAACAGTGCACACAGTAAGCCAGCAACAGAACCCGGGAATGGTGTCCCTGAGGCCCTGAAGGTTGGGGTTACTCCCCACACTGCCAAGTGCAGTAACTTGCCCAGAGCAGGGACTCAAAACAAATCACGTGACTGATTTCAAAGCCATACTTGGGGACAAATGCAATTAATTCTGTTATGGGTTTTTGAAATTTTAAAGAAGGGTCTAATACAATATATACAAGGCTAAAAAAGGTGGGCTCACTTTCATATAAATCCTAATGAGAATTTGTTAAAAGACACATCAGTCTGGTGAATAAACTGAATTTCTCTAAGAATCTTTAAAAGTGTGGAAGGAAAAGAAAAATTTCAAAACAAACTGTTAAGAAGTCCTACATTCACACAGGACATAAGGGAGAAACAACCTGTGTTCATTTTCCAACATCTGGACTCCCACACAAATTTATGTCATGCCTAAGATCAACTGCATCTGTATTTTACAATGTTTACTGAAATTATTTACGCTTAGAATTTCAACTTCTAGGAGAACCAAAAAAATATCAATCGTCCCAGCTGACTCCTGTTCATAAAATAAATAACCTAGAGCTGATCATATATTTTCTCATAAAGCTTGTACAATCTCATACCATTAAAGTAGGCAACTAATTTCTACAGCACTATTCTGCACATTAACTTCTATACACGCTCTAATCAAATTATTTTCAATTGTGAGCAGAAAAAAATTTATAACAGGGAGTATCTGTGCTTCTCTACCGATTGTGAGGTAGGATATAATTTCAGAACGGAGGGGCTGGCCTACAATATGACTGTAAATATTTCAAGGTTCAGTAAAACTGATATGTTAGAAATGCCAATTTGTTAGCAAAATGGTCATTAAAATGAATAGGGAAACAAACATCTTTCCCTGTTTTTGCCCCTTGGAACAAGGATCTCAAGAGTCACTGCATGTGTGATAACTTTTAATCACAGTGGCAAAACCAAGGCTCCACGGTCCCTGTCCTGTGCAGGAGAGAGACCGTCTTTCATACACCATGTGGAGTAAACACCACTGACGTAAGTTCTACTTCTCACATAACATACTGCAGAGGTTAGTGAAAAGAGGAACACAATTACTCTGTGAATTATTTATAGAGGGCTATCATTGTTGGAAAATTCTCCAAATGAATGGGAAACCTAAGAAAGGAATCCAGTCACTAAAATGATGAAAACAATAGTTAGGATTTGGCTTAAGAAGTAACCAGTAATCAGAAAGGGATGGTCTTATTTTAGGTAAGCAAGAAAGAACATGATGTTTATCTATGCTGCTCCCTGGATCTCTCACAGGATACGTACAAGGCAAAAAAGAAACGGAGCACAGACTATTTTAAATAAATAAAAGTTACAAATGCATTTGCTGTTACTTGCTCGCTTCGGCCATAGTAATGGCTTTTCCATATGACAAAATCACGCTGTTTTTCAGGCAACGATTTCAAAGCTTCTGGGATATGCTGGATTCCTTGCTCCTCTGTTCTTTAAATGCCACAGAGATATGTCCAACATGTGCGTCAGAGGTAGGGCAGAATAAAGGAGACAAGGTGAAAGAGAAACCTCTCTGAGATCTAATTCATTAGGACAAAAAGTATGACTGGGAGGAGACAAATCACTGTCTAAAATGAGATTTTTTTTATTAGTTATCCATTTTAATTATCTATACAACTCTTAATTCTCATTAGCATAGAAAGTTAGAGTTGACCATACTCAGATTTAATTATTTTTTTATTTATTTTGAGAGAAAGAGAGAGAGAGAGAGAGAAGGGGACAGAGACAGAATCCCAAGCAGGTTTCGCACTGTCAGTGTGGAGCCCAATGCGGGCCTCGAACTCACAAACCGGGAAATCATGACCTGAGCAGAAATCAAGAGTCAGATGCTGAACTGACAGCCACCCAGGTGCCCCTCAGATTTAATTATTAAATCTATTTCTTTATTTAAAAAATTAGTATCCATTAAGGCCAATACCATACATCATATACCTTATCCGATATAAGATCATCAGTTTCCATACTTATAGATGCTGTTTCCTTGCTCGTTATATATTTTATTTATTCACCAAAAAAGAAAAAAAGTAACTCTGATTTTATGTAGATTTAGAATAACAAATAGAAGTCTTTTTCCAACTCAGAAGTTTTTCCACCTAAAGATTTTATAGCCTTGGCACAAAAGAAAAGACAGGACATGATGGAAATTAAAGGGTTAACAACACCACAAGGAGACCCTTGGCCTGAGGAGATGTCCTTTGAGTCTCCTCTTTAAAAATAAGAAGCCTGGGATGCCTGGGTGGCGCAGTTGGTTAAGCATCCGGCTCTTGACGTCAGCTCAGGTCATGATCCCACAGTTGTGGGAACAAGCCAAGCACCACGTCGGGCTTGTGCTGAGCATGGAGCCTGCTTGGGATTCTCTCTCTCTTTCTGCCTCTCTCCCCACTGGCACTCTGTCTCTCTCTCTCTCACTCTCAATAAAAAAAATTTTTTTAATTGAATAAAATAAGGACCTGAGCCTTGAGTCTATTAAATTATGCCAAAAGACTGTAAGGCTGAATGATTCTGAAGCCAACAGCAAACAAGTGAAAAGCAGTTCTTTGCCTTTATAAAGGTCAAGTGCATAAATGTGTGTGAATATATACATAAATACACAAACAAAAATCTTCTGTTATCTTGTGAGATTAACTTTTAATACCCCTGGATATCATCTTTTAATTCAGTGACACATTTTCAGTAACCACATGTAAATTAGCTGTGATTCAGTTCATGAAAATTTTGTTTTATTCCTTGATCTTTTGAGAAATTTGTTCTCGTGGTACACTTCTTTGGGTGTGGATTTTACCAATATGTCACATACTAAAATAGCCATCCACAGGAAAAAAAATCAAATAGTTTCAGGGAAATCAACACTGACAGTTGTTGCCTTCCATAATAGATAAACACATTAGCCAGGCTTTAGCTGTTAAAATAGGAAATCCAAAGTAAATAGCAGTTGTAAAAAGAAGCTTTTTTATGTAAACTGTCCGAGTTCAAATAGCAGCCTATGCCAACCTTCGTTCTGCCTAAAAACCTATTACAAATGCTTGACTACTGATTGTAAAATAATTTATGGTTAAGCAATAGAGCCTCCCCCGCGATTGTTTAAGAATCGAATCAAACATGTTATTAGGTTACAGATATTAACAACTCTTTCAAGATGCTGATCATCCATAGGGTACTGGTTGCTAACCTATGATACATGGAATGTGGCAGGGTTAGAAAGAGTTCCAGTCAGAGAAAAGCTACTGTGACCCTACATTCTGTCATTTCTTATTCTAATTACTCTGGTTACACACCCCTTTTTGCTCCCACACCTGCCTCAGTTAGTGTTGTCACCACTGCCTCCATATTTCTTCCGTAAGTTGATGTGGCCTGGTTCAAGCCTTTAACGCTCCCCACATCAACTAGAGTAATGTCTTTTAATATATGGCCTAAATACCTTGGAGATCAAGGAAGCTACAATTACAGTGATCTCTTGATCAAAGGTTTGGAAAGAATGTGATGGACAAAACAGAGAGGCATGAAATATAAAGCTGAATGGTGAGAATGAGAGAAATACACGATTTAGGCAATTTGTGTGGGGAAAAACAGGAACACACTGAGGATTAACGACCTGGGAAATTTCTCTCCTGAAATGATTTGATTACAATGAGGTATCTGCTTACAGTTTCTTTGTGGAAAGCTAACAATAAAACACTTTCTAAAATCAGACACAAAAATGGCTATTTCAGAAAACCTCCATAAACTAGTAACTAATATTCTATTATGCTTTTATAGCTTATATTTTTTATAGAGAGAAGCTATTTGATTTGCACCAACATTTCTTCTTATTATTCTTACCTTTTAGGTAAGAAAACCAAAGTTTGATGACATTAAGAACTGCTTCAAGATTCTGATCTGATAAGCACTGTTGTGGGATGTGGATTCCAGTCCTTTGAAGCCAAATCTAGTGTGTGCTTCAATGAGCCTGTGTGAACGTAAAATGGTTGCTTCTAGATCCTCTAACTCAAGTTGTCTTCAAGGTTCTCTGGATATGGTCCGTGTCGATGTTTAAAAAGCAATAGGGAAAATCGATTGAATGACTCACTTTTCAGAGTTGCATTAACTTTTTCAGGCCACTGGGGTACTATTTACTAAATTACCTCTCCTAGAACACTAAATAGTACCCTAGTGGGTCAAAGAGTAAATGCACCTCTGAAAAGTGAGCCATTTATTCCTTTCTTCCTTGTAGTACCAGATGTAATATGTCCCCTATGACAGAAATATGAACCCATTTCCATTAAAAACTCAAGAAATTGTCCCACACTAGAGAAAATGAGAATGGGGAATCTTTCCGAAGCAAAAATTTCTCTTCTATAACCCTGTCCACAATATTGTTGAAAAGTCAACATGTACTTATATAACAACATTTCGTTTTTATTCACTGGAGATTGATTTTTAATCAAGACCTCGAAACAAAATAAAAATATAAATTCAAAGCTGATGGTTTTCAGCACAGAGATGCATAGTGTATCATGATTGCTGGTTTTCTCCTGCATGGCAGGATTTAAAAACTCAGCTCAAGTGTCCATCTTGCTTATGAAAGCTGTTCTTTCACATACCCCATTACGTTACAGGTTATCCCTTTGCCTGAAAAACAAAATTCCTTGACTAACAAGTACGTATATTATTACTTGTAATCTCTATAACGGCCAAAGCCTCTGAATACATTTTTGAGCTGCCTTAGGAATAGCTACCATGTGACTGAACATTTGTGAGATACCTCAACAAAGCGAGACTTGAAGTTTTCAGCACTGTTAGTCTCTTACTCTTCTGGAAGATGGCTATGGAATGAAAACAAGACAACTTTAATTTAAGAATCATCCAGCTTCTAATTAAACTGCCATAGGCAGCTGGTTGGATAAGTTTTAATCAGTTTCAATCACCTATTGATTGGTATACTGAAGCTTAAAAAATTAAAAGTAAAAGATGATTGGGGAATTGTCCCATCTCAGAACAACAGTAGAGGCCTCTGTAAATAACTCCTCTTTTAACCATCAGCTAAATGAACACTTCAATACTGCAGTACAAAGTCTTCTGCAAAATTACTTTAACTAACAAGCAGAAATTTATCAGCTTCAGCCAAAATCAATGCTGAAATCAATTTGAACACTGGTTGTGTCTAAAGGGGCTCATTGGCAATTTAGGGAAATTACACCATGTAAATGCCTGTGCTTTAATTGAACAGTTTCATCAACTAGGCTGTGATTGCTGTCCATTCATTTATTTACTTTCACTGCAGCTACCATTCTGCAAAGGAATGGCTTTTGTCAGGCTGGAGAGAGGCACTTTATCTTCATTTTGTGCACTTTTGTGCATAGCAGACTTCATGAAATGGGTGTATCATGACTAGGTCAAAACAAGCCAGAAAGGACTTTTCCTTTCACATAAAAACTGAGCAACACTCAAACCACCATCATACCTTCCACCATCTGGGGACAGTCATCTTTAAATCTATAACAAGAAGGAATCTGAGTGATTTGCCTGCACGTAGCACTGTGCCTGTGTTGAGGAGCTACATTTTGGACAAAAGAAGAAAAAGCATTTGGACTCCAAATTCAATCCGACCACACTCTTTCTGAGCTAGTGGCTTCCAAAACTATATAAAATGTATTAGATCGTGCTCTTCAAACATGAAGCGACATTGTGTTTATAAAGTCCCTTGAGATTAGTCAAGAGAAAGTGCTATTCTCAAATCCATTCAGAAGACTAAGGTTTAAAGATGTCACATATACTTTTAAAGATTAAGGGGAGGAGAAAGGGATGGGGAGCTCAGTTGCTTGAGCGTCTGACTTTGTGTCCAACTTCGGCTCAGGTCACAATCTCACCATTCGTGGGTTCGAGCCCCACATCGGGCTCTGTGCTGACAGCTCAGAGACTGCAGCCTGCTTCAGATTCTGTGTCTCCGTCTCTGCCCCTCCGCCACTTGCACTCTGTCTCTGTCTCTCAAAAATAAATAAATGTTTAAAAAAATTTTTTTAAAAAGCGGGGGGGGGGGGAGGGAGAGAGAAAGGAGTCCATGTGGGAGGAGAAAAATAAACTTCTTTAAAAAGACCAGCAGCCAAAAACAGCAACAAGATCCCCCAAAAATGATTTATTTAAACATTTTTAACGTGTATTTATTTATTTTGAGCGAGCGAGAGAGGATGTGTGTGTGTGTGTGTGTGTGTGTGTGTGTGTGTGTGTGAAGGGGAGGGGCAGAGAGAGAGAGGGAGAGAGAAAACCCCAAGTGGGCTCCACGTTGTCAACGCAAAGCCCACGGTGGGGTTTGATCTCACAACCATGAGATCACAACCTGAGGTGAAATTAGGAGTTGGACATTTAACTTAGGCACCCCACTTCTTTTTTTTTTTTTAGCGTTCATTTATTTATTGTTGAGAAAAAGAGTGAGAGAGACAGAGAGAGCGTGTGCACTCAAGTGGGGGAGGGCAGAGAGAGAGGGAGGGAGAGAATCCAATGTAGGCTCTGTGGTGATAGCGTAGGCTTGAACTCATGAACAGGGAGATATTGACCGGAGTCAAGATCAAGAGTCAGATGCTTCACTGACTGAACACCCAAGCACTCCCCAAAAATGATTTTAATACACACATAAATGCACTCATAAAGTCATGGACAAGGGAAAAACCCAAAGATCTAATTTAAGAGAATCATATGCTGGAAAGCATTAACATTTTTAGCATTTGGTTAATCACCGTTACTTCCAAGATAAGTTCTAGGGAAGGAGGGAAGAAAGAAGACAGGGTTTGTTCATATGGGTCATCTGAACAGGTACATGTGCCTGATACAAAAAAATAAAAATAAAAATAAAAAGTACAACTGTAGGATATTTGGTTGAACAGGCCAGCAGAAATTCTCACAGTTGCACATACTTAGTTCCTCACAGAACCAAAAGTAACTATTCACCAGGAAGGGCACTACAAAGGGATAAATAAGAAAGTATGAGTTTCAGTGGTGCTTCTATCCTTGTCTTGCTTTGAATCCTCAGGGAAATCCATTAATTTTGGTGTTTCAGTCTCTTCACAGGGTCAAACAAGGACAGTGATACCCACTGTACCCAGCTATATTTCATTGCTGCTGGGGACAAACAGAAATGCGACCACCAGGATTTGAGCACCGCCTGTGCTTTGGGTAGAACGGAGGGAGGCAGGGCCCTGAAACCATCCACTGGGGCTCCCAGGGATGCAGGGAAACTTCTCATTTGCCCTGACAGTCAGTTACTACAGCTCTTGTACCCTGCCACGCTCACTAGGAATTACCTTCAAAAAAAGTTAAAAGTGAAAAGAAATAAATGTGTACCGAAACTTAGTACACATGTTTGTGGTAAAAATCCATTCTGTAATTTAATCCCATATACGCTTTTCTCTGCCACTCTAAAGTTTCACTGGCCATACATTTTGTTGCTGAGTCAATGTAAAAATATATTTTATTCATAGTTTTTAGATAACTTTTCTAAAAATTTAATTATGGTTTAATCAGAGTTTTATGTTTATTGACTAAGTATATTGTTACATTTGCTGCTATAGTTAGCAGTCATAATAGAATCAGAATGTTTGAGAATCTTATACAATATGTATTTTCTAAACACGCTAAGCTTGTTAAAATGCTATATTGATTGTGCCCTAAAGCAAGTTCTAATTTTGTCTGAACATTTTCACTTCATTATTTGAACTCACCAAACAAAAACCATGAACTCTACTTTTAGCAGTAATACTGAACATTCTTTTTCTTTCTTTCGTTTGTAATACTGACAAGGAAAAGTATGAAAATTTTAGGGTCAAGGGGATAACACTTAAAACGCAAATCAATGTTTTAAGAAATTTTAGGCTTAATTCCCACAACCTAACTATCTATTGCTAGTTCCCATCTAATTCCATCATCTGCTCCTCTGATTTAGTGGTAGCGCACAGATCAGAACCGAAACGTATTTCACTCCAGTAAGGTGGCAATTTAACAGAAACAGAGACTCTTATATATAAGTAACCAATGATAGAGCAACGGGGAAAAAAAAAAAAAAAAAAAAACTGGCAGAAAGTTATACACACTAAATGCCTTTTGGACTTCCCAGTGAATTATTTTCAAAAAAGCAATTTAAGTAAATACCCTAGATGCTACGGTACACAAATATTTGCTTGTGCTATATGCCAACCAAGAGACTACATTTTTCTAACACACTGGAGACTATAAAATACCTAAAAAAAAAAAAAAAAAAAAAAAGAAAGAAAAAAATTTAATGTGTCTTATAAATCAAGAAATGCACCACCTCCACTAGCATAACCATACAATTAATCTAGGGATTTGATTATTAAATTCTAAGTTTTTGATAAGGAAAGAGACCCAAAAGATAGAGTAACAAGACATATTGCAATAACTCTGCCAAGAAATGGTTGTTTTCATGTCTATTAAAAAGCCTCTAAAATTAACTAGAGATGGTACATCACTGACTTTCAGAATTATATATTTATCTTATATCCAGAATTAATTTGGGTTAAAGAGGAGGAAACTCAAGAGAGGGAATGTCAAATAGAAAACCCCTAGCTTGAGGAGTGGTCCCAAGTACTAATCTAAGTGTCAGAACACCTGAATTCTGTACAATTTCTAAAAATTGTACATATTAAACGTGTATGACTCAATGCTTTGATACTGAGTTCTAATCTTGATTTGAACCTTGGGCATGCCCCTTAATTCTTCCAAGCTGTATCTTTCTCACTGGTGAAAAGGGGGTAACCTTCTGAGAAAGGATTCAGCAAGGCCTGACAGATCCAGCATGATGAGGCCTCTGCCTGTCTCTCTGTTCTCCCCTGGGCTCACTCTGCTATAGCCACACTGGCCTGGACACAATATATTCATGCCTATCTTCAGGCTTTTGCCAGAGTGGCTCCTTCTACCTGGGAGGTTCTTCTCCCAGGTTTTCCCATGACTGGCTCCTTGCTGTCCTTTAGGTCTGAGCTCAAACATCACCTCTTGAGAGAAGGCTTGCTGAGCAACTATTTTACGTTCTTTACAGCACTTGCAAGGTCTGATATCATCTTACTTCAGTATTCATTTCCTTGATTATTGTCTGTTCGCCCCACTAGTGTGAACTCCAGGAGCACAGGGGCCCTGTCTTATTCACTACTGGACACAAATATACAGAACACTCCTTGGCATAGAATGACAGTAAGGACAGTAGACCCCAGAACAAGATGGGGGTTGGGGGCACTGACCCCTGTGCCCCCTGTGTAGTTGAAAATTGGCATGTAACTTTTGACTCCCTAAAAACGTAACTACTGATAGACTACTGCTCACTGGAAGCCTCACAGATAACATAAAGTCGATTAACACATACTTTCTACGTCACATGTTATATACCGTAAAAGAAATGTTATTAAGAAAATCATAAGAGAAAACACATTTACAGTGCTGTACTGTTTACTGAAAAAAATCCACATATAGGTGGATCCATGCAAGTCAAACCTGTGTTGTTCAAGGGTCAACTGTATTTAGTCAATGAATAAATGAATAAACAATAAGATACAATTTTAAAGAACAAAACCAAGCAAGACATGACATAATATTTTTATAGTAGCTGAATGCTGAATTAATTCTGCAACATCAGCCTCAGGAGTGACCTCTGTAGTCAACTCATGTCCAGCTCTAAGTGGGAATTCTTTTCTCAGTGGTTCTGAACACCAGCCATGCTGTTGTGCTTAAGGTAAGAGGGTTCACAGTCCCAGAGCCACCCAGCCACAGACCACACTGTGTGTGCCTCCTCAGACTGTGAAGAATCTGCCTCTGCAGGTTAATTCCTGAATCACTGCCCCAGTTCCTACGGTAGGTGAGGTGCAGTGCCTGGCCCTGAGGACGCCCACCGAGATTCACTGACACAGCTCTCCTCCGGGGAGGACCGTCCAGTGGGAAGAACGGTAGGAAGAGTGCATCACTCACTCTAACCGAAAGCAGGCTGGTCAAGAGACACTCCAGAGGAGCAATCTGAGGCTAGCCTTCAGAAACACACAGAGCAAACCTGTTCTTCTGTCGACAGAAATGACTTTTTAAGAAGTCAGAGGTCATGGAGACCCTTAATCTTCAAATAAACGCTGGCCAATTCCTTCAACCACTTCTCAACTCAAATACCAGTTCTTCCATGAGGCCTTTACTGATTCTTCCCGAGGAAAGAGCCAAAACTCATCATCCCTTCCTCAGCCCCAACCCGGGGCCTGGGTATTACACATACAGACATGCGCCCTAGACTGGGAAATCTGCACTTACTTCATCTATCTGGACAAGATTGAATGAGAGCCAGGCCATCCCCAACAACCAGCAGGGTGCCATCCACACAGCAGGCACTTACAATGAGACTGTTCAGCGAGTGTGTAAAGGAGGATTGGAGAGGCCCAATTCCTGGGCCCCCTTATTATTCTCCCCATCCTTCTCTGGGTGGTCTCTGGACTGTCCATATCTCTGTACAAACTCAGTACCCAGAACTAGACACGCGAGTCCCAAAGTGGCATGCTACAAGATGAAGTCAAACCCAGATGTTGTCCCCTCCTAATGCAGCCAGAGGATAGATTCCAAAGGAAAACAAGATCTCCCGCACCCTATAAAAACCCATGTGAGCTAATGTATATCTCTTCACAATCACTTCTGCTTGGGGACTTTAAATTTCTTTATAAAGTAAGCATTTGTACTAAAATAAAATAGTAGAAAGAAGTCCTGCCACTTTAAAACTATTTTTTCCCTGAAAGGAGATGGTGTTGAAATACTTAGATTCAGCAAATTCTTACTTGAAATATTACCATAATGTATTGATTTTTACCAGACTCAATTGACTGAAAAGTTGTTTGTATAGCAATATTGGCCAAACCAATATACTAGAACAATTTTGTTACCCATAGTAATCAAGTGCATTTCTGAAGTATAATTATACTGTCATAAAAATAAAGCCAAGATACCCTCTTCCAAGCAATAAAACAATAGGGGCTATAAAACAGGAAGAAGAAAAGGCTAAATAGATGAGATTTTTTAAAATTAAATTTAGTGTCTTTTAAGAACACCTCCGCCTCCTTTTCCTTCCCTTAAGCCAAGGTTAGCAGAAATGATCAATACTTCAATCTCAATAAACTATTTCAATAATAGTTAATTCGGGTGGAAACAGAGTCTGAAAATCTCTGCTCAGCGACCTGTAACATCCTGTCATGTTGGTTAGATGCCAATAATCCATCATTGCCATAATGGATATGAGCACGTGTGAACATGGAGTGGGGGAAGCAAAGGTGGGAAAGGTGTAGAGAGTCACAAGCTCAGGTTCATTCTTTAGAGTCCAATCAATACAATACACATTATTGTATGAAACAAACCTATAACAGTGAATGCTGAGAGAGGGAGAGAGGGAAACATACATAATTAATTTCACTTGACAAACAGTCATTGATTTTCTGGAAATATTAATATCCTTGTTTGTCACATGATACTTTAACACAACCCAGCCATATACAAGTATTTAATTCTGTATTAAGATGATATCTTGTTTGCTTGTTTAAAATATGATCTTGGCTGCAAGGAAAAGGCTCTTCATTTGATTAGAAATTTAAAGTTAAAATAAATCAAACAATCACCCTAGCTCTTGGGTCAATATCAAAACCACTTAAAAATTACTCTTAATTTACAAGATGCACCTCAGGGAAAAAAATATAAAGGAGTGGGGTCACTGGTGCAGTCAGTAGAGAAGCTGGGGTCAGAACTACTGCTGATGTGGTTTGGCATGTTCAGGGTGGCCAGTGAAAGAGAAGTGAGAGCTTTCTGAGTACTATGTGGTTCCCAACATTTTCTTCAACGACTCCTTTTTATTATACTTTCCCCTCAAGAATCCCGTATTTTGACAAGTTTGGTTTACTAAACAGCATTTAATTAGACAGCAATTCATGTGTTTTCTCATTTTATATAACTGACCACCAGAGCTTCTAATTTTCATTAAATACATCATGTTACTGTAATGAGTTGATCTAATTCCAGCTCCAAAAACATAAACCTAATGTTTTACATGGCCTCTACAGCCACGTAAAGGGCAGAATACAACTTAATAGTTAGTTCATGTGATCTCAGTTACTATCTCCAAGGACCATCCTTACCCTATTGCCTAACAAATATCTCATAAATGAATAAGACAAAAGAGAGAAGGACGGGCCAACACCTTTGAGAATTATTATCCCTTCCCTCTTCATGTTGTCTCTAGATATAGTCAAATCAATTCTTAAATAATGGTATATATCCAATCTTAAAATACCATGTAGGCAGTATATATGCTACCCATTATATCACTGAGAAAATCCTACCCAAAATTCAGGTTAGACCCTTAATGTAACTATAGGAAGCAACTGGAGGCGGACATTTCATTACTGTTTTCAAACACCTACATATGTGGCCAAAAAGCTGATAATCTTTTTGGAAAGGAAAAAATAAAATAAAAGATGATTCTTAAGTGCTTGTTAGCTAACTGACTTATTAGCATGACTTAAGTCCTAAGAGTTAAGTATTACTTTATTTCTGGACCCAAAGCTTAAGTGACTCCATCAAACAATGCCCTGAGGGAGCAAAGAACCTGAGTGACTGGCCTTCATTATCATAGAATGTTTCCAAAGTAAGTGGGCCTGTTAATTACTTTCATTGCAATGTGACATACTATGCAAAAAAAGAGGGCAGTAACTAGTATGTTGGGTTAATTTATCATTCAAATATATGCCCTTAGTTTAGAAATTCCTATTCTTCTAGGTGAGTGTTGTAAAACAAGTATGCAGGCTCTAAAACTAGCTAGCTATGGGGAGAATCCAATTAAAGGGCCTTACTAAAACCTGCTTGGGAAAAAAACCCCACTTGCCTCATTCTCATTTCAGCCAACATGTATAAAGCATCTATCCTATCCCTAGGACTGTGCGTAGTACACTAGGAAATACAAGGGAACACAATGGACTCTGCTTGACCTTGAGAAACAACACTGCCTGGGGGAAAAAACACAGAGCCAAGAGGAGAGAGACAGAATTCTGGCTTTGCCACTGAATGGCCACAGACCTGGGGGTCCTAGCTTTTTCCCGTGGTCAAATGGGCTTATTAACATTTACCGGCTGTCCTAGAGCAGGCTGAAAACAAAAAACTATGATAAAAGAGAAAATACTATGAAACTTCTAAAAAATCATTGTAATGTAAGGTATAACAAATCATATTCATGAGACAACTAGAGAATAGCAGGAAACTCAGAAGCATACCATGTATCATAATATAATACAGAATTTCTCAAAATTAATTAAACGCAACTCTAACACAATTCAACATCTGGGAGATGTCTGTAGATGTTCCTCAAAATAAGAGCCCTGCAGTCAAGTAAGCATAGGAAGCACAGGGGTCAACAATTTTTCTATTATTTGGTACTACCATTGCCAGTTAGCTAACATTTACTCCGTCGTAGTAAGTTCCTTTTCTATGGAACATCTCATTTAACCTCACAACAACCTTATTAGAGGTCATTACCCCCTTTGACACATGGAAAAATGAGGCAGAAGATGTTATATAACTCTCTGCCAGTCACACAGCTACTTAGGGGCAGATTCAGGGTACACTTACCCACAACACATCCTGTTCTCTACTTTCTCAAAGTTTTCAAAATTCACTGTGAATCTCATAGAGGGGAAGAGGATATGTGTCTTTCTTGAATTGGGGGGGCAGGGGGTTGGAGCAACATGTAACATTTTGGGAAATGGAGCAATAATGAAAGTACATTCATTTTCTTTTCCTAAATTATTCTTCTTCCCAGGCATAAATAAAACTTATAGCCTAAGATATTTCCTTTATAATCCATTTCACCCAAATTAGTAATCCAAGAAATACCAACTTAAAATTACCTAAATCATTATCCTAACACAGAGAATAACTCAGCAGAGGACTATGCGCAGCACCCACAATACCACTTGGTTTAAATGTCTGGGCCCAGAATTTCACACTGTAGAACTGGGGGGAACATCCAAACTTAAAAGGCAAAAATGTGATCAACTATTAAACAATATATATTGCAGTTACACACGATATCCTATCCTTTGAAATTCACAACATCCCATCAGTGGAGCAAATAAGAAAGAAATATTAAACTTTTGCTTTGCATTTATTAGCTTTATTGTACTTTATAAGAAAAAAAATTAAATAGGCCCATTAGCCAGTTTTGTTACCAATGAGTGGATTTTCCAATATTTTCTTCATCTAGTTTATGTAGCATAGCCTGTAATGTAATCATTTTGTTTGAAAAATCACAATTTTTATAGTCAACACCATTAAGGTAAACTTAGTGTAGGAGAAAGTCAATCATAACACATCAAACAGTTTTATGGAGACTTTAGTAAAGTGGATTCTCATTTCTTGACAATTATACCATTTCTTTGTGCCGAACTAAAAGCCAGGGATATAAGAACAATACAACGGAAGCCCAGGCAGAAATGAAGACCAATGATTAATAACAAGTGGTTAAGCAATTTGGTATCTTTACCTTCTCTCCTCTTAAGGATCACCTAAGCAATAAGATAAATGGGATGTCTTCTTTGTATAGAAATATAGTGTGTAAAATAAAGCACTAAAATCATCATGTTACTGCCACTCACCTTCCATAAACAACCACTGTCAAAAATATATTAAATCCAGGGGTTGCTCAGTTGGTTAAGCGTCCGACTTTGGCTCAAGTCATGATCTCATGGTTCGTGGGTTTGAGCCCTGTGTTAGGCTCTGTGCTGACAACTTGGGGCCTGCTTCTGATTCTGTGTCTCCCTCTTTCTCTGCCTCTCTCCCACTCATGCTCTATCTCTCTCTCTCTCAAAAATAAAATAAAACAAAACAAAACAAAAAACCATCTTAAATCTGGGGCCCCTGGGTGGCTCAGTCAGTTAAATGTCGACTTCTGCTCAGGTCATGATCTCACAGCTCATGAGTTTGAGCCCCACCTCAGGCTGTCAATGCAGTGCCTGCTTCAGATCTTCTGTCTCCCCTCTCTTTCTGCTCCTCCCCAACTCTCTCTCTCAAAAATAAACATTAAAAAAAATATATTACAACACACACATATTAAGCACTGGCCACAGTAGATAAGTAAACTCAGGGTAAGTTGCTAATATTAACATATCATTCCAGCAGGTATAGAACTTGTGCTAAGGAGGTGTAAGATAACGTGTTGTTGGGGCGCCTGGGTGGCTCAGTCAGTTAAGCGTCCGACTTCAGCTCAGGTCATGATCTCATGATTCATGGGTTTGGGCCCCGCATCAAGCTCTGTGCGGTCAGCCCAGAGCCAGGAACCTGCTCCTGATTCTGTTTCCCTCTCTCTCTGCCCCTCCCCTACTCATGCTCTGTCTCTGTCTCAGTTTCTCTCTCTCTCAAAAATAAACATTAAAAAATTAAAAAAAAAAAAAAGATACTCTGTTCTTTTATTAGTTCTCCTAATATAAGGAGATCTTGTGGCCATGCTTCTTGGCTACAAACATTAACAAAGCAAACAAGGAGTTACTGTGTAATGGGTACAGGTTTCAGGTTTACAAGATGAAAACAGTTCTGGGATGGATGGTGTTGATGGTTGCACAACAGTATGAATGTGCCTAATGCCACTGAACTACTGTAGACTTAAAAATGGTTAAGACACTAAATTTTATGCTTCTCACCATAATTTAAAAAATAATAAAACATTAACATGATTCTAGATTGTCATTTTTCCTTGGTAGATAGGCAGGTTATTTCCATTCCCCTGCCTCCCTCTCCCCTTTCTGTTGGTAACCTGTGTTGTAAAATAAAAGATTAAAATGTTAACATCTGGGATATTATTTCTAATAAAAATCATCTGCTGGAGTTTGGTAGTCTTACGTTTCCCCCCTTCTAGAATAAACCAGAACACTAAATTCACAATAGGGCTTCAATTTAAAACCACAACCATGCCTGAGCGTTCAACATGTGGCTAAACAGAGCAAATAAATAGGTTAGGAGTCTAAAGAAATGTTTTGGAATTCCATTTGAAGCCACTAAAAGGAACCCAAAGAGTTGAAGAGTTGCTAGAAATCTTTCCTGTTTCTTTCCTGTTTTATTTTATCTGGCTATCAGCATAAAAGCATTAATAAAAAGAAAGGTTGAGGCTTTGAAAAGTGCTCTCTACAGTGAACTTAAGAGAAGCAAATCAGGGCATGCAGGTTCCTCCTTCTGTCCTTTCTAAGGGTACCTGAACCCAAGAACGTTCAGAACAGGGTAAAAACTCCAGTCAGATTACGAGTAAGATGAAGAGATGCTGTTTATGCAGCACTGGGGGGCTACTTGGAAAGGGATGTCAGTACGATCCAGGGAAGGACAAGAGTACCTCAAACTCTTCAGACACAGTAGGTAGCCATGAAACATGTGAAGGGCATGGCCTCAGGATCATGTTAGGGCTGCACTATTATTTAATTCTCTGAATTATTACAGTGGAAGCACTTAACTTTCAGACCAACTATCCACAGTCCCCAGTCATCTGTAGGAAAAAAGAATCCAAATACATGAACATAAGTTCTTAAAGGACTAGATTCAAGAGAATGGACTCCAATCCTGGCTCTACCTGTAGAGAGAAGACTGAAGCCCTGAGTGGGTGAATAGGTCAGACGACTTTGAAGAAGCTTCTAACCCTGAGACACCTAATTCTACGCCAAGGCTGCATCTCTGTGTGGAGGATGTTCTGGGATTTTAAGATGTGACCCTTCATGGTCATAAGGCAACAGGGAAATTTTTATCTATAGTCACGTGGTTAGCAAACACTTAAAATTCCAAGAACATTAATAACCAATTATAAATTATTTCACAACTTTGAAAATATATATTAATATCAACATTAAAACATCTAAGGTAAAAACACAATCATAATGGGATACAGAGTTAGTGTATATATGGAAAACAGCTCTCTGGAGGAAAGCTTTATTACTCCCTCAGGGCTTTCATACAGAGTATGGATTTTTTAATTCCTAGTGGAATATTTTTCATACACCATTGCAGACTATTAAGTACTAGATATTACATTATGTAGTTTAAACTTTGCACTACTGCATGAGAAAGACTTCCCTGTCGAGAGAACTATTTTTTATGGTTAGCATTTTTTAATATGAAAATGAACACTCCTTTAGGGTAAGATCACTGCTACTGGAATTTGGGAGAATTTTATAACTTAACATATTCATCAATGTGTAGAAATTCTCTCGGGGGACTAGGGAGAGAAGGAAATACAACAGGAAGAAGGCTTTTTAATAACTTACAGTGTCGACACAGGGCAAAGCAATGGTATTTATAAGGTTTGTCTTCCACTGGGCACAGCTGTAAAAAGGCAGGGGACTAGAACAGGGTGCTAGCAAGTTTAGAAAAAAATGGTGTTAAAGAGCAAAGGAAAAAAAATGCATTAAACTTCAGGCCAGTTAAAGGTACACCTGTTAATGGTGGACTATTAACGTTCACCCAGGAGAGATGCAGACTCAGAAATATTAAGAAGGCAATATAAATGCACTTTTGCAAGCAATTCCTCAGAAAATAGATGCCTTGCAGAATTTGGGAGTCAAAAGTAGAAATAAAATCTAAGTGCCAGTGGTCATTTAAAAATCTTTGCCACGGAGAACTTGGATACTCACATTTGGCAAAAGTGGATAGAAAGTTTAAACAAAATCGACTACTCACTTGTAGACTGTGCCTCCGTTGCCATGACCAAGAGTGTCTCGATACCGTATGTCTTGTTCATTCATCTCCATGAGAAAGAAAGAAAAACAAAAAGGGTGTCATGCTGTGGATGGAAATGTCAAGGAAAAGCAACTCTGGGCCATAAACAACAAGCAGTCTGGGTCATTTCAAGTTCAGCTGCAAGAACGAGAAGATCAATACAACATTTGCTGTCCAATTTATAAAAGACGATACCAAGGGACAAAGTGATGGAAAGTTTAATGACAATTTGTTTGCCTGGGTCATTTCATTAAAGTTTGATAAAAGGTGTCAAAATGGAATGATATAACATAGCTCAAAAGGGTCAGGTCAGAGATACGGATAAGAACACAGTCTCTAGCACTACACATAACCAACGCCAAACAGCAGTGCACATAACCAAAATCAAATTTGGGAAGACAGCACACACACACAGACACATACCCAGTAATCTAATGCACAATCTGTAAATAAATCAGCCCCTGAAAACTCCTCAGGTGACCCCACAGTTAACATTAAACAAACTAACTGAATAATGTTAATGATTTTCCTGGAGTAGATACAGC
The DNA here is from genome assembly GCF_018350195.1 of Panthera tigris. Classification (NCBI taxonomy): domain Eukaryota; kingdom Metazoa; phylum Chordata; class Mammalia; order Carnivora; family Felidae; genus Panthera; species Panthera tigris. The sequence goes on from NC_056665.1 coordinate 37,750,316, forward strand.
TTTCCTTTGGAAACAATAAATTAGTATACAGCGGTAACTGGGTAGAAATCATATTATGCCGATGGAAAAGTGCCAAATCGGTGCACTTAAAAATGCATACATAGACAAATACTGAAATCCATAAAGGGAAAACATATAATAATGTGATTCTTATAAACTCAGGTCATTTTCATCATTTAATATGTTAAATAGCATGCACATTTTCTCAGGTTCCATAAAACTACTACACCACAAAGACTACTCTCGTTTGTATCATGAATAGTAGTCAATTATTCTAGTGCCCACAAAATAATGTTTTGGAGTTGTAAAGAACTCCTTAAATTATTTATCAAATGACTTTGAGACTAGTCAGATTATATTTGATGCATTCGGTAATTTTCTACACAGTGGTCCAGTTGCTTAAAAATTAACTGCCAACTTTATTCACTAAATGGATTCAATAAAAGTGTTATTTTCCATAGAGCTAAAGCTTAGGAAAAGCCATAGTAAGCCCTGAAAAAAAATCGATTTCCTGGGAATTGCACTGCCTTGCATGGGCAGATGGAGTTTTTAATTCAATATCACCTGGAAAAAAAAAATAGTTTGCTTTCAGACCATTATAGTAAACCTTTAAATATTTTGCTCTAAACTTCCGCCAATTGAATAAAGCAAGGCTCCATTTATCAAGGGAAATATTTTTCTTCTATACATTTCTGAAGTTGAAGCTTCAGAGAGCTGTGATAATTAGCAGTATAGTGCAGGTAACAGAAACAGCTTCCTTTCCAAGCCGTTCTGCCAATCCCTAAAAGAATATTGACAGAGTAATGTGTAAAGGCCAATTCAACACCCAATTTAATTGTAGTACAACCTGATTGGTGCAATTTGCAATCAGCTAATTACTATATTTATGGTCAGAGACAAAATGATAGACAAGTCAGAAAAATTGGCAACTATTTTCCTATTTGAGGGAAATTTTGCTCTTCATTACCTTTCTTGTATTACTAATACAGAAAAAAAGAAACCATGTTTTAACCTGCATAAAAGATGGAGCATGAAGAGAAGAGAAGAAAAGAAAACTTCCTTCTTCCAGACCAAAAGAGAAATTGTAAAACAGCATGTAGGAGAGCGGCACATAAAGGAATTTGAGATGTTCAGTAGCACAGCTAGGACCAGGTGGGCTTTGATCAATGGCGAGGAAGGATATACATGGAAACTGCGGGACCTACTGGCGAGTACAAACAGGCTAATTCCTTCCAAAAACACTTCTCAAGGTAGTCTAAACAGCACTCTTAACCACCTCATTTGTACCATTAACTTGCCTAACAAGCTGCACCCTCATCAGGGCTCAAAGTAAATTTCCAAGAAAGCAAATTTCATGGACTACATAGGATCCAGGTTCCGCAGGGGCCACACTCTAAGACTACATCCCCTCCACCACTCTGTCAGGACCTTCCAGATAAAAGGACCAGTAGTTTCCTCTCAGAAAAATATACAAGCCGAGACATATTGTCATTACACATTCCAATGACACTCTGGGATGGACCTAGGACTTTGCAGGGGGCTGGATTTTGTGGCATTCTACTGAAGAGAAGGCAAATGGGTAGGTATGGCAAGTCTCTGAGCTGCTTGAATCATTATAGTCCTGACATCGTAGGGTTATTTTACCTCTCAAACTCAGGACCCTGAAAAGAGAAGTGGAGTAGCCGCCTGCCCCCCATACCCAGCATTCTGACCTGACCAGGAGTGGTAGGCATCCACCAGGGGTTAGGCTGAGAGACGCTGTGTACTGTGGGTGTGGGTGTGTGTGCACGTGTGTGTGCGTGTGCTAAGCAGCGTGTGAGCAAATGCAAGGATAGAAATTTGGAATCCCTCAGACAATAAGATTGTAAGAGCCTCATAAAGATAAAAGTGGTTTTGAAGCAAAAGTTCTAAAACCATCTCACTTAAAAAGACAGTCTCCATAAAAAGGTAAAGTGTTTCTACAATGTTTTAAAGTTTTATAGACCTTTGCCTGGCCTATGAGCTGACTGATAGGTTTTTATATTTAAAAAATATCAGATTCTTTTTCTTTTGGCTTATTTGGATTTTCTAACTGTTATATAGTATGCAAATATTATTCATGTAAAAAAATGTTTTAAAAGAAAACTGTTGGAGACAAGCTCATTAACTGATTACAAACAACTTTCTGAAAATCTCAAATCTCTGATTAAAATGGATTACTTCGGGGCACTTGGGTGGCTCAGTCGGTTAAGTATCCAACTCTTGATTTGGGCTCAGGTCATGATCTTATGGTTTGTGAGTTCGAGCCCTGCATTGAGCCTGATTGGAATTTTTTTTCTCTCTCTCTCTGTCTCTCAAAATAAAATAAACTTAAAAAAAAAAACAGGTTACTTTAATTGATCTTGACTATGAAAAAAATCATGAACAGGATCAACTAACAGCTAATAACATTTTTGCCTTTTTTCCTTAGATAAGAATATTAATTGAACTTTTCAAATTGAAGCACAGGAACAGTGTTCATTTTGATACAAAAGTGGGATTTATATGCCTAGAGTGTACAATATTTAAATATTACAGTTGGGATCAAGTATCAAAAACAATCACAGAATTTTGCAGCATTTCAAGCACATAGCCCAATTCACTTAGGTCATAAAACTAGTCAATAGCAACTAGTCAAGGCTAGAACTTGGTCCTTCAGTATTCTCTGCTCAATGCCATATGTCAGCAGCTGATGTCCTGGCTAAGTATGGAGGGACATCCTCTCCCATCAGTGGTCACTGGTCCACAGGAAGGAAAACAATCAACAGAAGGGCACCCACAAGTTAAAAGCAATTTCATTAGCTATGGTATTTGTTTTTAAGAAAATAAATGTTTTACAGATCACATAGCTATATAGAAAAGAAGTAAAATAAAGTTTTTATTCAATAGAGATACTAAATTGTTTTAAAATATAACTCAGTTTTCTTGCTTTGACTAAAAAAAGCAAATAAAAGGCAGAATACTATATGTGAGACTAGAGGAAGAAAAAGCCATTGGAGTTAAAATTACATGTCAACTGAAAGAGGGCAAATGACCTGGGAACAATGACAGGCATTGGGTTCTGCTCCTGCTGAAGAAGAGTCAGGGGCTGGAACGAAACGTGAACCAGACAGGACAACCTGCAGGGCGGCAAGGTTGTTCCTGTGTGGGCAGAGGATGGTGTCATGAAGTATGGACTTTTGTGTCTGTGCAGACAGAGGAGAGGGTCATGCTGTGTGGACTTCCATACAGTCTCATTTATGTTTTCGTCTTGTCATAGGATCTAAGATGAACCATAAGAATCTAAAGAGTTTTATATAGTGGTGATTATACAGCTTTTAAAGCTTATTTTATAGTCGAATTCCTATTTTTCTTCCTTTTTAAAAAAAAAAAAATTTTTAATGTTTATTTATTTTTGAGAGGGAGACAGAGCATGAGCGGGGGAGGAGCAGAGAGAAAGGGAGACACAGAATCCAAAGCAGGCTCCAGGCCCCAAGCTGTCAGCACAAAGCCCAACACAGGGCTTGAACTCACGAACCACAAGATCATGACCTGAGCTGAAGTCAGATGCTTAACCTACTGAGCCACCCAGGCACCCCTAAATATTTTTTTAATGTTAATTCATTTTTTAGAGAGAGAGACAGAGACAGAGCATGAGTGGGGGAGGGGCAGAGAGAGAGGGAGATAACAGAATCTGAGGCAGGCTCCAGGCTCTGACTTGTCAGCACAGAGCCCAACACGGGACTCAAACCCACAAACCGTGAGATCATGACCTGAGCCGAAGTCACTTAACTGACTGAGCCACCTAGTGCTACCCTCCTTTTTATTTTCTAAACACAATAAGTATGCTTAAAGGCATCTGAAGTTCTCAAAATAGCCAAACATGCAGCAGGATCAGAATTAGTTCTAAGATCTGTGGCTTCTCAGTACAACTATACTTAATTTATCAGGAATAGGAAAATATTGTCACCTTCTCCTATAAAAGCTAAAACACGAAAAGAAGAGAAACAACTTTAGAGATGCAAAGGTGAAAGTTGTTCATCCTTGGAGTAACTATACACTTTTTTAATCCTTTAAATTGACCCACTGGGCCATTTCTAATCAGTTTCACATCAAGGGCCAATGTTAAAGAGATGATACCGCACTGAAAAGGAAGTGGGAAAAACACATCACGAAATCACAGCAATGATACTGATCTATAGCTCTCAATGAAACATGCCAAAAAAAATCTTACAATCTGGCTTTTTTTAAGCTGGCAAAAAAAGGAATCCTCGGTCATTAAAGGATAAAAGAAAAACGATGTCTCCATTCCAAAGACTAAATGTTAAACTCTTAAAAAGTGCTTGATTTAATACAATATTAATGAAATTAATGGGGAAAATGAAATGGAATTCAATTATGGATCAGCAAAGAAAATATTCTTTGTTTATTGTCTGCCTATGTTAAGAAGAATCAGCACCTATTGCTTATAAATCATTAAAATAAAAATGCTCAATTAATCCTTATTTTATATGTAAAGGTCTGACAGAAACTAGACCCATCACTAGACCTTTGCTTCACAAATCGAAGCAATAATGGTTTCAGAAAGCAGTCACACTGTATGAGCAGACAATTGGAGAGATTTAGTAAATCCCACTTTATAGAGCAGAGACTAATCGGAAAACACAAGCCAGTCAAATGTTTCTTATGAACTGTTGACACTATATCAATGCTGAATCAATTGGTGGCATTTACTCTGAGTGACAGAAAAGAAATAAATATTTATATCACATAACCTATATCAATGAACCCAGGCAGAAAGCTATTTCTAACCTGTCAATATTTGATTATCTTGAAGAATCATGTCCCTTTCTTTTAATGATTAATATGAATTCCTTATTAAACCTAAGTGGAGGCTAGTGGAAAGGCAAATCATTATTAATGCTTGAGAGCATAAACCACTAAAATAAAAAACTATGCTCAAGTGTTAAAGTATCGTTAAATGTGACTTACATCTTCCATATCAAGTGGTGTCAGTGCTCAGCCCAGAAATTTATTGATGCCACAACTGGGCACATTACTTCACTGCGATGCAATCTCGCTCAATCTTTAGTTACCCTATAGCACCAAGGAACTGAGAAATTAGCACAAGGAGGAGGTATTATGAGGACTTCCAAACGTGGGTTTTTCTGTTTTGTTCGTTGTGACTGAAAGCAAATAAAGGCTGTTCCTTAAAAGAAAGAAAACGCCAAACTGTTTAACGCGGGGTTAACACATTCCCAAGGGAAGGCAATAAACAATCTTTAAGTGTCAAAAATCATTCTTATGACAGTCTTCCACCACAGAGAACCTCATAACTGAAACCACTAAGATATTTATGGCACTAGGTTTGTTGTCAAAACATTAGGAACATTTCAGAATGCTTATTTTTTGCAGTGGAAATAAACTGTTTTTCATCTTTGAAAGAGGAATCTATGACAGGTTATTTTCCATTGCCTGAGTTGAACAAATGTAGTTAAAGCTTCTTAATTTATGTCAATTTTGAAATATATTTTCCAGCTGAAGAACGCATGTGACTCACACATAAGTTACAATTAGTAACTAGACTTGCAAGCGTGTTAAGAGACACAGAAAAATCCCAAGCTCGCGATTTCTGCTTTTAGTCAGGTTTTGTTTCATACTGGGTCCGAACACATCCAGGGCACTAGGGGGACACATTTGCAGATCTCAATCCAAACAAACCTCTGGCTGCTTAAAGTACTTTTAGGTACTAGATAAACACTATATAAAATTTTGAAACCATCATGATTACAGAGACAACACCAGATTCTCCTTGGCTGTACACAGAATATCTAAGGACTAGAATTCCCACACTCTGGATGATGACCAGATGTCAGAACCGGATCAACTTATTTTTTCTAACTGTATTCAAGGGACTGTGTGCTAAATAAGTAGGGCTTCCAGAAGCACTATCATACCGTCACTGTTTTAAGGCATGAGCATCCATCTATTAGGCCACAAAGTTACAGGTGATATTAAAGGACAAGCACAAGGACCCAGCTTTGTCTTCTTGACGTGCTCCACTACAAGTACTTGATTCATGAAATGCCAATGAGGCTTGGAGAGGTCAGCGTGTGAAGGCACTGAATAAGCATCTGAGATAATTAAGATTTCAGCCTTCGAAACATGGACGGGAAGTGAACAGCAGTTAAGAAAATCAATAAGAGTCTTTTATTTGCAGTGACACAGATGTCTCAGTCAATAGAGCCTAATAGGCAGGCTTGATCGCAATGGACAGGCGCCTGCCTCCAAGGCTATCAAAGGGCTTCTTCTATAACAAACATTAAAACGCATTTATGTTGCTATTGAAGAATCGAGGACCCTGTAGGTAGCTTAATTTGCCAGTGTATGTTTAAAAGCACTATACTATTTCAGATGTGTCCATTTACTGGAATCAAAATTAGTGAGAAATGACTGGCCCGCAGGCCTGTTTGTCCCTCACTGGCTGGGTTAGGTCATGCAGCTTTAGATGGCCAGTCCACTAGGCCAACCAAACCAAGGGCTTCTCAGGCCCAGGATTTTAAACGCCAAAGGTCTGCTGTTACGGTGTTCCCCTAAAAAGCCAGCGTTCCTTTCAGGACAAAAGAAGGAGCCAAGGTAAGAAAGTAACAGTTTTTCCTCTTCTCCTCAAAGATAATGAAAGTGGCAGCCACCTCCGGACGCTGGGCCATTTCAACAACCCATGGGTTGACATACTTGTTCAGAACTGATTAACTTTTTTTAGACTGAGATGGCAGCAGGGTGGGTGCCTGGTACTTCAATCTGTTGGGAGTGAAACCCATTAGCACAGTTTGAAAAACGTGCTGCAAATTGCTCTGCCAATCAAATTAAGCCACTGTAATTCATTTATGACAAGAAGACATTCACAGGCTCTTTATCTGTTTATTAAGTGTATGGATACAAAAACTGGACAGTAATAAGTTACTGCTACGTGAAAATCTTAATATGTAATGACACCTACCTGGCCATTGGCTAATATTTTTTTCAGTTCAGCAGAAGACTTCTTTAAGCTGAAAAGGGAAGACATAATTTTTAATGGCAAGATCACTGACACCTCTGAACACTGTTCAGAATTCCAGACTACAATATGTCTTTGTTTTAGGTGAACACAGGGACTCCACACTTTGCATCCTTCTTCCTACATCAAACATTTACAAAAGTAACTGGCCATATGGCAAAGGTATTAATAAAAATCCTGAACCCCTAAAGCAAGACGGAAGCCTCCAATCCCAATGAAGCTAGATTACCTTACGGATTACTTCAGTGACCTTTCCTGGCTATTTAGTCCTGCTGCCTTTGGGTAGCCTTTCAGTGGCTATTTTATGTGGGCTCTGGCATCTGCTAAATACAAAGAACTTAACGATGCACAAGAAAACAGAACTTCAAAAGATAAAATAGCTTAAGTACGGATCTTTTACTACCATTGAGAGGTACAATTCAGCTTGCTGGGAAGCAAATGTGCAACAAACAAATTCTGGGGCTCACTGGTTGTGTCATCTGGCACAAGTCAGTTACTTATCCTCTCTGAACCTCAATTTCCTCTTTCTGTCAAATGGGGGAAATATCAACTTTATAGAGTAATCAAGAAAATTAAATATTACAAAAAGCCCACACACATTGTAGATATTAAGTAAATTTCAACTGCTTTCTCTTTGCTTTTCTGTTCTATAAGTGGGAGACTCATCTTTCAGAGTTATTTAAGAAACATGAAAATGTTCTTCTCTGGACACATATGACTTGTAAACACTTACAGGAATGAGTTTAGGGAAAGTGGCTAGGGAACACTCTTTAGTCCTTCTAGCTTTATTATGAGTTATGCCCACAGATGCCCACCCAGTTAGAGTGGTGTACAAAACAGCATCTCATCTCATCAATGTTCTAATTGGAAATGTAAAGCTTGTTAACTCTATTCTTTTTTTTAATTTTTTTTAACGTTTATTTATTTTTGAGAGAGAGAGACAGAGACAGAGACAGAGCATGACCGGGGGAGGGGCAGAGAGAGAAGGAGACACAGAATCCAAAGCAGGCTCCAGGCTTCCAGCTGTCAGCACAGAGCCCGATGCAGGGCTCGAAAGAACCCACAAGCTGTGAGATCATGACTTGAGCTGAAGTCAGATGCCCAACTGACCGAGCCACCCAGGGGCCCCTTGTAACTCTATTCTTTATCTATTCTTTTTTAAAAAAAATTTTTTTTTTTCAACGTTTTTTATTTATTTTTGGGACCGAGAGAGACAGAGCATGAACGGGGGAGGGGCAGAGAGAGAGGGAGACACAGAATCGGAAACGGGCTCCAGGCTCCGAGCCATCAGCCCAGAGCCTGACGCGGGGCTCGAACTCACAGACCGCGAGATCGTGACCTGGCTGAAGTCGGACGCTTAACCGACTGCGCCACCCAAGCGCCCCTATTCTTTATCTATTCTAACCCTCTATTCATCTACCAAATTAACTCTCTTCCCTCGTGCTAGTTACCTGTATAGATGCCTTTCTTTCCACCACACATTCCCCAAGACTGGGAGATCCCTGAGAACATGGACCACATCTAGATCACCTTTTTTCCACTCCCTTCCCATCCTTGAACCCAGCCAGGGACGTGGCACGTGCTAAGAATTTGATAAATGGTGGCCTTGGTTCTGGTTGTGATTTATTATATGGCAGTCACAGACACACATACACACACATGCATTTGGTACCTTGAGTAAGTTATACTTGATAAAGATCTCAGGCTTCATGTCTGACCACACTTGCTCTTTCAAGTTATGACTACTCTTCTTTCTAAATACTTCTTAAACTTCTGCTATGGTCAAATGCAGACTATGGAGCAACAGTCCCTACTTTCTCCAGATTTTACAAAACATGCCCTTAACCAAGGATTCTAACCTTTAATAATGTCCTCCCAAGTGTAAGAATTCATATACTGAAGTGGCAGTTAAGAATTTTGTAGAATGATAGGGCGCCTGGGTGGCTCAGTCAGTTGAGCGTCCGACTCCTGGTTGCAGTTCAGGTCATGATCTCACACTTCGTGAGACTGAGCCCCATGCCAAGCTCTGCGCTGACAGCCTGGAGTCTGCTTGGGATTCCCTCTCTCTCCCTCACTCTCTGCCCCTCCCTTGCTCGTGTTCTCTCTCTCTCAGAAATAAACGTTAAAAAAAATTTAATAAAATAAAAAAAAAGAACTTTGTAAAATGAGACTAAGGCAGAAATATGTATCAAACAATAAACTACCAAAATCAATCCAGTTAAGAAAATAATAATAGCAGCTCTCATTTACTGCATGATTACCATGTGCCAGGCATGGTGCTAAATGCCATTACTCATTATCCTGATTTAATCCTCACAATAGCCCTGTGGGAATAATTTATAAAGGAAACAAAGGTTCAGGCCTTGCTCATTCATTCTCTCTCTCTCTCTCTCTCTCTCTCTCTCTCTCTCTCTCTCTCTCTCTCACACACACACACACACACACACACACACACACATATTTTTTTTCCCCTGGGGAACACTTAGACCCCTTGTATTCCCACAGATGACTCCCAATTTAACAGTTACAATTATTGTAAAAACAGAAATAACAAAACAATGTCTAGGCAATGTTTCTCCACAGATACTCCATTATGTCACACAACTTGAAATAATAACATTTTGATTCAATGCATTTACAAAGCACCTTTCATCCAAGAAGCAAAACGTGATTCCTTAATACAGCTTCATCAGTCTTCCTAACGCTGGAGGCAGATAGATGAAAGTTTAAGCATCCCAATTTTATAGAAGGAGGGAGCCAAGATATTTAGGAAAGGCCTTGACTTGGCAGTGGAACCTGCATTCAGTAATTATGGCCAAGGAACACCATGTGGATTAGTAAGGTCATTTTAACAGTCACCCACCTAAGGCAAAGACCACTTCATGCTTTGAAAGTAACAGAGGAGAATGCTGATTTCATCCATTATGCCAATGTCTGACTACCAACTTGGTCTCAATAAAAAAAAAAAAAAAATTTCTGGAAATTTCTTTGTGCCTCAGTTTACTCAGTATTTTGTTTATCTGTATAGTCATGGTGACTTAGATTATCCAAAAATCACTTTTCAAAACATCTTAAAATTTAAATGTGATGTTATTGCAACCTTGGTATGACACTTTAAGAGGGACACTGAGATATCTAAAGAAGAAGAAATGGGTGAGGAGACTAGAAATAAGGTATCAGAGAGGCTGAATGAGTTGGGAGAATTCAATTCAGAGACACGACTTAGAGGGAATATAAATCTGTTCATCCACTCATTCATTCAAGCATTGTTGACCATCTCCTATGTGCCAAGCATCACACTGGGAATTGGGAATTCAATAATGAATATGCTGTAGTCACTGCTCTCCAAGAGTACAGAATTTGCTGGGGGACAGAAGCGACCGTAAGACAATGTGCTAACTGCCACAGTAAAAGCAAGCACCAGGGGATTGGGGAAATTATAGAGTGGGTATCTGGTGTTGACTACGAGGTGGGCAATCACCAGGGGTGGTTTCCAGAAGAAGGTAAAGCTCTGTTCTTCAAATCGGCCAAGGTTGGCCAGACTGAAGGTGAAGAAGGGGAGGAAAAGAGGAGGAAAGCAGGAAGGGCCAGGAGTGAGAGAAAACATGATCCACTGAGGGCTCCATGCATTCCTCAGCAAAGCTGGAATGTCAAGCAGGAAGGGGTCAAGTGGGCAGGGAACTTAAATGTGAGAGCCCATTGCTCACCTGTAGCCAAGGTTACACACTGTCCTGAAGGTTTTAAGGAGGAGCAGTCAGCCCTAAAGGGGGAATGATGGGCTCAGAATGCATGTTGGCAAGATCACTGTGGCTGCAGCATGGAGGAGGGGCTGCACATGGCAAGACTGTGGCTGTGGCCGTGATCTACAGAGCCCAAACTGCCTTGGCAGCAACGGGGGTATTGGCCAATGGACAGACTCCAGCATGACAGAAGGCAGGCCTACAGGTATAGGGACTGACTAGATGTGGCTCTGAGGGAGGCCCAGGAGGCAGTGAAAGATGACCAGCAAGTTAGCCACTGGGTGGGTGTGGGAGAATTTGCTGAGACAGGAAACCTACAAGTAGTATGTTTGGAGGGAAGACGATGGGAAGAGCTACCTAGAAGAGGGAACAGCCCTGCTCTGAGGGCCAAACAAAATCTTTACAAGCAGGTGCTAAAGGGAGACCCATCTTGGCTCATGACAAAGAATGTTCTAAGACAGAGCTATGTGAAAATGGAAGGGGCTGCCATGGCCAATAAAATGCATTCACGCTGCGAGGGATATTCAGGAAGTGCCTGGATGACCATTTGGCAAGGGCTGGGGAGTCAAGCATCGAAACAGAGCTGGATTAGATTGGTGCTCCTCTGGCTCATTCTCCACAGCACAGGCAGAGGGTCTTTTATAAACAGAGCCGGACATCTGATGCTCACCAATGACAATATAAAAACGAAAACTAAAACAGAGGGCCCTGCCGACGTGGCCCATCCTGTCCCCTTCTCTCTGATCACTCCAATGTTCTTCTCCCCTCTCTCCACACTCGCCCAATCAGTACCCCTCCCTGGGCTCCAGCCAGACTGGCCTACTTATGAACACACCGAACAGGCCTTCCACAGACGCTCTCCCCTCCCTGTGAAATGCCCTTTGCTGGCTCTTGATGTGGCTAGGCCCTTCCCATCCTCCAGGCCTCTCAGAATGTCACTCTCCTCCGGAGAGTCTTCCCTGAACATGCTGTCTAAATCTAAACACATTCCTGCCCAGTGCTCTCTCTCTCCAAAACCTGCCTGCTTCCTTCATAACACTAATTATAAAGTGTGATTGTCGGTATTTGTTTGGGTTTTTTTTCCCCCTGTATGTCCATTAGATAGCAAGCTCTAGAGGATAAGGACTACATTGTACTTCTCGTGCATAGGACAATACCTACTCAACAGGTGACACTCAATAAATACTTTTGATTAGTTGTCAACGTGGGACACAGAACATGGCCAATGCAGGGTGGCATATTAGAATCTATAGCAGGTCTCTTTCAAACTGCATTCCTCCCATAACAGAAGTCACTGCTGGAGGAGACCACCATCACCAGGTAGGAGGCGGTCACATCCCTAAGGAAAGATACTACAACAAAAGGCTGAGAACTACTAAATCAGATAGTCTCCAAAATTCTGTCCAATGTGAAAATTTTATGATACTCTGTGAATATACACTGTAGTTCTTTAAAAACCAAGCTAATTTACTCCTATTGTTAGAGCCAAATCTCAGAGAACTTGAAAAGTTATCCTGCCCCTTCTATGCCTTCCCATTTTTTTTTCAACTCTGTCTTGCTTTTTATACCATGATGAAATGGAACCCAAAACACCAGAGAAAGTCCTTGTTTTTCCTCAAGGCTCATGGTGGGTCTGTCTGAACAGCAACTTTTCTGGAAATAGTGGTAAAATTAAATGCCCAGCCTTCTTTGACCTGAGCATAACAAGTGACCCTCAGCCCCGGGCCTCCACTAAGCTGCAGGTATCGCCTGGCAGGGCCAAGCCCTAGAATGAGAACTAAAGACCTACCCCTTGTGACCACAAGACAGAGGATCCGCTAGTGGATAACGTGGTTGAGTGCATTTTAAGACAGAATGAATTGTTTAAGAAGAAAACACACTTTAAAAGTAGTGTGCTCACAGCAGGAAAGCTGGTAAGTAGATACACTGACACCATAATAAAGCAATCAAGGAAGCGACTTCTGAGGAGGACACAGGAGGGTAAAAAGAGAGTCAGAAGGAGAGACTTTAAATTACCTACAGTTAAAGCCCTCTGGCAAAAGAACCAGGACTCTGGGTTAAGGAGGCGGACAGAAGGAAGAGGAGAAACGTCAACTATACCTCAGCCAATAAACAGCTGTGCGATACGGGTGACAGCTCTACACTTAGAAAAGCCTGGGACAGAGTGGAAGGGTCTTCTGGCTCAATGCCGGCTTTCCAGTCACCAGCGTGAACAGGTACACCCAGAGAAATCGACTCCACAGCATCATCCTCAAGTACAGTAATGTGAGGTGCACTCGCTGAATAACTGAGGGTATAACCCAAATGACCTAGAACTCTATCAGCTTGAGCAGGTTGCTCCTTCCACTTGAGGACCGTGATGATCGGAAGCAACACTCTGAAAAGACACTCAAGTCTTTGGTATCCCCACAGCAGTATAGGGTGCTGTTAGCATGAATGAGTGAAAATTATCTTCCTTCTGCAATAGCTTCAATGTTCTGTATGACCAAAGATACAAGAAGAGCAACATGGCTGGTCAATTTAAGTTCCACCACTTCGCTCTCTCCCTGCCTCTTTCTGGTGAAGAGGTCAGTGGACAACAATGCTGCCAAAAGACAGACAATCAAGAAAAAAATGGTAAGCGTTACACAATTTACCCAACCAGATCGTCAAGGCACGGAAGGCACTGAAGTGAAAGGCACTACTGAATTCTCCGTGAAATTTGAAGACTGAAGGCACACCATTCCACAGACCAAAATTATTAGTTTAAAATGCCTCATTCCATCTTCCTCGGTGAGGTCCTTTCTCTGCAGTCAACACGTAGCTACAGTTACCCAACTGGTCAAATTTCTTCTTAGCCACATACACATTCGTATGGTCTTATAGAAGAGAGGTGTCATCCCACAAGCCTCATCCCCACCCCCAGCTCTGTAGGTAAGCATGCTCATGGGCACACTTCACTTGCTTGCTCTCACCTATTGCTTGGAAGTGAATCCGGGACAGCTGGGCTGCCGTGTTGAGAGGGTCCAGCCCGGGTATTCACCTACAAGGAAAGAAAGAATCTCGATCAGTCTTGTGTTCCGAGGACACAGTTCCAATTAACCTATAATTTGCCACAAATTTCTCATTTCACTATGAAGGTTAATTAGCTTGTTGCTAGACAGACCCACGGTTGGAGTCTACTCGGTATATAGGTTACAGAACGGTACAACCCGTATGTTACATAATATACTTTTCCTATTGTTATTCAAATACCTAAATGGTGTTGAAATAAAGGAGAGATAAATGGGAAAATTGCAATTCACTCTCCAGAACTGAATTCAATTCACTGTTTTGTTTTGTTTCATATACAAAACAATATGTTCAAAAAAGAACATGAAGAATACATCCCGAGGTTAGTAGTGAACCTCACGTTTTCATACCCTTCCAGCTCTAAAACCAAACAGGACACTGCAGAATGTTTCCTATTCACTGAAAAACGAGGTCCAAATAATTAATTATAAAATGCTTGAATCTAATACAATAGCCAGCTTTTCTTTCAAATGTGAAGCTGTAAGCAGAAATCCAGAATTCAAAAGACAAAGAACAATGAAAAGACATCAAATAAATATATGTTTCTAGCATAAATATGTCAAAAGAAGAGGAGGGTATTCTGTGTGCAATATGCTTAGGTGCTTAATTAATCACTGAAATGAACTCTGTATTTTCACGCAAATAAATCTTTGTGGACACCAGTGCTCAGAATCATCCTGAAGAAACGGATCCACAAAATGATTCAAAATAATAAAAAAAAAAAAAATGTGGCCCCCAAAAAGCCTTCTATCCAAATATGTACACATATTGAGAAAATACTACAGATGAATCCCCCTCCGCATCCCCTTTGGAAAAAAAGAAAAAAAAAAAAAAAAAAAAAGGATCGCTTGTCAGAGCTTGAGAAAGTGCAGTTTTATTTGACATTTCAATAAGTGGAACACAGCATTACAAATCCATCTAACTTTACTGAAACAATTATTGAAATTCGTACCTTCAGGCCATGTATGTTCCGTTCCCCAGGAGGCTTGCAGGCTGAAACAGTAATTGACTAAATTGTAGAACACATCAGGGCCATTTACAAATTTGCTCAAAATGAATCGTTTAAAAAGAAATGAGGGTGACACCAAAATTAGCAGAGAGAAATGATTGAAAAGTGGCTCCCAAGACCCAAAGTGGGAATTATGAACCAAGGTTTTTAACTTGCAGGAGTGAGCATTTATAAATGCAAAGAGCTTTCTGACACCACCTCATATAAATTCCAATTTCTGCTTAAAACATATAAAAATCAAGTTAACTGAGCTAAAATGATTAGATTCCTTTCATAATTCAAATTTCTGCAATCTTTCCTCAACTCCATTACATTGTATATCTGCTATCACTTAAACTACTTTGAAAATAGCTAGGGTTTTTTCTTTGAGGGGGGATGGTGGGAGGTTGGAGAAGGGTCTTTTAATGCCAGAAAGATGTTCAGAGACTCTAAAATGGAATATTCAAGTTTGAATACCAGTTTGCACAGCAATAATTAGTCAAATTTGTTAAAATACAAGGATATCACTAATTTTACTGCATTTTTTGCAAATCTTGACATCTTCTAATATTTAAGTCTAACGATAGAGCAGTGCCAGGAAAAATATTAATTTCCCGACACCACCAGGATGTACAGGTTAGTACTCTTCCAATTCAGCAGATGCTTCTTCATCAAATGTTAGAAATACAAAAGCATCCTGCCCATTTTATAGGCTGCTTCCCTCTGAAAGCTATGGGTGCCCTGCATGTTCTATGTTGAGGGACTGTCAATTTTGATTGATTGTTTGGGAAGGATGAATTTGATTTTTTTTCCTCCTCCCTCAGATGTACATGTATTTCTCCTCTGTTTCTGACAACAAGAAATAAAACTGTTTAATAAGAAGATGTGGGTAATAATTACAAAGCGTATCAATTGTTTTAATTGTGTATATTTTTAGTACATTCAAATTTATTATGTTACTCTCCTAGAAAATATATCTAAACCTTAATAAAGAATTTTTATTTTTCTAAAATACATTAAAATTAGGACTCCAAATCTTTTCTCCATAAAATGGAAATTAACTTTTTGAACAAAACCAAAGTCACATACATTTGATGCCTGATCCTTGAGGGAACATTAATACTTCCTAAGACAACACTTCAGAGTATTTCCACTTAAGAACCCAGTACATTCATAAATTTCATTTAATAAGAAAGTGGCTAAGGAATCAGAGACAGGTGTCAATCTTACCTATTACCTAAACATGTGCCTCATTACTCAACTGGCTTCTCAAATCTTCATGACTGGAAATCTAAACAATATTCAAAAAAACCCAGTAACCTCATATTTCCTAAAGTTATGGAGTCAGAAGCTGCATAAAGCTAGAAAGTTTTCATAGTTACCAATATTTAACATATCTTTTAACTACAGGGAGTATAGCAATGAGCTGGGAGTTACCATCCAAGGCAAATGTCTTACTTGGAATGAGAACACCTGAGGTTAGAACAAAATCGTTTTCTCCTATCTTTCTCACTTGTTCAGTCTAGAGATTCTTTGTAGCATGGGGCTTGACTGAAGAAACTAAGGTCTGGGAGGCCTCTAACCAACTAAGTATTAACCCAGTCAATCTGCCCAGTATGTCTATATCTTAATTGTCTAAGTTTGGGTAATCACATTTACCTATATAAAATATAGGTAAGTCAGAGTAGAGTGCCTGGGTGGCTTGGTCAGTTAAGCATCTGACTCTTGGTTCAGGTCAGGTCATGATCCTGTGGTTTTGTGAGTTCGAGCCCCGCACTGGACTCTGTGCTGGCAGCATGGAGCTTGCTCAGGATTCTCTCTCTCCTCTCTGCCCCACCCCCACTCACACTGTCTCTGTCTCTTTCAAAATAAATACATAAGCTTAAAAAAAATAAAAATAAAATATAGGTAAGCAAAAAGCAAGAATACAATAAACAGAGTCGTACAATAACATCCAAGAAACCATAGAGATAGGGAGACTGAATCTCATATTTAAAAAAATTTAAATATGGGGGCACCTGGGTGTCAGTTAAGTGTCTGACTCCCGGTTTCGGCTCAGGTCACAATCTCATGGTTTGTGAGTTCGAGCCCCACATCGGGCTCCGTGCTGACACTGCGGAGCCTGCTTGACATTCTCTCTCTCCCGCTCTCTCTGCCCCTCCCCTGCTCACTCTCTGTTGCTCTCTCAAAAATAAATAAACTAAAAAAAAAATTTTAATATGGCCTGGAAGAACTTTATTTAATAATTTATTAGAGCCTAATAGGTCTGTTCTAGGACTACATGCGACAATCATATCTCATATACTGTCTTCTTTTAAGTATCTTCTCCCTACAATGTACTATTCTCTACACTCTTACCAACCCCCTGCAGACTGCCTCCAAGCACACTCCATGATTATTTTCATTTATATGCCCTTCCACTTTAAGCAAATTATAATTTAAACAAAATTCTTACTCAAAAGGTATACTAACCACTTAAAGCTGTTGTGGACTCTGAAATTATTTAATCTCTCTGAACCTACATATTCTCATCCATACAATGGAATCAGTAATACCTAATAGACAGAAATGTCAGAAAAATGAGAAATGATAACACTTAAAGGAATATTACTGCCTGAACAGAGCAGATGTCTAAAAAAAGGTTGTCACTGCCATGAGAGATGGCACAATGGTACAGACAAGAAGACTGAAAAGGACTGCTCATGAAAGAAAAGAAAAAAAAAAAAACTTTGAAAGATTTTGGATGAAGAAGAGTAAATCTTTTATTGGAGGGGGGAAAAAACAACAAAGACCCAGAGCATTGGAACTATGATTTTCCACGTTACTGTACTAGAGTTTGCTATAACAAAAGAGTTATTATGTCAAGTAGGGAAACAATTAATGGAAATTTTCCACTGGTAAAGTATTCTTGTGGAGAAACAATTGTGAAACTTGCCCAATTCTCCCATCGTTGAAAATAACAAGAAGCAATCTGCATCCTTGTCACTGGCCTAATGCACAGAAATGGCAACATTCCTTTTTCTTTTCTTTTTTTAATTCATTTTTAGTCTTCAGGTACAACAGAATTGGATTAATCTTAATTTTTGTTTCACAGACACTATCAATGGCCCCATTTTGTTTACTTACTTAGTTCTTTAATGCATTATCATTAATAATGTACTAAGTACTCCCAATCCCACTGCCCACCTTAACACTAGAAAAGCATTACCCTTGAACCCAGACCTTCTTGTGGGCTGGCCACATCAGCTGCCTTTGGAGATTTGATCAGTGTAAATTAGAGTCTACTGGTTAACTGAACCATTCAACTTCAGAGAGTTACAGGTAATGAAAGTCTAGAATGGTTAATTGAAAAACCCATACCACGATTATCTGTACAGTATCAGTTGACAAAGATAAGATTATTTCTTTTTCTTAATTTTTAATTTTTTTATTTTTTTTTAATATATGAAATTTATTGTCAAATTGGTTTCCATACAACACCCAGTGTTCATCCCAAAAGATGCCCTCTTCAATACCCATCACCCACACTCCCCTCCCTCCCACCCCCCATCAGCCCTCAGTTTGTTCTCAGTTTTTAAGAGTCTCTTATGCTTTGGCTCTCTCCCTCTCTAACCTCTTTTTTTTTTTTTTCCTTCCCTTCCCCCATGGGTTTCTGTTAAGTTTCTCAGGATCCACATAAGAGTGAAAACATATGGTATCTGTCTTTCTCTGTATGGCTTATTTCACTTAGCATTAAGTTATTTCTAAAAAAGTTGGAGCATTTCCTTATCTGCTCCATCAGTTAAAAAAATATGAATTCCAAGTGGGGCAAGGTATCATGCGTGAAAGACTTTATGGTTTACATAATTAAACTGTTCTTTTTTACTATGATTCAAAAATTTTTAAGTTTATTTATTTATTTTGAGAGAGTGCACACGAGCGTGCATGTGTGCAAGTGGGGGAGGGGCAGAGAGGGAAAGAAAGAGAATCCCAAGCAGGCTCCCCACCGTCAGCCCTGAGCCCAATCGATGTGGGGCTCAAACTCATGAACCGTGAGACCCGAGCCAAAGTTGGATGCTCAACCGGCTGAGCCACTGAGGCGCCCCTACTATTTTTCGAATTTTGAGGAAACATTAATATACAGTTGATCAATCATATCAGATAGGCGGCTAGTACTGCCAATCTAAAAGAAAAAAAGGAATATTAATTGACTTGGTGATTCACCAAAACTTACTCTCATCAGCTAATATTTTTTGGAGACTTGACAATTAAATTCCTATTTATGAAGATTTTCCATTATTTGGAAAATGTCACCCCAAAAAACCAAGGACTAAACATTATCAAAATTTCTCTCCTAAAACCCCACAGTACATCTTCGCTTCTGCACTAGCTGAAAGCTTTCTCCTCAACAGCAGCTTTGGCTACCATCATGAGCCACAATTTATAAATATCCGAAATTAAAGTCATTCATTTGCCTTGGTTTAGAAACCATGTGGACCCCCAAAGAGTTCTTTAAGCGAATGTAAGTATGTACTTCAAAAACAAAAAACAATCTAGTTAGTTTAATTTACTCTAGTAAATTAGATATTTTATCTGCCATAACTATAATACAGCCTGCAATCCCCACGATAATGAATACTTCTTTTGTTTTTTCAAATTAAGAGCTAAACATCATGTTATGTGCATTTAAACCTTTGGAAAACATAACTGTTGATGAAACAGTTTACTGAAATAATCATTGTTGATTAGAATTTGTTCAACATTACCTCTTGGAAATATCTGCAGAGGCTCTATTAACTGTCCATTTACTTGCTGTTCCATTACTGTGGAATAATACTGCAAAGAGATTATAGAAAGAGATTACTCAGTAATGTATGAATACTGGAACAGACACTTATGGGTTGTTTAATTCATAGTACTTTTGTAAATTGCTGGTATATACATATCAGCCTTGAGAATACTTTGTCCTATTTGCACATAAAAACGACTATATTCAGCATTGAAAGTCCAGTATAATGCTATCCTCCACTTTGTCGTTTGTTTTTAAAAGTAAAAATGTTGATTAAGAATTTACTATTTGATTTCAAGAAATATTTTGAAAATGACATGTATTAAAAATGACACAAAAAGCTTTTCAGTGGAAACTTCTCAAATTGCTTCTTGTTCTTTTCTCTGGGTTTTGCAAAGCAAAATGAAGACACTTCCCACCTACCCTGGACCTGTGTGCCCGGCAGATCAAACATTATACATATTTGTGTTAAAAATGTACACACAACGGGAATCTAAATCATAGACTGTGGAAAAAGCAAACAAGGTATGACCTGTCCAAAGATGACAGGATTAATATGACAGAAAGGTAGCTCAGTTTTAAGCAAACATACCTTTCATGCTTCAGTCTTTTAAACACTTTAGCACAGATCAAATTTCACTTTAAAATTCTGGGCACAAAACATAAAGTTCCAAGTGAAAAAGCTTTCACACTCCTTCATAAACACAAATTCATTCACCAGGTTATATTATGGTCTGATTCCCATTTTCCTTAATCTGCTAATTGGTGAGCATATGTCCACCGAACTTGGAGACGGCTTCTGTGCCCTCACTTCTTTTACCACGTGACAAATAACAAAGTAGAAAATGTCAACGATGAAAACAACTGATTTTGTGTTTTGTGGGTTGTCACACACAGAGCAGAACTCTCCTTTCATTCTTGCTGTTTCTATATTAAAACCACATACACGTTATGTAACTGCCACATTTGGGAGACATTCTTCCTTGATAATCATTACTTGCTGACATTCCAAAAAAGTCTTCTTTAGCAGACACAGACACATCTTCCTAGTGCTTTTACGTACGTTAAAATCATTACAAAATCAAGGGTTTTGTTTCTGTTTTTGTTTTTTTTACAAAATAAAGGGAATTATGTGATTCTACATCATCTTGGGAATCACAAGTTAACAATCTAAGGCTCTTTGTCCTGAAAACAAACAAAGTGAAGTGAATTTTTGATAGCTGTGGGCTGATACAAGTGTATCCTCCTCTCCAAGGGCTTTCAAACTGTAAAGGAAACTGATCCTCTCCTTCTGTGGACAGAGAAGCCTAGATACACACGGCATAAACATGTGTGACACACGCTCTGGAATACATACCAAGGCGAATGTCATTCAGGAGACTATATTCCTTAAAACCACAGAAATAAACCGCTCGCCATTACTCAAACAGTGATGACAAGTAAATGAAATATCAATCATGTAGGCTGTCAACCTTTTGGGACAGCAATAACTGTTAACAAGTAGTCTGGAAAAATTGTCCAAAAATGACTTGTCCTCGGCACACAAGTATTTGAGGTTTCCATGGAAAATTAAGATGCCAGTGGCTATTTGGAACATTGCTCAGGTATTCTTTTTAATGGGAAATTTGCCGGTTATTGATCCACAGCATGTACCCCCTTGGTTCTGGAAGGCTGCAAGCAACTTTCCAATCAGTGGCTGTCAAAAAAATTACTGCCTTTTTATACTGATACAAGACAACAGCAGTGGCGGTGTTCTCCTATAGTTAATGCTTTTCTTTAATTAACTGCTATGTACAATAGGTTAGTAATTTCAGTTACTACTTCACTACAGTCCTAGAAATCAAAACGAATAAAATATCTTTATGCTTTGTCTAACAAATTAATTATAGAGTTGTCTGAAACTGGTGCTTGGGGTCAAGTTTGAAAACAAATAACCTCAAATGTAAAGGGTCAGAACAGGTGCAATGCATTTTTTCCTACTATAAAACCTTGCATGCATGAAATTGACCTGTTTTCCAACTTTATTTATTTGCCTCCTAAAATAAATAAATAAATTTGGTTTCCCTTTCATTTCAGACCTGTGCCAAATCAACTGGCAAACTATACATACGTTTATAACCATTGCACAAATTTTTCGGCCACGTATAACCATCTCTTTATGCTACCTTTAACACAGTCACAGTAATGATATTAAGTGTGCCACTTGCCAGTATCTGTAAAGCAAGTAGTTAGCATTTCCTTTTTGTTTTCCACAGTTCTTCCAAATCCAAGGGACATTTTTTTTCCTGCTGAAATACTGGGTTTGATCTCTGTTTGTATTAACAGAGAATCTTGTGATCCATATAGCAAAGTAATTCAGCATCAGAAGCACACCGTAAAGGGTGGTAATTAAACCCATGGCTTGGGCCCACTCCAGACAAGCAACTCTGAGGAGCAGGCCCTGTGAGGGCCAGGGTGGGGCTGGCAAAGAGGCACCAGGCCTAAGAGCTCAGGCTGCAGCATACCGAGCGTTCTCGAAGGGACGAAGATACGGCACGGGGCCACGCGTACCTCCCGGCCCAGAGCACTCCTGACAGGCTGTGTGTGCGCCTGTGCTGCCCAGTGAGACGAGCAAGGCACTTGGGGGACTCACAGGGCCCCGATGTGGGGAGTGGCCATTCCCCAGCACATAAGTTGGGCAAGGAAATAGTCGCCGCCCCTCGGATTACGAAGATGCTACACAGCCAGAGGAGTGCCAGGAGACTCACTTGAGGGGCAGACAGGCTAGCACTGAAGCTGGGGAGCAAGGGATTTCCAGATCCAGGCAATCTCTCAGTGTTTTTAGATATTCTCCTTTTAAAGAGAGCCTTTCCAATTTTGTTCTCAATAGTGATAAAACAAGCAATGACTTCTAACAGTCCAAACCAAATTGAAGAAGAAAACCCAAACAAATAAAAAGCTAAATCTTACATGCCAAGATACTTAAAAAAATTTTTTTTAATGTTTATTTATTTTTGAGAGAGAGACAGTGCAAGCGGAGGAGGGGCAGTGAGAGAGAGGGAGACACAGAATCCGAAGCAGGCTCCAGGCTCTGAGCTGTCAGCACAGAGCCCAACGCGGGGGCTCCAACTCACAAGCTGTGAGATCATGACCTGAACTGAAGTCAGAAGCTTAACCAACTGAGCCACCCAAGTGCCCCTATGCCAAGACACTTAACATGGCTTGGACAGCAAAGTAACAGTGACCATTTTAACATTAATGGGGGCATAATCTGAAGCTATCCAAATAACTTCCTAAACGTAATCTTTATAATCCTATCCTGGCTCTTATTATCCCTAACACAGAGCTGCATAATAGCAGGTGTTCAATAAATATTTACTGACTGAAATAATTCTGATTCTGCTACCTAACCCTTGTTTCCTCCAAATGAGAGTAAAGATAGCTGGTCCATTATACAGGGTGGCCGTGAAGTTCCAAACGAAACAGCAGCAAGAGAAATTTCTGAAGGCACTTTGCCAACTGTAATGTATTCTTGGTGTTTGAGAAATTAAAAAGTGAACCTCTTACCATTGAAACAACAGCACTTTCTGAATAGAAGTGTTCCCAGTTAAAAATACAAAAATAGCTATGTGTAAAAAGTACAAAATATCGTGCTCAGACCGAGTACCTCAGCAGCAGTCATAAAATGTGTTTTCTGCTGGTGTTCCTGGCAGAATCCGTTACGTGCAGTAATTGCAGCAATAATCAATAAGCTAACGGAGTAAAAGATTAATCAGTTTTGTGATTGCTAATGGAATCTCCAGTACCAGACTCAGATTAGTTTGAGTCCCTCTGAGATGTTCCTCAAAATCCTTAAACAATTTTAATAAGGATGTGACAAAGTTTAGCACAGTTATCCAAAAATCTAATTAATTTGAAACAGAGGGCCAGATTCAACGAGGGGATAGCAAGTACAATTCTTGGCTTGTTTTGTTTGCAAGTTTATCAAACAGTGTTCCTATTTGTTATGAACCTAATTCTAATTCCAACAGCACAATTCAGTCAATAATTACAACATTTTTTGTCTTCATGGAAATCTGTCATATAAAAAACTTGAGTTCCCAAACAGCACCGTTTCATTTTACGAGGCACAAGTTCTCTATTAAAAGAGAGAGAGACAGAGACATAGGGAGATACGCACACATACACAACCACTTATAGACCACCTACTGTGTACTAGGCTCAATACTAGCTATTTCTGTTTATTCATTTAATTTCTCACAACCCTATCCTGTCCTGGGAGTATCGTTCATAGATGAAACAAAAGGTTTATCGGTAAACAACAGCAACAAAAATACTTCTTTCGTGTACTCAGAACGTAAAATGTACGTTTACTATTTAAGAGTCCAAAGGTCAGTTACCTCTTATTTCTCATACCTCAAAACATTTAAAGAAATTGGGCTATTGGGCAGACTGCTGAGCTGGTGGGGAGAGTGGCTTCTTTAGTTACACCCTGTTTGGGTTCAGCCATGTCACCGATCTTTTCACACACTGGGGACACATGGCACCGCGCTGACGGGTGACCTCTCCCTCCCTCCTCAGCACCCCCTCTGGTTTTCCTCCTCCCTCTCTGCCCACTCAACTCAGTCTCCTGTAAGTGGTTCTTTCTCCTCCCTTCCTTTAAATGCTGGAGCTCCCCATGGTTTTTCATCAACCTTCTCTTCTTATTTTATACTCTCCTTGAGTTAACTTCAGCCACTTCAAAGGTTTCAATTACCAGAGGAGTCATTGAGACTAATTAGGAGCTGATGAATCACAAATCTTTATTTCCAGCCCAAATCTCTCTCCTAAGATTCGGAACATACCAAACTGGTTATCCAGAGGCCTCTCGAATTCAACAGGTCTCTACCTTTCACACCCTCCCTCGTGCCCTAGACCCATCTTCCACCACCTGGGCTCCCTGTCTCGGTCAATGACATCACAATGACCTAGTTTCCCAAGCCAGATAGCTGCAGGTAAGCCAGACCACCTCTCTTTCCTTCTTCCCCATACTTAATCAACACCGGTTTTATTAACCCTACATCTTCCTAGCTTCTCAATTCCCCAAGGTTGGGCCCTCCATAGTCTAGCCCACCTTCTTTCCCAATCTCATGTCATACCCTTCCTGCCTCCCTGTCTGTTCTACACCGAATCCCAGGTAGCTCCTCCTGAATGCACCAGCTGCCCTTACACCTGAGCCTCTGACACACTGTTCTCTCTTCCCTGTCCCTTTGTCCCAGCTTACTCCATCCAGACACCACCTTCTTCAGGAAGCCTCCTCTGTCCCCAAAGCTACACCAGGTGCTCCTTCTTGTGCTCACAGAGCACCTAACACTTAAGCATATTAGAGCACTTATCACTCTCCCTGGCAATTATGAGTTTTCATATCCTCCCACATTGAACACTGTTGGCTTTTTTGTTAATCTCCCTGAATGGACCATGGGCTCCTTGAAGGAATGAACTATATGTTCACTGTACCTGCACCACCTAGCATAGCACTTGGCCACATAGCTGCTATCCCATACGTATTTATAGTATAAAACTGGCTGTACAGGGGCGCCTGGGTGGCTCAGTCGGTTGAGCGGCCGACTTCGGCTCAGGTCATGATCTCGCGGCCCGTGAGTTCGAGCCCCGCGTCAGGCTCTGTGCTGACCGCTCAGAGCCTGGAGCCTGTTTCGGATTCTGTGTCTCCCTCTCTCTCTGATCCTCCCCCATTCATGCTCTGTGTCTCTCTGTCTCAAAAATAAATAAGCGTTAAGAAAAAAAATTTAAAAAAAACTGGCTGTACAAATAAGTGAGCAAATCAGTGAGTGATCTCAGGTCCTAGCTCTACGTTTACTGGTTGTGTGACCTTAAGAAAGGCACCCACTATGTGCGTCAGTAGCCTCAGCTATAAAAATAGGGACAATACCTGCCTTGCTCACCTCGTAAAGGTATTAAGAAGATCAAATCAAAGGAAGCAGTATATGGGAAACCTTCTATAAAGTACTTGAAAAGAATCGTGAAATAGGGCACAGGGCTATGAATCTCCCCCTTCCAGGCAACAGTACATAGAAGAGAAGCGTTCATAACAATAGGGTAACATAGAAACCCCCAAACAAGATCACTGTTAGACCAAGTACAGAGGTAGATTTAACGAACTGCTTATCAAGGCTGAGTCAGTGCCCCTCCCTTTCCCTCCATTACTACGGTACTATAAATAATAAAATAATTAAAAGGGTATTATAAGGAACCATGTCTATTTTTCTTCTGGAAGTTAATCACGGGCAGGGGCCCTGTCTTGTGTATTTTAGTGTCTTGTAATACCTCTTGTATCTTGCGGAGGTATTAAACTGGAGTCTATATGGGCCTTAGGAGAGCCTTCAAATTCCTGAAATTGTATGTGAAACATTGCATTGTGTCAATTTTCTGGGAAGAGAATAAACAACTTTCCTCACATTTTCAAATAGGCCTGTGTCCCTAAAAACCTAAGAAGTGACGCTGTACAGTGCCCGGCACTGTGCCTGACACGTAAGAGTGCTCCACAAATGTTTACGGGAAGGAGGCAGACAGGAGCTGATAGAGACGTGGCAGCTAGTTTCATTGCTCATACCTCCTAACTTACTCAGTGGCAAGTCTTAGATATCAAATCGCATCAAATCAGGTTTATACATTATTCTTCTATACACGTAACAGAACAGTTTCCTAAACCTCTCCTTAACATACCTTCTAACAGTACAGTGTTTCAACCTATGAGGAATAAGTATGCTGGTTTTTTCCTACTAATGATAAAATTTTCACATTCCTGTTCAGTCAATACTGCAAGCATACCCCATTATAGGTAGCTCAGTCAGTAATTACAGCAATAATCAATAAACTAACCAACTATTTGCAGTCCATAGTTAATTTATTAGTTTTCCCAGTGAAGAGCCCAACAACCTGAACTCTGTTAAATGGATACAAATTCAATCACAACACTACTTAGTGTGTCCTCAGTTACACTTTCTTTTGGTTATTTCTTATACTTCACATTGAGAGGCTTTCCTTCTATGGACGCTGACCTCTTAGGAAGCACACAATTGCTCCAGCAGTCAAAAACTATAACATATAACATATAAAACTAATCTATTGGTTGAATACCAAATTAATAACTGCATTTACGGATCTGGCTTCAGATCCCCCCACTTCTCAATAGCTCACTGCCCCTGCCTTGAGGTACTACAATGTACACACGCTCTTCCTTGGACTCTAGACCAAGGGTCCCCACATGGTCACGGACAGATTAGATGATGAGAAAGAAAATCACAATGAAAAGTCTTACAGTGAAAAGGTCAACAGGGAACAACTCTGGGGCCTATTTATAGGCTAATGTTATTGGATGGATGCATTTATTAATGATTTGGAAGTGAAAAAGACAGTAAGTTGGCCACACTTAATGATAACACTGTTTGTTTTGAATAGTAAAACCGTAAAGGACATTAGAGAGCCCCGGATGGTCTTAACAGAGGTTTGGATAGACGATGGCAGATGAACTTCAACTTGGCTAAGTTTAAGGTAATGTGTGTTGGCAGAAGGAGTTTAAATTTGTATTCAGCAATGGGTCCAAAACTTGTAGGAACCTCTTGGATGGAGCTTTCAGAGTCATCCACATGGTCAGCATGGGGCAGTGTCTACACTAACCTTTCATCTGATTTCTAGGCTGCAGCAATTCTGCTGCACTTCTAAAGAAGAAGTTTAAATACCGTAGTCCCCCCTTATCTGTGGTTTCACTTTCCATGGTTTCAGTTACCTGTGGTCAAAGGCAGTCCGGAAACAAATGATCCTCTTTCTGACATACTGTCAGAAGGTCAATAGTAACCTAACACTAGGTCACAACGCCTACGTCATTCACCTCACTTCATCCCATCATGTAGGCATTTTATCAACTCTTGGCATCACAAGAAGTGTGAGTATAGTACAATCAGGTATTTTGAGAGAGAGAGACCACATTCACATAACTTTCACTGTAGTATATTGTTGTAACTGTTCTATTTTATTATTAGTTATTGTTGTGAATCACCTGCTATGCCTAATTTTAAATGAAACTTTACCACAGATATGTATGTATAGAAAAGACATGGTATATATAGGGCTTGGTACTATCCACAGTCACAGGCCTGCACGGGGTGGGGGGGAGGGGATCCTGGATCTTATCCCCCACAGATAAGGGAATCTGCCACTTAAAACAGGATCATCAGGGGCGCCTGGGTGGCTCAGTCAGTTGAGCATCCGACTTCAGCTCAGGTCATGATCTCATGGTTTGTGAGTTCAAGCCCTGTGTCGGGCTCTGTGCTGACAGCTCAGAGCCTGGAGCCTGCTTCGGATTCTGTGTCCCCCTTTCTCTCCGCCCCACTCCTGCTCATGCTCTATCTCTCTGTCTTTCAAAAATGAATAAACACACACACAAAAAAATTTAAAACAGGATCATCAGGCCATGCAGGGAGCAGGCCAAATGTGACATTCTCTCACACTTTATTTAGCCATCCATTTCCAAGAATGCTTGATAAAGATCCAGCCTACTGCTCAACTTCTATTACTTTTTTAAAGTTCATTTATTTTAAAAGAGAGAGACAGACAGACAGACAGCACACGAGGTGAGGAGGGGCAGAGAGAGAGGGGAGAGAGAGAATCCCAACCAGGCTCCGCACTGTCAGCACAGAGCCCGGCATGGGGCCCAACCTCACGAACCACGAGATCATGACCTGAGCCAAAACTAAGAGTTGGACACTTAACCTACTGAGCCACCCAGGTGCCCCTCAACTTCTATTAAAAAATGAATCAATATGGGCGCCTGACTAAGTCTGTTAAGCACCTGACTCTTGATTTCAGCTCAGGTCATGATCTCACAGTCATGAGATTGAGCCCTGCATCGGGGGGTCCTCCCTCTCCTTCTACACTTCCCCCACTTGTGCACTCGTGTGTGTGCTCGCTCTCTTTCAAAAAAAAAAAAAAAAAAAAGAATAAATAAAAAGGCAGATGGGAATGAGTAAAGAACATATAATAAGTAACAGTAACAGAGAAACATAGAAAGAAGCAACTTGTTTTGAAATTTTCTATTACTTAAATTTATACCTTTTTGGACACATTGCCTAGATTGATAATTTATTGAATCTCTCTAACCCTACTGTGTTGTAGCATATTTACATTGATGTTTCAGATATACGTAGAAAATATCCCTCTTGTTTCCCGTAAGAATGGCCCTAAGAGAAGAGAGGTTCCTTAAGAGCTGCCAACAAGGGCCTAGTCAACTGGGTATGCCCCAAAGCAGTCCGACTGCTAGAGGTCCATCATTCCCCTGCAGCCCACATCTCCTTTGAAGACAAGCTCCAAGCCAGAGCCCCCCACCAAGGGGCTGAGGTACCGCACGGCTCTACTGCCTCGCGCCAACTGCCTGGACACGGGACCCCAGAGGAACCAGACAGCCCATAGCCTACGCTGAGCCCTCCACGGAGATGAACTAAAGCCATGCTAATGACAAAACACTGGTGGTCCAAAGCACCCCAGAGTGCCCTGGTGGCACCCCCGCTGAGGCCTGCTTGTGCTGGCTGGAGATTTCCTTTGCTTCCAGAGCCACATAAGCCCCTTGTTCTGATGAAAACTCCAGTATGCTTCTGTTCCTCACAAGCAAAGATGCCCCAAGATATTTCACAACAGGGGCTAACGGAGCTAAATAAGCAGCTACCGCATGTTTGTCACTATTTCACAGGCATCCACATGTCCCAAGCAACACAGAGAAGGGAGTTAAAACAATCTGCCTCTGAACAAAAGTTTTATTCTTTGACTAGGATGAGAAAACAAGATATTACACAGCTTAGAGAATGTCATTTTTTAAGTTAAGAAAAAAAGAGTAATTTCCAAAACTATGTATTTATTTCCTTGGGTTCAGCTCGCTCACTGTTTGTACCACTTCCCCACCCTCCCAGGAGAACACGCTGCATGACTGTTGTGTGGGTGAGCCACACTTGTAGGGAGCCAGCCACTCACCGAAGACTGAGCTGATTTTGCTGGTACAAAGTAAGTTCAAAGCAGAGCCTACTTAACATGGAGCATATTGAAATGCACCAGGTGGAAAATGAGCTTCCAACCTCTTGGTCTTTGAAGAAAACTTCCCAACAGCAAAGGCCCTGATGCTGTTAAATGTTCAACTCCTAAGTGGGCAACAAATTTTGTGGTAAAACTCAGCCTATAGATACGGACGAAATCTTTAAAATTTCAAAAGCCCACAAAAGTATTTTCTACATTCCTATTCAAACTCAGGCACACTAACATTCCAGTAAACAGCATTCTTTTTTGATATCAGGAAAAAAGAAGTATTTGCAAAGCTTCCTCAGCAGGACCTCAATAGACGCCAAAACAAAAACATCATTTCAAACCACCAGGAGTAAAGACACTGAGAGTCTTCCCATTCACTGGCAACTTGACCTCCAACTGAATCTGACCTCTGTGGGCCTCATTTTCCTTATCTACAAAATGAAACAGTTGGACAAGACTTCTAAGGCTCCCTTCCTTCCAACTCTACTTGGGTAACTGCATGATTTTAGAGGCAATCTCCAAATTATATATACTTGGATAAAGCTAATCATATCCCAATTTACAAGGTGCTACAGAGGTCAAGGAGTATTTTCCCTCATGGTACCCAACATCTAAAAAGGTACACTATGGTCAAGTATACCAAAGGGAATACTTACACTCCAGTAAAACACAAGGTCTCTGCATAATGGGAGGCATTACAGTTAAACTTGTCCCATACTCTTCTGGCAACGTGGAAAAATGGTATAAAGAGACAGAATGGGCAAAATGAAGAAAATTACTCTTGTTAATACTGTGCTCCACTCATACAAGCCTCTCGGTATCGAGAGAACCGGGTGTAATAAATCCTGTACCAGACACAGGATTTAGCAGAAACAAGTATGAATCCATTTACAAACGCAAGATGTACTGCTGGGTTTCTTAATGAAAGGTCACCCAAAAGCAGAGGTTAACTTTAAAATAACCCCCTCCTATAACCAGGTCTCAGTGATAGATAAAGCTTCACATGAATCAATAAACAAGGCCCAGCACTGCTGTTTGATGCTGAAAGGAAATGAAGCCAGCTCTGCCAGACAACGAATACAAAAAGACGGAAGGAGAGAAGCAACATTCCGTCTTTAATCTTCCCAGAAAATGAGAGGGGGAAACAAGAACATCAACAACAACAACAACAACAACAACAGTAAACCATAGTAAGGGAATATTTAACAAGGTCCTTTAAATAATTGGCAATGATCAGGTATTTAGTTTTCAGAATATGTAGGTTGGGTGTACTTTTTTTCCTAATAAAGCATTTCAGATTCTAATTAAAAAAATACTTTATGGAGGAATTAAAAAGATACAATAGTGTCAGAGGAAAAGCCATGATCCCAGAAGTGGAATATTCTAACAACATAACTTACAAGAAACTACGCTATAAAAACAGATTGTTGATTAACACAAACTCATAACAAAACGCAGAGAGCGATCACAATGGTGCTGTAATAACACTTGGCTGCTGGATTCTCTCAATACATTAAATATCTCCTTGGAGACCAAATTACTTTACATTTTCTTAAAAGACAATTTATTATAGCTTTGTTTTCTTCTCATTATCTCTTAAAAATATATCTAATGAAGAAAAGAATACAACTTCTAAATAACTTACATAAAATGGTACTAATGTGTGACAACAGACTTGGGTTTAATATGTTGGTTATTATTTAACAGCACACGACAACTTATTGTCATGACAAATCCTTACCACGATGCGATACTCTGTGTCACATGTATCAAAAACCACTGTATGCCATTATTATGGCACA
This sequence comes from Panthera tigris, assembly GCF_018350195.1. Taxonomy (NCBI): domain Eukaryota; kingdom Metazoa; phylum Chordata; class Mammalia; order Carnivora; family Felidae; genus Panthera; species Panthera tigris. Next base: position 37,781,766 of record NC_056665.1, read on the forward strand.
CATAAAATTAACAGCCTAAGGCTGCTAGCAATTTAAATAATTGATAAGTTTTCAATTAAAAAGGCAACATTTTCAGGTCTAATACGAAAATCTATTTAAATTACTGATAAAAACTTATGCTTCCGTTGGCCCAAAGCCAGAAAATGCCTGCATTCAAGGGAGAAGAAAGTAATTTTGCAAGTTCCAACCCAGACATTGCAAATTTTCTTTTTAATTCTATTCAGAGATCCAAGCTGTTTATTCATTTACCCTTTGTAATCAGTGAAAAAGAATGATTAAGGGATTTCTGGTAAACGTGTCTCTACTTTTGTTTTCCCTCTATGGATTTTAAAGAAATACTAAGGGGACTGAAAATTTATTAAATTTGACAAGAAAAACTAAGGTGCACTTTACAGAAAATATGTGCTCATCTCTCAGTATCTCCCCTATGCCACCACCCAGATCCTGGATTCAAAAATTTTTTCAGGGTCAAAATGAACCGAAAGAGTAGAGACCATGCAAGTTTTTCCTAATAGATCAGCGACTGAGGACTATCAACCAAAATCTTTTTTTTTTTTTTTTAATTTTTAAAATGTTTATATAGCTTTGAGAGAGAGAGAGAGAGAGAGAGAGAGAGAGAGAGAGAGAGAGAGAGAGCCAGAGCATGAGTGGGGGAGGGGCAGAGAGAGAGAGGGAGACACAGAACACGAAGCAGGCTCCACTCTCTACGCAGAGCCGGATGCGAGGCTTAAACCTACACTGTGAGATCACGACCTGAGCCGAAGCCTGACACCCAACCAACCGACTGAGCCATCCAGGCGCCCCTCAACCAAAATCTATTGTGACATTAGGCCCAAACGGTTCTCCTTAGGACAAATTGGAACCCAAAGGAATTTCAATCATAAGAACCAAGACAGATCAAAATGGCAGCCAACCAATGTTTTGTGCGCTTTTTGAGGAAGAGGCTCCCCTACTCTCTATTTTTTAAATGTTTATTCAGAGCCCAACTCTACATAAACAGAACACATAAAGCGAACAGGATGGTAGGGCTATCTCAATAGATAAGAGGAAAAGGAAATCCATTTAGGCTTTAAATGACTTAAAGCTTATTATCTCTCTCAGGGATATTTTCATTTCCATTTAAAAAGATTTTGCTCAAACATTTAGAATCAGAAGACAAGAACATAAGTTAAAATTCTTTGAGGACTTCAGATTCCCGGCTATAAATATTTAAGTGAATTAATGAGAAAACCTGGACCTGATCAGCCAGACCACAATGCACGGGCCACTGCCAATTCATAAAAACGTCTTCGCCATCCACTAAAAGTAAAGACTATTGGGGCACCTGAGTGGCTCAGTCAGTTGAGCATCCGACTTCAGCTCAGGTCATCATCACACAGTTCATGAGTTCGAGGCCCGCGAGGGGCGTGCTGCTGTCAGTGCGGATCCCACTTTGGGTCCTCTGTCCCCCTCTTCCTTTGCCCCTCCCCCACTCTCTGTCTCTCTCAAAACTGAATAAGGATTTATTTAAAAAAAGAAGAATATTGAGGCGCCTGGGTGGCTCAGTCAGTTAAGCGTCTCAGGTCAGGATCTCGTGGCTACAAAGTTTGAGCCCCTGTGTCGGGCTCTGTGCTGAGAGCTCAGAGCCTGGAGCCTGCTTCAGATTCTGTGGCTCCCGCTCTCTCTAACCCTTCCCTGCTCATGTTCTATCCGTGAAATATAAATAAGCATTAAAAATTTAAGAAAAACAATAAAGAAGAATATCAGTTCACTATGTTGTACACCTGAAACTAATATAACATTGTATGCTGACTATACTTCAATTTAAAAAAATAAGAAGAAAAAAAAATGTAATGTGTTTTACCTAAAACTAAATTTACTCACTTTATTATTTTATTTTATTGTATTGTATTGTATTGTATTGTATTGTATTGTATTGTATCTTATTTTATTTTTAAGTAATCTCTACACCCAACGTAGGGCTTGAACCCACAAGCACACTCCCCCAACTGAGCCAGCCAGGTGCCCCTAAATTGACTCACTTTAATGGTCACCTTTACTTTTTTTTTTTTTTAAATTTTTTTTTCAACGTTTTTTATTTATTTTTGGGACAGAGAGAGACAGAGCATGAACGGGGGAGGGACAGAGAGAGAGGGAGACACAGAATCGGAAACGGGCTCCAGGCTCCGAGCCATCAGCCCAGAGCCTGACGCGGGGCTCAAACTCACGGACCGCGAGATCGTGACCTGGCTGAAGTCGGACGCTTAACCGACTGCGCCACCCAGGCGCCCCTACTTTTGAGATTATGCACTGCCCACCATTTCTAACCTTTAAATGACTCTATTTGTTAGTAAAATGATGGTTAACAGTAGGCAATTTTTATTAGTTTATTTTGCTAATGTGTTTATTTGGCAAAATAAAAGGTGACGATGCCAGTGTCTGCCCTCCAATGCGAAAATAAAAATTGATTCATTCACGAAATCCACAGATTTGGAGGTCAATGAGCTGGATGATTTCTTTCAGACTAAAAAGTGGCTCTAAAGAAATCTCAGAAACTTTTAAGTTTAAGGACAGTTACATAACTCTAATATTTTCCTACAACACAAAAATAAATACTGCATTTGAAAAAATAAGCATAAATCAAAAGGAATATATACTACAGATAGCTCAACTAAGGTACGCCCTACGCACAAATCATTCAGAATTTAGTAACGAGGATGACAGAAAGATTCCCACACTAATGTGCAAGGAGGTGGATGGGACAGAAACAGCATGAAACACCTTCCATAGCATGAGCTTTCGCATGAGGAGAGGCTGGACTTAAATTCCACATTCACACTCATGCTAGCTCTAAGACCTTGGGCATACTTCTTAACCATGGCTTCCTCAGCTAAAACGTAGGGATTACGGTATCTACCTCACAGAGTCATTATTAAAACCAAAGAAAATGAAATACGTTAGGCATCTAGTATATATATAGTAGGCACTTCGAAACAGAAACGATTATCATCACTGTGGTCACATGCAGTAACATTTCTCACAAAGCACAATTTGTCAGATCTTCCCCAAAGAACGCTTTTGAAAGCACACCTTTGCGTGTGGTTATGTCAGAGACATAATAAAAGTACACTGATGTCAGCAATCTACTCTCTGCAATGGATGTACGTGAAAAAACTAGAACCCATCTGTACGTGTGTGCTTTCTAAGTATAAGCATGTCACATTCTCAGGAGAGTTAGCCAGTCTATCAATACCAGTGCTAGACATTTCAGCAGACAACCCTACTCTGCCCTTCAAGGTACTGATGAGCCCTGCTCTAAATTCTCCGTGCACAAAGACTCTCAAATGAGTTAATGGGAAGTCAATGGGAAATTGACTTTTCCTACTCTGTGCTGGTCTGAATGCAACGCTCTGTTAATCATGCCATCCTTCTTGTTCTCTTTCCTCCTACCCTAAATTAAAACTATTGGCGGAAACCCATACAGATATTTTACGGTTTTCATCACAATGAAACAATATCCTGGTTGAAGTTGAGGTCCATCAAAAACCTACAGCCTCACTGCTGGCTAAGATTAGAGTCTCACTGACCAGCAAGGGCCCTGACTCCATCATTTCCACCAGAATACTACTTTGCATTTGTATAGAACTTTTAACTTTCCAAAGGGCTTTCACATCTATTATCCCATTTGATCATTACAATGACCCTGTGCAGTAGAAAGGACAAGTATTATTATCCACAATTGACAGATGAGGCAACTATAGCACAGAAAGGTTAAGTGATTTGCCTAAGGCCAGCAAGCCAGAGAAGAGCAGTGGTCTCCTGACTTCGGGTCCAGTGCTCTTTCCACCAGGCCACTAGAGAAGGTTTTGTAAACAGATTACAAATTCAGATAAAATAGAAAAAAATGAGTAAGAGGAAATAAAACAAAATAAGAAGACAGCATAAATCAGGGCTCAGAAAAGCAATGCCCCTCCATCATAGCCGGGTTTGTCAAGCTGAGTATTAAAGTTTTAGAAATATACCCTTTTCTCTTGTTTATCTACTTCAGTCCTGAGACAAACACTAATGCAAATGTTCACTGAAATTTGAAACATAAAAGTCATTCAGTATATATTCAAATCACTTTGAGTCAGTAAGTAACCCTATTCATTCTGGGGTGGAAGAAAGAGGGAGGGAGGAAGAGTTATTTTAGTGCATAAAATAACTGAGAATACATTTTTAAACCGTGTATCCATACCAAGCCTGCAGCTACATTATAACCATAGTCTGTTTGGAAGGGTGAAAGAGATCTCCAGTTGAAAGTAGATTTTGAAAAATTTTTTAGAGCCCAGGGGTTCATTTTTAATGAGCCGTTACTTTAAGTACTGCATAAAAAATACAGGAAATTGATAGTCCATTTAGTCTGCACCATACCTAATGCAAAAGTCATTAAGATGCATTATTCTTAATGTTCATGATATGATCAGTAAGTGTCTTTTGAAAAGAACATCCTTAACTTTCACGTAAGGAAATCCTTGAGAACCCTGTATGTCATACATAAAAATGTTATGGTAACTGTGATTTACTTTCAGATCTTCCCCATGCCAAGAAGCAGCATCCTCAACTACATTAACGTTTTGAAAAACAGTCCTCATTTGTAGTATACTTACATATGACAGCATTGCTTCCATTTCTTCATCACTTCTCACTGTAATTCGATCACCGTCCTCGTCCTCATCTGTTGAAAGGAAACATAGGGTAAGATAAGACCTGCAGTTTTTAAATGTACAAAAACCATGTTGGCCGGGAACATAATACAACTGCTTTTCACAACGTGACAGCCAAAGCTTCAACACTGTATTTTTGAGGATGTTGAGGTTATTGGTTTGTTTTTCAGTTGGGCTGTGTGTGTGTGTGTGTGTGTGTGTGTGTGTGTGTTGTGTACAGAATATGAACAGGGCCCCGATAAAGAACTAAAACTTTCAGGGGCACCTGGGTGGCTCAGTCGGTTAAGCATCTGACTTCGGCTCAGGTCATGATCTCGCGGTCCGTGAGTTCGAGCCCCGCGTCGGGCTCTGTGCTGACTGCTCAGAGCCTGGAGCCTGTTTCAGATTCTGTGTCTCCCTCTCTCTCTGACCCTCCCCCGTTCATGCTCTGTCTCTCTCTGTCTCAAAAATAAATAAATATTAAAAAAAAAATTAAAAAAAAAAAAAAAAGAACTAAAACTTTCAGGGACAGCTGAAAATCAGAAAAATTCTGCTTATGTCAATCATGACATGTATCCAGGGTAAAGTGTCACTGGAGTATGACTAAACGGGGTTGGTGTGGAGAACTTTAAAAACTGAAGGGAGGCTATAGGTCTTTTCTACTCTCAGTACTTTTCTTTTCCCACACATCACCCTATCCCTTACTTGTCCAGTCCTCCTCTCTCCCAGGCAAGCAATCACTGTCACAGCAGCACGATGAAAATGGCTCACAGGTACTGAATACTGCTACACACACTGCACCATGATTTGTGCCTCCCATGCCATACCTCCATCCCACGATGTGGACAGTAGGACTTGATTATTGCTCTTCCCTTTTCCCAGAAGAACTTCGAGTGGGAAGTTCAGCAGAAGGTTATACCTTGCAAGGCAACTCTCACACAGTTATCCCCACACCCCATTCTATCTGGTGGCTCACTTGCTCTTCATGAACAGTTTCATTTCTACTGGGTACCCTGACCATAGCAAGTAAGCTTCAAGTGGCCATTCATGCTATTTTGAAAAAAATTTGATAGTCTTAAAACTAGAGGATACTTAGACTTTACAAAATACATAATCAGAATGTATACATTTGAATAAACGTATCATCAAAGCAGCCATACCCAGAAACATTTCAATGATGCTTCTCCTGTTCAAAATAGTTTTGAAATACTTCTTCAAAAACTGCTTTAAGAACCCAAAGTTAGACCACGTGGAAACATCAGATCTCATTTTTAACCCAAACTGGAACTGCCTACCTGATCACTTGCCTACACTATCTGCCAGGCAGGACTCAGAACAACTTGTGCATATTTTAGAATATTTAGTTAGCCACTTCATCCTTCTGAAGATAAAGATCTGTCGATAGAACAGCCTACGCGATCGATTCTAAATGTATGGTTGAAAGAAAAATGCCAAAAACATCTTGAGCAATAGTGACATTGCTGGAAGATGTGCACAGCCTCCCTGGGGACAACTGAGAAGGGCAGGCTCTCTCTCAATTTGGAGGCTTCAGCTCCGAGGTGCTTGTTAAACAATCAGTGTTGTTAATTTTTTTTTGGTCACTCTTGAGTATCTAATTGCTGATTTGATCAGATGCAGAGAACCTGATCCCAGGCCTGCAGAAACTGACAAATCTCAGGTCACGAAGAGAATAAGCTTACGTGACATGCTCTGGGGACTCTTACTGAAAAGACAGGACGGTTCAGTCCAGCATGTGGAACTTCGCCCACCACACCTCAGTGGGCCCTCCCTCCCATCCAGCTGCAGTTCTGAAGATACTCCCCTGCTCAGTGGCCAGGTCATGGAAACCCTAGGAGGGAGCTTGTATTCTCTCCTAATTAGCCTGTTTCAGAGCAAAATCCTACTTCCTTTTTCTCCTCAGCAGCCAATAGCAATCTGTCTGACAGCGCGACAGAAACCAGCAGTTCAGCCAGCCCTGCTCGGTGACCAAGCCAACTGCTCTCACTGGGGTTTCTCTCCAAAGCGTTTGTTCCTGGATCCCGGATTGTAGTTCATTCCCAAAGAGTTCCCCAATTCAACGTAAACCAGTATCATCAAGTCACACTCTTTAAATATCTACCTAAATAGGAGCTGTCCAGAGTCACTACTGTACTTTGTTAAAGGCTGCCTGTCTTAGTATAAAAGACACACGGCGGTCACTTCCAGTAACAAAGAAGGCACAGGCCTAACAATGTTACAGGTGCAAGGGACCATAGAGGAACCTAACTCCTCCTTTCTTTTCCCCCTCCTTCCACTCTGCCTCTTTCCCTCCCTCCTTTCCTTCCTTCCTTCCTTTTGCAGACACTAAAAGCCAAACTGGGAAAGAAATGCCATTCTAGTTTTGGAAACAGGAGGAGTGTCTACATAAATTCTAGAAACTAGTATTTTCAAGGTTAAGTAAAAAATTCTTCTTACAAATAGAGGAAACAAAGGGGGGAAAAACAGATACAGTATAAAGGGACATAATGTTATATACTACCACACATGAAAACACTTTACATTTCTGTTTTAAAACCAAGTCAAATTCTCTGTTTAGATGTGGGCTACAATGATTTGTTCTTGATAAAGTCCTGAACTTGGTAAAAATTTCCAGCCTGAACAAAGTCACTTTTTGTAACTCTCACGTCTACACCACAGCTAGCTACAGAGACGTGGTTACAAAGGAACTGTTTACATTCAAATTTCAATATACGCAAGACCTCTATAAGGTATTGTTCACACAGGATGAGGAAGTGTTTGGCGTTTAATAAAACAGGTGAAAACCCTTTTTATAATTTGTGAAGCAAGGGCACAGATTCCAGAAAAATCATTTAAATCACAGTCTCTCTCAATCAGGAACAACCCAACAATAAAAGAGCTCTCCATGTTCTCAAAGCCAGAACTTGAACCCTTGAGTCTACTTAAAACAGAAGATTTTGGAGTTCCATGAAATCTCTAAGGGATTATTTCAGGGGGAAAAAAAACAAATCTGTGAGGGAAGTCAGCTACCAGAATAATTTCTTGGCTAGCAGTTCCATGAAATACTATAAGGACACCTGGCTTTAAGTGGACAGAAAGCAGAGGCCAAAAGCAGAATAGCCAGCCTAGTGCTAAGTGTTGGAGATGTCCCACAAGGGGTCTGACTCCAAGGAAAAGATTTTGGCTACATTGAAAGAAGCATTCTAATAAAGCCTGGGGATAAAATGAGACTTCACTTGATCTTAGCCAAAAGGCCGAGAAGCGATAAGCCTGGGGATAAAATGAGACTTAGATGATATGGTAATTAATGGTTCTTATGGATTAATAAGAACCTCTGTTCTCCGAAGTATCGGTTTTCTTTATAAACTGCTCTTTGGGGGACTGGCAGACTCTGTACTATTTGTGATCAGTTTTCACGAAGACCCTGTTCTTGTCAGAGAGGAGACTGAGTTGGAAAGTCCTTACGCCTATGAGAAGACTGAGCATTCTGGCCAAAAGGCAAAACCCAAGCTACCTACCCCCATGATGGCAGTCATACCATTTGCCCTGACGGTTAAAGTGAGAATACACGTCTCTGTAAAGACAGTAAATTCCAAAGACACACAAATGGCCAACAGACACATGAAAAGATGTTCTATCACTCATCATCAGGGAAGTACACATCAGAACCACAACGTGCTATCACCTCACATCCGTCACAATGGCTGCATCAAAAAAGACAAGAGACAACAAGGAGCACCCGAGTGGCTCAGTCGGTTAAGTGTCCAACTCTTGATCTCAGCGTAGGTCTTTTTTTTTGGGGGGGGGGAGGGGGGAGAGAGAGAGAGAGAGAGAGAGAGAAAGAATCCCAAACAGGCTCCACATTGACAGCACAGAGTCCGATGTGGGGCTCAAACCCACAAACTGCAAGACCATCACCTGAGGTTTTGATCTCAGGGTAGTGAGTTCAAGCCCCACGTCGGGCTCCATGCTGGGTGTGGAACCTACTTAAAAAAAAAAAAAAAAAAAGACAAGAGACAACAAGGATGTGGAGAAAAAGGGAATCTTTGGAGTGCCGGGATGGCTCAGTTGGTTGAGTGGCCGACTTCAGCTCAGGTCATGATCTCGTGGTTTGTGGGTTTGAGCCCCGCGTCAGGCTCTATGCTGACAGCTCAGAGCCTGGAGCCTGCTTCGGATTCTGTGTCTCACTCTCTCTCTGCCTCTTCCCCACTCATGCTGTCACTCTCACTCTCAAAAATAAATAAACATAAAAAAAATTTTTTAAAAAGAAAAAGGGAACCCTTGTGCTCCGTCGGTGGGAATATAAACTGGTGCAGCCACCACAGACAACAGTATGGAGTTTCCTCAAAAAGTTAAAAACAGAATTACCATGTGATCTAGCAATTCTACTTCTGGACATCTATCCAAAGGAGACTAAATCACTCTCTCAAAGAGATATATGAACCTCCATGTTCACTGCAGCATTATTCACAATAGTGAAGATATGGAAACTACTTAAATGTCCACCCACAGATGAACAGATAAAGATATGGTGTATATATACATTGGAATATTATTCATCCACGAAAAAGCCGTTTGCAACAACTTGGATGAATCCCAAGGAGGGCAGTATGCTAAGTCAGAAAAAGACAAATACTATATATCACTTATATGTGAAAATTTGAAAAGCCAAATCTAAAAACACAGAGTGTGTGATTACCGATTACCAAGGGCTGGGGTTGGGGGCAAATGGGGAGCTTCTGCCAGAGTATAAACTTACAGTTATGAGTATAACAAGGTCTGGGGATCTAATGTAGAGCATGGGGATTACAGCTAATGACACCGTATCATATACGTGCATGTTGCTGAGAGTCAATCTTAAATGTTTTCACCACAAAAAAGAAACGGTCATTATATGACAGGCTAGAGGTGTTAGCTATTGCTACACCTATTGCTGGTAATCAGTTTGTAATATGTAACTGCATCAGATCAGCAGGGTGTACACCTTAAACTTACACAATGCTATACATCAATCATATATCAATAGAGCTGGAAAAAAATGTAAATAAAAGACAGCAAATTGACAGGTATTAGAAGTCATTGGAGGGTAAGAAAGTAGAAAGGCATACCAAGCAATGTGGTATAACAATAACTTAAGACACTTCCCTGTTAAAAGTTGGACACACATAGCCATTCCAGCAAACACTCTGGCTATTTGCCTATCAAACTGGATTAGCTATAGAAAGAACACTAAGCAGAAGTGTGAATCATAACAATTTACTCACGTGGCACAAAGAGTTTCAAGGTTATAAATAACGTTGTTGAAGAACACGAGAAAGTAGTAGTACTCAGTGATGAGAAGTAGAAAAAATAATCTGAACTTTTTGTCTTATCCACAGAGGTTCTTTACCATCTGACCAAAAAAGCATTACTAGATATGACCAAGGGGGGGGGGGGGGGGCGTTGCATGCGATAGATCTGATACACTGGTTTACAATGAGAATTCCAGACTTCTCTACTTGCCTGGAGCATAGTAATATGATTTTCCAGCACATTAGGGAAGCAAAAGTAGAACCAGAAAGTCTATGTACTGGCTGGATTTTGTTAATGTCACTTAAAATGGAGGAAAAAATCCTAGCAAGATACCAAATAGAGTGCAGCAGATGGAAAACAAATATTATGAAGCAATCTTCACAAAATCTGCAGTGTGTCACAAATACACAAAATGGCAGAGTTTGGGAAAAGAGAATCATAACAGGCCATATGTTGTTAGCAATTTTATTTGAAGCAACATGCAATCCAAAAGAGAAACCAAGAGGAGGAACATAAAGGCCCAATGGAGGAGAGGCAGCCGCAGGTAAGGGGCGGTCAGGATGGCAAGCACAGTGCCTATCAAGGTAAACAGCAGTCAACTAGCAGACGCCAGGGAGCTGTCAGCGAAACAGCACCCACTGCAGGGACGGGGCTCGAGCGGGCTTTTGAGAGAAACAATCTAGCTTCTACAAAGAGCACAGAAAGTTAAGGCAATATATAAGATGTCATTTGTCACATTCCTTCGGTGCCAGGTGAGAGTCAATCAGAATTACAGCAAAGGCATTTTTCCAAGGCAAGAGGAAAGACATGCAAACATAACTGTAGAAGTTAGAAACGCGTATTGACGAGAAATTATCAGAAAGGTTGTCAAGTTTAGAGCCCTTCTCGGGTGTAGCATCTAAGATCTGGACAGGACTAGCAGTCTGGCTTTTATGGCCAAATCTTTACAGCCATGATTTTTTTTTTTTTTTTTTGAGACACACACACACACACACACACACACACACACACGAGAAAGAGAGAGACCATCTTTTTAAATTTTTTTTTAATGTTTATTTCTGAGAGAGAGAGAGAGAGAGGGAAAGTGCAAGTGGGAGAGGGGCAGAGAGAGAGGGAGACACAGAATCTAAAGCAGGCTCCAGGCTCTGAGCTGTCAGCACAGAATCTGATGTGGGCCTCGAACCCACGAACCACAAGATCATGACCTGAGCTGAAGTCAGATGCTTAACCAACTGAGTCCTTCAGGCGCCCGGAGAGAAACAATCTTATGTAGGCTCTGCACTGGGTGTGGAGCTCGATCTCACAACCCTGAGATCATGACCTGAGCTGAAATCAAGAGCCAGACACTTAACCCACTGACCCACCCAGGCACTGCTCACAGCCATGAGTTTTACTTCAGCTCCATGCCACCGCCCTCCTGATTCCTTCTTCACTCCTTTGCACCCTTCCTCTCTCCAACAAATATGTAAGTGTCCCTATGTAGCAGGCAATGTTCTGGGCACTGGGAATGGTAACAGTGGAAACAGAAAAAAGCCTTGCCCTCTAGTAGCTCACACTCTTATTGAGATAGACTGAACGGGATGAGGGCGTGGGTTGCACAGATATCTGGGGAAAGGGTGTTCCAGGCAGAGGGAACAACTAATGCAAAGGCCTTGAGGTAGAAGAATACCTGGCATATTCAGGAGACTGAAACAAAGGCAGAGTGGCTAGCACAGCAGGCGGGCGCTAGAGAAACAGATGAGTTCAGGGAATCAATGCTGTTGCAGGGTTGGGGGCAGATGAGAAAATGCAGGGCCTTGTAGGGAATTTTAAGGACTTGGCTTTTACTCCTGAGTAAGATGGAAATCACTGGACGGTGCTGAGTATTGTGATCCCACTTCTAAAGGATCACTTTGGCTACTATGTGCAGAAGAGGCTGTGTGGAGGCAAAAGCAGATACAGGAAGACCAGGTAGGATACCATCATCCCAGTCCTGTCATCGTAGGTGAGGGAAGATGGTGGCCCGAACCAGGCTGAGATTCTGGGCAGTCATCATGCGCTGGATATATTTTAAAGCCAGAGCTAACATGATTTTGTGACGGATGAGATACAAAAGGTTTGTCCTTATTACTTCATTCCTTCAACCATCCGTGCATTCCAGAAACACGTATGAGTGTCTACCATGTGCTGGGTACTAGGACGGGGTTCTAGAGACTCAAGAATGAGCAGCATTGTCTGCTGCCCTCCAGGAATAACTAGCCTGGCAGTTGGGTAAAGGAATTAAACTGCTTAATTTTCATGCAACATAGCAAGATTACAAATAAGCAATTACTCTCATAAGACTAAAAAGGATCTGGGCTTTGCACATGGATGACATTGCAAACCAAAATTTCAATACATAAAAGCTTTCTTCAAATAGTCTCAAATTCTAGGATGTAAAATAAACTCTCACCTGTTAAATAATCTTTAGACTGTATAATTGTGAATTACAATTTTTCATTAACCTACCTGGTTCTGCCTATAAGCAACCATTTATCTCCTACACATACTACAGTTTAAGAAAATGAAATTTCATGGGTGCCTGGGTGGCTCAGTCAGTTAAGCGTCCAACTTCAGCTCAGGTCATGATCTCACAGTTCGTGAGTTCGAGCCCCGTGTCGGGCTCTGTGCTGACAGCTCAGAGCCTGGAGCCTGCTTCAAATTCCGTGTCCTCCTCTAGCTCTGCCCTTCCCTGCTCACACTCTGTCTCTCTCCTCTCAAAAAATAAAATTTTGAAAAATAAAAAAAAATGAAACTTCATTTTTTCTAAATAATTTATTATTTCCAAACATTTTATAATTTAGACTTTTCTCATCCAATCATTCTTAATGAGGCAGTCTTTGCTATTTGGACATGAAGGGTATCTCCTACAGGTGTTTCTCCAGTGATCAGCTACAGTTGTCTATCACAACTTATTATCATTGCAATTTTCCTTTAAGTGGTCATATTATGCCAAATTTAAAATGATGAACCGGCTTTAAAATTTCCACCCAAAATAATCTTCCAGAAATTCATGAAACAACTGAAACGAGAAGTGAGCATAACACGATCACGGTCGGAGAAAGACATAAGTAAAATAAAGCTTTATCCTACAACCATATTTTACGAACCAAAACTCAGAGGCACAGTTTGACAAGCGCGAAGATACTTATGAAGGCTACAGACCAAATGTGTGAAGTCAGGGTGCCACGGAAAAGCGGGCCACATGGTATTCACAGGGAGAAGTCAGCATTTGTCTACACAGACTTAAAACGATTCATTCAAGTCACCAGTAAGAATTCACCAGTCACTCTGAAGCAGCCACTTGTCTAGGGAAGAGCCAGGGGGAGGACCACGAAACAGATATGCACAGGAAACTCATCAGTGGGCACAGCTGATTTTTATCACCTCGTGTGCTGGTGTACTCATTAATCTGTTAATGAAACTGTGAAAATCAGCAGGGGTCTCCGGGCCTGTATGAATGTCAGGCTCCTACAGCATATGTAGGGCCCGCACATGCGAACAGCCAAGATTTTTTATGGTAATGGAATTCAGCTTTATCTCAGAAGTGTTCTCACATCTGGGAAAAGACAAATTATTCAGTAACTTGTATGGGGGTCAACTGTCTATGTGCTTGAAAAATAAAGTTGGATTCCCCACCTGATTCCTCCTCTCACCAAAATAGACTGGAGATGGTACAAAATTTTCAAATCTTCTGATATTTGTAATAAAAGTACACACTCTTTTACAAAAAAAAATGCTAATACACATACGAACATATGTATGTATGCACATACCTAATGCGTGTGTGTGCTTAACCCTGTTAAAGTAGAACAAAAGAATACGGATGAATGTTTTTTCAATACCTGGAATGTGGAAGACCTTTCTAAGAATGGCATAAATCCAGAAGTCACAAAGGACAATATGATAAATCTGACCATGTAAAAATTTCAACCCTCTCTATGGGAAAAAAAAAAGCAGAGGGAAAAAAAAGACCAAAGCAAGCTGAAAGGAAAGCAGTAAACTAAACAAAAATAACTCAACAGATGAGACAAAGCCCCAATTTTCTTAATATTGGAAAATCCTTATGTCAATTAGAAACGTACAACCTAAAAGGAAAATGGGCAAAGGTGACAAACAGTTCACAGAAATTAAACAAAATGATCAAAATACAAATGAAGACACTCAAGCTCATTTATAATTGAAGACACAAAAATAAAACAATAGCATAATAATCTCTTCCACCTTTCAAATTGACACTGACTAGGAAGTTTGCTAATAAAAAATTACTCAGAGTTGGTGAGGGTAGAGAGAAATGGGCATTCTCAAACATTGTTGGTGGGAGTGTAAATTGGTTCTACCCTTTAGAGAGCAACATGGTAATAGCTATTAAAATGTAAAATAGGGGTACTCTTTGTCTCAGTAGTTCCAACTCCTGGGAATTTATCCTACAAATATATTTCCACCATGTGGAAAGATATAAGACAATGCTGTTGACTGCAGCATTTTTTCCAATACTAAAAAACCACTAACAACTTAAGATTGGTCCGTCAATAGGTTAAATAAATTAAGCCATGGCCATAAAATGAAGTATACTGTAGTCATCCAAAGGAATGAAGTCGATTTGTGCACAGTGATGTTGGAAGAGGTTATACATACCATGCATAAAAACATATATATATACATATATATATGCACGCATATATATATATATATATATATGCGCATGCGTATATACAAGGTAAGTGGGGGTGGGGGAACTAGTCGCAGTATAGTATGCATTATGTACAGAGAAAACTTCTGTAAAGATACAGAACACACTGTTAAATAGTAAACTAGGGAAATGGGGACTTTTAGTTTTCGTTTCATTTGTATGCTGCTTGAATTCTTTTTTTAAGATCATCTATACCTTCTTAATTAAAAAAGAAATCAAGGGGGGCACCTGGGTGGCTCAGTCGGTTAAGCATCCAGCTTCGGCTCAGGTCATGATCTCACAGTCCGTGAGTTCGAGCCCCGCGTCGGGCTCTGTGCTGACAGCGCGGAGCCTGGAGCCTGCTTCATGTTCTGTGTCTCCCTCTCTCTCTGCCCCTCCCCTGCTCATGCTCTGCCTCTCTCTGTCTCAAAAATAAATAAAAACATTAAAAAAAAATTAAAAAAAAAAAAAGAAATCAAGGGGCACCTGGGTGGCTAATCAGTTAAGCATCCGACTTCGGCTCAGGTCATGATCTCGCAGTTTGTGAGCTCGAGTCCCGTGTCAGGCTCTGTGCTGACAGCTCGGAGCCTGGAGCCTGGAGCCTGCTTTGGATTCTGTGTCTCCTTCTCTCTCTGCCCCTCCCCTGCTCATGCTCTGTCTCTCTCTGTCTCTCAAAAATAAATAAATGTTAAAAAAAAAAAAAAAAGAAATCAAGCACTATATATTGGAAAGTATTTTGCTTTGTGCTCTAGTTATAAGGGGAAAAGGACCTAAAAGGGGTAAAATGAAAAAGACTTAGGGCCATCGGTCCAAGAGGTGATCAGCACAAATGGGCCTCCCTCCCCTTATCCAGCCTAACTCCCCTCAGAAACACTACTCCCAGGAACACAAACCAGAAAGAATATCGTCATTGTAGACCTTCTGCCCCCTCAGGACAGAAGGCCCAGTCAAGTGTGGAGTCTGACTGGTCCACCACCAACCGGTTTATATCCCGTGCCTGGGTAATAACACAAATAATGCAAATAGCAAATTACTTACTTGGCTTTAGGTCCCAGTAATTGTAAGATTCTCATCTGAATATGGGCACACAACATTTCATTTTATTCAGCAAGGGTCTAAGCTAAGTACTGAGAATAAGAGTGAAATAAAACGCAGTACCTGTCATCAAGTCCTTCAAAATCTAGTGAGAAGGGAAACATGCACACAACTCATCAGAAGGCAGGCCCCATGGGTTACCTGCTCTAGCAAAGGTATGGAGGGAGATTAGCTCCATCTGGTGGGATCAGAGGTCTTACCCAATGGATGGCACTTCTCAGACTGAAGAATCTAAGATTACCTGACCTTTCCCCTCTTTTCCACTTATCAACTCTTTTCCTCTATATTTGTGTGAAACAAGTAAATGTGACAGTGTCCTTTCCTTGGTTGCTTAATTCACATTGCTAAAGACAATACCATCTCTTTTTTTATAAAAAAAAAAATTAACATTTATTCATTTTTTTTAAATGTTTATTATTTATTTTTGAGAGAGAGAGAGAGAGACAGACACAGCATGATCAAGGGAGGGGCAGAGAGAGAAACACACACACAGAATAGAAGCAGGCTCCAGGCTCCAAGCTGTCAGCACAGAGCCCGACATGGGGCTCAAACTCACAAACTGCGAGATCATGACCTGAGTCGAAGTCGGACACTTAATCGACTGAGCCAACCAGGCAGCACCCCTACCATCTCTTTTGCATAAGAAATCAATTAGTGCTAGGCATCCTTTTCAATATTAAATACAGTACCATAAATATAACTTTGATCAAAGTTTTCTTTATTTGGAAGTTGTTCCATCATAGCTCCAGACCACAGAAATGCTCAAAAATGTCAGCAAATTAGCTTACAAGCTACATCTTTCCAAATGCTTCTTCTACATAGATTCCATTTATTAGTTCAGATCTTTGGTTCAGAAAATAAGGTCATCCTAGAGCAATCATAAAAAAAGCCAGGCTGGGATTCTAAGTCTATAAGGGAAAGTATGCGGTACTCTAAGCTCAAGAAACAAAGGACTGTTATTATTTTGTCTGTGTGTGTTTTGGGGTTTTGTTTTTTGTTTTTGCCTAAAACTTGTCCAGACACAGATGGGTATAGAGTTGCCACTCTTATTTCAGTAAAGGAGTGAGATCTCCTAGAACTTAAGCCTAGAAATTCACACTTTTTTTTTCTGTTGTGTTAGGTGTATTCTTCAGTATTAAATATATTGCCATAAGTATTTCTTTGGCTAAAGTTTTACTTATCCAAGAGTTGTTCCATCATACCCATAAACCATAAACCCATCAGCCACGTCAACCATACTTAACACACTTCATAGGCTTCTGACACACTTGGTTATACCAAGTGCATGTTTCACAGTCAAAAACAACTGTGTTTAAACTTGGCTCCACTTCCTAGCTGATGACCCTTGGCAACCATTTCATGTCGCTGGGCCTCAGGTTCCCAAAGGTATAGTTTTCCTACCTCACAGAGTTTTTGTCAGGATTAGCAACAATTTAGGTAAATCATCTAGTCCATTGCTAGAAAGAGAGCAAGCCATCAACAAATGACAGCTAAAATGATCGATGTTATTACTATGAACCCTCACTCTGGAAGCCAGTGGGGTCAAGACACTCTGTGGGACCCAGAAAGCAAGAAGTAGGAAGGACAGGGGCTCCTGGGTGGCTCAGTCAGTTAAGCAACCGACTCTTGATTTTGGCTCAGTTCATGATCTCATGGTTATGAAATCAAGCCCCACATCACGGAGCCTACTACAGATACTCTCTCTGTCTCCCTCTCCCTCTGCCCCTCCCCCACATGCTCTCTCTCAAAAAAAAAAAAAAAAAGATAGGAAGTACAAAATAAACTTATTTTCTGTTACACTTAATCAGAATAAGTAATTTCAAGAATTTTGACAACTCCCAAAACATGTGTCAACAGTGGTTGAGAATATATACATGTTCTGGAGTCTACACGAGAAAGTCCACTTTACCACTCACTAGCTATGAGACTTTGATCAAGCTGCTCAGAGCAGATATCCTTTCCTCAACTAAAATGGAGCTAGTAACAGTCCTTCCAAGTACTTCATGGAGATTTGTGAAGGTTAAATTAAATGAGATAACCATGGAATGTTGTTAGCACAGCATCTGGCAACAGTTAACAGATGTTAACTATCAGCCTGTCCATGAAATCCGGGGTACCACCAAGGACTTACCACAAAAGCTCTGAAGAGCTTGCAACACTAGTATTTCAGATACGTGTACCATTTTTCAATAGGACCTACAGTCCAGTGTGGTTAATAAAGTACTAATTATTTTAAGAGTTTTACACAAGTGACTTTTAAACACATGTAATGAATGCTGAAAAATATTCAAACAATAGAGAAATATAGAAAAGTAAAAAGTGTGCTCATCTAGCCAACCGTTCCCCACTCTAACCCTCAAGTCCACTTCCCAAAGGGGACACCACTGGAAACACTATGGTGGGCATTCTGCAGATCCTTGTCTCTCAAAGATACACACGAAGCTGGGAGGGATTAGCTATTTTATAAAATGGGATCACACCATACATATTATTTACTTATTCAACAATGTATCATGGAAATCTTTCCATGTCGATGCATAAAATCATTCTTTTTAGCTGCTGCTCAATTGGCTGCTGCTTCAGATAATGGATACTTTATTAATCCATTATTCTAGGAATCTAGCTTTCCTCTAATTTTTTGCTATTAAAAATAATTCCATGGGACGCCTGGGTGGCTCAGTTGGTTAAGCATCTGACTTTGGTTCAGGTCATGATCTCAAAGTTCAGAGTTTGAGCCCCACGTCGGGCTCTGTGCTGACAGCTCAGAGCCTGGAGCCTGCTTTGGACTCTGCGTTTCCCTCTCTCTCTCTTTCTCTGCCCCTCCCCTGCTCGTGCTGTCTCTCTCTCTCTCTCAAAAATAATAAATAAACATTACAAATTTTTTTTTAATTCCACAATGAATATTCTGTTTGAAGGGCATTCAACACATGTGCAGGTATTTCTGTTGAAAAGCCTCTTAAAAGAAAACCTGCTCAATCAAAGGTTTTGCACATTTTATATTTTGTTAAGTACCACCAAATTGTCCTCCAAAGAGAGCATAAATAAAAGACATTGTATTCACTGTCATTAACCATCTGCGTAAAAACCAAGAACAACAAGTAAACTATCGTGTGAAGAAACCGTACATCTTCTAATGGAAAAGTGGCCTTCACCTTCTAAAAACAGATGGGAAAAAAATCCTTACTTCATCCTTCTCAACATCAGAGCCCTTGTTCTATGGACTAAACTCTCACCTTAACATTACTGGACCCTGACGTCCTTTGCAATGACTTGGCTCATGTGGAAACTCGTTTTCTAGTCCATCCTGCCCCCTCCCAATCCCCAGGCCAATTGGTTTTGGTGGGGGAGGGGACAGTGAGGAAGAAGGACTCAAGACTGAAGTGTTACTGTCACCATGTAGCAGCCACACCAAGCCCCACTAAAACAGAATTATTCCAGGCAACGCTCACTTAAAAGCTCTACTCTGTTGCTGTGTTAAAGCAGTAATGGATTACAATCTCTTAATCAGTAATCACTGGCCTACAGGTAGTTTACACGTTTCATTTCGTCCCACAATATTATTACAGTGAGGAGCAAGAGCAGATAAAGGTCATGTTGGTAATTAAAGCTATATTATAGAAATATGCACACCCAAGATATGATTAAATAAGAAAATATTACTCAGTTCAGTATCATCATTAAACTTGCATTAATTTATAAATATTTAAATGTACCATATGATGATCATAAATAATCTGTTTTTGTCAGTTTCTAAAGTAATACAACCCATAAACCCTTTGAAAAATTACTGCGGAAAGAAACAGTCAAGAAAGTATACAAGCCAGACTTACATTCAAATGCTGTGGTTGTTGCTTCAGGCAGAACCTGGCCTATCACATCCTAAACAAAGAAAGAATAAAGAAACACAATTAGCCATCTTCTTTATTGCTAACATGTGGCAAATCCTAGAGGAAATATGAGAACCTGAAGAAGATTTTTGAAATGTTGGCATAAACTATAAAAACATTAGCTCATAATCACACTTAGCCCAGCAATGTGAGGCCAGAACTTAAATCTCTATTTTGGGGCAGGGGGTGGGGGAGTGGGGGGAGATTCTTTACAAAATTTCCTCTACTATGTATTCGTAACAATCTTTCCGTCTTCAACAGTATATACAAATACACTCTTGTGGGGGCACCTGGGTGGCTCAGTCGGTTAAGTGTTTGACTTTGGCTCAGGTCATGATCTCACGGTTCATGGGTTCATGGGTTCGAGCTGCGCGTTGGACTCTGTGCTGATGGGTCAGAGCCTGGAGCCTGCTTTGGATTTTGTGCCTCCCTCCCTCCCTCTCTCTCTCTCTCTCTCTCTCTCTCTGCCCCTCCCCCGCTCATGCTCTGTCTCTCTCTCTCAAAAATAAACATTAAAAAAATTTTAATAAAAAAATACACCCTTATGTATTAAACAAATAAACAGTTTCTTCTACGGGAGGCTGTGGAGTGCACTGCCAGTAGAAAGAGTAAGGGGTTTAGGAGTCAGACTAGCCTGGGTTTGAATCCCAGGTCTGCACCTACTAGCTCTGTGACTGGAAATAAATTACTTAACCTCTCTGAGCCTCAATCTGATTATCCTCCAATAGGAGTCTAGTAATACTTAGAGAGATAATGCAAAAATTAGGTTAAATAATATACATAAATTAACCTAGCACGTTGTGGACACTCAAATGCAGCTTCTGATATGCAACTAGCAACATCGTGCCTTGTATTCATAGGGCAAAGAGTTCAAAAAACAAGTTTCTGTGACATATTATTCCAATAATGCCATAACCTATAATGCTACATTTGATACAAACAATTTTTATCAACCTTTACTCCTAAGCAACTGGAAAACATATATTGAATGACACTGGAACAGAGTTAACCTAGGCTACAAAAAAAATTTTTTTTAAGTTTATATATTCTGATACCAATATTTAAAGGAACCTGTAAAGTTGAAATCTTAAAAATCAGTCTATGGAGACAGCTTAGCTCAAGAGGCATGGGACATCCTCAAGAAATAGCCAGCACTGGGAAAGATGACCCTCCGTGATGTCCAGCCCCACCTAAACGGTCTGCAAACCTCACTGCTCTCCGGGACTCTGCCACAACGTCCCTCCTGGGCTCTGCCAGAACTGGCACCAGGCAGCCGGGTGACAAAGCGGCTTACGGTAGTTCTCAGCAGGGAGCCCACAGCCCTTCCAAGCGGGGCACTTAGCAGAGTGGCGGCTGCAACTTCCTTCTGAAGGCAGTTCTTTAGAAGCTTTTGCTGCAGTGGAAATTTGCATAATAGCCTCGCCTCCAGAGTGCCTTTTTTTCCCCTCAAAAATAAATCTGTGCATATAAAATTGATCAAAGAGAACTATCTTAGGCAACCCTCGCTCATTAGACCCAAAGGAGGTTATTTTTTTCCTTCTGACTCTAGTCTTACCACATGAAACATCAACTCTGAGGAAGTATTTGTAAAAAAAAAAAAAAAAATCGAGTGTTAAAAAAATTCTACACACTTGTAGGTAAAAGTATTTATTGACAGGTAAATGGAAACTGTAGAGTGAGTATGGAATAAATTCTACAGACAGCTAGTGTAAAGCCTGACCGTGTGGGCTGGAGCCAAACTGCTAGGGCTGGACCTTGACTCCGCTGTTCAGCAGCTCGGTGACTGAGTCTATCCGGGCCATGAGATCATAACTGTACCTACCTCATAGGACGAAATGAGTTCACATTTATAAAGTGACTTTAAGAGTGTCTAGCACATGGTAGGTGCCACAATAGTGTCTGTTAAATTAATAAAACAAGTCACTGATGACTGGAAAGTTATAGAGCTTACCTAACAACGAAACCCAAAATTTCAGCACCTGAGGATTGGTGGATAGTTCACTCCCATCATCCTTCCAGAGCATCTATTGAGGACCTTTTCTAACTAGTGGTGTGGTTAAAAACAAGCTAGGGGATACCACCCCCAACCCTCCATGTCGACGTTACTTTCAGGGAACTCTGATCACCTAGATCTTGTGCCATGAACTCTATAGCATTAGCAAACTAATTTAGGATCCTTCCTACTTATGAATAGCAGATCCCATCAAACAGCAAATTTCTAATAACTAGCTGAAAACCTTGGGGGGAAGCAGTGCCCCTTTTGCCCATCACCATAAACAAGGAGTCACATAGGCTTTACACCTAATGTGGGGAAAAAGAGTAAAAAAAAAAAAAAAAGCAAACTTGCTTGAGGGATCATGTGAACACAACCAGCCATATCGTTCTGTTAAAGCAAATAAGATGGGGCTTATCATAATGCTGAAGAGTTGAAAAGTTTCAAAATTAGTTAATACCTACTGGTCATTTCTAACCAGGACATATTTAATAATTTTATGTATATTTTACAATTATATTTTAAGTGACTTATGTCCAGGAAAAAAGAAAAAGCCCTCTGTTATTCACAACATAACATTTACCTAAAGAAGGCTTCAAAAGAAAATTTAAATTTAAATATTTTAATGGTGATCATTTCTTGGTCGTTTTCTTCTCCATGTTTTTAATATACCAATCAAATATATGATGGACCAAAAGTATAATTAAGCATCTACACATGCCAGGAGCATAAAGATCACAAAGCTATAGGCTACAGAACAGTAAGATTTAGGAAGATTATAGTCTGGTCACTGAGATAAAGACAAACCTAAAAGAATAACAATACAGCGCACTTATAGGCTGATAAGAGCCAGACAAAAGACATAAATACAGTATTTGCTAACTCAGGAGGCAGAAAAAAAATCACAGGCTCAGTCTAGATAAAAACTTCACAGATGAGAGGAAATCTGAGCTGGGACTTGGGAGACAGGATTCAAACACCAAGAGGAATAGGGGGAACATTCTCTTGTACCACTAATTGCGATCTCCTGCACAATTTTCCCCAAACCGGAGATTGTGTCTACAAGGAAAAGAACACAGAAAGCTGAAACACAGATAATCAAATGTCTCTGCCCTTGAAGACCAGCTAGGCCTACTTTACCCTGCAGCCAGTCCAGAATTATTCAGACCCAGACACAGGCCCAGAGAGGCTAAGTGCCTTGTCCAAAGTCTCCCAGCTATTTGACAGAGCAGTAATGAGAGCCCTCGACTACAACCTCAGGTACAAAACACTCTCAGATACAGATGACTCAGTGACCACAAACTGCTTCTGGCTTCTGTGTCTGGTCCTACCAAAAACGAGCTGTGTGGCTTTAGCATTTTCCCCCTCTGGGGTTCACACTTCTGAATTTGAAAACTGGGGAGAAGAGAGTTATATGAAATGAGGGGGATGCTTCCAGATTTCATTTGGCTTTAAATTTTAAGGTTCCAAGCCAAAGATGCTGATATAGCTGTTGGTTTTTGACAATTTTTTTTTTTTTAATGTTTATTTGGAGGGAGGGTGCAGAGAAAGGGAGACAGAGGGTCCAAAGTGGGCTCTGCGCTAATCGCAGAGAACCCGATATGGAGCTCGAACTCACAAACTGTAAGATCATGACCTGAGCCGAAGTCGGACGCTTAACCAACCGAGTCACCCAGGTGTCCAGTTTTTTGACAATTTTTTGATGAAAAGATGACGTGACCCTGGTGAAGAAATCACAGGTGTCCACTAGGATCTGTACGTGCAGTTCGTAGAGCCTGCTATAGGAACACAGGAGATAGCACAGCACCCATTGTCAAGAGCCCTTCATCAGGGCTCTAAACATGCTCCACCTGGGCTTACCTGCACATAGGCACATGTGAGGACACAAGGCACTCTAGATGGTAGAACCGATTGTCCAAAGTTTACTTTAAGGCCAATCAGCCTGGGTGGCTCAGTCAGTTAAGCATCCAACTTCAGCTGAGATCATGATCTCGCAGTTTGTGGGTTCGAGCCCCATGTTGGGCTCTGTGCTGACAGTTCACAGCCTGGAGCCTGCTTCGGATTCTGTGTCTCCCTCTCTCTCTGCCCCTTTCCGGCTCATGCTCTGTCTCTTTCTCTCAAAAATAAATAAACGTTAAAAAAAAAAAAAGTAAAGCCAATCAGCCTGGAGCCAAGGTACAATAGAGAGATGCTTAAGAAGCAAAAGATCCAGGCCCTGTCCCTTATGTTGTAACAACAATACTTACAGAGCATTTACCTCATTCCAGATTGTTCTAAGTGCTTTATATGTATCAACTCCAGTAGTCCTCATACTCTATGAAGTGGGCATTATTTTCATCTTCTACCCCTCACTTTTTTTTCTTTCTTTTTTTTTTTTTTTACAGGTAAAGAACTGAGACACAAAAGACACTTGCCCAAGTGAGTCTGGTAAGGCTTGCAATTTAAACCCAGGCAATCTGGCCCAGAGTTTGTGTTTGTGAACACTGTATCACTCTGTTCTAAATATCTTCTGTTATTTCAAATGAGCAAAGCGAAAGAAAGCTCACACCTTTCTCATCACAGACACGATCTCACTTAATCTTCACAAGCCTTGAAGGCAGGTATTGTCCCCATTTTACAAGTAAGGAAACTGAGGCTAAAAGAGGTAGAGAGACTTGTCTAGTTAAGTGAGACTGCTTGCAATTAAACTCACTTTTTTTTGAGAGAGAGCGAGCGAGAGAGAGAGAGCACGCACAGGGCAGAGGGGGAGAGAGAGAATCTGCAGCAGGTTTCATGCTCAGCACAGAGCCTAATGCAGGCCTCGATCTCATGACCCTGGGATTATGACCTGAGCTGCAATGGAAGAGTTGGACACTCAACTGACTGAGCCACCCAGTCGCCCCATGAAACCCACGTTTTGATTCAAAACCTAGCAGGCTGTCCACAAAACCATAACCGCATGCATATTTTTTAACGCTCCCTTTGAAATATCTCAACAAATATTTCAGGGTCCTACGGAGCACGAGAAAGAGGGGAAATGAATGTCCATCTCCTCCGGAAATGCACCATTTACTGGAAGGGAGAGATAAAACTGTGACAAAACCTGCGAGCTTTGCCCGAACGATGCTGTGGGAACACAGAGGAGGGGCACGTAACCAAGACTACGGTAGAGGAAAAAGGAAGCTGGGCTCTGAAAGGACACGTAGGAGTTGGCTAGCTGAAGAAAAGCACCGAGTGGAGACAGCCTAGGAGAACTAAAGTTAATTCTATGTAACCTGGAGCACAGGATGCTCGTGGGGTGTGGTGAGAGGTGAGGTGTGGTGTGGTGTGGTGCCAGGCAGGCAGAAGCCAATCCAGATGGGCCTAGAGGACCATGCTAAAAAGTCTGGGCTTTGTCACAAGAAGAAAACTATATGCACGTGAGTGCGCGAACTCCAGACACAAAGAGAAGGGTAACATTTGCTGGACAAGACTGGAAGCTGCTGGCTCACTCCAGCCTCTGGACTCGTAGCCCAGACACCTGAAAACCTGTAATGGTCTGGATGGTCAGCAACATCCAGAATTCAAAATATAGGTACAGGAATCAAATTTTGATGGTGGCACCTATGACAACCAAAAAAAAAAAAAATCACATCACAGATCTCCCTCCTCCCAAGAACCTTTACCCAGCCCCATCTTATTCTGCAGGTAACTTCCGCTATAGATTTAGTACCTGCAACATGCTTCTGGGTATGTCAGTTCTGCCTCTGATACCTCAATTATTCAATATATAAAATGGGCACAATACACTCTATCTCAAATGTCTGCTAAAAGATGAGAAATGGCAGTGCAGCACATGGAAAAAAATTACTAAGTAAGGAAATCTGAGTTCTAGTACTGACTCCCCCACTCGTGAGCACCACTACTTTGGAAAAAGTTTCACCTCACTACTCCTCAGTAACTATCTCAAAAAAGATAAGAGGTCTCAACAGACCACTGCTGAGGTTACACTCTGCTCTCACGTTCCATGACTTTATCTGAAATATATCCTGAGAATAATAACACAGCATTGATTCTCAGATGCACCTTTTCCTCCACTTTTAACATCTCTGAAATTGGGCTGCTTTTGTATAATGCACAGCATGTCACAGTTTAACAGGCAGTGTTTTTGTTTTGTTTTTTTTTCTTTCTGAGTGGTACACAAAATAGTATCTTAAAACCAATGGCACCTTGGGTTTGTTGAAACATGGTAATTTCCAGTTGCCTAGTTTCTCTTTCCCTATTGGTCACCAAGTTCAGGGAACTCTGTAGAAAGACATGGCTGGAATCTGGCCAGGGACATTCCGAGAAACACTTAGGGGAAAAAAAACTTCTAGACTCAGCTTTTTGCATCCAGTTGATGCTTCTGTGTGTATGTCCCAGTCCAGCTGCGAGCTCCTTGAGGGCAGGGGTTCAATCTGATTCATCTCTATTTCCCCAGGGTCCTGCACATTTGCCAGATTTCAGTCCATGCAATTAATCAATGTCTGTCGTGGAAGCAATAAAACTGCCCCCACAGGAGGCCAGCAATGGCCACGGCCACTAGCTTGGGCAACCAGGCTGAGATTCAGCGGTCAAGGTGCTGACTACCCCACAAATCCCTGCGCCCTCCTCAATGGGTTTTGGACACTGAGATTACCACTCACCAGCACATCCCTGAAGAGTAACTGCGGCCCGGAGTGCACTGTCCAGTCCACCGCGCCACTATTTGGAATCTTGATACGAATCACCAGCACCTGGTTCTCCATGGCATGGAAGGGGCCAAAGGCCAGCCACAGCATTACAGGTTACAGGGGCTCACATCCTGGGGCAGGAGGTACCCACTGGATCCTGGTTAGGCGAGGACTCCAAAGGGTGACAAGGGGACGGAGGGGAACAGGGCAGGGGGTCGGGGGAGTGAAGAAGAGGGATGGTCTGGAAGGGACCCGCAGGCAGCAAGCCAGGCCCAGCCTGTATGGGGTTGGGGCTGCCTCTCTGTGAGCGTGGACGGGGCACGAGGCAGGGGCCAATATAAACTAACGGGGGTCAGAGGGTTCTGGAGTTGGGAAAGAGGGCGAACCGGATCGTGAAGCCCCCTGCCGTCTGTGTGGGTGTGAGGAGATGACCCCGTTTTAGGGAGACAGAGCGGCAGGTGTCCACTCTTCCTTAGTGGAGAGGGGAGGGTCCCCGACTGGAGGGGACTCAGTCGGGGGCTGTTTCGAAGGAGACCCGGGGCCGCCAAACCAAGCGAGAGTCGAGGAGGGCCCTCCGTCGGGAAGCGAATCCTGTTCCCCACCCCGAGTCAGAGGGCGCGGCGCGCGCGGGCCCGGCCCCAGCCGCCCGGGCCGAACGTTCCGGCTGCGGCGGCAGCGGCAGCGGCAAAAGGAGAAGGAAGGCGCGGCGAGGGCACTGTTACTCCGGAACCAAAACGCACGGCACCGGAACCCCGGGAGCCGGAGAGAGGGACCCGCCTCCCGCGGCGCCATGTTGGATGAGGGCAGCTCCCGGCCAGCCCCGCCACCGCGCCCCGGCGGGCGGGACCCGAGGAGCGAGCGCGAGGGGCGGGGACGAGCACGAGGGCCGGGCTAGGCTGGCCCGTCGGGAGGTCTCCGTCGGCCCGTGGTCGCCCGCGGCGACCGAGTGACGCTCCTTTCTTTTCCACTCGCGACCCTCGTTAAAGGCAGCCGGGTGAAACCATCTAGCAAACGAAGGAGGAAACTAAGCTGGGCTTTTGGCGGACTCCAGCCCAACTGTCGTCTTAAAATTGCGTACTGTTGGCGGAAGCCCCAGAAAGACGAAACTCCACCTCGCCTTTATACCTACTTTGTCAAGCCCTTTACCTTGACGGGGTTTGTGCACCAAATCAAGAGTAAGGCAAGAACTCAACACTGTTTTCCCCTTCTTCCACTCCACAGATACAGAATTATCATAGTCTTCCTCCCACTTGAGCAAACAGTGTATGATTTTTTTGTTGTTCTTTTACCCCACGATTGCCCTGAAATAGCAAACAGCCCCCCCCCCCCATTTAAAAGCAACAGTAAAAGAAAAAAAAAAATTCAGGGAAGAGTTTAACTGCCAGGGGACAGCTGGAGTACTGGCACCCTGTTCTCTTATTAAATCATTGCAGAAAATATCTGGTCTAGTCCGTAAAATTTCAACCAGATAGCAATGTTTACACAATCGGTGATACCACAGGCAGTAGCAATAACCCTCGGTTGTTTTAAATGCCTTGTTAACCTCAGATTTTAAAATGCATAATTGTGTTGATCTATGGTTTCTATATAAAAGTTTGTTTACAAATCGCATTGTGTAGGTTGGACCATAATCTCCTGCTAATGAACGTGCTCATGTCGCTTTAGAGTGCTGAATTTTATATAAAATCGGTGGGAGAGGAGTGATCATTTCCCCCCCTCACACTCAGAATTTATTCATGCAAGAGAAAAAATAATTTAAATGTTGGTTAGTTTAAGTAGAACACCAAAAATTTTTGTGCATATATTTCTCTGCTTGAGTTTCTTTTATATTTAATTCAAAAGTCCACATAGGAGATAAATTGTCTCTTTTTTAGTTACTGTAAATTAATAGCTTAGGTAGAAATTCATTTAATCAGATGCTCCAGATATTCTGAAATTGCCCTTTTCCACCCGTACCTCAGTCCTGTGAGAAATAAACAGTTTGCCCAAGGTACCCATGTACTTTTTTATTGAAAGTTCATTTCCTATTATTTGAGAATATAGACCACAAAACTGGAGATTTTCTATGAACCTATTATTTGTTAAAACAGCTTTTTAATTCATAGTACTATGGGGAAAACCAACCCAATTTGTACTTGCAATTCTTCTGGATGGAGATATACCCCAAAGTGGAATTGCTGGGTCATACAGTAATTCTAGTTTTAGAATTCTATTGCTGGACCATTCTTTTTTTTTTTTTCTTTTAAGTGTATTTATTTTGAGAGAGACAGCGAAAGAGCACAAGCAAGGGAAAGGCAGAGAGAGAGCAAGGCAGAGGATCTGAAGTGGGCTCTGTGCTGACAGCAGAGAGCCTGATGCAAAGCTTGAGCTCATGAACCCAACAGTGAGATCATGAGATCACGACCTGAGCAGAAACCAAGAGTCGGACGCTTAACCAACTGAGCCACACAGGCGCCCCTACTGCTGGACCGCGGTAAGTGCCTATGGACACCGTGCCTGGAAAAGCACATTCTGCCGGTCTTGACTTAAACGTTACCTTCTAATTGCAGCCTTCCTTTAGCACACACTATGGCAATTACAAACCAGCCCCCAAAACACTCCATTCATAGATACAAGCCAGTTTATTTTTCTCCTAGCACGTATCTAACATGTCACAGGTTTTACTCATTTGCCTGTCTCCCCAGTAAACTATAACTTAATGAGGGGAGGGAACTATATGTGTTTTTTTTATTCACTGCCATGCCCCTAGTACCTAAAATAGTACCTGGCACATAGCAGGCACTTGAATAATAGGTGTTGAGTGAATGAATGGATCCTGAAGGCAAAGTGGACTGAAGAATAAGAATGCAACTGCCCTGTGCACCTCCTGCCTGTCTTGAGCCTCACTTGCTCCTTTGCTTTTCCACCATCAAGACTGCGACAACAGGGGTGCCTGGGTGGCTTGGTCGGTTAAGCGTCCGACTTCAGCTCAGGTCATGATCTCACGGTCCATGGGTTCGAGCCCCGCGTCGGGCTCTCTGCTCCTCCCCTGTTCATGCTCTGTCTCTCTCTGTCTCAAAAATAAATAAACGTTAAAAAAATTAAAAAAAAAAAAAAGACTGCGACAACAATCATTATAGACTCCCAAAGAACTACAGATTTTATAGCAAATATTGATTGCCTCCTGTGTTCGAGAATTCCACTTACCTCCTTCAGGGCCTACTGTGGGCCCTTATGTATAAAGCTCAAATATTTGTTGATTAATTTTGATTTAAAAGAACATGATGAAAATAGAGGATGAAAACAGTAACTTTACGGTGGAGAAACCTAGCAGACACCATCCCAACCAAGCGGTCAAGGTTAACATCCCCAGTAATAAGTCATGTTGGGATCATGTGCTGTCTAATATGATGCAGTAAGAAGGGCGCTTGACCTCTGTGGTCTTGTCCCCCAAACTCATGACCCCAATCTAATCATAAGAAAAACATCAGACAAACCGAAATTGAGGGACATTCTACATAATACCTGACAAGTACTCCTTAAAACTGTCAAGGTCATAAAAAACAAACTGTTCGCAGACCTGAGAAGACTAAGAAGACATGATGACCGAATGCAGTCTGAGACCTTCAATGGAATCCTGCAACAGGAAAAGAACAGTAATGAAAAGCTGGTGAAATCTGCACAGAATCTGCAGTTCAGTTGGCAAT
This sequence comes from Panthera tigris, assembly GCF_018350195.1. Taxonomy (NCBI): domain Eukaryota; kingdom Metazoa; phylum Chordata; class Mammalia; order Carnivora; family Felidae; genus Panthera; species Panthera tigris. Next base: position 37,811,740 of record NC_056665.1, read on the forward strand.
AATGAACCAGTGTTGATATCTTTTGGCAACTAAGTTACATGAGGTGCTAATATCAGAGAAATCTGGATGAGGGTTTATAAGGAACTCTGTACTACCTTTGCAATTTTTCTGTAAATCTAAACACACCAGCAATCGTGTCTTGGGAATATTACTTGCAAGAGGATATAATTATATAATTTACAATAGCAACAACAACTAAACCATAAACATTTTCTTCATGTTGCCTAATATCCTTTAGTTTGTAAAAAAAGAACATGAAGAGGCATGAACAAAAATGAGCACAGATAAACCCCTAAAAGCGTGACAGGGAAGTTTATTCTCTCCTGTTTTGGCAGAAAGGAAAAAAAGAACAGTGAGACAAGTCCAGCACTCGCACAGAAGCAGAAACAACAGTTTAACAGTCACGGAGCACCTAGTATGTGCCAGATGCTATGGATTTTAGATGTTCTAAAATGAATTAATTCATTAATTTAATGATCTCACAGTTTGTGAGGCTCTGAGCTGAGGGTGTGGAGCCTGCTTGGGATTCTGTCCCTCCTTCCCTCTGCCCCTCCCCCACTTGTGTTTGTGCCTGGGCGCGCGCTCTCTCTCTCTCAAAATAAATAAATATTTAAAAAATTTTCAAATGTTGGGGTGCCTGAATGGCTCAGTCAGTTAAGCATCTGACTTTGTCTCAGGTCATGATCTCACAGTTTGTGAGTCCGAGCCCCGCATGGGGAGCTGTGCTGACAGCTCAGACCCTGGAGCTTGCTTCAGATTCTGTCTCCTTCTTTGCCCTCCCCCTGCTTGTGTGCTCTCTCTCTCTCTCTCAAAAATAAATAAACATTAAAAAAATTTTTTTTAATGTCATTAGATTGAATTTCTGCGTAATATATTTTCTTTTAGATAAAGTAGGCTGCTGTCCCTACAAATCACTTAAGCTTTATTACTTCCTTCTTTTCATTGTTTAAACATATCTGTATTATTTTGTTTGTATTAACAAAATATATTTCACATTTTTCTGGCACTTTATAGCTTGCAAATACTTCCACATCCATAATGTGACAAAATTGTCTATGCATTGTAGGTTACGACCACGGACTCCATAGACAGATTGCAAGGACTGGAGGAACACTCACTATGTGTGACCTTGGGTAAGACTTCGTGATTTCTACAGCTAAAAAATAGGCATAAAAACAGTGCCAAACTCACTGGGCCGTTAAGAGAGGATTAAGTGAGTTAATATGTATAGAGTGCTTAGTCTAGGACTTGGCACAAATAAATACTATGTAAGTATTAGTTAAACTCCTCCTTCTGTACATGAAGACACTAAGATTTAGAAAGCTCTAATTTTTCTCAGTCGTTTAACTGGTATTGGTACAAGAACTTAAACCATATATTTTATCTTTAAAACAAGGTTCTTTGTATTACACATATAGTAGAACAGCAATAAAAAACAAACTAAATAGCATGATTTGGAATCAGAGATAGGCATGCATGCAAGAATGATAATAAAATTTCAGGGTTAAAGGAAACTGACAAAATCACCAATGTTGTCCTCTGCACAATTCAAGAATTCTCTCCATGTCTACCTAAGGAATGGTCATGCAGCCTCTCTGAACATATCCAACAACAGACTCACTGCCTCAAGAGGGAACCTATTCCATGTTTGGCCAACTCAATTAAAACATTCTTGTCTTCTAGTTACTAACATATTATTTCTAGTTCTGCTTAAAGTGAGTAAGTCTAACTGATCCTAGTACTTTCTGTTTAATGTTTTACTTCATTTACTTCTACATGTCATTCCGTTTGACTTTAAAATAGCAACATTTCTTGAGGCGGCTGGATGGCTTTTTTACGTAATAAAAAAGGCTACCGTAGTAAAAAAAATGGCTCAGTTCATGATCCCACATTTTGTGGGTTTGAACCCTGCATCGGGCTCTGTGCTGACAGCTCAGAGACTGGATCCTGCTTTGGATTGGATTCTGTGTCTCCCTATCTTCTCTCTGACCCTCCCCTGTTTGTGTTCTCCCTCTCTCAAAGTATAAAAGAGGGGCGCCTGAGTGGCTCAGCCGGTTAAGCGTCTGACTGGCTCAGGTCATGATCTCACAGTTTGGTTCGTGAGTTTGAGCCCCGCATTGGGCTCTGGGCTGATGGCTCAGAACCTGGAGCCCACTTCAGATTCTGTGCCTCCCTCTGTCTGTCCCTCTGCTGCTTGCACTCTGTCTCTCGCATTGTCTCAAGAGTAAATAAACATTTAAAAAAAAGAATAAAAGAAACATTTTAAAAAATTAAATAATAAAATAAAATAAAATAGCAACATTTCTGTATGAGAAAACAGTCTGAAATGCCTCAAAAGGATAATGCAACAAGATTCCAGTCTTTTATTTTTTCAGACTCCATAAGTGTGTAAGTTAATTCATGACATGTGAAGTATTTCAAAACTTGTTGCTGTTCTTGCAAATAATCCATAGGATCTCCAGTTAAAGTATCCTTTTCTGAAAACTCTTAAAGATGAAGACAAGTTTTCTTTTTAATTTTGAATCATCACACATTCATTCCACAAAGAGCCTTATTTATTTATTTATTTATTTATTTATTTATTTATTTATTTATTTATTTTTATTTTTTATTTTTTGAATGTTTATTCATTTTTGAGAGAGAGAGACATAAAGCATGAGTGGGGGAGGAACAGAGAGAGGGAGACACAGAACTCGAAGCAGGTTCCAGGCTCCAAGCAGTCAGTGCAGAGCCCGACGCAGGGCTCAAACCCACGAACCATGAGATCATGACCTGAGCCGAAGTCGGCCACTCAACTGACCGAGCCACCCAGGAGCCCCGAATTTTGATTTTTAAATGTAATGTAAAATTAGGTGACACTGTTTAGATTTTTATCCAAACTTTAAAATTCTTGGTTCCTTCATCTTTTAATGTTGGAAATTTGAAAGCATAAAAAACTAAAATGTTGGTTTCATCTCACAGCAGGGGCGTTAATATCATACGTAATAAAAAAGGCTATAAGACGGGTGGGTGCTGGCTGGTCCAGTCGGTAGAGCCTGTGACTCTTGATCTCAGAGCTGTGAGTTCAAGCCCCACATTGGGTGTGGAGCCTACTTAATATGGATGAATTTTAAAAGAGAGAAAGAAATAAAGGTTACAGGATAATCTCCTATCTTCATGGACTTTCATTCAATTCTTAAACATATACATTTTTTGAAATGAAAATATCCACTTTTATTAAATGGAGTTAAAAATTTTAACCTAGGAGAGTATTAATTTTCATTTTGTATGTTTTTATATTCTTCCTTTAGAGTTTGGGTAGACCACTTTTTAGGTCTGATTTTAAATTATGCACTTATATGAAAATAGAGTAAAATGAATCACCTTGTGGTTAATAAATTCAATGTTCTGTTTACAGACAGATTGTTATAAAATTACTGATCTATTCTAGCAGCAGCAAAGGTTATGTCAAGCAACTACTAAAAAAATCATACTACATAGTGTTAATGATGTTACCTTAACATACCAGCTTCAGGGGCTGCATAATTGTTTCTGCCAACCCATAAATTTTTGAGTAACAACAAAATTATTGTGATTTTTCTTACTAAATAATTCATACATTACAAAGCATGTATGTAACAAGGTCCATGAATCACTAAAGCATATAATGATCATATATCTAATGACATATCTCTTTTCATAAGATGAATTCAAATAGATTTATGTATTTAGGTTAACTAAAAAATACTGAGTTTATAAGGTTCATAATTCTATCATCAACAACAATACAGAAACTTTACATCTTCTTTAAGAAGTACAGCTTCCATGATTTGCTTTTAAAAACTGGAAGCTTTTGTTTATCAAAATCCTTGTGTTTAAGCTACTTTTCATGAAGTTTTACTGCTTTTAAATTGATACTATAAATATCACTGAAGATAAATTAATAATATAATGGAGTAGTACAATGTTCATAAACTGTATTTAAAATGATATAAGTGCAACTAAAATAGCTATAAGCAATACTATATAACACCTCATACTAGTAGTAGCTAATATTCTTTACCCAGCAACTCGGATCTAAAAGAGGATATTTTCATTTACTAACATTTTACGTGCTTTTCTTTGGTCTGATCTTCAATCTTATCACATTTCTTTATGCACGTGTGTATGTATTTTTATACTGAAGAATGACATACAACATTGTGTTCGTTTTAGGATAAAAGTATATAATAAGGATATAAAAGTATATCCTTAATGCTACCGAAAAATGATCCCAAATGAGATTTCATCTACTTAATTAAAAGTAGGTTTCATAATTAAAAAGTTTTAAATGCCAAGACTGCAAAGTATAAAATGATGTTAGCATGTTTTACCTCTTTTAATCTCTAACATGTTTCTAAACTCTGTTATTTTCTACAGAAATCATGCAGTTACATTCCATTATAGTAATATTAAGTCCTTTACTAAATTTTAAAAATTACTTTTATTTGTGGTAAAATCCACAGAACACCGAGTTTACCATGTTAACCATGTTGAAGTATACAGTTCAGCAGTATCTAGTCACATGACCATTCACATTATTGTGCAAACATCAGTACTATCTCTAGGCCTCTTTTCCTCTTGCAAAATGGAAACCGTACTGCCATTAAATACTAACTGCCCATTTCCCCTCCCCGCTTTACTAAATTTTTAACAGTTTTATTGAGAGATCATTCACATGCCACATGGTCTTCCATTTAAAGTGTACATTTCCATGGTTTGAGTATAGTCATGGGCTCATGCAACCATTACCACAATCAATTTTAGAACAGTTTCATTACCCCAAAAAGAAACCCCATACCCATTAACAGTCGCTGCCCATTTCCTCCCAACCTCCCCATCCCTAGGTAATCACTAATCCTCTTTGTCTTGGTAGATTTGCTTGTTCTGGACATTTCATATTAATGGCATCATGTAATAGGTGGTCTTTACGACTGGCTTCTTTCACTTAGCACAATGTTTTCAAGCTCCGTCAATGCTGTGGTGTTTATCAGTGTATCCTTCTCTTTTTTGACTAATATTCCAGTTATTCCCATAATAATGTGAATATGACACATTTTATGTATTCATTCTTCCGTTGGTGGCTATTTGTGTAGTTTCCACTTTTTGGCTAGAATGAACAATGCTGCTATGAACATTTGTGTACAGGTTTTTGTGTGAACATTTGTTTTCAGTTCTCTAGAGTATATACCTCGCAATAGAATTGCTGGGTCATATGGTAACTTCATGCTTAATATTTTGAGGTACTGCCAAACTTTTCCAAAGTGGCTGTATCATTTTACATTCCCACTAGTAATGCATGAAGGTTCCAGTTTCTCCACATCCTTGCCAACACTTGTTATCATCTGTCTTTGAGGGGCAGAGAGAGAGAAAGAGAGAATCCCAAGCAGGCTTCGCGCTGATAGGGCAGAGCCCAACATGGGGCTCAAAGCCACAAACTGTGAGATCATGACCTGAGCTGAAATCAAGAGCCAGGTGTTCAACTGAATGAACCACCCAGGTGCCCCCTCTCATTATGGTTTTGATTTGCATTGCCCTAACAGTTAATGTTGAATATCTTGTCATGTGCTTAGTAGCCAAAAGTTGTAGAACTTATTTGCAGAAATGTCTGTTCAAATCCATTTTTCAATTGGGTTGCTGAGTTACAAGAGTTCTTTATATATTCTAGCTACAGGTCCCCTATCAGATATGTGATTTGCAAATATTTTCTCCCATACCATCAGCTGTGTTTTCACTTTGATAGTATCCTTGGAAGCACAAGAATTTTTCACCTTGATGAAATCCAATTTATCTTTTTTTTTTTTCATTTCTCATTTCCCTTTACTAACTTATCCTTTCCCCAAATAGGAGAATTTTACAGCAGGCTCTACATGAAATCAATTTCTTTACTAGAAAACTAACTGAACTTTTAGAAACACACTAAAAACAATCTACATTTATGTTATCCCAGCTGAATTAAGTGTATTCTCAATTAGCAGAGCAGAGGTCTCAAAAGTAGCTGAAGGGCCAAACTTGTGTCAGCGGAAACTATTTTAGCCACATTTTCGTTTAAAGAAAAAAATTTTCTCAGCATCTCTTCTCCAATTTATATTGAAAAAATACTCTGTGGACCATGGTCACTACTAATAATACTTCTTATTGTTGGGAAAGCTCTTGTGAAACATTTGTCAAGTACATAGAATAGTACAAAAGTGAAATATAGTAATTAAGATTTGTGTTCTATCGATTGTGTAGCGAAAGTAATTTTTCATTACTAACATAAGATTTAATAAGTATAAGTAGTTAAAGATTCTGACTTGGCACTAGTCATTAGCATGTAATTGAACTAGTAAAAAAATCAGTTAAAGCTGTGTTGATTACTACCTTATCTTTGAAAGGCAATTAAAGACCTCAATCATTGCAACAAGATTTGATTGTGCAGCCTTTATTGGACATTGATCTTTCGGCAAAGTGCAGTTACATTTTCCATTAATTTACAGTAACACAGTTTAACTTTGATACCCTAGACTGTTGACCCAGGTGAGATGTAATGCTAAGTACTTGTTTAGGTTAAGATGCCCTCAAACATCATTACTGTCTGAATGTAAGTGCTGAAAAAAAGGAGATACCCGATCTACCCGCTTTAGATAAGGTTTCTGTTATCTGCATTAGCTTTTAAATGAAATGAAACCAAGATCCTTGTCTGTAGGTCACCCCACTCATTTAAACATCATTCCTCATTTAACAGAATTAAGAGATATTTTCGTGAAGCATTATACATGTTCTTGATTATAGTTTTGAGTGACTATAAATATGATAAAAAACAAAATGTACATCTTAAAAGAAATATATATGGCCTTTAATAATTAAAATTGTTTTGATTTTTTACTGAAGTCAACAATTAGCAAAATATGAGTGACCAAATTTGTGTGATAAAAGAAATAACTGTACAATTGGCTATGTTAAGACATTAGTGCTGAAAAACTAGGGATTTTTACATTAGCAACCTCTTTCATGCCCCCAATTCTTACTGCATCTTTACAGTAGTTCACAGCTTATGCAGGAACTAAACATTCTGACTGGAAATTTCTTCCAATACTTGCTAATTGATTTGCACAGAAATAACAATGGGAGATTTAAGAAATTTTATACCAAAAACACATCTTCGTTAAAAAATAGTTTTGCTTGATTTTTGAGACAAAATCCCATCAAGGAAGTTAAGTATTGGCAGAAAAGCTGTTTTTGGTTGTTTCATCAACTAAGAATATTCCTAATATCCCGAAGGGCAGCAGGGTCAGCTCAGAACCCTGCTTGCAACCTCAGGTGTAATCAGCATGTGCACACCCATAAAATGCCTTCAATGTGTCCCCTTTCTTCCTCTCACCTTATTTTTAAATCCTTTGATTAATGAAGTCTTTTACATACATACAAATAGATATGGAACAGAAGAATGAGGATTACAAAAACAGCCTTTACTGAAATAAAACTGGCATTTGCTTACGAGCATATTTATGATACATTTTAAAGTAGAAAGCCTTCTTGTTTTGGTCTTCTCAGATTACAGGTGGAAAAAACTTAAGACACAAAGGAGTAGAGTTATTAGCTTGAGGTCAAAAAGTAATACAGCACTGATACTAAAAATAGAATCAATTTCCTGACTTCCAGCATTTATACTTTATCCCTTTAAGGCCACAGTGCTTCCACGTATTTTCCACTTTAAAGGAAAAACCATTACTGTTCAATGGGGAGCATTTTTAGACTAAAAGGTTCACTATAAGACTTAATAAATCCAGTGAATGATATTTTAATATTTGAACCATGCCCTTAGCCATCGTTGAGTTCATCCTTCACTATGATCAACTCCATGAGAGCAAGAGGTCTATTGATTTTCATGTAATACAAGAAAATATTACATTTGCTTAATTGTTACACAGTGAGCACATGAGACAAGAAATCAAGGCTCTATTTAATGCTGCAAGCAGCAGAGAATTACAGAGATCAATAGGGTAGTTTGTCAAAGATCTTCTCCAAGGAGACTTACCTATCACCATATGGACAAGAAGTCACACTGACTGTAGCTATTGAAAAACAGGTAAGCAGAGTCAGCAGTACAAATTATCAGAAATCAAACAGGCCAGTGTGAAAAGAAGTGCAACTCTACTGAAAAGCTGTATTTATAGTCTGGTAATTAAAAACCATTTTATCAGCCTTGTGCTGGGACCAAACCTTTACAGCAAGTATTGACAAGACCAGCAGCAGTGAATGAGCAGTATTTGACTTAAAACTTATGAGCTATAGTTATTTAACTTTGCCCATTACAGGGGAAATCCGTTCTAGCCTTCCTTGCAAAATGCTAATAGTCAGTTTTATTATTAATGAAGTCTAATGTAACACTATCTTCTTCGTGTAAGCTATTCATTTAACTAGTGTCAAGTATATTCTTCTGGACTAAATATATGGGCATAAGTACTTCTTTGATTAAAGTGTTATTTAGAATTGCCTTTAGACAAGTGAATGCTACATGTATTTCAAGAACAGCTCGCTCTCTGTAGCTCATTTAAAATGACCACCTTGAACGAAGTCAGTTTGTATTACTTCATTCTGGTATTTTCACTTCAAGTCACTTCCAGTCACTTTCTCTACTGATTTGCCATAAGTAAGCACCCAGTTGTTGGTTAGATTGTATTGTATAGAATATTTTGCTACAAAAATGTGTAAACTTGCAGAGTATCAGCAACACATTAACATAAAATGATATATAATGTATGTTTGTAATTATGGGAGAGATCATAAATCTTAAACACCCATTGGTTTAGAAATTAAATAGTTCTACTTAGTTCTCCCTAAATTACTCCAAATTTCTGAAATTTACCATTCGTCTGGGTATTTTGTAACTACCCCCAAGGATAAATTTTTTTAAATGACTTTGCTTTCAAAAACGTAATTAACTTAATAAAATCTTAACACAAAACTGCCATCAGGTCTTTAAAATTTCAGCCCATTTCCCATCACCAATAAGTGTATGGATATGTACCATTTCAGCTAATTGCTTTTGTAAACAGTCACCAAATTTATTCTTCTGGGTCTTTGTAGATCTTAATTGTTCTTACAGCTTTATCAGCGTGCTATTTTAACTTTTAATAAGTCTTAATTTCATTCATCTTGCTACATTTACATTAACCAGAGTCATTATTTTTTTTTTCAAAGTAGTATGGTATTGGAGGTTTAGACGATAAGAAATTTCAACATTACACCTGAACCTCTCATCCAGGTAAATGGCACAAGGGCTTTAAAACATTCCCATTTAAAATCCTGCCAGCCGAAGAGTTTAGATTTCAGATTGCAATTAGAATTCATCAGTTTTGGATTTGCCAATGGTATTATCTCCACCTTTATCCTAAACTCCCCTACTTCTTTTTCCAGTGTCATATAAAAGGTTTTCCCCTGTCCTTCTTTGTATGGGTGTCTCTATTTTCTCTTCAAAGAGTTGATTTAAATTGTTAATACCTAACTATAGAATATATATAGGTTGTAATCATTTTTTATCTGTAATTTAACCTAATTCTAGGGGAAAAATGGTGTATGCCTCATGCATTTGTAGTTCCCATTGGCTAAACTGAGTATGTAATATATAACCATGTATGAAAAGCTTTGCCTCTTGAAGGCAATGATTCATCTTAAAGAATCAGACACCACAGAAAGAAAAAGGTGTTTGCAAAAGTTTTATTTTAAAGGGTCAAAAATAAATATTGTACATACACACAAGAGAAAATCCACCGATATTTATGTTCTCCAAGGCTCACCCTTCAGTACATGGCACCTTCATCTTCTTTATTTAGAAAATAAACTGTTATTGGTCCATAACTGGTATGCACAGTCTCTGTGACTCTAGCAAATAACCAGGAGCCAAGTCCATACAATAAAGTTGGAATACCTAGAAAACAAATGATATGTTTTTATGAACATCAATACTTATTAATCACGCATCAATATATTTGTCATGGTGCAAATCACAAAGCACTCTTCAGCAATGTCAACAAATTATAAAGTTATAAAAATATAGACATGAGTGAAGATGGACTCATTATCTAAGAGCTCAATTTCATCTGTTTGTGGAACTATGTGAGCCTAGAGATCTTTAAAACTATAGATAAAGCTGGTTTAAACTTTAATTCAAAGCACTTTATAAGCACTAATTCATTACTTCCAAGTAATTATGAAGTAATTTTATATTCTTTTTGCAAATAAACAGAATATTCATTCATTTCGTTGTAGATGCTCCTGATTATTGGCCTTGAGCTTAAATTACTAGGTCAACTTTACTGTGCGTTAAGTTAAACAGCAACACTGATGGTTAAAGTAATTTTTTGTACAACTTAAAAGAAACTGGGTCAAAGAGCTGTCTTGAAAACCTAAGGCAAAACGTAACTCAAGGAAGATTTTAGTATAACAGCCATAAGAAATACTCCCATTAGTATTTTTACAGCTGATTTGAAAACAACCTTGTTTCAACCTATTTGGAATAGGTATTCAGTAGATTCCAACAACATGTTTCTTCTTTGGAGTATTTCCATTTGATAAGATCTTGCTGTTATATTTGAGACTAGCTGCCATTTGTGATTCATGGAACTAAGCCTACTAACCAGAGATAATGGATTAAGCACTCATGCAAATGAAACTATAGTGGACACAAAACAAACTTTCACAGTTCCTATCTTTTTTAAGGCACTTATGTAAATTCAATGACTACTGACATATTAAAAACATGTATAAAACCAACAGGCATATGAATCAATAGCAAATATTGTATGCTCGACACAGTGGTAATTTTATTGTTACCGTGTAGGAGTTGGACATAAAAAGACAATTTAAAAGACAAGCTGTCCATTTGGAAAATCCCTCTTTCCAGCTAATAGGGAAACCACATGCTCAGCACTAATCATATTGCTAAATTTTTTCTTATTTTTCTGCAAGAATATATCTGCCGTTATGCTCTTTTTGAGTGAGTGCACTGGACTACTTTGTGCTTATTCCCTGAAGCTGCATTCCAACCACTGTGATGCCAGAGACTAATCAGGAGAAGCGTCACTATCTGGCAATGAGAACAGGAAAAAAAATGCCCATTCAGTCTGGCACCTCTCTATTTTTAGGAATATACTGGGTCATAGTTTGTCACTATCACAGGGTTCCCTGGAATGCCCATGAAATCTTTGACTGCTTTCTTTGCCTTGGTAATACCCAAAAGAATCTCTAAATGCTTCAAGGGAATGTCACAAAAAAGCCACAAAAACTAGCATCATAAAGCTATTTATAAATAATTTTATCAGGAAAAAAAAAAAGGCAAGTGGAGTGTGGTTAGGGAAGCATACAGGCAGAAATGAGTGAAGAATAGAAAGATAAGTTGAAATAAAAAATTAAATATGGCATCACAACTTTAAAGCTGAAAATCAATGGGGTAAGAAAAAAACAGGTTCTAGGAACAAGTATTAATTTTTAAAATATACTGACAGTAAATTATATATAAGATATGCCTTTTAAACCAACGCTAAGGACATAAATTTAAGGGGTGGCTGGTGAAACTGAAATCTTGTTTGATCGTACTTATCAGTTTCCAGTTAAAATATTGGCACGTTTTAAAAACCACACAAATCAATGGTCCATATTTTTTCAGCTAAAATGGAGAACTGATCAAAGATTACCAGTTTAATAATAACTACATTACCTCTCACTAAGAAACAGCTAGGAAACACTATCAATAATTTTGTTTGATAGGGATAGAGTTGTGATACAGGAGTCAAAAATTCTCTATTTCTTTTTTCCTGCAGTCTATTTAATGCAGTCAGGCTAATACACCAAATGAGAAGATTTGCCACTGACATAATTAAAACATAAAAAAAAATAATTTTATGGCACATATGCTATAAAGTCTATAAAATTCTGTGAGAAATTAAATTTTTCCCAGACTGAAACATAACATCAAAATGAACATGAAAGTCAGTTCTTTGCATAATAATTCATTTTGAGTCAGCTGAACAGTAGGTAAACCACTGTCAAATTAAGCACTTAAAAAAAATTAGAACTTCTTAGCAAGTCTCCGATTACCCATTCATTCCAATGGTAAGTTGCTTTTCTTAAATCTCAATCTACTTCCCAGCAGGATACCCAGACTGATAAACCATCAGTAAAATGTCAGCTTCCACTGAAGGGAAGACAGAGGAGAAAGAGAACAAATGGTAAAAGAGAAATCTTTATTATTTACAAAATGGAAAAATGAATTACTCTGATAATTATTAATTTAGAAGGGAATAAGAGGAATAAAATCCTAAGTATTTTTATTAATAGAATATGTAGTTGATGATCCACAGGGGCAATTTGTACATCACAGAACAGGGAAGAAGCTATTATCTAATTCTCTACCGTAAGACAAAAATACAAAATAAACATTACCAAATTGGTGAATACACTATTCTTTAAAAAGTGCAGGAAAAAATTCCCTGTATCAGTAAAAGCCAATTCGAATTAAAGCATGCATGAGCAGAAAGTTTTCCTTTTTGTTTAACTTAAAACTCTTATTCCCACGTAGGCAGGATTTTTAGAATTTCCAGAAGACCATTACATCACTCTTCAGCCTTCTCTTCCACATAAAAAAAGAAAAAGAAAAACTACAACTGTTGTTTCTTTCCTCAAAAGGTTTCACTTCTCTGTGTGAGACTGTTCTGTGTATCCTAATTTTCTTTGGATTTCTTTGTACCTATATGCAAAAGAAAGCTCCAAACCGTTCAGGTGTTCTTAAGGTGTTAAATTTTAAATGAAAACTTTCTTTCGAAGGCATTTGGCTCATGGTTTACCTATAATCCACCAATTATACTTTTCCTAACCTGTAACTCTTACCAGTTGGGAAGAATGATGGCTTCTGATTCTGAAAATGCTAAAATAAACCTCATCTTGAATCTAGTCATCACTCCAATTTTTCCAAATAATTTTGAATTGAATCTTCTAAGTGTGCTCACCCTTCAACTTTGAATCAACCTCAAAATTAGTGGGCATGCTCTATATAGTCCATCAGCCAAACAAACTTTTAAAGGTATACACATTGCTAAATAATCTTCTCCTTGGTGGAGTGAACCTAGGACAGTCCCAGTAGACCAATGGCTCAAAAATCCCACGAGAGACATATGTGTTATTATAAGCAAAAGTACATAAATACCATGTTTAAATTTAACGAGCTATTAGATACACAGGGGTTTAGCTTTAATTCTGGTTTTAAAAATTCTGATTTTAAAAAACTGGTTGGGTAACATGGTTCAGCTACCAGGTCCAGATTTTCAATTACTAAAATCTGGATTAATATGATATTACCTATTAATAGGTACAAAACATCTTGAGGCCTCTCTATTTTTCACTGACCTAGAAAAGATACACCCATGTCAATGTTCATGCCTCTTCTGTCAGTAGCCAAAAGAAAATAAACATCCAGCAAGAGTAAATACTTTCAGAATTAGAATATTCCCATGAAAATACAGAAATATTAAAGACGTACCATCTTTTAAATATCTTTTAGGCCTAGCACCTGAGGAAGCTGATATGACTGGTGAAAACCGTTAGTGCTTTCAGTAGAACGCACTTGGTAGGATTTCACATAGAGAAAATCAAACTTAGAAAGTAGTTGCAGTTTTTATAATAATGAATGCACTCAAGAGAATGATGGTCATGAACGAATCCTGCCATGCAATAAGGCATTTCTCAATTTCAGAGCCACTTTCCAATGTGGACGTTTCCTTACACCCTCTTTCTGACTGCCCAATATAAGTATCCTCCCGGCCAAGAGCTGCAGCAGGTGTGGACAGAATGAACGCCTCCTCCCCATCAGTGACGCAGTGTGATCCCTAGACACAGGCCTCGGCTAAAGCCCCGCTTTCCGGGGAAAGGTTCAATAGCAACTACTGAGCCCCGACAAGCACCTACTGGGGAGTAGGGGCCGGGGGCTGGGGGAGGGGGGCGGGGAGGTAGGAATACAAAAGCCCAGGGCCAAGGCCAGTCCTAGAAGGCTGCCGAGTGGGTGAGACGCGGAGGCAGGGTCCGGGAAACCCAACGGCGCGGGGCGAACCAAACGTGCCGAGAGCGTGCTCCCGGGAGAGCCTGCGCTGGGCCGAGGCAGGGTTCCCCGGCGCTGACGTGGCCTGACCTTGGGCCGGGGTCTCGACCTCTGAGCGACGTTTGTCAGCGTGCTTTGCAAACAGTGATCCCATTGTCAGCGGGGCGTGTTTCACCGACCCGGGCCACTCACCCAGGTTGACGACCTTGAGCGCCGTGAAGAACCGGTCCTGCCCGGCCAGGTCCTGCCAGGGGGCCTTGGAGCAGTGGTACTTGATGAAAGGGAAGCAGCCGGTACGCAGGACGTGGTAGTTGGCGCCCTGCACCGGCCAGTTGAAGTGCGAGAGGCCGAACTGGTCGTTGCGGACAGCGCTGTAGGGCACGCAGAAGGAGGTCCAGTGCGGCAGGCGCCGCTGTAGCAGGTGCCGCGTCAGCACCTCGGAGGCGCGGGGCTTCGGGCGGGAGGCGGCGCCCGAGGCCCAGGGCCGGCACAGCAGCAGCCGGAGCGCAGCCTCGTGGGCCCTCCGCAGGGGTTCCATGGCCGGACTCGCCCGCGTCCCCGCCCCCGCCCCTCTGCCTCCGTGGGGCGCGCGCCGCTGGGGGCGGAGTCGTCAGAGCGGGCGCGCGCCCGCGCCCCGGGGCGAGCGGCGGGGACGCCCAGTGGGCGCCGCGCGAGTGCACGAGAGCCCCCCCCGGGGCGCGGTGGCGCGTGCGCACGAAGGTCTTGCGGCCTCCCGCGGAAGGAGCGGAGGGTGCTTGAGGGGCGGGCCCAGTGACCGGCGCCGGGAGTAAGGGTCAGCGGCGCCGAGGAGGTAATTAAGTCGTCACGTGTGACCTCATGTAGTTAACAACCCTGGGGCCCCGGGGGGGAGGGGAAGGGGACTTGGGGGGCTTATCGGTAGGGGTGTGAGGAAATTTAAGGCTTAAAACAAATAACCACCCTAGTGAGTGGCAGAACTGACACCCAGATCTCTCTTCCAAGCTTTGGGCTCAAGTGAGATTCTTAGATGGCGTTGTCGAGGAGATGTTTGAGAAGGTGACCTCGAGTTAAAGGCCAAAAGCCCCCAGATTTGCACTGGCTGGTGAAGTCGGGAAGCACTTTTATGTTTAGGTCTTCGCTGTCATGTTCACTGTTATTTCGCATATTTCAAAATAAAAAGTTTATTTTTAAAAACGTCCCACATCTCTCTGTGCATTGTCCAGATGCCCCCCCCCCCACTCCTTCCCAACTAAAGCTTGGTGACTGCCAAACCAGCCTTTTAGTTATAAACCCTTATAATCCTCAGCCACCCATTATCAATCTATTACTTTAGGAAAACCTTTTCTCAAACTCCCCAGCCACTTGAGGTATTATAAACACCTGCTTTAAAAAAAAATTTTTTTTTAAGTTCATTTATTTTGGCGGAGACAGAGACAGCGTGGGTGAGGGAAAGGCAGAGAGAGGGAGAGAGAGAATCCGGAGCAGGCTCCATGCTGCCAGTGGGAGCCTAAAGGGAGGGCCTGAACCCCAGAGACCGGGAGATCATGACCTGAGCTGAAACCAAGAGTGGTAGGCTTAACTGGCTGAGCCACCCAGGCGCTCCATGAACACGTGCTTCTAAAGACACATTTCTTCCAGTTTGTCCTAAACTCACCTTTTTTGGAGAAACCAAACATAAAGAAGATGATGTGTCTGGAAAGCATTGGATGTAGAAAAGAATCATGTATAAGCACTATATGACCACTATTGGGATGTACGATAGTGTGGCTAGTTTTTACTTTTTCCGGTTTTTTAACAGTTTTTTTTAATGTTTTATTTATTTTTGACAGAGACAGAGACAGAGTGGGAGCAGGGGGAGGGGCAGACAGAGAGGGAGACACAGAATCCAAAAGCAGCTCCAGACTCCGATCCAGCAGCACAGAGCCTGATGCCGGGCTCCAACTCACAAACTGTGAGATCATGACCCGAGCAGAAGTTGGACGCTCAACCAACTGAGCCACCCAGGCACCCCACCATTTTCCAGCTTTTACTGATTTGTTCAGCAAACATTGAGCACCTGCTACCATGTGCCAAATTTTGAGGGGCCTTGTAGTCCTGCAAATAATTTGAACTTTACCTTATAGGATTCCCTATTAGATAAAAGTTTTTTAAAAAGATATTAGGTGGATGCTTTGGATTACATGTCTCCCTTTCTCTCTGCCCCTCCACCACTCATGCTTTCTCTCTCTCTCTCTCTTTAAAAAATAAATAAACAATGGGGCACCTGGGTGGCTCAGTGGGTTGAGGGACCGACTTCAGCTCAGGTCATGATCTCATGGTTTGTGAGTTTGAGCCCGGCATCGGGCTCTGTGCTGACAGCTCAGAGCCTGGAGCCTGCTTCTGATTCTGTGTCCCCCTCTCTCTCTCTGCCCCTCCCCCACTCATGCTCTGAAATAAATAAACATTAAACATTAAATAATAAACATTAAACATTTCTGTCTCAGAAATAAACATTAAAAAATAAACATTAAAAAAAATTTTTTAAAGATTTTAGGTGGAGGCATGATGTGATTAGATTTGCAACAGAAATGGCTAAGGGAGGCTAAGTCAAGTCAGGGAGATGATATTCAGTATTGTGATTTTCAAATTAAATTTTAAAAAGCTTTGGAGTCTTTTTCAAACAAAATCTGTCACAGAACCCCAACATAGAAAGTAGATGAAAACTTGTGTTTCATTATTAAACATTTAGAAGTTCAAATTTGTTTTCAACGTTTTTTTTTTTTTTTTTTTTTTTGGAGGGGGGGACAGAGAGAGACATAGCATGAACGGGGGAGGGGCAGAGAGAGAGGGAGACACAGAATCGGAAACAGGCTCCAGGCTCCGAGCCATCAGCCCAGAGCCTGACGCGGGGCTCGAACTCACGGACCGCGAGATCGTGACCTGGCTGAAGTCGGACGCTTAACCGACTGCGCCATCCAGGCGCCCCAGAAGTTCAAATTTTTAACATTAACTTTATAGGTAAATTTTTAAAAATGAGACTGGTTTGTTGTCTTGGGGTTTTTTGTTTGTTTTGTTTTTAGCAGACAAGGAATTTATAGGAAGGAAATTGGGTAGCTAAAGTAATAAATAGGAAGTGTGAAGAACCAAGCTCAGAAAATGGGAAGGAACCAAGGGAGTCTGTGGATGGCAAAAACCAAGGGAAACTAGTCCCTAGTTTTTCAGTCTGCCACTGAAGCCATGACTCTGCTGTTTTATACTCAAAAATTTTTGAAGTTGGGGGTTGTGGACAACAGTAGCAGTTAGGACAACGACAGGCAGCTTCAGGACAGTTTATTTCTTATTCTTCTGTTTTGGTTGTACACTATTAAGAGTATTCTGATCCCTCCAGAAAAGTAAATAGAAATTAGAGAGGTTTTAAAATGACTTACCTTGAAATCTTGGACATGTGCTTCAGTTACAAAGATGGCAGGAGGAAATTAATTTTGAGATCTACACTAAGATGACTTAACCTCAAATTAATTAATGTGTGGGTGGTTTGCAATATGTTAGATTTGGGCATTGTATCTCTTGGCAGTATAAAAATCTATTTAAAAAATGAAATTTGAATCAAACATTTGTGGAACCTGAAGTATGTCTGAGAAATTCTAGGTTTCGTGGCATATATAAAGTAAAAACCACTGATAAAGAGAACCACATATTTAGATTAGGTTCACTGTATCCTCCCATTAGGGCTTGAGAAAAGGGCTAGGGAACTGAAATATTTCTACTGGAAGGCGCCCTCTTGGAAAAACCTCATCAGTGATGAGGGTTTCCTTAATTCAAGGTTCCGTGACTATCTCTCTCTCTTCTACCCTACGGTAGGAAATTACTCCAAAGAAACCAGATAGATGGTGTATCACGCTAAGGTATTCAAGGGTGTTTGAATGGAATATTATCTTAACCTAAAGATACAGAGCTGGAAGACATGACTTCTAGCTATCTCTTCTGACTTTTAAGATTACACGGTACTGGTTCCATAATTGAAATAGATAATTTCTCAAGAAATCCACAACTCAGATCAGTTCCAAATTTTTTTTAAAGGTTTTATTATTTTAAGTAATCTTCGTAGCCAACGTGGGGCTCAAGCTCACGATCCTGAGATCAAGAGTCACTCCACCAACTGAGCCAGCCAGGTGCCCTTAGTTCCAGTTCTTAATGACCATGAAACAAAGGGGCTTAGAAGTTGGCACTCAAAAACGTAAGTCAATGCTTAAAAAACATTGTGTCCAATAATTAAGAATTAATGCAGTAAACACATAAATATTTTGTTTTACACAAAACATGGAGAAATTGCAAACCCCTGAGAAGGAACCCCTTAAAAATACCTATGAAGATTGATGCTGTGCACAGAATTTAGCATGTGCATGGATATGATGTTACTTCTAGAAAGAAGGGATTTAGCCTTCTTGTTTTTGCTTTAAAGGCACCTAGGATGCTACAGTTGTTCAGAACATGTTAAAAATTGGTTCTTCAAAATTAATAAATTGTAATATATTAAAATTAAGAATTCTGTTCATTGAAAGGCACAATATTACTAAGAGAGTCAAAAAGTAATCCATAGAGTGGGAGAAGTATTTGCAATACATCTATCAGACAAAGCATTTGGTATCTAGAACAAATCACTAAAAAAAGACAATCCAATAGAAAAGTGAACAAAATATTTGAATGCATTCTTCACAAAGGAGAATATCCAGATGGGAAAAAGTGCTTAATTTCAGTAATCATCCAAAAAATGAAAATTAAAACCACATTGCAATACCATTACCCACCTACCAAAGTAGCTGAAGTAGGTAAGTAGAAAAGTACTAAATGTTGATGAGGCTATGCAACAATTAGAGCATTTATACACGGTTGGCAACCAATCTGACAAATTTCTTGGCAGTATGTATTACAGCTGCATATGTAACATTGTATGCAATGTTATGACCCAGCCAGGCCGTCTTGGATATATTTTGTATATATATTTGTCATATACATGACAAAATACCACAGACTGGGTGCCTAAACAACAGAAATTTGTTTTTCACAGTTCTGGAGACTGGGAAATCCATGATCAGGGTGCTGGCGGATTGGGTTCTTCTTGGAGAGAGTTCCCGTCCTGGCTTATAGCTCCTTCTTACTATATCCTCCCATAGCATAGAGAGCTAGTTCTTCTATCTGCCTCTTTCTCTTCTGATAAGAGCACCAGCCCTATCAGACGAGGGTCCTACACTTAAGACCTCATGTAACTTTCATCACTTCCTGAGGGACCCTATCTCCAGATAGTGTCACATTAGGTATTAGGGCTTCAACATATGAATTTCAAGGAGATGCAAACATTCGGTCCATAACAAATTATGTGCACATGTTCTCCAAAAGACAGGTAGTAGAATATTCATAGCAACACTGTTCATGTGTGCAATATTCAACCTGAAAATTACTCAAATGACTGTAAATAGTAGAGTAGATAAACGAATTGTGGCGTATTCATTTGATGGAATACTATATAGCGATGACAGTCCATTCACACATAGCATGTGTGAATCTCATGAACATAAGAGTGAAAGAAGCCAGACACTAAAGTACTTATAATATGCTTTCATTTATATGACGTATAAAAACTGGGCAGAATTCATCTTTGCTGTTAGAAGGCAGGATAGTGTTCACCCTTAGCAGGGGTGAAGGTCTAGGGGGTGGGCAGTGAGTAGAAGGAGTATGAGGGGACTTCTTGGGTGTTGGGGTTACTCTGTTGTTTTATTTATCTCTATATTTATTCTTTTAAGACATGTTTTAGAGTAATTTTAGGTGCACAGAACAATTAAGAGGGAAGTACAGACATTTCTCCTGTATCCTCTGCCCCCCAAATGCATGGCCTCCCCCTATTATCAACATCCCCACTAGAGTGCTACATTTGTTATGATTGATGAACATGTGATTGATCTGGATTCTAGTTAAATGAGTGTAGTCAGTTTGTGAAAATTCTTCTAACTGAACATGTATAGTATGTGCGTTTTTCTGTATATGTATTATACTTCGATAAAAAGCTTGAAAAAGATCATGAATTCTACAGGTGGTATTACATATTAACACATTCTATTGTTAGTGCTTATTAAGAAATACATATAGAGAGCATACATAGTGGACATGACCCAAACATATATAGACCTCATATATATATGTGACCTCATACATATATAGAATATTTATTCTTATGTTGTTTTTACAACCTTGCTGTGAGATTATGATTTACTTATATTTTTCTAACGTGATTTAAAAGGAAGTAGGATAGGCATGCAGATTTTAATTCACTGCTATTCTTAGGGCAGAGAGAATTATAGGCAAGACACTGGGGATATATGTCAGCCAGTTGGTAAAAGATAAAGGAATTATGAAAAAGAGATATAAATGTTCACATTTAGGAGTTCATTTACAAACTCCAGTTTGAGGCTTGAGGACTTTTGGTTCAAGGAAAGAAGGACTAGGGAGATGATGCTGCCCTGATTCGTATTCCAGCATGCCTTGGAACTTAAAAACAGATACCCCCAAAGAGCCACTGACCCCGCTCTCCTAGGAACCCAAAATCTGCTTAATGGCTCAGCCCTCCAAGCCAAGCTCAGCACCAGAGGAGGTGGCGTGAGTTACCCCTACAGCTGGATGAATACTTATTAATTCTCCCCACTCCCATTAGTGGCAAACTTTGCTTGCTGCTCCATTCCTGTATCTTTTTTTTTTTTTTTTTCATTCCTGTATCCTTGTGTCTGCCCTGGCAAGGACAGTATACATTGGCTTTATGCAAAATTATCCTCATGGAAGTACTGAGTTATAGCAGAAGTCATTCGGAAAGGAAAAAACTGTGTATTCTTACCTAGATCTTGAGTCCTGTGGAACTGATTGATGTTCTGAAAGCCTCCAAGGAGTTGGCTGGCAGCTAGGACTGCTGTTACAAAGAGTGGCAGGAAGCATTACTCTGGTAGAACATGTTACTGTGAACACAGAGGGTACAAAGATGTCATCTAAACTGCATGTTTTGTCTAAAGTACTCTCAAGCTCTACCCCTACTGGAAACTTCCTAAAACCAGGGACTTAATGCCTATTTTGTTAACCTTTTTGATTCTAGCACCTAGGACAGTAACTTGGCATATGGTTGGTACTCTACTTCTTGAGAAAATGACCAAAAAAAAAAAAAAAGTGAGTAAAGTGAATATAATTAGTGTATGGAGAAAATAATTATCATATGTAGGGTCAGTGGTTTGAATTTAATTAAAGTTTTAATTTTGGTAGAGAAATTAAACTATAGAGTAGGTAAGAAATTTACCCAAGATCATACATCAGAATCAAGTATCAAAATTCTGACCTTCCAACACTCTGTGAGCTTTTCATTAGAAAAACATTTCTATTTCCTTCTCCTGCTGTCGATGCCAGAATCCGGTGGCAAGGAGACATATTGGTGACTTTTCGAAACCAGATAGCGATTTATGCTAATAGATAACACAATCCATTTTATGGGCATGTTTCTAATATTACAAATCCTATGTAGTCAGTGTTTGGGGAAGCATTTGAAAACATGGCCAAATACATTTACCTTGTCATATGGGTCATAGTTATGTTCCCAGCTTTGTAAAGTGAGCTTTGTTTTACTAACAGATACAGGCATGAAAGCATATGACATTTTTGTAGCACAAATTGCATTTTCATACTGAATTCCAAAGATGTTGTGGCTTTATTGCTGATCTTCAATCCACAGTGGCTTTTAGCACGTTAGCTGTAAGTCTTTATGCCCCCTCCCCAGTCTCACTGTCAAGTAGTTAATGATCTATAAACAAATACTGAGATGCCCTAAGGGGGCTTTCCATTTAAAGGGGCCTTGAATCATTTGATAATAGAAATACAGTAGTCCACCCACTGATTTATGATTTGTCAGTTTAGATTTCAAAGTGATGTTCTGCTGGTATTTCAGATGGGATAAGTTTTTAATTTTCTGTACAATTACATTAAATGTTAGTCCAATAAAACTTTCTTTTTTTTTTATAATTAAAATTTTAAGTTTATTTATTTTGAGAGAGAGAAAGAGTATGAGCAAGGGAGGGGAAGAGAGAGAGGGAGAGAGAGAATTCAAAGCAGGGTCCGCACTGTCTGTACAGGGTCTGATGCGAGGCTCAAACCCACGAACTGTGAGATTATGACCTGAGCCAAAATCAAGTCTGAAGCTTAACCGACTGAGCCACCCAGGTGCCCCAATCCAAGAAAACTCTGAAAAAGTGGCCACAGAGGGTAATAATAGGAGCATAATAGTATCTACCAGTTCCTGAGTGTTTCTTCCTGCTATGTAGTTTACACCTATTGTCTCATTCTGAATGTCAGAAGTTAGAGAAGTTGAAATAGTTAATTACACTCACTGAGCAGATAGGTAATAGAGCTGGGTTTTGAAACTTCATTGGCAATACTCAAAACCTCATGTCTTGAACATAGTTAAAAAGAGTTACGTGTTGCTAGACTCAGCTATAAATGTTGCTGACACAAGTGAACATCCCTTAAATGTTGCATAATTAAGAAATAGCATTGTAGTTCTAAAATATGGCCCTGCTAGCCTAGAAGTCTATCTGTTTCAAAGGAAATTTGGGAGCCTACATAATTTAAAAAAAATGACTTTTAAAACTAGATCATTTGCAAAATTTATATAAAACAACTATTACTGTGTGTATTCAAAATACAGTTTAAAAAATCTTTAAAATTGAGATATTTTAAAATATCTTGAGAATTTTAAATTTGCTAAGAAGTTTGGGCACCATACACAAAGATCCCAACTCTAAGCTAGTTATCACGCTCTAAAAAGTGGGTTTTCCTCGGGGACCCTGAATAAAGCATATATGGAATTTTTTTGGACTGTTTTTATAACTTCTTGGTAAGTCTTAATGTTTTATTCAAATTAAAAAGTTTAGCTTTAAAAACTTTGCATCTGGCCATAATTTGGATGGGTCTGAATAATAACACTGCTATGGATAATAGGCACATTTAGTCCAAGCCACCATTTCAGTGAACCACAACGTGTGGTTCAGGTTTTTTGTTTTTTTGTCTTTTTGTTTTTTTGTTTTAATTCCTTGTTGCTATTTCTAATAAAGCAAGATGTTAAAGCTAACTACATGCTCTATTAATTATATGAAGGTGAACTTGAGTCATATTTGTTACTGAAGATGATTAATAATTACCAGTTCTGCACACGTTTCTGGTGCATTTCAGTAAATAAACAGGGTACATTGTTGGGTAGTAATTGATTAATTAGCACATTCATCCTACACAGCTCAATGGTCTAAGGATGCTGAGTTTGAGATATTGCTCATAATTATTATAAGAAACAAATCTGTTCCATTTTTCAGTTTATTCTTCTGTATGCTAAGATTTTTTTTTTTTCTAAATCGAATGCCTAATGGTTCAAAACCTTATAGGTTTTATTCAGATAAATCAACTCATGAAGAATTGCTAGTCATAATCTCAGAATCTTGTTTTTGTGTGAACTAGGGTGAAAACTTTTACAAGGCTAATGTTAACATTAGATCTTGCTGTTAAACTGGATCAAATACTGTAAATATAGGGCACTTCCCCACCATGCAGGAAATGCTCATTGAGCACCTATGCGCAACAGGGGCACTGGAATCTCATTTGCTTCCCAACCACATCAAATAAGCTCAGGATTGCAAGTGTCATCAGGTTGGCACTTCTCAGCACCAAGCAAATATACTGTGTAATCTTCAGAGAAGTATAACAGCATGTATTGTTCGCTGATTTAACTATGGAGCAATTTAGGATTTTTTTTTTCTAATTTATTGAGCCAGCATGTAGTTGAGAGATAGTGTAGTTGAGAGAGCTTTGGATGGGGAGTCAGGAGTCCTAGATTCTACTCTATCTGTATTCTTTCTTGAAGAAGCTATGTGATTCTGGGCATATCACTACTCCCGTCTCTAAGCATGGATTGCTCATCTATAAAATGACAGGGTCAACCACGGATGATGAGATCCAGTGAGGAGCCTAGACTGCAGAGACAGATAGACCTAGGCTTGAGTCTGTACTCCCTATTACTGGTTTTATTATTTTAGGGAAATTATTTAACCTCTTTTGAGTTTTTGCTCTGTTTACTTTGCGTTTATTGTAAGGCTCAAATGAGATATGAAAATAGTTTGTACACTATAAAGTACCTGTGAATATAAGGCATTGTTAATATTATTAATAATGATCTTACCTCGCTGACCTTCACATGTATTTTGAAGAATACATTAGAGTGCCCATGCACACTCTAACAATAGGGGATTATTAACATCCTCTGTGCCATTATTAACATTGCATTGGATAAGAATTTCTGATGTGTCTGCATAATTTATCGCTAAGTGAAAAGCACAGTCTTCAAAACAGTATATCTGATATGATCCCATTAAAAAATTATACATAGGGGCGCCTGGGTGGCTCGGTCAGTTAAGCGTCCGACTTCAGCTCAGGTCACGATCTCGCACTCCGTGAGTTCGAGCCCTGCGTCGGGCTCTGGGCTGATGGCTCAGAGCCTGGAGCCTGCTTCCGATTCTGTGTCTCCCTCTCTCTCTGCCCCTCCCCCATTCATGCTCTGTCTCAAAAATAAAAAATAAAAAAACGTTAAAAAAAATTAAAAAAATTATACATACAAAGTTAAAAGACTCTATATAATAGGAACTCAATATATATATGATAAGAAAACAAATGCAATATATGTATTAATCAAGCAACTCTTACTTGTGATAGGTATACTGTTCTAGGAGTTACACTCTTAGACATATAGTAAAAAATAAAATAAGTCTATTTTGTAATACCACATATTGTTAAATGCTTTGAAGAAAAAGCAAAGTAGGGGGATAGAGAGTAAGGATGGGTGCTACAGGAGGGAGGACCCCTCTGGTCTAGTGACAGTTGAGACTGAATGTAGTGAGTAAGTGAGCCCGGCCGACTTCTGGGAGAAGAGTGTGCCAGGAAGAAGGAATGGCAAATCCAGAGACCCTAGGTAGGAATAATAGCAGATAACCCCCCCAGCTTTGACAGTAATTCTCTCTGGGTGGTGAAATAATTGTTGATTCTTTTTAAAGATTTTATTTTTTATTTTATTTTATTTTTTAAGTTTATTTTTATTTATTTTGAAAGATAGAGAGCAAGCAGGGGAGACACAGAGAGAGAGAGGGAAACAGAATCCCAGGCAGGCTCTGCACTGCCAGTGGGGCTAGAACTCACTAACTGCAAGATGATGTCCCAAGCGGAAGTCAAGAGTCGAATGCCTAACCAACTGAGTCACCCAGGCGCCCTTAAGATTTTATTTTTAAGTAATCTTTACACCCAACATGGGGCTCAAACTCACCACCCCGAGATGGAGAGTCGCATGCTCCAACAACTGAGCCAGATAGCCGCCCCCACCTTCTTCAAAATAATTATTGATTTTTAAATTTCTTCCCTGAATGTTCCTGTTTTTCAAAAGTTTTTGGTTTTTTTTATTATTTATTTTTTAAGAAGCTATGTTATCATGTTTGTTTTTTTAATCATGGGCATGTTTCTGTAATTAGAAAAAATTTAAAACTCTACAGGTGTACTGAAGGACAACGTAATCTTTAAAAATATTTATTTATTTATTTATTTGTTTGTTTGTTTGTTTATTTAGAGACAGAGAGAGAGAGAGAACACAGGGGAGGGACAGATTGAGAGAGAGAGAGAGAGAGAGAGAGAGAGAGAGAGAGAGAGAATCCCAAGCAGACACAGAGCCGGATGCAGGGCTCAAACTCAAGAACCATGAGATTGTTACCTGACCCGAAGTCAAGAGTCAGATGCTTAACTGAGCCACCCAGGTGCCCCAAAAGACAAAGTAATCTTAAAAATGTTTGTAAGTAGTTTTAAAACCCTATGTCATCTATAAGTTTTTGTATTCATGGTTTTAGTACCAAGAATCTAAGTTAGTAGAGAGAATAAAGGAAGCCAAGAGATTTCTGCTCTGGCAATGAACTTTAAAGAAGTGTTTTAGCCGTAACAATCAATGCGGGCTCCATAAAGGGATGCGGAATCACCGTAATTCCCCATCCTTTTTCTGGCTCTCCTACATGGATGGCAGAACACTTCCTGGAAAGGCTGGCCGGACCACTTACAGACATGGCCTAGGAAACAGTGTATTTTAGGTCAGTAAAATATGGGATTAAAGGTGCCAGGTAAAATTAGTTTCAGGGGTTTATGTCTCATTTATGCAGCTCACCAGGGACTGCACCTGCTATACAGAAAAATGGAGTGTTGCAAAATGTATCATCCACCTCTTTCTGAGCTTAGATACAAATTAAAGAAAATGTCAGAGACTGTACTGCAGGCTGCTCTCCAGATGTAGAAAGGAGAGCTTTGGGTTTACAGAAACAAAAATGCACATTTAAAACTTTGATTCTCATTTCTATCCCATCTATTTTCACCACAATCTTCTAGTACCAAAGGTACACATTTCAGCAGTTCAGGTATGATGCTTTCAAAATAAAATGTTTCCATTACTTTACGTGATTACCAAAACCCAAGAGAGTACGAGAAAAGTAAAAGCCCAAAGAATGAAAGACATGATCCCAGTCTAAAGGTTATATTTGGCTTGCTACTATCTTTAGTCAAAACAAGTTCTTCTGAGAGAAAACTGCATCTCAAAGAATTATCTTTTTTAATTTTTTTGGTAATGTTTATTTTTGACAGACAGAGACAGAGCATGAGCAGGGGAGGGGCAGAGAGAGAGAGACAGGGACACACAGAATCTTAAGCAGGCTCCATCCATGCTCTGAGCTGTCAGCATAGAGCCCAATGCAGGGCTTGAACTCATGAACCGCAAGATCATGACCTGAGCCGAAGCCGGACACTTAACCAACTGAGCCACCCAGGTGCCCCATGCATCTCAAGGAATTATCTTAAAATTATAAAATATTTTGTAACTTTTTAAAATCACAGCCATTTTGGATAGTAGATAAGGGAACTTAAGAGGCTATACAAAGTTACAAAATATTATCATCCATGATTTACAATGAGTGGAAGAATAAAGCTAAAAGAAGTCACTTCCTTGTGTGGCATATATGGTTTTAACCTTTTTGGTACTTTGATGATGGTTGGGGTAGAATCATAAATCATTAGAGCTGGCAGGAAGCTTAAATATCAGTTCCATTTTCTTATTTTACGTACCAGAAAACTGAGGACTGGAGAGAAGTTACTTGCCCATAAAGGAAAGAGCTGGAACTAAAACCCATCAAGACCTTTAAATCTAAAGCAAATGTTGTGTGCACACACGTGTGTGTGCTTGTGTATATTCTATGCCCATTTAGAAAAACCAAAAATGTCACCTAATCATTATGTGTCCCTCTACATATTTGCCAGTGAACAGAAGCATTTGCCCTACGTGCATCTCTGTTTGCACGAGCAGATACAGCACTGAAGTCATGGTCTGGTGTGAATTCTAGAATATTCAGACTAAGAGTATTAAGCTTAGAATAAAACTTTCAATCTTTGATGCTAGGGAAACTGATGACAGCTTTGGGAGCTTGAACAGCAGGGTGGTTGTGACATTTCCACTCCATGTCCCTAAGTTCATTATCACTTTTTTTTTCTTTTAATTTAAGAGAGAGTAAGCGAGCAGGGAAGAGGGAGGGAGAGACAATCCTAAGCAGGCTCCATGCTCAGCTCGGAGCCCAATGTGAGGCTCTATCTCTTAACACTGGGATCATAACCTGAGCTAAAATCAAGAGTCAGAGGCTCAACTGACTGAACCACCTAGGCACCCCTCCCTCATTATCACTTTTGATAATAGAACTTCTAGTGAAGACTTTCATATATTTTTCTTTACCAGACTCCCCAAAATTAGATTTCTGTTTCATTTGCTGCATTAATTGAAAACAGGTTCATTGTGAAATAGAAAGAAGAAAACTCTACCATTAAGAAGTAACTGCTGTTCACGATGAGAAACCACCCCACACCTGTCAGAATGGCTAAAATTAACAACACAGGAAACAACAGATGTTGGCAATGGTGCGGAGAAAGGGGAACCTTCTTACACTGTTGGTGGGAATTCAAACTGGTGCAGCCACTCTGGAGAACAGTATGGAGGTTCCTCAAAAAGTTAAAAATAGAACTACCCTTCGATCCAGGAATTGCATTACTAGGTATTTACCCAAAGGATACAAAAATACAGATTTGGGGGTGCCTGGGTAGCTCAGTTGGTTGAGCGTCCGGCTTTGGCTCAAGTCATGATATTGCCATTCCCAAGTTTGAGCCCCATATCAGGGTCTGTACTGACAGCTCAGAGCCTGGAGTCTGATTCGGATTCTGTGTCTCCCTCTCTCTGTGCCTCCCCCACTCATATTCTGTTTCTCTCTCTCTCAAAAATAAAACATTTGAAAAAAAATTTAATAAAAAAATACAGATTTGAAGGGGTACATGCACCTTGATGTTTATAACAGCATTATCAACAATAGCCAAACTATGGAAAGAGCCCAAATGTCCACTGATTGGTGAATGGATAAAGAAGAAACAGTGTATGTATACAATGGAATATTACTCAGCCATCAAAAGAATGAAATCTTGCCATTTGCAACAACATGAATGTAGCTAGAGTGTATTATGTTAAGTGAAATAAGTCAGAGAAAGACAAATACCTTGTGATTTCACTCATATGTGCAATTCAAGAAACAAAACAGGTGAACATATGGGAATAAAAAAAAGGAGACAGGGAGGCAAACCATAAGAGACTCTTAACTATAGAGAGCAAACTGAGGGTTGATGGAGGGAGGTGGGTGGGGGATGGGCTAAGTGGGTGATGGGTACTAAGGAAGACACTTGTGATGAGCACTGGGTGCTGTATATAAGTGATGAATCAGTAAATTCTACTTCTGAAGCCAATATTACACTATATGTTAACAAACCACAATTTAAAAATTTGAAAAAAAAAAAAGAAGTAACCACTGTTAACATTGGGCGGGGGGTGGGGGACTTCCTAGAGTCATGAGTGTGCATGTGTATTCACATGTACACATTTTTAAAAAGTTATAACTGGAGTCCTAGCCTTGATGCTGTTTAAAAATATGCATCTTAATAATTAAATGTCATTTGGCTCATTTGGTGGGGCATCTGACTCTTCATTTTGGCTTGGGTCGTGATCTCATGGTCGTGAAATCGGGCCCTGTGTTGGGCTCTGTGCTGGGTTGTGGAGCCTGCTTGAGGTTCTCTTTCTCCCTCTCCTTCTGCCCCTCCCTCGCTCGCTCGCACCTGCGCTCTCTCAAAAAAAGAATAATTAAAGATTATTGCATTCTCTTATGTTCTCCTAATCCATGATTTTTTTTTAAAAAAACTGCTTTTTGAGGTATAATTGACATTCAAGCAGTGCACATATATTTAAGGTGTACAGTTTAGTAAGTTTGACATATGTATACATCCAAGAGACAGTTTTCACAATCAACATAGTGAAACTATGTTTCTGTTAGTGAAACTACTAACAGAGTTCCTTCTGTTCCTTTGCAATCTTTCTATTCCTCGCCACCACCTGCCCCCCAGCTTCCCACTTCCAGGCAATTATTTAGAATGTTATGTAAATGGTATGTACTCTTTTTTGTCTGGATTTTTTCCATTCAGCACGATTAAGATTCGTTCATGTCTTTGATTTTATCAATAACTTGTTCCTTTTCATTGCTGAGTATTCTGCTGTAAGGATGTCCCATAATTTATGCATCTACATGTTGATGGACATTTAGGTTGTTTCCAGTTTTTGGGGCTATTAGAAATAAAATTGCTATGAAGATTCATGTACAAGTCTTTGTATGAACATACACTTTTCCTCTTGAATAAATAAGTGATTAGGAGTGGAATGGCTAGGTCATACAGTACTTATAGTAACCTATGATTTTTTAAATGGCTGTATAGAGGTCCCTTATATAGCTATTACATAATTTTAAGATAATACCTTATTGTTGAATGTTTAGACCTTTCTAATTTTTCACTATTGCAAATGAATTTAATTTTTTGGCTTAGAAACATGGCTATAGATACTCAACATAAAAATTGGGGCACCTGGATGGCTCAGTGGGTTATGTGTCTGACTCCGGCTCAGGTCATGATCTCGCGGTTCATGAGTTCGAGCCCCACATCAGGCTCTGTGCTGACAGCTCAGAGCCCAGAAGCTGCTTTGGATTCTGTGTCTCCCTCTCTCTCTCTGCCCCTACCCCACTCACGCTCTGTTTTTCCTCTCTCAAAAATAAACATTAAAAAAATTAAAAATAAAAGATAAAAAAGAAGATCAGTAGAAAGGCATTGTGAAGGGAACCTGGAAGTTGTGTGTTGTGAGATCATTTAAAATGTTTCAGTGACTGCAAAATAAGTTATTTTGTATTCTCTGCTGGGAAGCCAAGCAGAATGAATCTTTAAATGAAGGAGAATTTGAGTTTGAAGTCATTTTCCAACCAATGGAAGTTCTACTGTTTTGTTGTCAAGTTTATGGGACCATGATTTCATCATAACATTCCTGGGTATGAGGTGACTGCAATAAATTTGGGTGTGGCCTTTATTTCTGGGAGCTATAATTAGCTATTTGGTCTACTTTATAACATTTTGTTAAATAAAAAAATTCTTAAAATGTAGTTTTACTCGTTGTTCTCTCTTTCCCGCACACATGCATATGACACATGTGGTAGCAACTATAGAGGTAAAACGAAATGTTTACAGGGTGGCAAAGAAACGTTTGGGGAGAAAACCAGTGTCGAAAAAATACCTAAACCCAAAATGCTATTTTATACAGAGATGCCGAAGCTATATATTTTCTGTGCTATGTTTAGGGTCTTCTTATAACCAAACAAAAGTTGTTTCTACCAACAGATTTTTAAACAGCAGGGACATGCTTATTATTTACTGTCTTGGTATTTTTCCCTCATTTACATAAATACCCCAGCAACCAGCAGTATAAAACTAATAAAAGCCAGGGTCCTCCATCAAGTGCAATAAAGTTTCACAACCATGAGTTAGACTGTTAGAGTGAAAAATAAACCTATATATGTGGTTATGAAGGGTTTTTTTGGGAAAGTGTATAATCACATTTCAAAGTTAGAACTTCCATTGGAAGTAGCAGTGCAATAATAATACTTAAACATTTATGTAGAACGCTTCATCTTGGAAACACTCTCCCAGCATTGGCCAATTAATCTCTACTGCTTCCCTGAGGAGCAGGTATTACTAGCTGCCATTTTTCTGGTTAGAAAATTGAGGAAGGTGTGATCAGCCCAGAGAAAGTGAGGGCTGGAGAGACAAGTTTCTGACCCTCACTCTTCTGTGACTCTTTGGGATGTAACTCCTGATAGAATGTATCCAGTTTCTGTTCCACTTGGATACAATCATCAGTAAAACAAAGTCTAGCTCAGGCTTATAGATAGAGTCCTTACCCTGCTGAGGCACACCTTTTGGGAAGAATGGGATACAAAAAAGATTTGGGAGATCCACGGCACATTTCATCTGTATTTGCAATGAAGTGGACCAAACTTTTTCCAGTGAGAAAAGCAGCATATACTTCACTCTCCAACCCCCAACTTCCACTGGCAATTTATAGTTTTCTGGATGGGATTTACTACTATTAGTACATTTAAAGAGTTGAACAAATTTGTTATGCACCTTGAAGCCAGAGGAACAGTAAAATAAAACTAATGAACATTTACATTTTTGGAAATATCATTAATGTATGCCTGACAAATTCTGAAAGATAAACATTTAAATGTTAAAATACTTATTACCTTCCCCAAAGGGACAGTGTTGGGAACTAATGAGATAACAAATGTAAAGTGCTTTGAGCCCTTAGAAGAAAGGGGCCAGATGCATACAAATGATTATTAATTGTTAAAGCTATCAGATGGTTACTAATATATTACTTATGATAAAATCATATTTTTATACCCAAACAATAGGATCCTTGCAATTCTTAGGATGATAGAGCTCCTAACCTCCTCCCAGGTTACTGTCTTGTTGGAAGTCCTTTCTTAACCCTTCCCTAGTTTCTTGACCTCAGACGCATTTTCAAACAAACACGACTTCACAGCTTCCAAACCCTTCTGCACCTTTGCATCATCAGTCCTCCACCAGTCTCACAGATCCATTGACACCACATTCTCTTCTCTTGACTTCTTTGATTACGTAATTCTGATGCCTCATGATGCTGTGAATTGTGCAAGTTGATTTTTTAGCTGTAAGTGTAAGTTGAACTGTCCTTTAAGCAACACTAGGATTTGTTATAAAAAAAAAAGTGTAAGTCCCTTGTGTGATCTGGGACAAGTGAATCTGAACTTTCTACTTTACGCAACACGCCAGAATTTGTGGTAAAAGAGCAAATCCTCAATTTCATTTAGTCTTGAGAAATGCACTGAGATACGCTCACTAAATCTGTTTCCTCATTTGTCAAGTGCGGGCAGTAGTAGCCTGTACCCACTTGGGGTTGTTGGAAGGATGCAATAAAATAATGTATGTGGAGTTTCTAGTACATTACACGCTTAGCCCATAAGTGTTCATTAAAGGTAAATGTAAGTAGGTTATGGAAGGTAGGTAAGTAGACAGCAGTTTATCATTAAATATTATCTATTTGGTTTCTTTAAAATCAATAGAAAATGGGTAATAAGTAAAGGGACATCCTCTTATTGACAAATACTTCGTTTCCTTAGGTAGAATAGTAAAAGCTCAGTAACTCATCTCAATTTATGTTCAGGATACTTGAAACAATGTACACGTACATGTGATTTTTTTCCAAGCTTACCTTAGTTTACTAGTAGCATAGTATCTTTGCTACATATATGTGCTCAAAGATAATGGACTATGCTTCTTTCCAAATGTTCTGTAATTAAAACATTTCACTAATTTCATCTGGTCCTCTGGTTTCTTCCATTTAATTACCTGAAGTGATTGTTTCATCATACCAAATTTTCTCCTTTTGTTTTGAAGCTGTAGGTTTTTAGGTAGAGAACCTTACTTCCAGTAATTTTCTAGTAAGACCTGAATCTGAATATGAGGCCTGAATTTGGAAATAGGCATTCTGTGGTGTATGCTAATGAGAGACGCAAGGAGGGAAAGTGCATTGTTTGAGAAAACCAATCACGGTGGGTACAAAAAAAAAAAAAAAAAAAGGTACAGGAGAGTGAACTCATTTACTCATTTTACTATTGCCAGCAGCTTGAGGCTTGAGAGTGCTAATCAAAATTCACATACAAAACTTCCCTGATAGATTAAACAGTTTTGTACTGTTAAGAGGGGTTCTCACCATGTGAAAGATCCACTGCTGTGCTGAACAAAACAGAGACAGTTTTCTTTTAAAGTCCAGAGCAGATGAGAGCCATAAGGAGACAGAGGGTTTCATTTACTCTCAGGACATGATTGTGCCAGTGAACTAATGAGTCTCTTGGACCTTATGTTGCTCTGGCTTCAATGGAGGCGAGACACTAATGGGCATGTAGCACTTCCTATCCGTCAAGTGTCTGGACAATGGGCCCCTCATATGGATTAGAATGATCTGGCAAGAAAAAGAGGTCATCGTTGTACCTAGCACAGGCAGGAAGCCTGGCTAATTCATGTATTTCCAACTATAGCAAAATCAAAAGCTGACACACACAAAAATGTTGACTTTACCGCAGGAGCTCTTAGCTTGTGGCTAAGGCACAGTTAAACGTTACTGAAACTCCATACATAAAAAAAAAACCTCCTTGTTTCCCCAATACATTAGAATATTGTTAAAGATGTAAAGGTTATTCTTTAAAACAAGTCTGATTTTGTGTTGTGACTTGCATATTTCACCCTTCGGTAAACCTGGATGATAACTGAAATATTTGAATGATTGTGAAGCAAATGCAGAGAGTGTCAACGCTGCATATTTTAAAAATTTGCACTTCAAAAGGTTCTGTCGGATTACTATTGTAAAAATCCTACTGCTGTATTAAATGGAGAATTAGAGATTACAAATGTGCATTCAAGCTAGAGGGCTCGAATTACAGTATATATTAAACTAAGAGCAGATACTGCCACCTAGATAAATTCTGATGCTTTGGTTAACTAGATGTTGGCTTGCCTTACTTTTTGAAAAATGGCAACAACAAACAATAGTGGCTAGGTACAAAAAAAAATACAGTGAATGATAAAGGGTCGCTTAAAAAATCCATGTAAATGTAATTTTCTTGGGGAAAAAAAGACCTTTGTGTTTTGCCAAATAGCAATGATTAAGCCTTTATTTAATTTTTTAAATGTAGAAGACAAAATGCTGTTAGAAATAGGAGGGCAAAACTCTATAAAGGATAAACAAAAGCTCCATAATCCTGAAGTTTATAAAGAGGTAGATCCCGAAGTGTTGTCAGGAAGACTTGTAACTTTCTTGTTAGAATATTCCTTACTGAATTCAGACAGAAGAAGAGATTGTTCAACACTCTCAAGTAAAAGCACAAATAGGTTTTAGTTTAGTAAGTAAACTAAGATCACTTAGTAAATAATTTTTTTAAAGGAGCATTACATTATAATCTGTTCTACTACACCTCCTAGCGAACAAAGCAAACTAACTCAGCTCCCCACTTTTATTCGTCACAGCAAAAAGAATGTTGCCTTTTTTCAATTCTGGATTAAAATCTAAAATCAGCAATATATTCCAGGATCATTCATTTATCAGGTTTAGAGGGGTTTTTAGCATCTATGGACTGTTTGAGTTCTTCAAATCTCATTTTGTTTTCCTCTGTTACTCCTAGAATGGCTTCAATGTCATCAATGGCGGTCTGTAAATGAGCAATAAAAATAATATTCATTACTTAATTTTTTTTAACATTTATTTATCTTTGAGACAGAGAGAGACAGAGCATGAACAGGGGAGGGGCAGAGAGAGAGGGAGACAAAGAGTCCGAAACAGGCTCCAGGCTCCGAGCTGTCAGCACAGAGCCCGACGCGGGGCTCTAACTCATGGACCGTGAGATCATGACCTGAGCCGAAGTCAGACGCTTAACCGACTGAGCCACCCAGGCACCCCAAATATTCATTACTTAAAGACCCCTTACAACTCTTTCTCCCATCCAATTATTTGTTCCTTTTTGACTTGAGTATAATTTAGACTGGTTAAACTCAAAACGTTCCTGTCAATGAGCACCTATCTACAAATTGTGTCATCAGTCTTGAAATAAGTAAAAAATATGAGAGTAAGAACTTGGAAACCATCATAGAAATTTTTATGGCTGCTAAATCTAATGGGGAAAAAAAGGGACTTCTATTTTATACATCTTTAATTTTTTTTATTTCATTTTTCTAGTAATTCATTTTTGTTGTATTTTACAGAAGTACTGATCCATGGTAAGTTGGAAAAAACAAAACTTCAGTACAGATAATTTGAGAAGCACTGGTCTAGTCATCCTAAAATGAGGGCTAGTAGGCTGATAGTGTTTATTTCCATTGGGCAGAAAAATGCCCCCCACCTGTTTCCCCCATTTTTTCATTGAGGTAGTATTCACATACCATAAAATTCACCCTTATAAAGAGCTCAACTCAGTGATTTTTAGTATACTCAGAAGAAACCATCATTACTATGTAATTCCAAAACATTTTCATCACCCTGAATAGAAACTCTGTGCCCATTAGCAGCCATTCCTCATTTTCCCCCCTCCCTAGCTCCTGACAACCACGAATCTACTTTCTGTCTCTATGGATTGGCCCACTCTGGACATTTCATACAAATGGAATCCTATAATGTGTGGCCTTTGTGTCTGGCTTTCTTCACTTAGCATAATCTTTTCAAGGTTCATTCGTGTTGTAGCATGGATCGGAACTGCATTTCCTTGTTATGGCTGAATAATACTCCATTTTATCTAATACCTATTTTTACTTGGTTGCTTGCACTTTAGGTATCATATCTAAGAAGGCATTGCTAGCCAAAAGGTCATGAAGATTTATACCTGTGTTTTATTTTAAGAGGTTTATCATTGTAGCTTTTACATTTAGGTCTTTGATCCATTTTTATTTAGTTTTTGTGTATGCTTTGTAATAGAGGTACAACTTGATTTGTATGTGGGTATCTGTATTCTCCAGTACCATTTGTTAAAAAGAATTATTTTGTCATTCTTGTTAAAAATCGATTGACTATAGATGTACAGGTTTAGTTTGGACTCTCAAGTTTATTCCATTGATCTATGTGTATTCTTATGCCAGTACCACACTGTCTTGAATACTGTAGCTTTGTAGTTAAGTTTTCAAGTTGAGAAGCAACTTTCTTCTTTGTTCTTCTCTTTCAAGATTGTTTTGACTATTCTGTATCCTTTGCATTTTCACAGGAAATTTAGGATTATCTTAAAAATTTCTGCAATAAAGCCAGCTAGGAATTTCTAGGACTTCCACTGAATCTGTAGATCAATCTGGGGAGTACTGGCATCTTAACAGTATTAAGTTTTCTACTCCATGAACACATGGAGTATCTTTCCATTTATTTAGGTCTTCTTTCTTTTATGATGAACAGATCTTGTACTTCTTATGTTAAATTTATTCGTAAGTATTTTATTCTTTTTGATGCTATTGTAAATGGAATTAAAAAATAATTTTGGGGGCACTTGGGTGGTTCAGTTGGTTAAGTGTCTGACTCTTGGTTTCAGCTCGGGTCATGATCTCATGGTTCATGAGTTCAAGCCCCACATTGGGCTCTGTGCTGACAGCACGGAGCCTGCTTGGGATTCTCTCTCTCCCTCTCTCTCTGCCCCTCCCCTGCTCGCTCTCTTTCTCTCTGTCTCTGAAGATAAATAAATAAACTTAAAAAAATTAAAAGATATTTTTGTATTTTTTATTTCTAGTATATGGAAATGTAATTGATATCTGTATACTACTGATCCTTGGGTCCTTCTTGAATTTAAGTGTATTAGCTCTAACAGGTTGTTTCTGGGTTCTTCAGGATTTCCTACATACAAGATCATGTTATTGAAGAATAGAGATAATTTTACTTCTTTCTTTAAAATCTGGATGCCTTTTATTTCTTTTTCTTGGTGAATTGCCCTTTCTAGAATAGGGTAATATGGTGATGAATAGAAGTGGTGAGAGCAGACATCTTGCTCCTGATCTTAGGGGGAAAACTTTCAGTCTTATACCATTAACTATGATGTTAGCTGTGGGTTTTTCCTAATACCCTTAACAGGTTGAGGAAGTTTCCTTTTACTCCTAGGCTGAGTGTTTTTATGAGGAAATGGTATTATATTTTGTTAAATGCTTTATCTGCACCACCTTCCATTTTTATTCAGTCTTTGTAAATCCTTGTTTATAAACTGAAAATACTTATTAGAATGTCGCTAGGGTGGTAGAAAATATTACCAAAAATGAATCTATTCCACTTTCAGGTTTTTGTTATTATTTCTATTTTATTCAGATTTATTGCCTTTGGACCTTTTGGTGAGAGTAAAAAAAAATCAAGATAACACTGACTCACCTGAGAAGGCTAGAAACCATGAAATATTTAAAAGCTACTTGAGAATATCTGACTTTTGATGATTTTGAAAGTCAGGTAAACAACAGAGAAATAGCCTTCATTTTGTCAAGCTCAGGGTTTACCGAGTCTGTGTGGTCTTAGTCTTCCCAGGCTGCTATAACAAAATAACCAGAGACTTGGTGGCTTAAACCACAAAAACTTGTTTCTTATGGTTCTGGAGTCTGGGAAGTACAAGGTCAAGATGCCAGCGAATTTAATTCCTGGTAAGAACTCTCTTCCTGGCTTGCAGGCAACCATCCCTTCTTGCTGTATTCTCTTAGGGTGGTTGGGGAGTAGAGACAAAGCAAGAGAGCAAACAGACTCTCTTGTCTCTCATAAGGGCACTACTCACATCCAGAGAACCCTAACCTCTTGACCCCATTTAAACATAATACCCCTCAAAGGCCCCTTCTCCATATACCATCGCATTGGGGGTTAAGGTTTCAACATCTGAATTTTGGGAGGACATAATTCAGTCTGTAGCACTGATTATTATTTTTGGACAGACTAAACTGACTATGCTCACGCAGACTAAATTGCTCAGGATTTTGCACATGGCAGTAACTGATGAAATGATACTAGTTGACAGTAACTTAGAATATAAATGAAGAGCTAGGTCCTTTTGGACCAGTGAAAGTTGATGCAACCCTGGGCCTAATTTTCACTGAGTCTTCTCAGTCATGTTGTGGGAAAAGCAATGGTCATTCTTCCAACTCATAAAATCATATTGAAGAGGAATTATCATCATTATTACTGTTATTAGAACAGGCTCTAATGCAAGGAAAAAAACACTCAAAATTTACATCTTTACAACAAGCTTTTGTTGGGCTTTCCATTTAAGAGAAGGATCACATGTGGTTTCCGATTGAGTCCTCTGAGTTACTTGACCTGTTTGTTCAATCATGATGAAGGCCCATTCGGGGAATCAGATGCAGATCTTGGTGATCAATACGAAGTGTTTATCTCTGCTCTGCCAGTGTTTCGGAAACTCTTGTGTGGATCTTGCTCCGTTTTCTTGCTCTTGTACCTGTTTCTCCAGTTTGGAGACTTCTAAGCAATTACATACAAGTAGCTTTCTGGACCAACATCTTTAAAGGCCATCTGGCACCTTCAAAAAGGTTAGTGATGAAATATCTGCTCCACTTTGGAGAAACAGTGGAGTAAATGACCCATGTGTATGCCAAGGGCTTTTTTTTGTTTCTCTCTACGACACTTTATCCTTCCTGAGGTCTCAGAACTTCTCTGGTCTACATAGGTGGATTCCCCAGGAATCCTTGGCCAGACATGGCATTTTCTGAAATGTAAGTAGATTCCATTCAGGATTTTTGGTTGTGACAGTCTCCGTTTTGGTTCCATTGTCACACTTCAGTTTCACCTCCCATATCAGAAAACAAGTCTACTATATTTCAAAGAAAAAATTTCAGACTATTAAACTTAACTAACAGGTTCAGTGGGAACCTTATAATATTGACCCTGTACGTTATAAGATATGTACTGCTTCACAATAAAAAAAAATGGTTTAGCACTTGTTTACAATACAGCATGAGGTATTTTCAGTCCTTGTATAGAAATTAACCAGAATCGTTAGTTAATTAACACCTCACCTTAAAATTGGTCTCGCCTTGCATATTAGGTGCTGATATTTCTTGATGGATGATGAAGAGATTTCGAGCAAAGGTCATGAGGACCCCCTGGAGATCCTCACCGATTGTTCTGTTAATGATATCCAAACAAATGAGTTTACCAACGATTCCCCTCACAAGCTTAAAAACAATCACCCTCTCATTTGTGCCTGTCTGGTGATGGAATTTAATGAGTATTTTCAATCTCACAAGGTGGCAATCTTCAGGGAGATATGAAAGATGAGGCTCCATTTTAACTTGTCAACAAAGAGGATTTGTGCAATAAATATTTTTTTATTAATCAACTTAGCAGAATATAAGAATAGCTTCAGTCATTTCTAGCAAAAGGGTACCACTGAGCTAGGAAAGTAGTATTAGCTCACTTAA
The DNA here is from genome assembly GCF_018350195.1 of Panthera tigris. Taxonomy (NCBI): domain Eukaryota; kingdom Metazoa; phylum Chordata; class Mammalia; order Carnivora; family Felidae; genus Panthera; species Panthera tigris. Next base: position 37,851,308 of record NC_056665.1, read on the forward strand.
AAAATTGTTGAAATCAGTTTAAAAGAATTGTTGCTAAGTATAATTCATACCTAACAATGTCTTTGTCTACAGAGCTGTTTGCACCTCAGTATTCTAGAGACTTTTGTCTGGGAGTTATTTTCTATTTTATGTATGCAAGCAATTACTGCTATGTATGAGTGTGCTCCATCCATGTTCCTAGGAGAATGTGCCCCATTCCTGAACAGGCATCTTTATAAAACCGAACACACACTTGAAGAAGATTTCAGAGACAAGCTGCATACCGTCCTATGGTCAGTGAATATTCTCAAACAACTAGACTGTTGTAAATTTTAACTTAGAAACGAAACTTCAGGTTATTTCTTCTAGTTACTTTGTGAACTTTCTGTATCAAAGGAGAAAAACGGATGAAATGAATGGATTGATTTTTAAGAATTGTTCGGTCCTGAGGGTAGGATACCAAAGATACTTCAGGCAACTGCAAAGAACTTTAGGTTACTTCCTTCCCAATTGTTACCTGTAAAATAAGTCATCCTAGAGTGCAAGGCTTAAACATTTTTGGAATGGCTGCCTTCCAGCCTGATTGGGCTTTCCCATGGGTCAGGCTGGGAGCAGAAAGCTTCCCAGGCCCCAGGACAGTAGACCATTTGTCCTGCCACTGGCTATGTGACTTTGGGAGGAAGTTACTTCTTTTTTTCTGAAATGAAGGACTTTGACTGGATTAATGCTTCCAAACTTTTGGAGTTACAGTCCCCAAAGCCAAGGACGCTTACCCCTCATAGTTACTGAACTTTAGTATCTATCTCTTCTTTTATAATAGTCAAAGACAATGTCAGAGTCAGTAATTTTTATTTTTGTTTATTAAAGCAATTTTTTTTAAATTTTATTTTAAGTAGGCTTCATACCCAATGTGGGGCTCGAACTCATGACCCTGCCTGAGATCAAGAGTCACTGCTCTACTGACTGAGCCAGCCAGGGGCCCCAGAGTCAATAATTTTTAAAAGTGATTTGTACTTGGGGCACCTGGGTGGCTCAGTCAGTCAAGCTTCCAACTTCAGCTCAGGCCATGATCTCATGGTTTGTGAGTTCAAGCCCCGTTCGGGCTCTGTGCTGAAGTGCAGAGCCTGCTTCAGATTCCCTGTCTCTCTCTCTCCTCCTTCCCCTCCCTGCTTGCTCTCTCTCTCTCAAAAATAAATAAATAAACATTTAAAAATAAATAAATAAAAGTGATTTGTATTTCATTGCCACAGAGTCAGTAGGTATTAGACCCTGGCTGCTTCTTAAAACAGATTCCTGGGCCCACTTCAGATCAACAAAATCAGAAATTTTGGGTTTGGAACCCAGGAATGTATAGTTTCACTGAGAACCCCAGATGATTCTTATATATACTAAAGATTGAGACCCATACTTTAAAATATTATAGTGTGTGTGTGTGTGTGTGTGTGTGTGTGTGTGTGTGTGTGTATGAAGCTGGGTCCACATATATGGATTCATGCCCCTCTCATCATCCCTTCTTAGGCTTCTGGGGTCCATGGTCCCTAGGAATTAACCTCTATTAATTCATTTCTAGAATTTCCTTCATTTTCCTTCCTTGAAAGTTCTTCTTGAATTCTGCTATTCCCAGAAATATACTAGTATAAATGGAGTCAATGTGAAGTTATCCTGGCAAAGCCAAACCACCAAATTCTGGCCTGTAAGGTCATCCCCCTGGGAGCCCTCCTCTTTCCTAAACAGGTAGCTGATTAATGTTCTTCGCCTGATGTGAACTGATGGCAACAAAGCCAAACAAAGCCCAGGCATCTCATGAAAAGCCTCTCCTTAAAGCTTCAGAGAAAATCAACAAAAACAACACAAAGATGTGTTTGCTCATCTTTCCTTTTTCCATATGAATTCTCAAAAACAATGTCTCCTGGCCATTGTTTATTAAATCATCTTTCTCAACCTCCATGACTACATGTCAGTGCAATTTCTGCTGTACTAACTATAATTCCGTCCTTTTATGGCACATTCAAGAAAGCGCAGCTGCATGCAAGTGAGAATTTCAGGGATAATCTTGAATCCTACCTAATACTCAAAAAGGAAATTAACAAACTTGGTGCAAAATTGCACAGGTAGTGATGCAGTTCACAGTAGGCTGAGAATCTCTTTTCCATAATAGGGTTCTCTATACAAGGCAGCCATACTATATGGGAAAAGCACACTAGATTCAGAGTCATGAGACACAACTACTGTGTGATGTTGGCAAACCACATCCCTACTCAATGCCCCCATTTCCTTTGTACACTATGAGAGTCAGTTAATTCCCAGGGTCCTTCTTTGCTCCAACATTCTCTGGTTCTATGGCTACAGGAAGGGATGAGAAAGATAAGATAGGAAGCAGTGGACAAGGCTCTAGAGTCTTCAGGAGGCGCATGTCAATCATCAGTGTCCTTTCTGTAGGATATGTGAGTAGTAATACCATCTACACCAGTAGGACTATTTCCACCACCAAAGCTAGCCCGCCCATCAAGGCATCCCTGCCTGAAGTCTCAGGAGCAGGTATAGGCATAGCTGGGTGAGCTCCTCTTGGTCACCAGTCTACATTATTCATTCTGTGGGCTTCAGCATCAAACCAGCCCTGCTGCTTGATCAGTTTGATGATTGGGGGTTTCCTTTTTCACATTAGTCTTTTCTGTCTCCTCGATTCCCTGATGCTGTCCTCTTGCTTGGTTCCTCTGTGCCGAAGTACCCATGTGGATAAGTCTTCCTGTGGTCCATACTGCAGAAACTCTGCCTCTGCCCTATTAACACTATCCCTGTTTCATCATGTCAATTGTAGGACGCAAGTCCTGCTCCTGCCTGTCAGCCTCTGCTGGGCTCTACCACCTGCCAACAGGCCTTCTTTATGCTGCCCCCTTGCTGGCCTGGGTCTGTAAGAAGAGCAGCGTCCTCTTTGAGCTCCTATGGTTGTGCTCCTTGCCAACCAGCCCTCTGGATGCCCTTTCACTCTGTAGGTGACCTTTCCTAATGCTGTGAGCTGGTTGCTCCTTGGTATGATCTCTAGGCACCTGGAAAGCAGAGGGTAGCTCCTTCCCTGCACATGTACAGAGGTGTCCCTGGCTCTATTCTCCTCCTGGACACGAACATCCAGGCAGATAAGGTGAATGAATACTTGTTGGGGTGTTATGTCTCATTCCTGTTGCTCTCCTGAAAGTATAACAAAAGAGTGGGGAAGAGAGCCTAAAATAAACAGTGAAGGGACTCTTCTAACATGACCCAGTGAATTTTACATGTTTATGGGACCTTGGGGAAAGATGGGTACTGGAGGGGACGACTAAGCCAGCAAGCTCTCCACCCAAGTGAAGAGAGGTGTTTAAGACTGTAAACACTAGATTAAATTGTTAGCCACATTCTGGCTCCAAAGGGGAGGAAATCAAAACATTTGCATGAGTTCAAAGGGATCAGTGACATTGAGTGTCATTGCACTGATGATGGCCTGTTGTAACTGACATTGCTGTGGTAAAACAAAGGACCATACTTTGGAAAGGGGAGTTGAGAGCTGTCCTGTGCACATCTTTGCCTGTTTCAGTGTGCAGCTGTTGGGACCAGTTTCCAGGGGACTAAGCACCTAGGGGGAACTGAGGCTGCTCAGGACATTGATGCTTACTAGAAGAATTGTCTATTATTTGGTTTTTCATGAGACCAGATCTGAGTGTGTACATGTGTTTCAATTTGAGGCCACAATGTCTACACCAAGGTAGAAGTCACAAGGAAGAGAAATACAGGGACAGTTTCCCAATTAAGTTAGGATAACTTAGAGGTATCAAATGGCCATATTCCAAGATATGAAAAGATTGTGTGTGTGTGTGTGTGTATATATATACACACACACACACAAGATATGGTATGTCTTGTATATATGATAAGATATATATATATATATATACACACACACACAAGATATGATAAGATTGTGTCTCTAAAGCATGAATCCTAGATCAGAAGACAAATTTGTTAGCTCTCCAAAGTATGCTGGAGAGAAATTTGCAGGAAATAGGAAACAGAGCAGCCTCCTGAGTGGTGCTAGCAAGATTCTTCATAACATGCATCTTGAGAAGATTGTAGCAGAGCTGAAACGGGAGCTGAGGAGGGGCTATGGATCCTGCCTTTCTGGGGAGCATCTTGCCAAGTCACCAGAACACTTCTCTAAGCAAGCCAGAATGACAACTGCCCTCCTACAATACGGATGTCTGAGCTGGTTCCTCATCAGATTCACTGTGCCTTAGATGTGTATGTGTTTGAACGTAATGTGTTGTTGGAACTAGCCTCTTTCCCATCAATTTTGGATAATTAATCAGTTATTGTTATGAACCCCCACTGACATATCTAGAGTCATTATATGAAATAGTTGAAGATCTAAATAAAACAAGATAGACTTCCAGTAAATCAGCATGCTGATTAAAATGCATGAGAAGTATCGTTCTTATTGGTTGTCACAGTCTATTTTCTTAGCTTATTACATCTCGTAGACACACTTTGTACTCACAACATTCCCAACTTGTCTCTCTTCAGGTGTTCATATAATATAAAAACAGTTCCTTGTCTGTCCTATAAAATTTGAATTGGGAAAAAAGAAATAGCATTTTATTTTAGCAACAAAGAAACCTACTACACCAAGACCACTAAGACTGATTGGAATTGAAATCCAGAGCTACCATCAAACATTGTGAGAAGCACATTTGGAAAAGCTGTCTCCTGAATATGGAGTATATATGGTCTAGGACAGGGTTGTTGTTGTTAATTGAGATATAATTTACATAGAACACTGTCTAAGGTATACCATGCCTTGATATGATACATTTATATATTGTGATATGATTACCACTTTAGCCTTAGCTAACACTTCTGTCACATCCTACAATTATCATTTCTTTTTGTGGTGAGGACATTTAAGACCTAGTCTCTTAGCAGTTTTGAACTATATAAAACGGTATCATTCATGATAATCACTATGCTGTGCATTAGATTACCAGAACCTATTTATCTACTTGTTGTAAGTTTGTACCCTTTAACAATATCTGTGCAATGCCCCTGCTTCCCAGCCCGATAACCACTATTCTACTCTGTTTCTGACCTCAGCTTTTTTAGATTCCATATATAAGTGATATCATACAGTATTTGTCTTTGTCTGGCTTATCTCACTTAACATAATGCCCTGAAGGTCCATCCATGTTGTAGCAAATTTGCTACAACATGAGTGGACCTTGAGGGGATCCTCATGGATAGATATAGATATAGATATCTATCTATATCCTCATGAATATATATATAGAGAGACAGATGTATATATATATCTGTGTGTGTGTGTATATATATATATATATATATATATATATCTCCTCATGGATATATATATATATATATATATATAAAAATATACACAGATATATATATGTATATATATTAAGAAATATGGGAGATATATATATATATATACATATGTGTATATATATATGTATATATATATATATATGTATATATATATATCTCACACATTTTCTTTATCCATTCATCCATCAATAGACACTTAGGGTTTTTTTATGCCTTGGCTATGGGAATAATGTGAACATGGAGGTACAGATATCTCTTTGAGATAGTGATTTCGTTTCCTTCAGATATATGCCCAGAAGTGGAATTGCTGGATCATATGGTAGTTGTATTTTCAATTTTTTTTGAGGAATCTTTATACCGTTTTCCACAGGGACTGAGCCAATTTATATTCCCACCAACAGGCATAAGGGTTCCCTTTTTTCCACAACCGTGCCAACACTTATTATCTCTTGTCTAGGCTAGTGTTTTTTGAAATATGATCCTCAGAACACCTTTATCAGAGTCATCTAGTGTGCTTGTTAAAAAGGCATCATCCAAATTCAAGATCTTTGGGAGGGAATTTGCTTTTTAGCTCACTTCCTGGGCGATTCTCCTGCAAATCAGGATTTGAAAACCACTCTTCTGAGAGCAATGGGTAAAAATATATAGGGAAGCTATTTGTTGTGTGGAAAATAATTTGTACGTCAGTAGAAACTATGTGTTGTCTATGGCACACCCTATTGCCTTGATTCAGTGGGAGATACTTACTACTCTATAAGTTGTAGGTGACTGAGACAGATTCTCTCCAGTCTGGTAGAAGTTGGGTCAATTTTCTTCACCTGCTTCCCTGTGGAAGAGCTAGTTTTCTCTCCATTTGCATGTCCATTTCAATATTCCTGATCTATAAAGATAATCTGGGTTTTTTGGATTCTTTTTTCTACTGATTATAGCATCTAATTTTTCTTTGTTAAGTAAAATGTTTATCATGTTTTTATTTTTGCATCTGTATGAGAGGCATGATTTTATCCTTTTTTGAAAACTATTTTAAACAGCTTTTTCCAAATAAATAAAAAGCTAACACTGGAGTTGTCCAATAGTGGAAATGGCCGCCCTGGGGAATCGTGAACTCCTCGTCACTGGGAGTCCAAACACAAAAATTGTTCATGAGATTTGGTTAAAAAAAAAAAAAATCACATGCCAGAATTAAGGCTGCCTCTTGACTCCTCATTTTATTAGGAAATATGGGCATCAGGACACACATTGGATTGTAACGGTGACTCTCAATGCTGGCTGCACATTAGAATCATCTGGGCCCTACCTCCAGAAATACTGATTTAATGTAGGCCACTCTGGAGTGGGCCCTACATACAGTGTCATGCTGAGCCATATTGGAGCCTGAGGCAAAGGAAAAACTCGGTATGTTTTAATTTAAGATTATGAAATTTTATTGACCATGGATTTTTTTGCATTAATTTTGATCTTTAAGATAATGCATTAAAATAGTTTTATCTTTCTTAATGAGTATTTTTTGTACTCCCTTAAATTTTGTGCTCTGGGTACAGGTGTCACTTGCCTCATCCTAATCCCAGCCCTGCTTGGCCATCTGTACTTTTTGAAGGTCCTCACTCAAGTCATTCTCATGGGCAGTCTGGGTTGAGAACCACTGACTGGTTGATCTGTCAGGTGTCCTGCTTCCCTTTCTGTGCTGTCCAATATGGTAGCCACTAGCCACATGGGGCTACTACTGAGAACTTGAAATATGAGTAGTCCAAATTGAGATGTGCTATAGCTTTCAAAGACTGAGTAAAGAAAAATGTAAAATATGTCATTAATAACTTTTATACTGATTACATATTGAAATGATACTAGTTTTTAGTTTGGGGAGCATCCTTTTCTTTAAAGAATTTTTTAACAAAATATTTATTTTTGAAGGAGAGAGAGACAGAGCATGAGCGGGGGAGGGGCAGAGAGAGCAAGAGGGAGACACAGAATCTGGGGCAGGCTCCAGTCTCTGAGCTGTCAGCACAGAGCCCGACATGGGGCTCAGACTTTTGAGCTGTGAGGTCATGACCTGAGCCGAAATCAAGAGTCCGAAACTTAACCGAGTGAGCCACCCAGGCGCCCCTGGAGAGCATCCTTTTCTTGATACTGATTTCTGAATCAATCAGGTAGCCTAGGTTATGCTGCAATAATTTTTAAAAAAACAACCAAATTCTTAGTTGTTTATAACAACAAATGTGTGGTTCTGGCTTATACTCCATTTCCCACATGGGCTGGCATGGGTCTCTGGTCACTGTTGGGACCCTCAGGGACCCAGGCAACGGAGGCTCTGTCTCAGTGTGCTTCCATGATTTCCAAAGCAGGAAAAAGGACATGGAGACTCATGAAGTGGCTCTTGAAGGCTTCTGCATGAAATACCCTTCTGCTCATATTTCACAGGCCCAAATAAGTTACATGGCCATACTTGACTTCAGGGAAAAGGCTGAGGAAGAATAATTCTGTTATGTGCCTGCAAGGAGGAGAATCAGAACATTTGTGAACAGCCCTAATGATTGCCACCATGGCAATGCCCTGGCCTGAGAAAATGATTGCTGGTGGTTATGGAGCCATTTAGGCCCGTGGCACACTGCCTATGTATGTGTGAGACCAGCCCTGCCCCACACTGTCGCAGGCAGTAAACATGACGCTTTTCTCCATATGGCTTTCATTACAACTTCATTTCATTAGGAAATCAGTGGGGGTATTCTGTAGCATTACAGAAATACCAAGAACGAGACCCACCAAGTTGCTTACAAACTCGGTAATGCTTCCTTCCAATATTCAGCAAGGAAAAATAAATTCGTGAGGTGATCTCATTTCCCTTTTATCCTCTTAAGAGCTTGGATGAAAAACATTGGAAATTCTGTGATCATAATGGGAAGAAAGACATAAATGTTGAGAATAAGGACTTTTGAAGATTCTTTTGGGAACATTGACAATGATGTATTATTAATGTTGCTTCTGTTTTTGGAAAGAGCACCCACATTACATTTGATCAAGAGTGGGAGGGGGTTGCAGAGGCTACACTCATCTTTTTAGACACAGCATAACCTAAGGAGGCAATAACAGTTTAGAGAAGTTAAGTATTAAACATAGCTTTTTTTCTCTTTTGTAAGGTAGAGAGAGAGTCATGGGGGCTATAGAGAAGTTTGTGCTCCTTCAGCTGAAGAATACATAAGGGGTATCTAGATGGACTATTTTATTTGAAATAGCTCCCAGCATTCTTGAACTGGGTTGGTAATAAGATTATAGAAATATAAATAGTCCTAAGGGGGAAAAGGTACATACGGGACACGTTTGGTGTAAGAGAAAGAATCATAGTTGCCTTTATGGACAATTATGGATTCAAATGTTAGTTCCACAAAGTGCATAGCTGTGTAATGTTGGGAAATGCTGAAACGAAATCCCCTGGTGTAATATAGGAGAAAGAATAGCTTCATACAGAAGAGATGTGAAGGTCAAAGGGACAATGAAGAGCTAAGCTAATGCTTAGCTCAGTGGCCAGCACATAGTAGGGGCTCTGCAAATGCTGGTTCATCACCCGTCTTTTCAGGAAAATGCAGTTAAGAGAACAAGAAGGCAGTTCAGACAAGGGATGGACCCTAGGGTGTGAAAAGATGAGACCCCATCTCAGAAAAACTGGAGCAAGGATATTGTTGGAGAATTTCCAATGACTCCTTTTTCTTACCTCAGAGTTTTAAGACTTCATTTTTTTTAATACAATTTTTTTTAATGTTTATTTATTTTGGGAGACAGACAGAGTTGGGGGGCAGAGAGAGAGGGAGGCACAGAATCCGAAGCAGGCTCCAGGATCCGAGCTGTCAGCATAGAGCCTGACGTGGGGCTCGAACCCACGAAGCGTGGGATCATGACCTGGGCGGAAGTGGGACGCCCAACTGACTGAGCCACCCCTGGTTTTTGGGTTTTTTTAACCTCTCTCTCTCTTCTTGTACTTTCTTGTTACGATTTGTTCTTTTTTTCCTCTTTATCCCCACTTCCCCTTTTTGGTGTATTTTTCTGTCTTGGGATTCTATCCTCTCTTTTCTTCTTCACATTGTTCTGTCACTCCATTGCCCCCAATCCATATTTCTCTCTCTCCCCCATTTCATCTCTCGTCCTTTATAGGGTGTGTAGCTCAGGTGACCTGGAGACAGAGCCAGTTATGTCTTGGGTGCCCCTCTGCCCCTTTCTGTTATTCTTCTCACCTTCAGTGGAACTTCTCCCTCTACACCATCCTCTGTTCCCCTGGGGCCATAGCAATTTGTTTTTCGTACTAAAATTTGTTCTTAGAAATGAATCTGATCAACTCAGAGTCACAAAGGTGTAAATAACGTAAAAAATTTGGTGCTTTACTTTTCCCAGAAGTACTGGAACTCCAATCAAGTAGAAAGCCTTTAGCCAAAGAAATAAATCTCTAATAGTAATTTCAGGGAAATGAAAGTTATGGAGCATATTATCTTTTGGGCAGGCGACTTTCCCTGCCAAATATGTCTATTCACAGAGCTCGTTCTGCTTTGATATTTTAGAATAAAATAAAATAAAATAAAATAAAATAAAATAAAAATATTCAGAGAAAGCTAAAGTTAGATTTAGCCACCTTCTGGTACATGGAAGTGTTTCGGTCTTACCAGTTTGGGGCTAAAAATTGTTTAATTCCAAAAAGATTGTAGAGAACAAATGCAACAGTTAATTTCAGATAAATCAGTTCAATCTGGCTTTTTCATTCTTTCTTATATATGACCAGTTTTAATGTAATTTTTAAAGGAATATGAGCTCCATTATATGTGTTTACAAACAGCATAAATCAATCTAACTGAAGAGCCTTACACTCTCTGATGGTGCCCTGCAGTGTGGTGGGGATTGCCAAGTGGCAGTTGGGTCATTCTATTCACTGTTGACCTCATGTCTAAGGTCTATATGCTTTTCGAGAGTCTGCAAAAAGAGTCGGCCCCTAAAAAATTCTATTTGTTCTCAAGTATGAGAAATGAAAATTAATAAATGTAGAACTGAATGTCTGCAAATCAAAACATTTGGTCACTTGGTTGTCGCTCAGTTGTGTCATTATCTATAGGTTACTTTTAATATAGGAGGTGACTGTATTTTAATATGTGTGATGTCATGTGGGATGGGTCTTCCACAGGTAAGAGCGCATGGGTCACTCAGGTCTTAGAATAAGCCATCAGTGTCAGAGATTTGAAAATCTGAAGTGCAAAATCATGAAACTATTTCTCAGAGCAACATGTGTCTCTAGGCACAAAATGGAGGTTCTAGTTTGGGTAGGTGATATTACATCACATTTGCTCTCATCTGGGAGCAGCTGGGCAGGAGCCATCAGTATCACTGGCAACAGACAAAAACTGGGAAAAACTTTTTTTTTTATCAGAACTCCTTCTAGAAAAAAACTACTATATGGAAGTAGAAGGATGGCAGGGACTGAATTGCGTGTCCCCTCAAAGTCATATGTTGAAGCAAGCCCTGAAGCTGTATTGGAAATAGGGTCTTTAAGGAGGTGATTAAGTTTATATGAGGTCATATGGGTGGGGCCCTGATCTGATAGAACTAGTGTCCTTGTCCTCACCAGAATGGTGAGCAATAAATTTCTGTTGGTTAAGCCACCCCGTCGGTGGTGTTCTGTTATGGCAGCTCAAGCAGGCTCAGACAGAGGATATTCATTGATAAGCAGCTTCGAGCGGGGTCAGGGAGCTCAGGACATGCTTCAGGATCAAGAGATGGTCCCCAAAATGCCTCCCAAGTCTGGTGAGCTACAAGGCTTTTGCTTTACCAAGGTGGGTGTGCAGGCTTGGGACAGAGCTAAATTTCTGAGAACCAAGTGCCCCCCATGCCAGTGGAGCTGCTCGTTCACCCTTCCCCAAGCAGCCCTCAGCCTTCCTAGAAATACACGTCAAACTCATGTTTAGAGAATATCTGTGTGCAGGGACACTGAATTATTAGCTGCTGAGATCACCCATAGGCTTATGTTTGGTCCACCTTGGCCAACTTTTGGCCTTCGTACCTCAATGTCATAGCCGATGCCATGGGCCTTACACATTTGGAGAAAAACATACGGGAAAACCAGTGAGAGATTGTTGTGCTTCAGCTGGGTCGTCATCACTGCATAGCGACTGGCTGCTGGTGACTGGAAAAGACCACAGTTGCATGTAAGACCCTTCACAAAATACTTGTTTAAAAAAGTTTCTTTAATGTTTATTTATTTTTGAGAGAAAGAGAGAGCTAGCAGGGGAGGGGCAGAGAGAAAAGGAGACACAGAATCCGAAGCAGGCTTCAGGCCCCGAGCTGTCAGCCCAGAGCCCGACGCGGGGCTTGAACTCACAAACAGCGAGATCATGACCTGAGTAGAAGTCAGACACTTAACTGACTGAACCTCCCAGGTGCCCCTCTTCACAAAATATTTAAATAAACTTTAACTTTAGAATAAAGTTAAATACTAAATAAATACTAAAAAAAACTAAATAAATAAAGTTAAATAAATAAAGTAGATTAACAGAAAAGTTATGAAGATAATACAGAGAGTTCCTATCTCATATCCTGTAACCTTGCGGTATGTTTGTCACATAAGCACACAAATTGCCTCCTTGCTGTTAACTTAAGCCTGTACTTTATTTGGATTTCATTAGTTTTTGCTAAATCCCTTTTTATGTTACACAGTCCCATCCAGGATGACGCATTGTTATTCAGTTGTCTCCTTAGGTTCTTTTGGGCTGTGATGGTTTCTCAGACTTTCCTTGTTTTTGATGATCTGGACAGTTTTGAGGAGTACGGATCAGGTATTTTGTAGAATGTCCTCTGTCGGGATTGTCCCATGTTTTCCTCCTGACTACACTGGGATAATGTGTTTTTGAGAAGAGGACTACCCAGGTACTTTCATCACCTTGTACATCAAATTGTATGAACACAACTTGTGATGGATGATGCCAATTTTGATCTTGCTGAGGTAGTTTTCGCCAGGTTTCTTACTATAAAGTTACTTTTACCTGTTTCTGTACTACACTCTTTGGAAACAAGTCACTAAGGGTAGTCCACCTTCTTGAGAGGACCAATGGTAGAATTTTGATTCTAACTGCTTTCTTTGTTTGAGAAACTGCTATTCCTTATTTTGCTTGCCTGTCAGTGGGAACTATCCCAAAGAGACTGGTTATGCTAGGCCTGAAGTATTTAAATTATAATATTTCCTAAAAACTTTTAAAATTTAGTATGTATACAAGAAAGTATTTTATCTTGGCAATTTTGTAGCATGTCCTTTGTGAGATGTGATATTCGCCTTTGAAAATCAGTTATGTTTGTCCTGGGATAACTGGAAATTTGGAGAGCAGCGTGTAGGGCCACGGCCAACCTTTGGGCATAGTAAATGAAGGTGCCTGGCACAGATTTTTAACTTTGGGGACCTTTGGGTTCTGGGCAACCAGGTGCTTGCCCTTGTGCAGTGACTTGGAACAAGAGAAGGAAAAAGAGGTACTGTGGGTCCCCAGCTGGCTGCAAGGATCATAGTGGCCTGACACTGTTGTGAAACATTAAGACTTGCTCTCTCTGTCTCTGAGAGAATGCAGGGGAGCCGGGGGCTGACTGAGTGCCCAGAGGAGGACGAATGGGCTTTCCCTGCCTGTATAACACATGCATTCCCTCTCTCTCTCTCTCAGATTTCATAGTCATCCTTTGTGACATATTTCCCCACATATATTGTCATTTCTTTCAACATTTACAGAAAGTACCATATCTGATGGTCACATTTTCAGCACTGTTAAGCTTGGTCTTCCCACATGTAGGCAGAGTCCACATCTATAAAAACGTTAGTCTCTCACAGGCTGATGCATCTTGAGTTGTACATCTCCCTTAGTATTGCCCCATATGCAGCCACCGAGAATTTTAATTTTGCAGAAGAAAATCTGTTGGACCCGCACATGCCTCACAGCTGTGCTTTGTTATCACTCTGACCTATCATGAATTGTTCCCCTGGCTGCCTCCCTGTCATGAGTGGGAGTTCTCTGAAGGCAGACCACTGCTTGGTGTCTGAATCTCCAGGCTGGATGTGATGCTAGCACAGAATAGGCATTTCAGCGTTTCTTGAAAGGAAGAAAGAATGGATGCATGGAATAGAGTAAGTCTATAGCACTTCCTCTGACTTAAGAGACTCTTCCAATGTAATTCAGGGGGCATCCAGTCAGTGAGTGCTTTGGGGCAGAAGCAGACCCTAGAGAATGACAGCAGATCCCCAGAGAATAACTCAGGGCAGTCACTCCAGACCTTGCCCCCAGTAGACATCTTTTGGAGGACAGTGTAGCCCCAGTGGGCTATCCCAGTGGTGGGATTATTGGTGGGGTAATAAGAACTGGCTGAGAGAAGTTCTGGCTCAGCCATTCAGTCTGGAGGAGCATGACCACCAGGCCTGCTCACCCTATCATGGCAGGTTGTGCCATGTTCCTGCCTTCACAACAAAGGCCCAGAAGCCTGAGTTTTTGTATATGGAAGTGAACTGTAAATACTCTGGAATTCCATTGTGGTTACTGAGCATGTAATTGCATGGTAATTACCATGAATTCACAAGATAATTCCAAGGTTATTTTTGTCTTCTAAACTTGTCTTATGCTGCCATAGCATATAGACTAGCAAACCCAAGACTAGGCCCCCGTCGGTGAGGGAGAGAGGTAGTGGGCTCGAGCTCAACACCATGTATCTTGGCTCCAAAGCAAGGTGAAGGAGCTCACTGTCCAGTGTTACTGGGCGACAAGTAAGGACAGGCTATCCTGAGGTTTCTTTGTCTCTACAGAGACAGACTGCAAGTCCCCTCCTCCCAGACCTGGGGTTCTGATTCATTAAGAATCTGAAAGAAAAGCCAGGACATTTGGTATGTGTCTCCAGGCTGTGTCTTTTCTGCCTCCGTCACCATCCTACGCCAGAGCTTCATGGCCTGGACAGCTGCTTCTCCTTCCTACTCGGGAGGTGGGGATGCACACAGAATTCTGTGGTGGAAAAGTTATATGGAGTCAGAAAGACTGAGGTCGAAAACCTGGCCGACCTTGAATGTGTCATTCAACTTGTACTTTGTACAAGTGATTAAATAAGCACCTAGCCCAGCACCTGGCACCTGATAAACAGTAGCTACTATTGTTATTGCTCTTTCTCTGAAAGTGTCTACAGGCCCCAGAGCATTATGGACCTACACTAAATGTAATTTCCCAGGCTGTTCCTACCCCCACCGGTGCCTGGGGTTCCGAGCGTTACCACAAGATTATTGTTTCTCAGACCCAGGTTGGTCAGTGCTCAGAACTCTTCAGTGTCTCCTCCATGCCTATAAGACGAAATCTAGATGCCTGGGCTGGTGTTCTCCCACACTGGCTCAGGGGGTTGCTCCAACCACTTCTCCCACTTTCTCCTTCCCGAATTCTCTGCCTCAGCCCACCTGGTTCATTGCTATCTCCAATAGACCATGGGGCTCTCTTCAGCCTTGGTCCCTTCTGCTGGGCAGGTCTCCTTCCTCTTGCCATGTAGTGACTGCCCTAGTCTGTAAGGCTAGGCCAAGTTCCTTCTTTGTAGTGGAAGAACTAGGCCTGTCCCTGCCAGTCCACAGTCTTTTCTCCTAAGAACTGCAGCAACAGGTTGAGGGGCCATCACTCAAATGGCACCTACACGAGGCCTTGTTTTTTTTCCTTGTGTATGTGCTATGTACTTTCTATTTCTTTTTTTAATGTTTATTTATTTATTTTTTGAGAGAGAGCACAAGCAGGGGGAGGGACAGAGAAAGAGAGAGACAGACAGACAGACAGAGACAGAGAGATTGAGAGAAAGACAGAATCTGAAGCAGGGGCTCGAACCCACGAACTATGAGATCATGACCTGAGCTGGTCAGACGCTTAACTGAGCCACCCAGGTGCCCCAATCTACTTTCTATTTCTTTTCAACTTCTCAAGGACAGGGACTCTGGCAAATGTCTTTGTATCCCTGATGCTGGGTGAAATTCCTGGCTTATATTAAGTGCTTAAAAATGTGTTACAATAATGCCAATACTCTTTTCAGACTTAACTAACTCCATAGTTTCCAGAGGAAAATACTGTCGATAATCTAGGGTTGTCTTTTATTCAGCCAGATAGCACAGCTGACAGTGTTATTATGAGGATTAGATGAGTATCTAAAGACCTTGGAAGAGTGTCTGCCATGGAGTAAGTGGTCAAAAAATGTTAGGTTAGCTCTTATTATCATTTGTTAAACTAAATAATTTCACAAATAAGGTAAGTTATTGAAATTAAAAACTAACCAACCAAGAAACCTTTTCATCATAAAGGGTCTTGAATCAGAAAACCTGAGCTCTGCTACTTAATTAACTTTATGACTTTGGGCAGCTCACTTAACTTTGCATAGCCTCGGTATCCTAATCTGTAAAATGGTATGATAATCCTCGTCTTATCTGTTCTTTGGGGTCTTCATGGGAATCAAATAAGCTCATGCCTATTTAAAGTACAAAGCATTATACAAACAGAAAACATTTTTTTTAAAGGTTGACTTGTGTAATCAACTCTTCTGATGCTATAAAATCTCTTTAGGTTTGCCAAGGAAATTACAACCTAAATGGATTTTACAGCATGAGAAGACTCCTCTATGACCATCTGGCCATAGTGCTGAGTCTTGGCCTAGCTCAGAGCAGATTAGAAGCCAGTGGATAATGGCAGTATGCCTGGAAACAACCTCATCACAGAGGGAGATGAGGCCTCCTTTGGAAGAAGAGCTTTCTCTATGGCCTCAACCAGAAACTTCTTTAGACCTGAGCTTAAGCTGTACTCTGGGGCCAGATCACTGACTCTCAGCCAGTGCAAGTCAGGTTGGACAGAACGGTGGGCAGACACACAGGCTTTCAAGTCTGACAGGCCTGGGCTTAAATTCTGGCTTCCACACTTGCTTGCTGAGTACCTTCCACAAGTTGCTTAACATTTCTTAACCCCAGTCTTCTTATCTAAAAATGAGCATAATCATAGCATCTGCCTAATATATTGGGTTGTATAAAGATTCATGTAAAGCACTTAAAGTACCTGGTGCGGAGTAAAGGCTATTACATTTTGGATGTTATTATCATGTTATTCTATGCGTTATCGTTATTTGTTGGCCTGTGTCTTTGAATAAACTCGGAGCTCTTTGCTACTTCCCTTTACATCCTCTGTGCTTAGGAGAGTGCCCAACACAATGTTGGTGTTGAGTATACATCTGCTGGATTTACTTCTAGTTGATTCCTGCTGAAAGTATTAACTGGTAGCTAAGGTGATGGCTGATAAGGACTTAGGATGTGACCTGTCACAATAATATTACTTCTTTCTAAACAGTTTTGCAGGGTAAAGATCTTTAAATGGAAGGCCGCAGTATGGAGGGATAGGTCCTTCTCGTGTCCCCCTCTGCACCCCACTGTACAGGAGGCTTCCTGGGCCAGGCTTGGTACAGAAGCCCATCTTACAGGCCCCATAAAATCAAATCCCTCAAGAGACCTTGGGGGTCACTTAGCCCTCCTTTATTTTATAAATGAGGAAACCGAAGCAGAGAGAGAGAGATCAGAATTCATGATCCATAACTTCAGACAAGTGCCCTTCAATCCAAATTCCCATTGGCTACATTTGGAATGTGTGGAAATTTCTAGCATTTTCTAGGAAAACGGGGAAAAAAATAGAAGACAAAATATTATCGGTAGAAGTCTAGTCTTATTAAACTACCTTTCTAAATCACAATCTAACAAGAATGCTTCAAGCCAAATAAAGGAAGCCTGAAATACTCCTTTTCACTGGAGAATATAATTTTGCTTCAGCCACAATTTAAATTGATTGAGTTCTGAGCACCAGCACTTGAAGTGTGGAGCATATTCTATTTTCTCCATGATACTTGTTTTGACAGTGATGCATTTCAGTTGACATAGTTGAAATCCTTATGTAATAAATCTCTGCCTGAAAATTAATCATGTTTATAATATTCTGAGAATTAATAACACCCATTGCTCAAATCATTAACTTAAAAAAGGAGCTTCCAAAATCTGTTCTCGGCAGTAAGGGACCACAAATAAATGAATGTTTGATAAAATAATCCAAGTAGCAGTTTAACAAGCGTAAACTTGAATGTGGTTGCAATAACACAGAACTATTGTTTAAGGGTTGGCAGAGGCTGATGAGGTTCTTATTTCAGTTACGAAGCAGGCATCCACATGCATAATGAACTGCTCTCTGAATTATTAATGTGTTGCTTATTTAGCCTCATC
Source organism: Panthera tigris (assembly GCF_018350195.1). NCBI lineage: Eukaryota > Metazoa > Chordata > Mammalia > Carnivora > Felidae > Panthera > Panthera tigris. The sequence continues at coordinate 37,868,916 of NC_056665.1, forward strand.
TGTCTAGAAGATAATGTATCCTAACTCTAATGAGTGATTGGTTTTGTACATAATTACAGTAGCAGCAGTAGTGGGGAAATGTGTGCCTTCAAAGAAGGAGTTCTAAAAATAAAGTCATCACATAAACTCCGTTGTTGTGGCATTCTATCAAAATCAAACCCGAAGCATTTGAGAATTCATAATAAATTACAGGAGACAGAATCATTATTAACATCATAATTTAACACAAAAGGTTTTACTTAATCATTCATTACCGATCATGTGCTGTTAAAATGCTTATAAATGACTTGGGTTGTTTTAAGATGTTTGTGAACATGGTCCCTTTTGGCCACTCACCACCTGTGGTGCAGAGGGTCCACGAGAGAGGAGGAGTAAGAATGATTGCAAAGGGTAGTAATGCTTTATGCTCATTCTGACAGAATGTTAATTAAAAGTTCAAATGTCGTTGGGTGACTCCTTTTCTTTTCTAAAACATGCACGTCTGGGACTCATTCGACCTGGTTTCTGCCTTCAAGCAGTTAATTGTGGAGGACCCTGGATCAGAAGCCCATACACCTGTCCTGTCTGGGTCTGGATGACAGTTCTTTACCACCTGTTCCTGATTTGGGGCAACAGCTCTTTGTTGAGCCCAGAACAACAGTCTTTGCTTCCTTCTCCCCTCCCCACCCGCATAGCATATTATTTAAAGGAATAGGTCCAAACCAGCAGCATTTTGTAGGCATCAGTCCTAAATGTGCCTTCTTTATCATTGTGGCTATATCAGTTTCTTTCCTTTTATTTCAGTCTTCAAAGGGGGCTGTCAGCTGACTGATCATAAATCTGATGGTATCACAGCCTGTTCACACTTGTTCAGGAAGCTTCAGTTTGATTGTAAATTGCATTGTGTGTGCAAGTTTGGATGATGCTTTTAAAAATGGCCTATCACATGTGTGTACATGCACAGTAGCACATGCGTGCACACATGCATGGTGGCACCAGGGCGAGAACATCCATTTATCTTTCTAAAACCAAAAGCACTTTCAATTTATCCCTACATCAGAAAACCTGCATAGCTTTTATTTAGTGATCGTAGAGACATTTGAATTATTGAAGATCATAAGCTTCCCTCTCAAGTGCAGGCAATTCCTAGAAGTGTTTAAGACTCTTGATCACAGGAGAATTCTTGTATGTTGCCTGTAGCTAGGATTGAAACCTATAGGCAAGATGGGGAAAATGGGAGAGTGCTTCAAATTCAAAGTACAACTTCTGCTTACAGCCTTCTGAAGCAACATACTTAAATGCAGCAAATTGCCTTTCAAAGTCTTGTGTTGCATACTAACTCAGCTTCCAGCTTCCTTTTAGAAATGGCATGGAGTTAGGTTTGCTAGGTCAGAAGACTCAAATTTTACTGCTGTCCCTCTGTCCAGCATTGCACTTAGGGTCCTGTGGGTCCTTTAGGCGAGGATGGGGGCCACAGGTGGAGTTGGACCTAGTAGATTCTCATCAAGGTTCTGGGACCTATTTAAAAGGTCCCAGCCTTTTCTCCTGCCCAGCCCAACTTTGCTTCTTCTTCTTTTTAATGTTTATTTATTTTTGAGACAGAGAGAGACAGGGTGTGAATGGGGGAGGGACAGAGAGAGAGAAGGAGAACAGAATCCAAAGCAGATTCTAGGCTCTGAGATGTCAGCACAGAGCCTGACGCAAGGCTCGAACCCATGAACCATGAGATCATGACCTGAGCTGAAGTCGGACGCTCAACCTACTGAGCCACCCAGGCACCCCTCTGCTTCTTTCTTAATAAGCAAGGAGATCAAAGGGTTTCCTGTGATCAAGCGTACCTCACTGGACAAGTGGATTGGGAAGGAGGCTGCTGCCTGAGCCCCCAAGATATCTGATACCCTTTCCAGGCTACCCTTTGAAATGTATGCTGAGTTTCTGCCAAGGAAGGTGACTCTAGCGACCCTGGGGAGAGTCAAACAAGGGTTCTTTAAATCCAGAGGTATCTCCTGGATCTGAAGAGGCTCAGCAGAGAGTCAGGAGATACTGCTCCTGCTCTGAAAAAAGCATCTCTAGGGCACAAGTATGGGTTCTACTAACCACTGGAATTCCTTTTTTATGTTTGATATATTAGCGTCTCAAGTAGATTTTCATTTGCAGAAAGGGTATGAAGACCACTGTTGTGGGAGAGGCAGCAGAAACCCTCTGGTAGCAGTCAGAGCAGCTGTAGCCAGAGCCCCTGTTTGCTCTCATATTCCATGTACACTAAGCACCAGCTGGTCCACTTGACCTCTGTTCTCTTTCCCCCAAACCAACCTAGCCCATTGCCTCCATGGAGATTTGTGCTTTGTTTCCCTGGGTTCTAAGGTTGGTAAACCTCAACCAGCCCTGAGGCTGCTGGCCCCAGCCACACTAGCATTGGGATTAGTGATGAGATGGGAGGTTGGGGCCATGGAAAGAAGCGGGTCATGGAGGTCCTCCTGGGAAGTTGGAATTTTCCTGAAGATGACAGGAGTCCTTTCAAAATCATAAGTAGGGGAGCAACATGCTCAGATTTGCTTTTCACCTTGACCACCTTGACTGTATATATGGTTAGGCTGAGGGGAGAGGCAGGAGGCAGAGAATGTTAGGTGGAGCAAAACTAGGGTGTATCTCTGTGGAGGGAGAGGAGGGGTCAGAGTTGACGCTCATCAACATGAGCTGGTGTTGACTGGATATGGAGGTGGAGGTGTCCCGTCAGCCTCTGGCAGGACCCTCCACGAGGAAATATAGGGGGAGGAGAGACAATGAATGCAGTTTGAGACAGCTTGACTCTGAGGATTCTAGAGAAGTTTTGTAGAATGGTGGATCTAGGAGTCTGGAGCTCAAAAATGAGATTGGAGCTAGAAAAATAAATGGGTTTTGTCAGAAGTTGCTGGTAATTGAAGAACTTGTCCAGGGAAGCAAGATGAGAAGAGATGGAGGGGAAATGCCCCAACAGACCTACCCTTGGAAAACCCCATGCTCATTCACCCCTCCAATATGGTGCTTTCCGTTTCTGGAACACCGTCTCCCCTTTCCTCTGGCCAATACAATAGTATCCTAGAAACCCATTTTGGAGAGGCTAAGTGACTTGCCTGAGGTTCTTTCTTCTCTCTATACTCAAAGAGCTGGGCACATAGCCAGAGCTCAGGAAGCCGCGGTTGAGTGTTGTTGAACACCATGGGGAATCAGGAAGCATCTGTTGCTTACCGACACTGAGAGGGCATTAAGGCAGCTCATTTTCTTCTCTTTCTTGGGAACAAAGTTGGGCACTTTAAGGGTGCTCAAACTGCAATCCAGATGGCCGTTGGTCAGGTATAAGGTGAGCTGAGTCAGGGCCAGCTGGTCGCTGTATGAGAGGCTGAGGCCTGTTGCCCACACCTGATTAAAACAGGAGCCACAGAAGTGAAGGTGAGATCAGCGACCGGGAGAGAGAGCCCCAACCAACCCTAACCAGCCCAAACCATGTGGGACCCACCCAAACCAGTGTACATGTGACTGAATGGAGTAGATGCTTTTGCTTCTGTTTCTACTTCATTCAGCTGAAGGATGGGAGCCTTTGATCGGATTCTAACCAGAAGATTGAAGGTTCTTGTGAAAAGTTACAAAAACGGGAACACCTGGCCCAGATAATCTGTTGGAGATGCTGGGTTCCAAAAGGCTCATGGGGACTTTGGCTCTCCTGCCTGTGGTTTGCCATATCCAGGAGGAGGAAGATGGCACTGGTCTTTCTTGGCCCAGCCAGTCCTCACCCTGTACGAGTTCCCCAGTCGTGCAATGTTTTCTGCTGAGAAAAATGAGACTGGACGGAAGCTTCAGAGGTTGGGTCCTGAAGAGGAGCAGATAGAGGGGGAACGAGGGAGTGAATAGGAGAAAAGGGCAAACTGCCCTGATTCCAGAAAAAGCGGTGCCAGGAAATCTCACTATGAAACTTGGGGGAAACTCATGGTTGGCCTGTATGTCTCAGCGTGACCACCATTTACCACAAGTGTGGGAAAATCATTTCACCACCCCACAAAGCCCACAGTATCCTCAATCGGGAAATGAGAACTATAAGAACGCCCACCCTAGCTGAACAGCAGGGCTATTAGAAGAATATGATGATGCAATAAAAATTAAAATGCTTTGAAAAATAGACATATGTGAGCAATAAGTTATTGTAAGCCACTCGATAGCTAAGTCAGTCCATTAATGCCTTTGATGGATATTTACTGGGCATTTACTATAAACCAGCAATGGCAGAAGTGAATCATGTGCTACCTCTCCCCTCTCCTGGGGTGAACCATCATCCTTAATTGCCTTTGTCATGCCCACGCTCACACTGAATCTGGGAGCTGTTCAATGCTCAAGGTTAGTGAAGGCAAGTGCAAGGCTATTGTGCTAGTTACTGGAGAGGCAAAGCTAAGATGCAAAGGTCCTTCCATCAAGGAGAAAGATACATATGTATTCAGTCATTTACAACACAATGTAATACGTGATATAATAAAGGGATGGAACAAAGTACTGCTGGGTTTGTCTAGTGAAGTCAGGGCTGCATCCTGGAGAAGGTGACATTTGAGCTTGGACAAACAACCCAAATATGACTGGCTCCCAGGTCTCAAGTACCTACAAAGTGCCAGGTGCTTCACAAACATCTCAGATCTTTATAAGAACCTAAAATATAACAGTCCCATGTCATAGATGAAGAAACAGAGGTTCAGAGAGAGTCCACATAGCCAGGAAATGGCCGAGCTGGGATTTGAATCCAGTTGTTCCTGGCTCCAAGTCTACCCTTTTCCCATTCCCTGCTGGCAGAAACGGCACTACTCTTGGCCCAGCCATTCCTTAACCTGTACCAGTTTCCCAGTCACATTAAAAGCTAAAGTTGCAGAGGATGAAAACATGCCCTTGTTTACTATAATCCATGCCATGAAAATGTCTTGTGGAGAAAACATGAAGTATTGTATTTCTGTAGTACACTGTAATTAGCATTAACGCATTTTCACTGTAGGAAGTTGGAAACGAACACATTTTCATGAAGACTTGATTAAACAGTTTTTCCTCTTAGAAGGCCTCCATGTGCCCCACATACTAACTCTACGTGTTAAAATACATAATACATCTGCCCTAGAGTGGACTCTTCTCAAACAAATGTAGCAGCGAGTGACTTGAGTAAGCATTGAATGTAAATGGCATCATTATAAGGATATTAAGAGGTCAAGCTGTCAAGGCCCCTTGCTAAACTGAAGCTAATTTCAGGAGTCATATTTGCACAGTAATGCCCTTTTATAATAGCAAATAAATCACATTTGCAACAATTGTTAAAAACTAACTGCCAAGTATCTGTTGCAGTTGTAAATATCCTATTTGTCAACTTAAATATTTCCTGCTGTATGGCATAAAATGCAAATCAGATGGGGACAGCTACTTTTTCTTAATACGAGAAAGTGGATTTGCCGTTCCTGGATGTCAGGCACTTTTTCCCCAGAGTTTCTCTTTTGATGTTTTCGTGTCCTGGATTAAAGGGAAATGTATGTAACAAACATTATTAATATTTATGTTAATAATATCAATGTTTTGGTGATTTTTAAAGTTTTAATTCCCGTGTGGTTCACACACGATGTCGTATTAGTTTCAAGCAATATAGTGATCCAGCAATTCCATACACCACCCAGTGCTCATCATGACAAGCGCACTCCTAGTGATAAGGCTTTTAATGGGAAGGCAGCACAGTAGAGAACCAAGGAGTCAGCCTAAATCTGGCCCTTGCCAATAGTGTAAATTTGACCAAGTCATTTAAGCTCCCTCAATCTCGGTATTCTTGAGTGTGGAAGGAGCACATGATAACACCTATCACACAGGGCTTCGAAAACAAAATAAATGCACCTAAAATTGCCTTACAAATGATGAAAGTTCAATACAAATGTTATTTTTGATCACTAAGCAATTCCTTGAGGAGTAGGATCTTAGGAGACACATTTTCAGTCGCCTGTGTAGCTGTTAGATTGCCCCTTTTAACAACTGTTTTTCCCACTCATAATCCTTGGGGTCAACCTCACAACAACTCAGTCCAGTAGGTGGTTAGATGTGGGCAAGGTTGGTATTACTCTCCCTCCATTTGACCAATGAGGATACTGAGATCAAAACGTGGCTTCGTGGTTTGCTTAAGATCATAGAGCACAGGCTAGGATTGTGTTCTTTCTAGAGCTGAAGTAGTTTTGCTTCCCCAGACTGCCCTAAACCCTTGGTTCACAAAAGAAATAGTAGAACAAATTTCGTTAAGCTTTTTCCTCAACAGCAGGCTTGCCGGAATTGCTCAGATAATTGTTCTGTTCTCCATCTGGTTTTTCCATTGAAGACACTGCCTGAGGCGTGCTTGTTTTGCGTATAGGGGTCCCGTCTCCCCCTCTAGACTGTCAGCCCTTTGGGGGAGGCTGCTGAGCCTTTGTCTTCCCACCCCGTCCTGTCCTGTGGATGGGGCGGGGCGGGCTTTGCAGCAGACACCTCAGCACCTCTGATGCCTTGCTGTGAACTCCACTCCAGCTTTCAGGGATCAGGATCTAGGTGGGCCTCTTGAAGCTGGTGTCCGATTCCAACATAGGAAATATTCATTGCGCATCTCCTCTAGGTCACCCTCTTGCGTTCACACATACCTCCTTTAATCCCATTCTTGATTTTGGATTTCATTGTTAACTTTAGAACCTAATCTCTCTCTGCCCTGGATACTCCCATCACAATTTAGAGGAGCAATGATGGCGGCCTGTACAAAGGCACTGTGAGTGGGGATGGAGAGAAGTGGATGGATTTTTAAATGTTAGGGAGTGGCTTTGACGTGACATGCGGGACTTGTAATGACTAGCTTGACAGGTTAATTGATTAGATATGAGGGTAAGGGAAAAATATCACTGAAGGCTAGTGTTGGAAAGACTCTTAAAAATCATCTAATACAGTTTACTTTATACATTGGAGTGAAGTCGTTTGCCCTAGGTTACAGAGCCAGGTATCAAAGGTGTGGGATGAGAGAACAAGGTGTCTTGGCTCCCAGTCATAAATCACTAGTTGACAATTGTTTGACTTACTGCTGATGTAAAAATCATTTTGTTAAAAATGACTAGAATCCTAGAGACATTTGCATCAAGACCTTACAAGGAATCCTTAACACGAAAATACTCATGTCAGCATTACTTGTAAGATTGAAAGATTGCAGCTGTCCAACATGTGGGTATTGGTAAAAAAGATTATAACATATCCAAATGATGGGATACTCTATGATATTATCACTAAAGATGATGATTGTGAACAACTTTTGATGGTGTAGGAAGGTATATGCTTGGGATTCTCTGTCATATATGCAAGAGGAGGAAGAGAAGGATATATGACTTCAGCTTTGCAAAAATAATATTATACATAGAAAAAACTAGATGAGGATATAACAAAATGTTGACAGTGAGTGGTTAATATTAGCAGCATATTAGCAGGAAGCGACATTATATATAGACTTTCATGTATATTCTAGATTGTACTATTTGTGGTTATTGAGCACTTAAAATGTGGCTGCTTCAAATTGAGATGTGTTATAAATGTAAAATACATACCAGACTTTGAAGACTGACAAGGAGGTAAAAAAATACTGTGAAATATCTCATTGCTAATATTTTATACTGATTATACATTGAAATTATAATATTTTGGTTATGGTGGGTGAAGTAAAATACGTTATTAAGACCACGTTCAAAAAAAAAGGGCGCCTGGGTGGCTCAGTTGGTTAAGTGTCTGACTTCGGCTCAGATCATGATCTCATGGTTCGTGAGTTTGAGCCTTGCATCAGGCTCTGTGCTGACAGTTCAAAGCCTGGAGCCTGCTTTTGATTCTGTGTCTCCCTCCTTCTCAGCCCCTAGCCCCCACTTATGCTCTGTCTTTCTCTCTCTCTCAAAAATAAATAAACATTAAAAAAATTTTAAAAGACCACATTCATCTATTTTTTGTTACATTTCTATAAATTTTTTTAAATGTTTATTTTTGAGAGAGACAAAGAGATAGAACACAAGCAGGGAGGGGCAGAAACTGAGGGAAACACAGAATCTGAAGTAGGCTCCAGGCTCTGAGCTGTCAGTACAGAGCCCAACGCAGGGCTTGGACCATGAACTGTGAGATCATGACCTGAGCCGAAGTCGGATGCTTAACCAACTGAGCCACCCAGATGCTCCCTGTTTTTGTTTGTTACATTTTTAAACAAGGCTACTAGAAAATGAAAAATTACACACGTGGGTATATTCTCTATCATATTGGTTGCAAAAAAGCCCGTTGCAACTTCAGCAAGAGACAGGGCCAGCAGGGGTATGGTGGGGGAGTACTGCAGAGGCCCCAGCTCTCTGCCGCTCTGACCAGCACTGCACTGGATGCAATCCTTGCTGTAGCTCCATCAGGAGACCTGGGGAAAAGTGGGGAGAACACGGGGCAGGAGGCAATCCAGAAACTGTAAGAACCTCATCGACCTTTAAACAGGCATGTGACAAGCAGAAGGCAGGGTCAGGTAGAGGCAAGCTTGCCCAGAATTATCCTATTCCCAGGTTCTGCATCCTATTTGGGCCACAAGCCTTGGGATGAAAAGGTCATAACATGCTCCAATGTGGAAGGTGTGGGAGAGGGGCCCAGTATTGAACCCTTTTTTTCTTAGGTGTTCCAGGCAGGTGAAGGCTGCGCTCACCCCCACCGTGTTGGCTCTTTCCCATGACAGGCATAGTGGATGGGAGGCAGAGCCTACAGATACGGGCACATGTACCCAGGCCCACATTATGTGACTGTCTCCACTTGTAAATAAAGTTTTATAGCAAAGAGGTTGGTCTTGCCAACCTTCTCTTATGGGCGTCCAGTCTTATGGGACCAACAGACTGATTTATAGATCAAACAACATTTGTGGAAGAATCATAGAATTTCAGAGCTTGAGGGGATTCACAGATGTTTTGCACATTCCTGTCTAGGTTTTCTGTTCCTTTTCTTTATCATCTTCCTCTTTTATTGTAAGGAGAAGAACCTGATATCCAGATAGGCTACGTGACTTGCTTTGGTACCAGCATCTGACAGATATCCCTGATCTTTGGCAAGTGGCCTCTCTGGGCCACACTTTCCCCAACTAATCACTGGGGAGGATAGTCCTGAAGGACCTTCCCTCACAGATGCATCTATGAGGCTGACAGAATTGTGACGATTGCTCACTCTGTAGGCAGATTCTCCAGCTAATGCAAGTGGGAGATGAAGCACTGAGAATTCACCTACCACAGAGACGGTAACAGGCCTTTAAAGCAGAGTGTGGCCCCAGCTTACCCTCCTCAGCAGCCTGCTTTGGTTGAGGGATGCATTCACCACCTCCCTGTCCATTTTCGTGTCTTTCTTCATAGTCTCATTGTGACAGGAAATCCACCACTGAGTGAGAACAAACCCTCTGTCAAACCCACAGGTCCCCATAGCTATAGCTAAGCTGTAGAGGCCAGGCCACCAGCCCAGCCCCTCTGCTTGCTGGGCAACACAGGCATGGGGAGGCCAAGGTTCCCTCTGTCCTTACTGTACAAAGTAATATGCCAAGGCCTCATTTCCTACTCACAACTTTGGAGACCAAACTCAACTGGAGTGACATGATCTAACTTATAACTTTAAAGGGTTACTCTGGTTGTAGTGGGGAGAAGGGACCATGAGGGGTCAAGGATGGAAACAGGGAGGCTGGTTAGGAGGCTATTGCAATAAAATGGGTGAGAGATGGTGGTAGCTGGGTCAGCATGGTAACAACAGAGGGTGGGAGAAGTGGTCATATTATAGATACCTTTTAAAACTGCATCCTAAAGGACTTTATTGATGGGCTGGATGCAGGGTGTGCAAGAAAGAGGAGTCAAGGATATCTTCAAGACTTTTGCCCTGAAAAAATGGAAGGATGGAATTACTATGTGCTGAGGGGGGCAGATTGCTAGAGGAATAGTTTAAAGGGTAAAATCACAATTTTAGATTTGGCTGTGATGAGTTTGAGATGTTTTTGTTGAATGATGTTCTGGAGAATGGAGTGAGATCTCAAATACCTTTTCTCCCTTCTCAGCAGGAGGATACGTTTGGCCGGGTGTAGGGATAGAGCAGAATTGGCCCCTGCTAGGGAGGCACCTTTTTCTCTGTTGTCACTTTTGGGCCTTGGTCTCAAGGCCCTCCTTGTCTGGGGAGATGCAAGACGTACAAACCTTGGTCTATATGACCAACAGGACATGAAGCCTTCCCTAGGGGCCATGCTTTTCACCATATTTAGGCCAAGATGAAATAAGGTTGAGACGGATAGAGGCAGCTTGGTAGGGAAAGAAGAGAGTGCAGCTTCAGGGTAGTGGAGACTGGAGGGGCCTATGCATGGAGGGAGGCACGTAGCTTCACTGGAATGGCAGGAGCACGGGACCAGAGTTACAGGAACTCACTGGGAGTCTTTTCTTGCCCTTTGCTATCTGTGTGATCTTAACTTTCTTCTTTCTGGGCCTCTGCTTCCTTGTATGTTAACACAGACCTGTCTGTAATGGCCTCTATCTCTGAGGGGTATTGTGAGGATTCAGTGACTACAAGGAAACTGTATGGGACTATTTTTGTGGAGTTTGGCAGACACAAATCTGTTTGGACCCTGACTTCTTCCCTGTAGCCCTGGCAGGAGCAGAGTCAGGGGTAGGCATAAGAACTCACTTGCTTGGCTCTTGACTGAAGTATTTTTCCCTGCTTCTCAGAGATGAGGACCACTTTTACCTCTTCTCAGATGCTGTTAAAACAGGCTCCGGGGGTGCCTGGGTGCTCAATCGGTTGGGAATCCGACTCTTAGTTTTGGCTCGAGTCAGGATCTCATGGTGTGGGGGCTCCATGCTGGCAGTGTGGAGCCTGCTTGGGATTCTCTTTCTGTCTCTTTCTCTCTGCTCTTCTCCCACTCTCTGTATCTCTCAAATAAATAACTAAACTAAAAAACAAAACAAGACCCAGGCTCTAGAATCCTGGGTATCAAACAGAGTACTGTCTTAGGTGGCTACTATGTGATATCTTTTCCCATGTTGATTATCAGCAGAAGTGCTGAGCTCCCCATGGTGGTAAACAAAATACATGATACTTAATTTTAAAGAAGTTTTTACAAGGCACTGTAAGAATTTTCAGTTAGCAAAATATTAATATGATTATGATATTTGGTAAGAATTGTTTGTATTACATTTTAAAAAATCAATAGAAAGGCAGAGGGGACTGCAGCGTCTTGGCATGTTGCCACCTAGTGGCAGCTTCTGGGATGGCCCAGTCTCTTGGAGAGGCTAAGGAGAACTACTGTTGCCCGTCCATGGGGCAGTTGCCCTGCGCCCTGATCAACAAATGAGACTCTTAGTATTTCTCGGAAGCCTCCCCCTCTGTCCCTATTAATTCTATTTATCCTTCAATTTATATTACAGCTTCACAAGGCTGTCTCTGAGCAACTACAGCATCCATTTTCAGTACTGTCTCATGTTGGGCCTGTGGAGTCTGTGGGGTCAGAGACAGCAGAAAATCTGGGTCCTGCCACTTAGCACCCAGAGCCCAGTAATCCACCATGCCTAGGGCCTCCATGATTTTCAAAGGCCTTCAAAATATTTGGATTCTGGGGGGGAAAATGTTACTGGATTCCAAATATAAAACAAAAACTACAAAGTAATCAATGTTTTTAAAATACTGACCAAATTTGACGTGCTAGTTAAATGCAACACAACTCATACAGTTATATCTAAATCCTATTCTATGAAAGTACATTTAAATACATTTAATATGATGTAGGGTGATAGGCTCTCTGAAACCAAAATACTCAGGGCCCAGAGTGGTTTTAAACAATTCTGTCTCACAGACCTAATATGTCTTCCATCATTCCCCTGTCCCCATTTTATGGATGAGACTCTGGGAGGTGAACAGACTCACTCAGGTCCCTTGGTTAGGGGAAGAGCTGGGATCAAAGCTCACATTTCCTGAGTCCTGGTCCAGCTCTTTCTGTGACACCTAGTCACCAGCATTAATAGTCCAGTTGCTTTGTAGTGCTAGAAGCTTCTCTGTGACTTCAGAAGTTCTTTCAGGGTGTGCAGGAACTATATTCATAATTAATTTGCGGATCCAAAATGGAAAATATTGAAATTTAAACCTAACATCATCAGCAGCTCTATTGATGTTTTTCACTTTTGTTAAAAAAATTACAAAAATTTTAATATACTCTTGCCTTTTCTGCCTCCTTTTCCAAGTTACTTCCATTACTTGTATATATTTATGATCCTCCCTCTATTACTTTCAAGACTGATGGCCTAACTAATATTATTTGTATTAAGGTACAGAATTACATACTCATTTCTTTTTTCTTTTTAAGTATTTCCTTTTTGTATCATGAATTTTTAGAAGGCCATTTTCTTATTTTGACATTAGGCACTAGACTAAAATAAACACAAAAACCCAATTTTTATAACCTATTACGGGTTTCTAGGACTAGTAATTGTATATGCTTCTTCCATGGCCATTCAATATAATAATCTCATACTGTAGATAGTTATTCTCCTTCTGTAATTTTCACGCTATAAATGTCAGGGCTGGTGAATGATTTGCTTAGTTGAGAAGTATTCCTTTAAAGTTACTACAAATAATCTCCAAAAGGCTTTTGTGTGAATTTTCAAAGCAGAAAGCTCCTGTTCTGTGGCTGTCACTGGGGAGGATCCCTGTGCCCAGTCGTTGTGGACACCGAAGACTTGTGTACAGTGAGATCTGGATGAGTACATGGCACTGGTCCCATCAGTGCAGTGAGTTGGCAGCAGAGATTTGCCTTTCCTTCCCACTTTCCTTGACATCTGCAGGAAATCAGATTTTTTTTTTTAATAAAGAACAACCTCAGTTGCAAAATATGTAGGCAAGAAACACAGGCAGTCCAAACTATGGAGTTGGTCTAGTCCAGTCCCCCTCCAACTCTAGGCTTCAGGCTGCAAGAGGGAAAGAGGCCTGGTCAGGAGCAGAGTTCAGATCAGAGCTCAGAGCTCTTGATTTCCAGTCCAAGGCAAGTTTGTTTACATTTGGGAAATTCCTAGAGAGCAGTCTGAGACCAAGAGCAGGAACTTGTCTTATCTATATCTGCATCTTGCATAATACTAGCACAGCACTTTCGATGTAAGTATGCACAATAAATCTTGTTGGATTACTCAAGAATCAATAACACAAGGAAAAATAACACAAGGGAAAAAATCTTCCCTATAAAACACAGACAGTAGAGAAAACACTTCAAACCTACAAGGATGGCTGAAACAAAAGAGACAGTAACAAGTGTTGGCAAAGATATGGAGAAATTGCTAGCCCTTGCTAGAAATTCATTGCTAGCAAGATTGTAAAATGGCACGGCCATGTTAAAAAACAGTTTGTCAGTTTCTCAAAAAGGTAAACTTACAGTTACCAAGTGATGCATCCATTCTACTCCTGGGTATATAACCAGGAAAAATGAAAACAGTATTCACACAAAAACTTGCACATGAATGTTCACAGCACATTATTCATACTAGTCAAAAAGTGGAAGCAACCCAAATGTCCATCAGCTGGTAAACAGATAAACAAAATGTGGTATGTCCATACAGTGGGATATTATTTAGCCATTAAAAGAAATGAAGCCCTGATATCTGCTATGACATGGATGAACCTTGAAAACATTATGTCAAGTGAAAGAAGTCCTTTATGACAAAGGACTACCTATTGTATGATCCAATTATATGAAATGTCCAGAACAGGGAAATCCATAGAGGCAGAAAATGGTTTCCAGTGGCTGGGGAAAAGAGGGCATGGGAAATGGTTTTTAATGGGTTCAGGATGTCTTCTTAGGGTAAGGGAAATGGTCTAAAATTAGATTATGGTCATGGTTGTATAACTCTGTGGATATACTTAAAAACCATTGCACTGTACACTTTAAAAAGGGTGAATTTTATGGGAAGTGATATCTCAATAAAGCTAATGCACACACAGAACCTGTTCTCCGGGAGACCGATTTTTGGAGGGACGCCTACACAATTCGCATGGCTACTTGTTTGAGTCTAGTTGAGCGTGTAAGTAGTGACTGAATGAGGAAGCCTGTGATAAGCCACCTTCCAAACTGCCCTCTGAATTTACCCTACGTATTCCTCAAGTCTGTACCTTAACAAGTTTTCCATATGTGAGTGAAAAATATCTGCCACATACACTAAAGCAAAAGAGTACCCAGCAAGGGTTGATACCTTGGCTTAATACGCAGTCATGGACTAGAAGGGATGATATATTAGCATATGTCAAAAAGATTCAATTAGCTCTGGGGTCACAATGTCACTTTTTAAAAATGCAGTGCACCTCTGTCTACATCCCACCACAGGCCTTCATTTTGTATCAGCTCGTGGACGAAGTGGGGCTGGTCATGGTTAAATCTAGAAGAGAGGCAGGTCTAATTTAAGCAAGTGGGCACATAACACAGGAAAGCTGTGTCCTACACGTGTCCGCTTCCCTTCTTCCCTTCTGTCGCTCATTTCAGGGCCCTCCCAGCACCTCAGCCTGCCTTTGGAGGCTTGGGGCTCCACAGGGGTACTTCCTCATCCCCATCAAGTTAATCTAATAATCCAAAACATTCTGACTCATTTGGTGACAGTAGAGGGCTGAGTGCCAGGTACCGTGTTTGTCATAATGGAACCTTTTGGATTTGACCATCTTGTGAGCTGATTCTGAATTCCGTGATTTTGCCTTTGTTGTCTATAGACTCTGGTGTGAAGGGTTCAGCAGTGCATCAAGCTAATATGCCACCTTTTTTTGATGGCAGCAATGTTTAGAAAGCTGCCATTTGACCGAGTGGAGGACAGACTTTAGGAGGCAGACTTGGGGAAGTGAAAAAGAAGGGAAATTAATGTATGTTTAAGGTCTGTCATGCAAAATGCACTTTGGTATTTTCTGTGTCATCCTCACAACAACTTTGTGAGGCAAATGCTAACATTCCCAATTTATAAAAATGGAAGTCAGGGGCACCTGGGTGGCTCAGTCGGTTAAGCACCCAATTCTTGGTGTCGGCTCAGGCTGTGATCTCACGGTTCCTGAGTTGGATCCCCGTGTTGGGCTATGTGCTAAGATTCTCTGTCTCCCTCTCTCTCTGCCCCTCCCCTGCTCATGCTTTTTCTCTGTTTCACTTTTTTTTTTTTTTATAAGTGGAAGTGAAGGCTCACAGGACCTAGAAACGTGCCAAGTTCCACAGCTAAGCTGCGGAGGTGGGATTACAGTCTAGCTTTGCTATACTTTGAAGTCCAGGCTTTCTCTCCTGTCCTTGATCTTGGAAATTCTCTCCGCCTAGGAGGGAAACAAATGTTTGGATGTGAGAGGGCACCGTGATGCCAGCAGTCACACCCACTTACTAGGTGGTTCTGAGTCCAGAGGAAGGCCTGTGATGTACTGTGGGACTTTGGGCAAGCCACTTAACACCTTTCTACCTCATGGCCCCCGTTATTTGTCTATAAAGCACTTTGAGAGCCTATAATAAAGGAGCCTTATAAAGACAAAGAGATATTGTCTTCCCATGTAGGCAGAACACCAAGATTCCTGCTCGTGATCAATGAAAGTCCTGTGGCACTTTCCAGAAATGTATGGGTGGAGCTTTAGGGCCTTGGGAAAAATTCCAGTTGAGTAGCTGCTGACTGAAAATCACCCTGTGGTTTCACCTAAGTGTTCCTCAGTCCTAGCTTACCGGTCAGGGCTCTGCTGCTACATTAGGCCTCTGTTCCACTGAGCTTCACCCCAGAGGCTGCTTTAACTGACCCCCTCTGACACCATTCATCCCTAGGTTCAATTTCTAGCAAATGAAAGAAACAGCATTAAGGGAGGTATTTCCCTCCTTTCCTCCCTCCTTCTCACCATCTCTTCTTCTAAAATTCAATGCGTGGTTTCCTAATATACAGCTTATGCTTAGCAGCCTGCACCAGAAGGCTCATAAGTCATGGCAGATAAGTGTGAATTCTTAGTTTTGCCCCTACTAATAGAAGCATTTTATACAGTCTTCAAGCAATTTGTAGAAAATAATTGTGGAATTAGTTCTCTTCATATTTCCTTTGTCAACAAGTGAGTAAAAAAATACAAAATATATACATGGGTGTTTTCCCCCTCAAATCTGAGATTGCATATACTTTGGTATCTCATAAATCTTTACCATGAATAGAAGTTTTAAAGGTATTCGTTTGAAAAGTACCTTCTTTGTATTGATGTCCTGTCATCCTGCACCCGTCTGTTTTTATGTAGGACACTCAGTTGCTGCCCAGTGGGGCTCAAAAGCCTGCTCTTCTAGGTCAGGGAATTGCTGTAGGAGAACACAGTTGTCCTCCTTGGTGGTAACTGCCATTTCCATATTCTTCTTGTAGCCATATGTGGCGCTTCTCTAGAATTCCTTTGTATTCCCTGCCTATGCTCTCCCTATGGGGGCTGAATCTTGGTATTTTATTTGGACTTGCATTTTGTATGGGTTCCTAACTTAGGCTGATCGAGTTTCAGTGGGTTGGTTTGGTATCATTTACATATTAAGACATTTGTGGAGAGACATCAAAAAAAGGTTAAAAAACCAGACACAAATAAGTAGGTACTCTCGTGTGGGCTAGTAATGTGACCTGATAGGGGGAGACGCACTTCGCCAAGAAGCGAAGCCATTTCATTTATTGATTCATAAGAGCTTGGAACGATGGGCAACACAATGAATCTTATGTTTAAGAAAGCAAAATATATGTTTAAAGGAATATACATATTGTTAAAACAGTTCTATTTATGCAAAAGATTCATGTAACTTTATAAAGGTTTTCAGGGATTTTAAAGGATTTTAAGTGCTGTGTTAGACTGTACTGGTAACAGATGTTCGACGGCGTGTTTAAGTTTTTGTTTTACTGAAAAAGCAATGGATTACTTGATATTTTCCTTTTAAAAAAATCACACCAAAGCCACCACATTGTAAGTATAGCTCAAATTCATTATTTCTAAGAAACATAAATGATTTAAAATAACATAAGGGCTTCTAAAAATAAATATCACTATAGTGGGGCTAGAAGATTTTGTTTGCTAAATATTCCCTTCAAAATCCCAGTCTTTTGTGTCACGTCTTGTTCTTTTTCTATGAAGACAGATGGTGTCAGTAATTGCCTATATATTTAATTAAGTTAAAAAGCTACATAGTAAGGTTTTGGCAAAAAGTAGGAAATTTTGTGCTATGAGCAAAGAAAGCAAAAGGAAGCAGAAACTGGTAGCATGAGACACTACTCGTCACCAAATACACATTTTGATATCCATATGTGTTGGACTGTGAGATTGCATTTCATCAATCTGATGGAAAGAACAAAAGCATTTACCCTGAAAGTTGAAGCTCATAATAGATGGCAGTTCTTTTACGTTTTGACCAGCTGGATTGGAATGACTCTACCTGTTGTCCATATCACCTTCAACTTTGGCCCAATACTTAGTGGTCATTCTAAACTCTCCTGACATTCAGGTTTTTGCCTGGGACTTCTCACCTAGCAGGCTAATCATTGTGAAATTATTATGGGGGGAAAAGCAGTAGCTACTTGTAGAAAGTGGTTTGGGAAACTGACTTAACCATTCTCGTGGTGTCTGTTTTCAAATGTTCCCATCCCGTTAATCCACCTTCTGGCTTAATGGCAATATGGCGCTCCCAGCTGTGGTGCTGTGTATGGGCTTGCTCATTTAAACTCTTAAAGCTTAAAAATGGCTACCACAACACTGATTTTATTCCATTTCACTTAGTCATTAACATTTAATGATTACCTTATGTGCAGAGCACAAGGATGGAATATATTTAAAAAAATAGGAGATGTGTTTTCTGGCTTTAAGCTGTTCAACTCAATTCAACAAGCATATTGAGGATATACAAGAGAAACATACATTTTCTTTGGTGATGGTGTTTGAGGAGGGGGAGAGGCTTACACAGAAAGTCACCATCAATTCAGTGCGTACCACAGTGAGCATCTGCTGAGAGAGAGAGCACAGGCTTGTCAGCCAGCTAAGTCATGGTTTGAATCTTGGATTTGTTACTTTGTAGCCATGTGACCTTGAACATGTCACTCTAGCCTCAGTTTCTTCGTTTGTAAATAAGGGGTGATAATAACACCCACCTCTCAGAGTGTGAGGATTAGGAATACTACATGTAAAAATACATAACAAGTGTGTGGGATGTGACAAAAATTCAATAAATAGTTAATATTATTATTAATAATTACTCTGGCCATCAGTACTATTCTTGTGCTCCAAAAGACTAGAGAATGAAGTGACAGTTGAAGGGGGATTAGTTAAGGTGGCCTTTCCTTGAGAAGTTGGATTTTGAAACATTTTGAAAGTAGGACAGTTGTATACTGACATAAAAGAAAGGAAAGGCGAGTGGTAAGAATGAGAGGGGCATGTGGGAGGCAGGAGGAGAATGCATTTATTGAACATGGGTGCCACCATGCAGGTCAGCTTTCTTCTCTTGGAGAGTACTTTGGACATGATCAGTGAGAAAAGTAATTTGTGCCACATGGTGGGAGGGGGATGATTCAGGGGTGTTTTAAGAAATAGGTAAGGCCTAGAGCAAATTACCTTGTACTTTGTCAAGGCAACATTATTGTACGGATGGTATGTAGTTTGTACGACCCCTCATTAGGTTAAAATGAGTGTTAAGGACAACTTCAAAAGCGAAAATTTTATCAAATAAAAATACTTGACCACAGGTGACAACTGGAAGTAGGAAAGGGCCACTCAGCTTTGGTTTTGTGATGCTGGTGGACAAGCTGTTAAACACATGTATGTAGAAAAGTCTTCTAGTCTTTCTTAGCATTGGTAGGGAGCCTTTTCCTTTGCCCCTACCTGCTGCCATCCTGAGTCCTGCAGATATGTGTTACCTCCTCAGAAATGCAGGATGCAGTGTGAGTGCCCAGATTTGCCCTGCCCTGGCAATGTTTCTGGTGATTAAAGTTAAAGACCTCAAAGTCCAGAGAGAAGTTTCTGGGTTTCATTTGAAAGGAAGCAAGGATCTTCCATGATGAGAGTGGACGTCCAAAGTCCTGGGTGGGACAACTGGATATAAACAGAGGAACTGGGTCTATTATATGTAGACCAACCAAAGTTCTACCCAAGAGCTGATGTTTAGACTTGGGTTCATCCTTTCTGAAGGTTAAAGTTTACAATGTAAGGGGGTTAACCCAACGTTTAAGGACAATCACATATGGTAATGTTATGTATAGCAAAATTGGCCACCAGTCTACCTGCACTATCAGTGTTAAGAAACAGAATTGTAATTTTCACTGTAAAACTTATTGTCATCATTGCCCTTGTGCTTATTGTACAAGTCATCATCATCACCATCATCATTATTATTACTTGCGTATTACAGGTCTCTTTCATTGACATGAAGATGCAGACCTTTTAAAGGGACAGGTCTTTTACTTTAATGATTCAAAATCCTTTGGGATCTATTTTCCCTTCACTAGGTATTAACTTGTGATCAACAATGTGCCCATTATAGCATTTAAAAACACTGAATAATAGGCACTGCTGTTTGTACCAAAGGCCTATTAAATTTTAATTTAGAAATAAACTGTTAACCTTCTTATATATAAATAAAATACCTTCACTGAAGAGAAAAAGTAAATCTTGTTGAGGTTCCTTGGTGAATACCTTGTATATCTTGAAAACAGAGATAGGGAGAACTTGCAAATGAGAGTACTAGAGGGGGACTCAGAGAGAAGTAACCATTCATTCATTTAATAAATATTTATTGTGGATCTATTATATGCTAGACGTGGTGCTAGGTGCTGGGTATATAGCAGTAAATAAGAAGGAATTATGATATTTCTGTAGACCTTGGTTTTTCTACTCTCTGAAATAAGTGTATTCATTTTTGATGCTTCTATATCACTTTGAGATGATATAATGCTCACTGACTTTTAAAAATAATGCTAATTCAATTCAGATTCCACTCACAGTTTGAGAACCTGCTGAGGGCTCGGGTGACAGTTTTACATGTGATTATGCCATTTGATTTAATAAGAACAGCACCTTATATAGGCTCAGCCTCTCAGAACCTCCTGTGGGAAGGAGGGCAGGAAGTCACCATTTGTCAAGGAGAAAATGAGGCTCAGAGAGGTCCTGTGAGTTGTCTAAAGTATCACAACTGGTTAATGGACAGATTGCGGCCAGAACTTATTACCCATCATGATGAAAATATTCCCAGCTATCTTTTTTCTATCCTAGGCTGATATATTTGTATTAGACACTCTTTGGGACAGTTTTCAGAATGTGTGGGATAGTCTCTGATGTACGTCGGGGTCTCTGTTTTTGTCTTTCCTCACAATTTGTCCTACTTCCTTCTGTAGCTACTTTTTGTATTTAGGAAGGGCCTTGGCTAGTTGCTTGAGGCCATTTTCATCTAAACTCTTTTCTTAGACATTGCATATCCTCCCCCGCCTTTTTTTTTAAGTAATAACATTCAATGATCATAATAGAAATGATTACTTCAAACATTCACAATTACCTGAAAACAAACAAGTTCTTAATCTGGAAATTTCAACAGAAAGCATCTTTGCCAATCTGTTTAGCGACTTTATATAAAGAAAAGGAACTGGAGAGGGATATGTAAGTGCGTATTTATAGGAGGCAAGTCAGATACAATGTTTGTAAAACTTAGGTCCTCATTTCATATGTGTTTTGTGCTTTTCTACCACCAACCTTCACACACCTTTCCCACTTGGAATACACTCTTTCTTATCTTCCTTCCAATCCTAATTGTCTTTCAGCTCAAATCCCACCTACTCAGTACAAACCTTTCTTGATTGCTCCAAACAGAAGGCAGTTAGACTGACATTACCTTTTTGATGTCTCTTTTATTGTTCTATGTGGTTGTCACTTATGTTTTTACTTGTGACTCATTTTTCTAGTCTGTCTCCCCAACTAGATTGTGAACTCCCTAAGGGCAAGCCTCCACTTCCTTTGTGTTTTTGTGGCCTCTCTGGCACCGACCAAAATGGCTTATACATAATAGATGCTCAACAAATACTAGTTCTTTATTTTAGAATTTCCCAGAAGTGAGTAAGTAAGCTCAGCAGATCTGGATATTCTAGAAGTTCAAAGAGTCCATCAACCAACTGGCTATCATGTGACTATCATTGTGTTAGACATCACAAAGAGGTAAAAAATGCAATGTCCAGTGCATTTTCTAGAGGATTTACAAGTCTCATGAGGGTAATATTTATGCCTAGGAACGAGTAAGAATAAAAAACGATTGTGGTGCATGTGTATCAGATGAAATCGGGTGATGGATGTGAAATGAGCTTCCTCATGACAGGGAACAGGTCTTGTTTATATCTCATCTCTGTTCTCTCAGCTGCTAGCATGGGGCCAGAGTAAGCTGTTGGAAAGTACTTGTTTAATGAACACATCAGTCTCTCTTTAATCTGAGGCCTTTGGTAGGTGTTTCATGCCCCTCCTGGAACCCAGTGGATACCACCCATCAAAGGAGTCTTGGCTCCAGGACCCGTCGGGGGAATAGTTGCTGCTCTTTGTTTAAGGCTTGGATCCCTCCATGGTGATATGGGACAGGGCCTTTCCTCTCAGTGGGAAGGCCAGACCTCCAGCGTGGCTACCTTGTAGCTCTGTGTATTCTGCGTGGAGTCTCTGAAAGTCTGGAATCGCCTCATTCCTAGGGTACTGGAATCTTGGACATGAATCTACCGGCGGGAGTGGTTTTATACTATGCTCCTACCACCTCCATTTCCCAGGGACTGGCCTTTTTTACTATTTTTTTTAAAAATTGAAGTGTAGTTGGTATACAATACTATATTAGTTTCAGGTGTACAAGATAGCGATTTGACTTTTATACACATGACTCAGTGCTCACTGTGATAAGCCTAGTTACCATCTGTCACCAGAAAAGTTATTATAACATTACTGACGCGTTCCCTAATCTGTACTTTACATCCCTGTGATTCATTTACTGACCCTTTTCCTTTTATTTCCAGTGACCCTGTGTTCTGGCTGATGTTCCCAATATTTAAACCCTGTATTCCAAAACTTTTCTTCCATACAGCTAGCTTAGAACCTCACCCTCATCTCCTTAAGGCTAAACAGGATTTTCTACACTCTTATTTGGAGTTGATTTACAGTTGTGGGGCCATCCTTGGTGCACCATTGTCATCTTATCTCTCTTTTCTTGGCTTCCAGTCCCCTTTGCTTTTACCATGATGAGTTATGGGGGCCCAGATGGAACCAGAGAGCAAGAATCTGAGATAGATGCTGCCATCCCAGTTTTCTGCCTGCCTCGTCTATTGCAGGACATGTGTATATATAAGGTCATGTATGTGAAAGTGTATTACATCCTATACAGATTTGTAGTTATCATTATTCATATATTTTTTCTGATTACACATATAATAATTTTTACTTTTTAAAAGATTTTTTAAATGTCTTTTATTTATTGTGTGTGTGTGTGTGTGTGTGTGAGAGAGAGAGAGAGAGAGAGAGAGAGAGAGAATCCCAAGCAGGCTCCACATTGCCAGCACAGAGCCTGACATGGGGCTTGATCTCAAGAACTGTGAGACCATGACCTGAGCTGAAATTAAGAGTCGGACTTTTAATAGACTGAGCCACCCAGGCACCCCAATACTGCCTACTTTTGAAAATGCAAATGCAGAAAGCACAAAGAACAAAACAGAAATCACTCTGTATTAGTTTTCTATGGCTGCTGTAACGAGTTGCTATAAACTTAGTCACTTAATGGGTCGGAAGTCACAAGTCTCACTGGGTTAAAATCAGTGTCAGCAGCACTTTATTCCTCCCAGGAGTACTGGGGGAGCATCTGTTTCCTTGCTTTTTCTGTCTTCTAGAGGCTGTCTGCATTCCCTGGCTCACTGTCGCTTCCTGTTTTCAAAGCCAGCAGAACCCTTGTGATTATATGGGCTACCTGCATAATCCAGGCTTATCTTGCCTTCTGAAGATCCTTAAATTAATCGAATAGTTGTGTTGCTGCATATGGGAACACTCACAGACTTCAAGGCTTAGGACACATTTGGGGGCCGTTACTCTGCCTGCCACACCCTCAATCCTCCAATCCAGAAATGATGACTTGAAACTTCTTAGTGTATTTTTTTAGGTTCTTTTTGCTCTGCATATATATGGTTTTTTTTCTTTTTATAAAATGGTTAGCATGTTACATATGTTGTTTTGTAATCTGCATTTTACCCTTCCAACTATTCTATGAAGTTTCATTTTACTATTTTCATAGCATTCAATTCTATTGCTCTGTCATAATTTGCCTAACAAATTCTCTATTATTGGAATTTAGGTTATTTGACAATTTTTTCTATCCTTAATAATGTTCTGATTGACATATGCATACATAAACCTTTATGATTATCTCCTTGTGATATTTCTAAAAAGTAGATTACTCTTCTTAATATTAATTTTGAATATAAAAATAAGTACTATGAAAATATTGAAATACATAATTTTTGCATGGGAAGGTTTCTCAGAAGTCAGATAAGCTAACTTACTTCATAGCTGAGAAAACCGAGGATAAGAGAAAGAAAGCTATAAGCTCAAAGTAAAATACTAATTAAAAAAAAAGAGCTATATTCAACTATTTGAAACTTGAGGATGACAAAGAACATTACAAATAAAACACAAATGACAACATTCAGTGTCCAAGTACAGGAGGGGCAGGAATGGGCACAGATGTGGTAGGTGAAGAAGACAGCAGGGTTGGTTGGGAGGCTGGTACACTGAACAAACAAATTGATTGAGCAAATAAGTACATATATTGAGGATAAAGAGACTCTGGTTTCTCACTGTTGGAGAAGGTATTTATATTTAAGTATGGAAAAGGGGAAGTCTAGAAAGAATCCTGAAGTGTTAGATTAGCAGGAACACATGGTTTTAAAATATATACACTGATGGGGCGCCTGGGTGGCTCAGTTGGTTAAGTGTCCGACTTTGGCTCAGATAATGATCTCACAGTTTGTGGGTTTGAGCTCCATATCAGGCTCTGTGCTGACAGCTCAGAGCCTGGAGCCTGCTTCGGATTCTGTGTCTCCCTCTCTCTTTGCCCCTCCCCTGCTCAAACTCTGTCTCTCTCTCTCTCAAAAATAAGTGAACATTAAAATAAATGAACATTAATATTTTTTAAATAAAATATATACAATGATAGGTATAGGAATAGTTATAGATGCATTCGTGTGTGTGTGTGTGTGTGTGTGTGTGTGTGTGTGTGTTACATATATAATACATATACTTCCAAGCTCTGTCCACTGAGAGAGACCAGAAGCATGGGACACTGCAGTAGCAATGAAAGCACGAAGAGCCCAGATCTTAATACTGTCTTCCACGAAAAGGACCCAAGGCTCTTGGGTTGATCCTAGGTCTGGAACAGGGAAATGTAAGAGGAACCTAGAATATCCCTTTGTGCTAGAAAGTTAGACAGTGCTCAAAGAATGATGGGCACATGTCAAAAGGACACAAGAGCCACTCTGAAGTTCTGCCAGGAGTGAAATCTGGGACAATTTGAGCATCAAAATGAGAAAAACATCAAAATGCAATTGACTGAAGAAAACAGAAACTCACAAATTCCAACTAGTATATATATATATATATATATATATATATATATATATATATGAATGAAAGATGCAGAAGGAAAAACTACTGTAGTAGATTGCCAACTAATAAATATAGAAAGCATGATAGAAATAGAAAATTACCACTATCGCCATGATTGTGGGCTCAGGAGAAAGTTAGCAATGGTTTTTGAGTTTCGTGGGTGGAAATTTGATGATGTATAAAATATTGCTGAACTCTTGGAACACGTTTCTATAAGATATCACTAATCAATGACAAAGGAAAAAATAATGATTTTATGGTGGAAAACAAGGCTGGAAAAAAAGAAGGGAAAGCCACAAATGACAATAAATATGAGAACATATTTATAACCTATAACAACCAAGAGGTAAGAATTGCTTATGTACAAAGAGCTTCTACAAATCAATGATCATATTATAGTCCAATTTAAGTGGGTAAAAGATATGATAAGGCAAGTAAGACAAAATATATAAAGAGCCAGCAAACATGAAAAAATGTGCATCATCACTAAAAATCAAAGAAATGCTGAGGGACGAGGTAACATTTTTCCCCCTATTAGACTGGCAAAAATGAGGCATTGATAATATGTCAGTCTCTTCATTGGTACCACACAGCATGCCCACAGGAGAGAAATTAAGATGCTTTCTGGAGTGATGTTACTTGCAAAATGACTAGAGAGTATGTCAGTGATTTTGCCCCAAAATATTTTTATTTATATATATTATGTATAAAAATTTTATAAATGTATTTATAAAATTATATTTATTTCTGTGTTTATATTATTTATACTTTTATCATATATGTATACTTATATTTCATTATATATTGGTGTATATTATATTATTCTACTATATTACATACTGACCCACATACACACGTGCGCACAGAGCTAATATACTTCCCTTGCCAATGTAGAAACAGCCTTTGGTGTACTCACTGAGCACTTCCTCCAATGCTGTTCTGTTGAAAATCATAACACAAATGACCATATACTCAAGTATTAACAGGAAGAGACAATGAGGGGTCATAATGTGATCAAATCACAGAATCATCGGTTAATATTTATGTATCCATCAACTGATGCCCGAATTCATTCTCTAAAAACCTTGGCCACACATCTAGTGTCCTGCTGGAATTCCTCTGTTGTTCGTTCATTCTTTCAACACATACTGACTCAACACTTCCTTTGGGCCAGGGCAGAAACAGTGCTGAGAATTGAGTGGGGAGCAAAAACAGACATCATATATCTCTCCTCAAGGAGCTTACAGTCTACAGAGGGAGACAGGTGTAATCAGATAATCATATAAATAAGTTTAAAACTGTCACTAAGGCAAAGTGATGGGAAGGAGAGGTACTTGGTGATGTGAGAACTCAAAACAGGGGAATGTGACTTTGTCAGGGAGGTCAGGGAAGGCTTCCCTAAGAAAGTGTGGCTTCAGCTGAAATATTACGGATGGGAGGGGGGATTAACAAGGTGAAAAAGAAGAGGCAAGAGCATTTCAGGCAGAGGGGCAGCACATGTAAAGGCCCTGTGGCAGGAGGTAGTATGATGAATAAGGGGGACTGAGAGAGACCAGTGTGGTTAGAAGAGAGAAAAAAGAGGGAGTTAGGCGAGAAAAGGCTGGCAGGACACATGGGACCAGCCAAGTGAAGGGTGGGACCGTAATCCCCAAAGCCTAGAAGGATAGTAAGCCCAGGGACAGGACCAGCTCTGTGTTTGAAGATCCCTTTCACTGTCATGCAATTTTCCCCATACCAAACTTGAATAAGTAGAAATCACAAGTCAGCAGTCCCCATAGTTCCATCCTCCTACCGCCCGAGGGATCACAGATTTAGTCCTTCTTTCTCATGACAAATATTTGGGGAGGGAAGTGTCCCCTGCTTCCCTGCCACCCCACTCTTTCACCAGAGGGCATTGCTTCTGTCCTCCATCCGCCCCAGGTAGGTTCATAGATGCCCTTCAGTTTGTCCTTTTCTCTCTCAATGTGCGAGCCTGAGAAAGGAATGTGAAACCGATGGAGGGCCCAGGAAGGCAAATGGAAAATGATTATTGAGCAAGCTGAAAGCTGCCCAAAACATAAACTTTCGCTTTGAAACCATCATCTGACTGAAACGGAGAATCATAAAACCAAGAATAATGCCTATAAAACAACTAAAGTACGTTTACAATGTTGAATGGCCAGAGGATATCAAGAGAGGGAGGGCGGAGGCCATGTCACCCTGCAGACAGAGGTCTGGTCACCCAGCACTCACAGAGGAGGAACTAAACATTTTAAAAAATGAGTCTTGTGAAGTAGTAGTGGAAATAAACATTGTAATTGGGGGAGGGTGAGAAGAAAGCAAAAAAGGCTAAAGTTATTAGACTGTTCTACATCAGAGCCTCACCCGTGCATATGAAGAATGTTACAGATGAAACATTGAATGTATAAAACCATGTCATAGAATAATAATAACACTATATAGTGTGTCATAGTCTATAGAAAGCTTAAAAACATGCAAAATGAAACAGTAATTTATGGGTTCCTCCATGTGCTGTCAGAGCGTTAAGATACAGAAAGGCCTCAGAGCCCCAAATGTAAGCCTCTGGGAGGACAAGGGGCCATGTCAGGAGGGTTGGCAAGGAATGCCAGGACTGGAGATGGGACTGGTACCACTTTATTTCTTAAGCTGAATGGGGGCATGTGATGTTCATTATCATTAAGGCCTTTGTATATTGATGACATATGGCCCAGTACATTTTTTTAGAAGAAAAAATTGACAACCTGAGTTGCTGGTGAACTACTGATAAGGAGAGGAATGGAAACAGGGACTCTGAACTCCTTTCTAGGTATTGACGTTCTATTTAAGCACAAGTCTTAGACAAGTTCAATCCCTGGATGGCACAAGATAGACTCATGATAAGACACTATTGGGCAGAATTGAGGCCCCATCGACAGAGCTAAGGGGGATGAGATGCAGTCATTGAAACTCCAGCTGTACCTGAACAAGAAGACCTTAGGCACAGGCCCCATAAATGCTGAATTTACAGGGTCAGCTCACGCAAGGGGCACTGAATCTGAGAAACTCCCCGATATTCCCTGTTGCTGTTGCTTAGGCGCAGGTGGTATGGAGTGTTTACATATTTTAGTATTTCACGTGGCATCAACTTACCTGCTGTTCCATGGTGCTTGCATCGATAAATGTCACCAGGTCTATAGAAAAGTAACCAACCACGTCTCTCATTTTACAAGCGTTTCCAATTTTGAGGCACAAAGAACTGAGAACTTGGGGATCCACCGAGGTCTGAGGCATGGTGGTACCAGAATTGATGAAGGGGCCTTCTGCATGAATCTGGTCCCCCGTTGACAACACTCTGATTTCTCCATTGGGCTCTATCAGCATGTCGACTGTCAGGTTGGTGACGCTTTCTGCAGGTGGATACGCTTCCACCACGCCTCCTGGTGGGAAAAACAGGGAGTAGGTGAAAAGACGTTCTCGTGTGGATTGTGTCCACTTAGCACAGGAGGAAAAAGCCCAGGCTTTGGCAGATGGACTGGGGCTCAGATCCTGCATCTGCCATGTCTTGTGAACTTTGGGCAAGAAGTTTCAATTCTCTGAACTTCCTTTTCCTCATCTACAAAATGGACATAATATAACCTACCTCACCAGATTGTTGTGAATCTTAGAGATACTGTATCTATAGTATTTAGCCCAGTCCTTGGCATATACTAGGACTCAATGAATGTTAGTTTTCATTCACCATAAAGACACCATAAGATCATCAAGGCTTTGCCTATTGGTAACCTAACAACTATAGGCAAATACCTCAGGGGGAATTAACTGCCCATGGTCTGCAGTTTATACCTTGATGACAAGTGCCTTCTCTGTTTCAACATCGCTGCTTTTTGAAGTTTTGATGCATTAGGATTTTTATCAGGAATGAGAGAACACTGACTATTATGTCAAAGGATTCCTATGCAAAGCCAATTATAAAGCATTGTTTTAAAACAACATTATTTTTGAGAGAATGAGAAAGAGACAGAGCATGAGCAGGGGACAGGCAGAGAGAGATGGAGACACAGAATCCGAAGCAAGCTGTCAGCACAGAGCCCGATGCAGGGCTTGAACTCATGAACCATGAGATCATGACCTGAGCCGAAGTTGGACGCTTAATCGACTGAGCCACCCAGGTGCCCCAGTATTTTTTTTTTTAAAGATAGAGTCAGGAGATGCTACCTTTCTTGAGGAAGTATCCTTACTAATAATGACAGCTTTATAATTTATCATACTTTACCTTTTGCTCTGAATAACAGAAACCACAGAGAGAAACCTGATGCTCAGCCACAGCAACAATATGAGCCCTGGCTAAGTTTGTGAGTTAGTTTAGTGGCATCCACAAAACTTACATGGCCGTGATATTTTGTTCTTAGGCCTAACATAAGTCTTACATACATACATACATACATACATACATACATAAATATATCTTTCATAGAAAAAAAATTAGTATTATTTATAAAGAATAAGATAGCATAATTTAAAATGTTTTAAATGTTTATTTTTGAGAGAGAGAAAGAGAGTGAGAGAGTGTGAGTGGGGAAGGGACATAGAGAGAGGGAGACACAGAATCTGAAGCAGGCTCCAGGCTCTGAGCTGTCAGCACAGAGCCCAATGCGGGGCTCAAACCCACTAGCTGTGAGATCATGACCTGAGCTGAAAGAAGTCAGACGCTTAACCAACTGAGCCACCCAGGCGCCCCCTCCCCCCTTTTTTAAGATAGCATAATTTAAAAGTAAAAACAACTAAGCGTTCTCTAGACAGGGCAGCCTCTGGATCCCAACAGTATTAAGATAAACTTGGTGCGTATTTCACAAGTTTGCTAGGAGGTGACCTCTGCCCGCAGGCTTTGAACAGCATATGTGGTTAAATCCCGAGATTTTAGCATTTCTCAAATGCAGACATCAGTTACTTTATATAAAAGGCACTTTCCTTAAATGTCTGTAAGTTTGTTTGGAGCTGGCCCTAAAGAAAGCTGAGTTTTGGAAGGAAAACATTTATCTATTTAGTTAGTATGAGATGTGCTTTTCTCTAAATGGGACCTACTAGTGTGTGCTGTACCTAAATACGAGTTGTTGGGGGAATTAGCAAGGTAAGTGCAACAAAAGAACAACAAAATCCACAAAAACAAACAAAAACACTGACTGAGTCTCTCTAATTGAGTTAACTTTGTGGCTTTATCTGTCACCTATATTTTGAAAGCAAGTGCTTCAGTGGAAACACATTATCCTTTATACTTACAAGATTACTTTAGTTTTTTTACTCCAAAGAAGCTCATTTGTACCTTCTTCTCAGCATTATGACCAGAATCTTTTCACTGTTAACTGTTTTCCTTTCAAAGCAATTAATTCCTCTTTTTAAAAAAATATATTGCCTTTGATGATAATCCTGTGACAATGTAGACGTTGAATCTGTGGCACATTTTGTGACCAGAAGCACACTTGAGAGAGCAGAAATGAAATGAAACAGGCAATAATGGAAGGTGGTAAGAGATGTGGCCTTAGAATCAAGAAGCCGGGGGGGGGGGTGCGGGGGACGGCCGACTTTGGTCAGTAAACATTTCTGCAGGCCTGCTGTATGCACTGGGTTCAGAGCCAGTTAGAGATTTGGAAACACATGGCATACTAGAACTGGATTTTTGAGACGTGCTAAAATTGTAGGCTCTACCTGTGTTTCCCACTCGCCACATATTTGCTGTGTGACTTCCTAGCTTTGAGGCTGTTTCTCATCTATAAAATTAGCTTAGTAAAGTTTGTTCTGCTTCCCATAAATGGGCACTGTGTTTACAACGTTGCTGGAAGAAAGGATGGAGATGAATAGGAAGTTGAGGACAGCCTGAGCTTGTGGTTTATACAGCTCAGGTGAGGCAGTGGCTGGGAAAACCCTTTCTAAGCTACAAAGCTCCCATGAAAAGAGGTAGATCAGAGGAGGGTTTGCAGGCTGACCTTGGAAGATTTGGAAACTTCCTAAGTCCTATCCTGGATGGACCTGGAGATCCTCATGGTCCTCCCCTCCTAACTTAAAAAGAACCCCTTATTCTTGTCTATTTTTGTTGTAGGGACCTTGTTCTTTCCCATTTATGCATATGGGGTTAACTCTTTCCTTTTTACTCTTCTGTCGGTGGGTGCATGTGGAAATTGGTAGAATCACAGAAGTTTAGATCTGAGAGGACACTGGAGAGCGTGTGTCATCTCCCCTCTCCCCGCACCTGTGAAGAACCCCCTTTTCAGCATGCTTGTCAGACGGCTGACCATCCGACCCCTTGCTTAAATAATTCATGAACAGAGTGTTCACTACTCCCTCCCAGTCCACACTGCCTGCCCAATGTATTCCAACAGGCCACACGTCTATCTTTTCTGGTGCTCTCTCATTCACTGAGCTAGAATGTGTTCCTTGATAAATGTACCCGCTGGATCCCACCAAGACACCTGGAACAACACAGTGGTAGCCGCTTACTGGCTCTGCCATGTATTCACAGAGTGATTTGGAGCAAGTTACTTATTAATCTTTTGTACCTCAGTTTCCCCTTCTAGAAAACAAGGGTGATAATGTACCCACCTCGTAGGATTGTTAGGGGGATTTAATATGCATATGACTAGAATAGCATCTGGCACATAATAAGCACTCTCTGGCCCTCGTTATCTTATTTCTGCTGTGCAATATCACCGTTGTGCTGGTGCTGCTGCTATCCGACCTCACATTATTATATTATTATATATTAATGTTAATATAAAAAGTTCTATTGTCACCTGACAGTAGAGATTAGAGTGTTAAATATATCTTCTGTGGCCTGTTATCCTAGCCTTCTTGCATCATTCATGTGGGTAAGCAGGTAAGAATGTCTGCCTTACACTGTAATCTGTTAAGAGTGGGGGGCGTTACATGGGCGTGTGGCCACTCCCATAGGGACCTCTGCAACTGCGGACAAGCATCATTCAGTCCGTTCATCCCCCTATCCACAGACTTCCTGGTGTCCTTAGAGAATAAGGATGAATTAGGAGGAGGAGGAAAGGACACTGGAGGATACTTATTTAGAAATCGTGCCTTCAGAACTGCAGGGGGGGACCATTTCTTCCCTCCCACAAAAAGGAAGGGGAAACTAACACTCAAGTCCCATCTTGAGTCAGGCTGCACGGTAAAGACGTTCACATCTGTATTCCATTGAACCCTCCAAGCAACCCCATGAGGTAGGTAGGGGAGAAAACTGAGCCTCCGGGGGTTTTAGAACCTTGCTCAAGGTCATGGATGAGATCCATAACCAGGTCATCCACCTCCAAAGCCCACCTGTCAGGGGAAGTCTGAGGTGCAAAAACAGGGCCGAATCTTGAGCTACGCCTGCCACACTTGGTGTGCTCAGCTCCTATTTATGTAAGAGGCTGAGTGCACAATAAATATTTAGGCAAAGTTTATAAGAAAAAAAAAAAAGTCTCCTTGTAGGAGCACTTAACCTAAACCAGTACGAGAGATGCGAGGTATTTAAATTGGTGCGAGGTTGACCCAAAACTAGAATTCAAGGTTGTGTAGACCAGTCCTCAATAGAAACTTTACAGTCTTATTTACCTTGACTGAGAAATGTTTGGAGGAATTTCCTCCACGTCGGGAACCGTTTCTCATTGACTGGCTGTGCGTGCTGTGCTAAAATGCCCGCCAGCTCCTCGGAGATCTTCACCAAAGCTGGCTCCTGCAGAAACAAATTAAATAGAACCACAAGCAATTTTACTACAGAAATGAAAACTGCTTGTGGAGTGATTAAAAACCAGGCCTCCAACAGGCAAAAAAATGTGGTTACTGTTTACCCAGAGTCAGAAAGCCATTTTGAAATTTTTCTCTGTTTTTCCAGCCATTTCCGTTTTCGCATTTCAAAGTGATTTGGCCCCTAAATATTGCTGCTAATTCTGCCTGTTGTCTCCAAAGGGCGGCCTTGTGTCCAGACATCAGGAAATCCGGCCGCAGACGCACTGTAGGCTGCCCAGCTAGCTGAGTGTCCTTGGCCAATGTGCCACTTCACTATGGGCCTCAGTTTCCCTTTATGTAAATGGGGGGGTTAATGACCTAGTCCCTAGGATCCTTCAGACCCGAATGTTTGTTGTTCTATTACCCTAATAGGACTGGCCCTGGGAGAAATTATGGAGTTGGCAGGGTCTTTCTTTGGCACCTCTATCTCTTTAAGCTGTGCTCTTTCCCCCTTTTTGGGAGGCCTCCACATCCCACAGCTGTGGGAGCAAAGCCTTAAACTTAGGGCTGATACTGAAGAGGTGGGATTTTAGATGGGAGCAGGTTGTAAGAGTGAGGTGGGGAGGGGTGCTGGGATTCCCCACAAGGTCAAAGCCTCATCTGACTAGACACGAGATGGGCCCCCTACCATCATCAAACAGCCTGAACCACAGAGCCTCCTGTCAAAATGAAAACAGGTGGAAATTCCTTAAAGAATAAGATGCCTGCCTTTTTGATATAAAGAGCCTCAGGTTGCCAGGACCATTTTTTTTTTCTGGATAGTCTGGGACTATCTAACAATTTTCAAATAGAGCCCCACCTCTTCAGACTTTATTTCTGGCAGAAGTTGAGCAAGGCACTAGATACAAAGCCATTTGATGGGCATTATTCATATTCAAAATATGGGACACTGACAAGAAAAACTTGGGCTTGCTTTGGGTTGCTGGGGGCCTTCTAGGTATATGTATGAGTGCTCAGCAGTTTGAAAGAATAAGAAAAGAATCTGCTGTTTTGGTGAGCGGCGTCGAGAGGAATCTTAGAAATAACCTGTATACTCGTTTATTTCCAATTTCCCTGACATTCAAAAGTGATTGTCCTGCCCACCACCCCCTTTCACCCCCACCAGCTCCTTGGGATATCTGTTTCATTCTGGGTCCAGTGCCCTCTAAAAATCTATAATAGAAGATAAATATCTAAGAATATACTCTAGACGGGTACAAATAATCTGAATAATTTCTGAAATATCCAGGAAATCCTGGTGGGAGAGTTCCATTAGTTAGTTTAATAAGCGATGGACACACAAAACAAAAATGCCTTGAGAAAGGGAGAGTGCCTGGCCTGTGCTCGTTCAGGATGAATCACTGTGCAGCAGCTGGAGGTCTGTTCAGAAGGGTTGGGGAAGCTGGCTGAGGCCCGGAGCCTTTGCCTGGGAGGTGGAAGCAGGGAAATCGTTGTCAAATTGTTGCCTCCCACATCCTGCACAGTGTACACATTTCTTCTGCTCTTTCCTGGCCATCGCCTCGGGTCTCCAAAGCCCTGCATCTAAATCATAAACAAGCATACACAACGTGCAGTTCCAATAACTTGGCCTTCTGCCTTGTTCCTTGGAACACCATCCTCCAAACCCACCTTTATTTTTTGTTTTATACTTGTTTCAGTTAAAAGCATTCTACTGTATCGAAGAAGACCAATTGTCTGTGATTCATGAGGTGCCCCAAAGCTGGGACACTGAAGCAGGGCTGTCGATTCCCACCCTGCTCGGGGTCAAGGAGGGAAGTTTTGCAGGCCAGGCTGTCCCCCGGGGACAGTAGAGACTTCTTTCTATGCTGCCATGATTAAAGGGCTTTTCCTGCCCTGCTTCTGAAAAGCATTAAACCATCTACCCAGTGATCTGCTGTGTGGCCATTCACATCAAGTCAGTCTAAAGAGAAATAATTCATCTATTCACTCACTCATGCATATATCAATAAACTACAGGTATGAGGAGTATCAAAATGATGGGGACAGACAGTATAATGGTGCCCATCCGGGACTAGGGGTCGGGGGAATGGGGAGCCGGTGTTGTGTGGCTACAGAGATCCGGTTTTACGTGATGAAAGGAGTTAGGGAGATGGATGGTGGTGATGGCTGCTCAGTGTTGTGGACATGTTTACCGCCACTAGACTGTCCACTTAAAAATGGTTAAGACAGGGGCTCCTGGGTGGCTCAGTCAGTTAAGCATCCAACTTTGGCTCAGGTCATCATGATCTCACGGTTCATGAGTCTGAGCCCTGTGTTGGGCTCTGTGCTGACAGCTCCAAGCCTGGAGCCTGCTTTGGATTCTGTGTCTCCCTCTCTCTGCCCCTCCTCTACTTGCACTCTGTTTGTCTCTCTCTCAAAATATAAAATAAACATTAAAAAATTTTGTTTTTAATTAAAAGAACGGTTTAGACAGTAAATTTTATGTTATATGCATTTACCACAATAAAAGTAATTGGGGGAAAAATGACAAAGTGTCAGGCCTTCCTTGTAGGTAGCTGAACTGGGGGAAAAGAGTTTGCGTGTCTTAGGGGAGAGGTGGAGATGGAGAGGAGGCGGTGAAGGAACAGGTGGAAGCCTTGCTACCTAAATCTTGAAACTAGATCTCCATCAACTTGAGGATCAAGTTGAAACTCCCCAGACAATGCATGAAGAGGGGCCTCTGTGACTGAGCCTGTGATTCCTCATGTAGCCTCAGGTCTCCCTTCTCCAGCTCCCAGCCTCGCCCCACACTCCCCTGGCTCAGCCTCTTTCCTCAGCCTGCCTTCCTTCACTTCCTCCCCTGGCCGACTCCTCGTCCCGAGTTAGTTCTGGTCACACCTCTTCCCGGAAGCCTTCTCTATCACTAGTTGGGTATCCTTTCTCTGTGCTCTCCAGCTCCATGGGGGCTCCCTCACAGTGTGGCCAGTGGCTTCGAGCTCATTTGCCCCAGTGCTCTGCACAGGGAACCCTAAATGTGGAATGAATCATGGCAGTGGTAAACACAGACCCAGCCCCGAACAGCTGAAGTTACAGAATAGGGGAAAATGTGGAACCTCTCCACAGGCTCCCTCCTTGCTGCCCAGGAACCACCTGGGGGGATGACCACTTAAGAACCACCAATTCTTCCTGGGTGGATTTTATGGGATTCCCTGCCTCTGAGGGGCATTGGGAAGACAAATGAGGTGACATTTACCAAGCGCCACCTCAGATGCAACATGCTATGTGAGGGCCAGTAATTAACTTGTAAGGCTGTGGCCTGTGTGAGGCATCTGGACACCGTGCCAAGCTGCCGCCACTGCCTCTGCTCGCACAGCCAGCCATTCTGCCCGCGCGGCAGCATTTCTGCTGTGCACAAAGCCACAGCAAGGGGGTAAATTTCCTAGAGGAAAGTCTGCTGCAGGAATCTGGAGGATGAATCGTGTCCCGTCAAGAGAAGTACACAGCTGAAGGCACTGGTGGGGTGATGTTCACTAGGGGACAGTGAGGCACATGGAGGCAGCCGGGGGCCATGATTAGCTCTCTAAGAAAACGGTATGGGTTGGAATAATGGGGTGAGGGTATTAACTATTCCATTCATTTATCTTGAAAGCCTCTGATGGGAAATATGAGGATTATACTAAGAATGGCCTTAGTACTAACAAAAAGAGAAGTGTCCCCCTCACCCCTACCAACCTGAACCAAATCATACAAAACCACCAAGACCTGTAGCTCCTAGATTCGAGAAAAGCCAGCAAACTGACGTTCCATATAAAAGCACCCCTGTTACTGGGTGATTTTTAACATGTGACTACAGACAGAAAACAATGGAGGTTGTGGAAATGAATGCTAGTTTGCTTTCTTTGCCCCCTTCTCATCCTCCCAAATTGTGTGTGTGTGTGTGTACACATATGCAAAATGTCTGTTATAGGCCAGCAACTGGGGGTGGGTGTCTTGTCTTCTCTATCCTACAAAATCCTACAAGCTTATGAAATGAGTACTTAGAAGGTTTCACCTCAGTAAGTCATATCAAGGTAGTGGACTACCCCAGTCTATTTCAGAGATCCCAGGACCCACACGGAGTAGATCATTTACAGCTAACGACTCTGGGGGTGTGGAAAGGAAAGTACGTATCTTGTGGGTGATAAGTAGATGTTAGAAAAATTCACTTTACTCTTTGAAAAAAAAAAGTCAGAATTCCAGATTTTCCTTCCATCGTGAGTGCACTGGGTCTGCCAACACACATTAGCTGTTGGCCTTTGTGGAGCTGATATAGCTCTAGAGCAATTCCCATCCAGGAGAAACTTCAGCCCCATCTTTGCCATTGCACAGGCTTGTCACCCTTTCTCCAGCACCCACATTTACGCTCAGTGTGCGTTGATAATCATCAGGACCTTGGAAGGTTCCAGGATACCTGAGTAGCATAGGGCACAGGGCCTCAATCTGCCAGACCAGTGCATCCTAGAGAATCTTGTCTATCAAGCATAGGCATTGCCTCTCAGCTCACTCTCTATTTCTATCAAGACGGTGTACATTTGAAGGAAGAGATATTTGACTGAAGGAAATTCATGATCTCTCAGGGGAAGCTGCTGGCATATCCAATTTAATACTGCCCTCAATGACTAAAGCTACTTCAAACTCTAGAGAGTTAACTTTCCCAGGTAAATTGTGTGTGTGTGTGTGTGTGTGTGTGTGTGTGTGTGTGTGTGTCTGTGTGTGTGTGTTTATTGGTGAGGGTGGGAAAGGAGAAAGAAGGAATACAAATTAGAATGTACTAAATATCAATCCCACCAAAACTCATTTTATTTTAGAAGCTTCTTTGCTAGACCTGCAGTGGTAAGTTAGGTAAAATAACTTCTTGGCTAATCACCTCCAATCTCTCACGTCTCACATTGTTTGTGGTGTTCAAAGGAGAAACCAAGGGACCTAGCTAGATTGTTCTTCTTTATAAAGATTTCCGATGTGGAATGGAGGGTGGTATAAGGTCAAAAGGGCAGAGCAATGACCTAAAAAACTAAGCAGGATTGTCAGTGTTGAGAGGGACCATATGGACCATCCTCATGGTTAAATGAGTTAAATGCCTCATTCGCAGAAGAGGGGATGGGACTCCTGTGCTCATGTAGGCACTCTCTGGCTGCCTCTGACTCTTGGGTGAGTCCCCTTCACCAGCCCTCCTGCCTCTTTCAGGGGGTAAAGTGTGGGGCCCTGTGAAAGATGCTCAGGATTTGAATTGGCTAGTGGCACAGAGATGGAGAGAAGGGAGGGATTCCAAATTTGAGGGTGAATTTAGAAAGGTTGCTTTGCTGGGCTCAGGATGCATTTTATCACTGTAGTCACCGTTTAGGTAAAATAATTGCTCTCACTTATTGAACGCTTACCATGTGGCAGGCCTGTGCCAGAGATTTTTTTTTATATTTATTATCTCAAAGCCACTCTCTGAGTAGATATTATCATTCCCAGTTCCCGTCACACAGCCATGAAGTGGCACACTGGGATTCAAATCCAGTTGCTACCAGTATGCCGTAGTTCGATGGGATCTGTTTCTGAAACTGCCATCAGTGGGTATAAATGGTCAATCTGGGTCAGATGAGATCATCCACATGTGATGCTGAGTCTGTGCCGTCAGATTTATGAAAGAGTGGTCGAGTGGACATCTGTTGTTGGCTGCCCAGCATCTTTGTCCCCCTGTTCAGGGTCACGATGTCCCAAACTTCCTCTTAGGAACTTCCGCGATTGACAGTGACTCACCCTCAACTCCAGTTTTCTTTCCTCCTATTGTCTTGACCAAGGAGAAGCTCCAGGAGCCCCTGGCAGCCATCTTGGAGCGCTGTGGACAGCCAGCCTTAGGGTGGAACAGACATTATGTGCCAGGAGGAGGGGTGGGGGGTAATGGCGTCGTTAGCGGTGTTGCGCTGCTGGATTAAGCCTTGTCCAAAGTCAGACTAATCCTTGGATTTTCAGTTGGCTGAGATAATCAAGCCATTTTGAGTCAGATTTTCTGTTAATTGAAGTTTAAACATTTTAAGCAGACACACGTGGGCGGGCCAAACCACGTACCCACAATCCGTGCTGGAAGCTTTAAGCCAGCAAACGTTCTGATCATCTGTGCGTTGGTTACTCTCATTCTGCAGTCGGTAGTGAAGTTTTCACTCATTTCTCTCCATTAAGATCATTAGGAGCAGTCCCTCTTTAGCGTGCAAAAATATGCTGAGAAGATGAAGAAAAAATGAAAACGTCTCCGGCAAGTCATAAACTACTTCCCACACCTACTTAAAGTTTAAGGACTGCTTTAATACTCCATGTTTAATTGTTAATTGAGAATTTAAAAATCAAAAATGCCAACTTTGCCTTCGATGAGATGGAAAATTATGCTGCTGTAGAAGGTAACATAATGTAAAACAGCCAACATTACCAAGGCACACAAATGTTTTTGGTATGTAAAATTGCTTTGTAAAATATTTGCTCCATCTGCTGAAAGCGGCAAAGACAATTTTCCCTTGATAGCTAATGGCCCATTTCGGCTGTGTGGCAAGTGATTCGCTGCGGTGGCGGCTCTCATTAAACAGAATGGTGAAAATACGGTATATAATTCCATACTTATGTAGCATTATCCACTCGCTGCTTCTCGAGGAGTCTGTCCCTCATTATCTAGGCCTCCACCTTGTACCAACATGCAGGCCTAGCAGTTGATTTGACTTGAGAAGCGTTTTGTCCAACTGAGGCACATATGCTGTGCCTCCATTCCAAAGCTCAGCACAACTGCTTCGCCCCCGACCAGAGACACTGGAGAGGTTCGTTCCCTTTCAACTTTGCAGCACCGAAACTGCTGTTTCTTTTCCCCCTCCTCACAGGGGGCCGTGGTTTTCTTTCTGGGCACACCCTGTCGCGCTGCATGCTGGGGTTTCAATACATAAAGATTAAGCGTTTCTTGAAATTCTTAATTGAACTCCCGCACATACACAAAAGCAGGAAACGTGTCCCCCCAGGGCCAAAACTGCTGTCACGAAAGCCCCACAAACACTGCCCTTGGTTGGTTCCTGGTGCACGTGGCAGTCTGTGATCTCTGTCTTCAAAGGAGTTGTTTACACTACACCCCGAATTCCTTCAACATCTGCTAGAGGAACAATTAAAAATAAATAATCCAGGGTGGTTTAAAAAAAGAAGAATATGTTCATGGTTTAGAAATAATATTGAAAAGTAGTTACAGCTGCAAGTGGCAGATTTTTTAAAAATATTTTTAATGTTGGAAAATGGGTTTGAAGGGAATTGTACGAACTATGAATGACATCAAATAAACACAGATGACAGTTTTAAAGATTATGCAGTCTTTTAAGGCAGAAACCAGGCCGTTTAAAAATCAACTGTAAGGTGGAAGTAGCCATAATTATTATTACTGGTAATATATTGGTAATAGGTCTCTTTCTTACCAGTTGGAGAAATATCGTCGGTTGAGAGAAAAGCTCTTTAACTGGCAACTGAAAACAGAAGAAAGCGCGTGTGCCTTTTGGACTTTGATTTTTTTCATTCAAGTATAGAGGAGAGGAGTGAATTTGTGGGATGAAATGAGAGACCATCAAGAGAGTTTTTATTTTAATTTTATGCAAAAGGAGTGGGCAAGCATTTACTTCTCTTAATCAGAGCAGAGAGCCCTACCTCCTTTGGTATTTCCACAAGTACAGATGTATATACTCGAGGCCGATAGGAAAGCTTTGTGCAATTTAGTATTGTTTTCTTTCTGCAGACCATGCTGGTGAAAATACCAGGGTAATAAATCAGTGAATTCCAAAAGTGAGGATTTTTGTTGGATTTGGTACAGTGACAGGAGAGTCCGAGTCTTCTCAAGGGCATCCCTCTCTCACCCAGGGGCACTGAGGACAGACGACCAGAAGCAAATGGCGCAGTCGTAGACAGAGAGTAAAACTCATTCTGAATCTGTTCCAAATACCCGTGCCTGCTCTGTGGTTTTCAGCAAGGCAGATATTTCCAAAAGAACTCCAAGGGGGACTTCCTGGATGTGAAAACACTAACCAATTCTCGTTTCTCTCATCTTTTGCTTTATTCCTTCCTTCCACGCTGTTATTGCGAAAAACTGGCAGTTAAATTCAATTGATTCAAAATATTCCGGATCCATATGGCCGCCAACCCTGGAGCTGAGGCGGCGATAGCGCCTCACTGCTGTTCTCAAGCATTTGCCTCTCCCCTAGTCCCCAGATGGTGGGAGTAACATTTAAACCTCCTTTTCTCTGCCTTGTACAATAGACCTTGGCACCATTTCAACTGTTTACTCCGGTAATTAACAGCTCTGATACCACAACAATTACAACTCCTACGCTCTCACCACAATAATGCTATGAATTAGTGAGAGCTAATGGCTGGAAGGTAGAGTGTTTCCAGACTGTGAGATCTGTGCATTTTTAGAATAAAATAAAAGGTACAAACAGCACGCTTGCAGTAGACAATGATTACCTAGTAATTAGTTTACACAAAGCTTCCTATTTAATGGCAAAACGCTGTAATTAACGTGTGACAGAAAATCAAAGGGTACTTTGTAAGCATATGAAAAATTAACACTGCAGGCCCATAGCTTTATGTACTGATTAGAAGCATATTAAATCAATAGGACACACAAACCAACAGCTTGTGTAGCTGGTTATTATAGGTCCTCGGAAGGGGGACCCGGCTTTCATTTACTTGGGGAGGCAATTTTCCTTCTCCTGTCATCTTCCTCAGGCACAGGCAAGCACCTCAAACTCAACCCTGGCAGCTTTGTGAAAATAACCATTGAACTGGAAGAAAACATTCTAAGTCATTCTCAGAGATAAGGAAAAATATGTAAATGATTAAAGCTTTCCAACAATTGTGGTGACGTGCTGCTACACTAATTAGAAAAGACACCAACTGGAACCAGAAAATGAAGCAACTGGGTCTCAATCTCGTGGTCAGAATAAGCTCCACTTTATCAGGTCACTGCCTCTCTCTTCGACATGTGGAAGATTAAAATAACTGGAATTATCTTTTATTTTGAAGTGATGGGAAACCAGGCTGCTGTCAAGGTTTATTCCTTTAAAGGCATTATTCGGTAAATCACTTGGGTGGGCACAATTGGGTCAATATCGCGTATCTTCGACAGCCACAATCCTATATAACGATAATTGATGCATAGAACAATGTTCTGGAAGGCTACAAGATGCAAAAAGAACTTCTGAATCACCAGAGGAAGATTTAATTGTGCATTCTTGTTCAACGTTACCTGCAATTTAATTGTAATACAGTTTTATGGTAATATTAATAATAACAGGTAGCATTTCTTGAAGGCTTATTGTGTGCTGAGTACATTGCTAGCCAATTCACAGGGGTATCTTATTTAATTGTCACCCCCTCCCTCCCCCACAAGGCAGGTACTAATATTATCCCTCTTTACAGATGAAGAGGTAGAGACTTGGAGAGCAGAGTGATTTCCCATGGTTCCCCCCTAGTGACCTTGATGTGCCTGGGCTACAGAACCCCTGTGGAGCTAGACCACCTCCTGCTTATCCTGAATGTTCAATTATTCAGACTAGCCTATTCCAACACTCATTCAGCTTAAGAGGGAATTTACCAGGTCAAGCTGGAACAGGAGACTAAAAAACAAAACAAAAAACAAAAACGAAAAAACACAAACAAAATATGTGGTTGCTTATCCAAAAAACAAGGTTTTAAATGCCCACTATGTTTTTAATGCTACATTTGATCTTGAAGTTTGGCTGCCCTAAGCTTTGTGAGAATTTATACGCTTACTAAAATGATCATGTTCATGTATTAAGTTGAGGAAGGCATTGAAAGCCACCCCCAGGAACAATCAAAGGGCATATCTAAAACTCACTCTCATCACCCGAGAACATCTGCAGGTGTGTGAGGCAGTTGAGTTACAAAAGCTTTAAACCCCGGGGACTGCCCAGGAGGGCTTGGGCTCTTCTGCAGCTCTCAGGTATGTGCCCTCTGAACTCCCTGCCTGCTGCCTTTCAGGGAAAATGACAGCAGCTTCCTTGTCAGCCAGGAAAGGAGAGAAATTCCAGCACAATGGCTACTGTGTTCCAGGGATGTTGGTGTTTCCCATGTCTCTGTAGAACGCAGAAAACTGCCCATCGGGCAGTGGGTCACAACGGCAGGGATTGGGGGGCGGGGTGTGGAGGTAAACACTGCTCCAGGATTTTCAAACAAGGAGTCTTTTCTAAAAGGTCTCAGCTTGGTGTGGCAAGAACACTGCGCCAGAGGAGTGGCTGTGGGTTCCAAGCTAGGCACCATCATTTATTAGCTACGTGAGCTTGGGCAAGTTACTTAACTACCTACGCATCAGTTTCTCCATCTGTAAACAGAATAAAAATAATTATCAAAGTGGTGTGGAAGTAAATGAGTAGAAATCTCAGGGTTTTTATGAGATTGAATGAAGCAATTCACATAAAGTGCCGAGAGGCCTGGCACCCCCAGCTATTCTACAATGCTAATAATTATTATTATTGTTATTGTTACTATTGAGAAATACAGGGAAACATCAAGACCTTAACAGTGTAAATTTATAGAATCTAAGAAAATGCCTAATCTCATGTGTAGACCAATATTCTGGCAGATACTAAATACATAATCTCGGAGGTCAAGGTTTTAATATATAAAAATAAACAATAAAAAATAAATAATCATATGTAGTTTAATGATTAGGGAAAATGATTACCCTAGATTTTTTCTTTACCTAGAAAACCTGGATTTTTCTCTTAATATCAAGATGTTGTGTTTTTGATATAAAAGACAAATAATAGGGGCTCCAGGGTGGCTTAGTCATTTAAGGGCCCGACTCCTGATTTGGGCTCAGGTCATGATCTCACGGTTCGTGAGTTCAAGCCCTGCATCGGGCTCTGCACTGACAGTGTGGAGCCTGCTTGGGATTCTCTGTCTACCTCTCTCTTTGCCCCTCCCCTGCTCTCAATCTCTGTCCCTGTCTCTGTCTCTCTTTCTCTGTCTCTCTGTCTCTGTCTCTGTCTCTCTCTCTCAAAACAAGTAAATAAACTTTAAAAAACATACATTAAAAAAAGGCAAATAATAAATAAGGATGTGAAAAAAGTATCCCTTTCTAGTAACCAACTAAGAGCAATTAGAGGATGCATTTGACATCTAAGAAATGCAAACAGTTCATAATAATCCAGTGCTGGTAAGGTTGTGGCACAACTAGTATACTTATTCTCTGCTAGTAGCCTTGGAAATTGGCACGACCTTCTTAGAAAGTAATGTGGCAGTGTGTAACAAGAGCCATGAAGTATTCTACTCCCGAGTCTTTCTCTGAAGGAAATGGAAGTAATTCAGCAGAAGAATTGTATATAAATTGTCTATAAAAAGAAATGTATATAAAAACCAAAAATAAAAACAAATTTTTACTTCCTCCTCATTCTTCCTCCCCTCCTCCCACCACTATAAAAAAAAAAGTTGGAAATAGCCTAAATTTCCAACTTAGTTGAATGGTTTAATACATTAGAGTAAATCAATATGAGGGAATATTATACAGCCATCAATTGTGACTGCTACCTGTAAACGCAGAGGATGTTTAGGATCTGATGTTTCAATAGCATATATGCTCTTATTGTAGCTATAAGAAATAAACGTAGCACACTTGAAAATTAATACACAAAAATGAAAACAACTGGGAAAAGTGATTATGTACTTATTTGGTTAAATATTTCTTTAATCTTTTAGCTTTTCTAAAAAAATTGTGTGGTTGCAGGGTAATGGTTCTTTGGGATCACCTAGTATACCTACTAAATTCCACATAAGCACTAAGCTCAGCCATCCTACAGCAGCTCCTAAGACCCAGCCACAACAGGGTCTTAGTGGATGGATGTCTTCACTATAGAGACACAGAGTTCTTTTTTTTTTTTTTTAACGTGTTTTAAATTTATTTTTGAGAGACAGAGACAGAGCACAAGTGGGGGAGAGGTAGAGAGAGAGGGAGACACAGAATCCGAAGCAAGCTCCAGGCTCTGAGCTGTCAGCACAGAGCCAGACATGGGGCTCAAACCCACGAACCGGGAGGTCGTAACCTGAGCCCAAGTCGAACACTTAACCAACTGAGCCACCCAGGCGCCCTGAGACACAGAGTTCGAAGGCACTGACTAGGTAGGTGATGGTTCTCCTCTGTCATTTTGTTTGCTTAGTTCTACAAGGACGCAAAATAACTGCTGTGGTTTATTCTACTTTTTCTAGATGTGGATGCCTTGAATTCATAGTTTTAATATATTTTTTTTTATTTTTTAAACGTTTATTTATTTTTGAGACAGAGAGAGACAGAGCATGAACGGGGGAGGGGCAGAAAGAGAGGGAGACACAGAATCCGAAGCAGGCTCCAGGCTCTGAGCCGTCAGCCCAGAGCCCGACGCAGGGCTCGAACCCACAGAGCGCGAGATCGTGACCTGAGC
The DNA here is from genome assembly GCF_018350195.1 of Panthera tigris. Taxonomy (NCBI): domain Eukaryota; kingdom Metazoa; phylum Chordata; class Mammalia; order Carnivora; family Felidae; genus Panthera; species Panthera tigris. The sequence continues at coordinate 37,913,690 of NC_056665.1, forward strand.
TGAAGTCGGACGCTCAACCGACTGAACCACCCAGGCGCCCCAGTTTTAATATTTTAAAATATAGATTGTTTTCCTTGGTGATCCCCAAATTAATTTCAGATGTGTAACAAAGTCCACAAAAGTACAAGTGAACATAAAACTGCTCTGGCATAGGGCTAAACGGGCAATATTATGTAGTAGCAGTCAAAAACCAGTTCAATTTCCTTTCCCCCCTTCCTCTTATAAGTGGTAAAAGTCCTCAGCACCCTGTACTGTCCTTCCAGGGAAACAGAGGTCCAAAGAAGGGCTGCACAGAGAAATCCAAAAGTAAACTGGCTTCTTTCTTTCCACGGAGAAACTGTCCTATAAAGATCTTTTCTTGCAAAGCAGCCTCCCCAGTAGTATCACTTGCTACCAAGCCCAGGAATGAGGGAGGGAAGATTTACCCTTGAAAAAGGAAAGAAAGACAAAGCCACGAGAAGGACCAGTACCACAGCAGATGTCTACCTGGGTCTCCCTACACTGTCTTAGGTGAGAGTGGCCAGGAAGGCTTTTTTCCCCTACAAGTGTGCCTTTCTTTGTGTACGCCTTTATTCCCGCTAAGTGAAAAGAGATGCCCCCAACTGGGGAGTGGGGTGTTTGGAGTGTGTGCAAGTATGTGGATTCATTAAACCTTGACAAACATTGAGTGAGTGAGTTTACTGGGACCTGTTGGGGGAAGGAGGTTTTGTTAACCGATAGGATGAAGAAAGCGATGTTGATACCAAACCACCATGAGAAAAAATGAGACTTGTGTTCTGTTTCCACCGTGGCCACCATGTAACGTTGTGCTTTCCCTCAAATCACCTACGTGTCTACACTTATTTTTTGGTAATGTGACTACAGTTTTTTCCAGCATTTGTTGACTCCATGTCTTTGTTTCAAGCCTCAATTGCAACCAAATAACTCTGGTTCTAAATTAGATAAGTAGAAAAAAAAAAAGACGAATTTTGTATTAGCTCCTTGAGTCCACACTGAATCATGCCTACATCTAAAACCAATATCTGTATAAGATGCAAGAGAATCTCAAATCAGTTCAAACTCCCATAAACAGCACTGTTTTTAATCTGTTGCCTACAACATACCAATGAGAAAAATCACAGTATCGTGTCATAAGCTGCTATGCAAATGATGGCATTTGTAAGTATTAACATAATTTAGTGCTTACAGTCATATTCTCATTTCTAATAATTCTCCCAGAATGGAGTCTTTCTCTGGACTCTTAGCCTGCAGGATAGTCTTTCATCAAGAAGCTGAAATTTTTAATAACCTGCCAGCATATGTTTTGTATGTGCCAGGCAAGGCTTGATGACACAACATCTTCATTATCAAAAGAAACAGGTCTACAAACTGTAATAGGACATTAAAACATGTCTGTGCTCATAAAGTAATGCTTTGATGTCTAAGCGTGCACCATTACCATGGTCTTCTGGAACAAAGGATAATTCTAATCCTAAATTCTCAATAGCGCCCTCAGTGAAGATTGCAATTCACTTCCACCCTGAATACAATTTCACTTTGAAGGCAAAAGGAGGTCCATAGTCTCCTACACACACACACACACACACACACACACACACACACACAAGTTTTCCCGAACTGCTTTATTTTTTATTTTTAGTTTTGGCTTCTGACTACATACTAGCTAAGCACAGTTCCTCACCATACAAAAAGATTTCTGCTGAATACTTATTTTTTCCTTGTTAAGTTAAAAAAATGATTTAGATAATTAATTATTCAAGAGTTTCACATTTAATAATATTAACACTAACGCTGAATGTATTTGGTGACAATTTTAAATGGTGTAGTTTAAAATCATTGAAATTAAATAATGTGTAGTCGGACTTTTAAGTGCAATTTGGCCACATGTCATTATTCTAACTATTTTTTCAAAATTAAAGTCAAACATTTTAAATTTATCATAGTCGAGTATCAGGGAATTCTTTAAAAATTATTAGTTTGAAATATCGAGACCAGCAAATACTTTGCACACTAACATTTTTGATTTTTTTAATAAAAAAGTCATATTTTCATGGTTTAATCTCAGCAGCTTTGCCTTTAAAAAGAATATTCTATACAATAGGAAATAAAATCCAGTTTAAAGAGAACACAAGAGAAATCTCTATGGGCCTCAAAATTAAATACATTTTCCTTGTTTTATTTTTTTTTTCTAGAAGAGTAATTCACTTTAGTATCCTTTAAATAATATGTAAAAAGCTGGCCCTGACAGGTACTGCATTTAGTCCATTCACTGATGGAGGGAGAAGAAAAGCCCAGAATAGATCATGGGGAGAACAGGAACATTTGTCAAAGGGAACTCTCTCTTCTGACTGTTCTCTGGATTTATTCGTCATTTCACTTCTGCAAGAATAATGTGGTTCTCTCTTGTGTGCCCCTCCCTTTTCGTCACTTGTGTGTCTTGATTCATAAACTGCTGGAGTGGGATGCTCAAAGCAGATGCAACTCACTGCCCAGCCCACTGCTATGTACTTCAGCAGGGAAGGAATCGGTTAAGAGAATTTGTACCCGAATTTTCCTCATTCATTATGCTTTTGTCAGTAGGTCAGTGAAAACAGAGATTTGAAATTAAGAGAAGCCAGGCAAAGGGCACCTGGGTGGCTCAGTCAGATGAGCACCCGACTTTGGCTCAGGTCATGATCTCAAGGGTTATGAGTTTGGGCCCTGCATCAGGCTTGCTGCTGTCAGCACAGAGCCTGCTTCGGATTTTCAGTCCCCTCCCCGCCTCTCTGCCCCTTTCCCACTTGCACTGTCTCTCAAAAATAAATAAATCTTAAAAATATATATATATAGAGAGAGAAACCAGGCAAGACTAGGCCCCTGGATGCAAGGTGAGGCAGCTTTTAGAATGGTGGATTGAAGGGGTGCCTGGGTGGCTCAGTCAGTTGAGTGTCGAACTTCGGCGCAGGTCATGATCTCTTGGTTAGTGAGTCTGAGGCCCGCATTGGCCTCTGTGCTGACAGCTCGGAGCCTGGAGCCTGCTTTGGATTCCTACCCTCTCCCCCACTTGTGCTCTGTCTCTCTCAAAAATAAATAAACATTAAAAAACAAAAAAGAATGGTGGGTTGAATTTGTATATTGAGCCATTAAAATGACTTTAATTATTAAGTAAGTTTGGAACAGACTAAGAAGTTGTACAATTCATCCTTCCACCAGTATACATGGAAAAATCTCTACACGTCCACTCATACACTAAGGCTTCGTACCTAGTATTTAGTTTTGGCTGGGAGGTTTTCTGGCTGGGATGTAGTATTTTCTCGACATCTCATAGGGACCAGCAGTTACATAAATTTCCTTGAATTGGCTTCTAAACCATATAACTGCTGACAGAATGCTTTTCTATGTCAGCTTCCAGGTGACAACCGTTCGCTAATAGAATTTCTCTCTCATAATAAAATACAGCCAGCTTAACAACAACAGTTGTTAGAAGCATCTGATCAAGACCCACTTAGACCAAATGATGGGATTTGTCATGTTATTTGAATATGGTAAAAAAAAAATTACTCCCTGATTATCATAATCAACTTGAAGACATGACTGAAGACTCTTAGGGCCCAAAGAAGACATGTTTAAAATCACCTAATCATATAGCCTGCCAGTTATATGGAATGAATAAGTCATTGGGATGAAAGTGACAGCATAGGGAATACGGCCAATGGTATTGTCATAGCATTGTGTGGTGACAGATGGCAGCTCCACCTGTGGTGAGCACCACGTGACATATAGAGTTGTTGAGTCACCGTGTTGCACAACTGAAGCTAGTGTGACATTGTGTGTTAACTCTACTTAAATTTTTGAAGATTTTTTTTAAAAGTCAGAAAAAATATTAAAATAACTTGATCCATCCCAGTCACTGTGTGCATAAGGACGAAGGCCCAAGAAAGTCAGAAGGACTCGCCTGAGGTCTCACTGCTGATTGGTGACCCAGCTAAGTCTAGAAGAAAGTGCTTTCATCTCCCAGCTGAGCCTTTGCTTCATCTCCTAACGGTTCACAGACACTGTGGGTTTATGTCACCATTGAACACTCACTTGTGCCCATTTCTTGCTCCAGTCTTCGTGGCCATATCTGCTGCTCTCCTTTAGGAACCACTTGTAGTGCTTTAGGTGGGAAGGAATGTCACAAAACGCAGTCCCATTTCCTCCAAACTCATAGTCCATTTTAAAGAGCCAGCGTTGGATTTCCAGGTGATCTATGACCAGCTGACTCAGCTGTTCTATCATCTGTGGGGCCCAAGACACAGCAACATTTAGTATCGCTAGCTTCCTAGATGCCTTCGTATCGCATTAACTTAGTTGTATCTTCAAATGACCTGTTCGTTTGGTTATCTTCTAATTATTAAGACAGATTAGAAGTTTTAAGTGGTGTATCTATGAGGTGAAGAAACCACTAGCCAGGAGGGACGAAAGGCATGTTTAAAAGTATAGTCTTAGTTACGAGAAATTCTGAAATTATCATTTTGCTGTCTTTTGAAGGCAAAAGAAAGAATCTCTGAATATCTGTAATTGAATCTTGGTATTGTTTTGTTTCTTTTTTAGAGCATGATGTGTTTACTTACTGATTCTTCAAATGATTTTTTTTATAGTTTCAAGACCATAAAGAGTTATAGTCTTGAAAACTTTAACTGTTTCGAGCTTTGCTGAGTTTTTAAATGTTGTAACCTATAAACATTTAATTTTTCCCTCATTAACATACACGAAATACATTTGTTTGGATAGTCAACTGGCCAAGTATGTCATATGTATTATGTGAACAAGACAGGTCAAGGAGATAAAACATTCATAAAACAACTACATTCTATTTGAGACAGTATTCTCTTGAGAACAGGGCTCAGTCCCATGGAAAGGGAAGGGATAGGAGTTCAAGTTTTAATATCACAATGACAGTAATATTTAGCATTACTGAACTCTTTGTAGGAGCCAGGCCTTTGGCTAGGTTCTTTACATGATTTTTCTCACGTAATACTCAAAAATGAAGCAGGCACCATTATTAGTTCCGTTTTATATATGAATAACCGAGATTCAGTTAATTTAAATAACTTGCCCATGATCACATGGTGTTAAGTGGCAGAGCAGGGACTCCACCTGGATGCTCTGACCCCAGCACCTAAGCTCATTCCCTCTCCGCCATGCTGCCTACTTCAGCCTGCAGAGAGGTGGAGGAGGGGGGTGAGGCGGAGAAAGAAGTCAGAAGAGGAGCAAGAGAAGCAATTTTCCTTGCAGTCAATAAGCCATTTGGAATAAATTTGAATCAGACAGAAGTCTATAGCCCAGATTGCCTGATTATAAGTAATACTGTAGAAGTAGAGCCTTGGAGAAAAATAACCCATTAGATCACAAAATGACTTTTTGTCTGGTCTTCCCATCAGATGTTCTGGTCTGTATTTCTCAGAAAGAAACAAAAACAGTTCTAAGCATTCTCTCTCTTGAGCTCTCTTGACTATGGTCTTCTGTCCATAGAGAGGTCTCTGTGACACTCTTATTGTCTTCTCTTTGGACGAGATTGGCTTACCAAATGGATTTTTGAATTTTGGTTTTTCTAACCAAAGGGTGTGAAAGGGCTCAAGATCATATTCTGCTAAAGTCTGGAGCAAGAAGATTAAAATTATTTTGATTAAAGACACAATCTGTTCTCTGTGTTGTGTCTTTTCAGCAAGTCTTCCTGGGGATGTTACACTACACAGCAGTATGGAAGTGATCTCAAAATGGGCATACTTGGGATCCCCGGAAGCCCCATGCAACCATGGGGTATTCGATTAGGGTGGAAATGGAATTGTCTTAGCTCCCTAATTATCAAGTAGTGTCTGTAGATAATTTGGTGTTTAAATGACAAGTACTCTTGTCTGCATACCATATGGCTACGAGCATAGCCTAGAAGGTTTTGTAATGTGCCTTCCAGAGTGACATCCTTTCTTTCTCTAATGTTGTGTTGAGAAGATAGATTCTGTATTATATCATACTTTGCTGCATCATGATCACACTTGACAGAAGTATAAATGGTCTTTGGTTGTTAATATCTGATGAAATTCTTTTGCTAGCAAGGAAAGGTGTTCACGGTTTTTTAGCGTGCTAGCCTGTATAGCCTTTTCCATTGTATGCTTGGATATATTGTATATTTGGAGGTTTCAACTACTAACAGAATTATTATCTGTTTCTTCCAAATCCTATTATTTGTTGCTTCTGAGAATCCTATAAATGGGTGTCTGTTGATGGATCCCCTACAGTAATGAAAAGGATCAATAGTATTGTAAAGACTGCACCACTCGAAAGAATTATGTGCTATCTTTAAGTGAAAATTGAACAGTGCTTTAAAATAGCATTGCCATTTTTGATTATTTAACCAAAGCTGTCAATATTTTATATGGAGCACGTGTCAGAAAGAGAACTTGCATGGTTACTTTATGGATCAAAACAGGAAATGCTCACTGCGCTCGTGCTAGATTTAAAAAATAAACAGATAAATTACTTCATCATAAACCAGATGACTTTATGCTATTTCCAAACATTTATCAATTTTCTATTTGAGCCTATCTCTTCAAAAGAGGTAATATATTTCTTAATTGCCATTCATTTTATACTGGTGTAGAGCAGAAGTGGAAAAATGTGTATTGCTAAAATCCAGCTGATAGTCGGGAATATTTATTCACCTAAATTAAAATAATCACAGCTTTCTTTCACTGGCTTTAAGTTTATGGTGTACATCGGTAAAAAGTCAGTGTTACTGATTCATCACCATCTGCAAATTCAAATCGCTGACACAGATAGATTAGGTAGGGCAGCCACTATCTGGAAAAATCTCAATGGAGCACTTTAATTCCTGATGACCTCAGACATACGTTTTCAAACAAGTGGAGTAGAAGTCAGTGATAACTTGGTTTATTGTGAAACAATTTGCACATGCCATAGGTTGCATGACGCATCCCTGAAATCCACTTTGTCTACGACGAGGTGTTTAATCCTGCTTCTGAATAACGGCACGAGAGGGAAGTTTTACTGCATTCCACAATCAACATATAAAGTTCTAAAATATTTCCTAGCCAAGATTGCCTGAGTTCTCGTCAGTGGAGATGAACGCAAGACTTAATACAAGTACCGCACATACATTTTAAAGCTTTGAAGACTGTTTAATGTAATGTACACGTGTAAAATTATATAGTCTTAAGGTGCATTTCACTTGTATCCAGTCTCTGAGCAGAGTATTCTACTGGGAAGCAGAGTCAAGCAATCCACTTTGTTACCTTCAAATTCCAGTGGAGACTAATGACAGTGAAAGGGACACACCAATTCAGGGGAGTCTCTCTCTCACTCTTATTAAAACTGCCTGTACTTTTTCCAGATTTGGCTGTGTTTAAGAGCAACTTCCTTCCTTAGCCCATGTATTGCCCAAGAACACTCTAGCAAGACTGAAACCTTTTAGGGCAACTTAATAAGCTAACAATACCTTCAAACTAATCTCTGAGAAGTATGATTTGTTGAAAGGCTTGACTTTGGGGCTCAGCAGCGATGACGTACAGAACGTGATGATCAAGTGACTGAAGGAAGGAGGATCCCTAAATACTGTTCCTCACAAACTGCCTCATTGTGCATAGTTATTTAGTTTCCCAAGAAGTGGGTGCCTGGGATAGTTGTGACCGGCTGGGAGTAATGGTCAAGAGACGTACTGAAACAGAGGTTGGGAAATGTTAACAGCCATTTGCCTTTTTATTTTCCTTATTGTGAAAAAAAATAGCAGTTAAATGGGAGAGAACACCTGCCAGAGCTAACTTAAAGATCATTTCTGGTGACTAATATTAGAGTTCTCCAAATAGTTAGGAGGTCTGCTGGAGGAGTGCCTAGCCAGAGACCTGGCCCAAAGCAAAAACGCAGAAGCAGATAGTTTTTTCTCGGACCCATTTCCTGTCCTTTTTCTGGGATTTTTCTCCTACTCCCTTGATGGCCCCTTCCTGTGGAGCTACAGGATTGTTTTACAGAGCCAAGGATGTCTGTAGCCCTCTGTTGTAGGCCCTCTACAGCCTGACTCAGCAGAAGGGCTCACTTGCTGGGGTTTTCCAAACCTGCCCTTTTTCACCAAAACTGACTCTCACATTTCTTAAGGGTCCTGCTCAATGACTGGCTAGCTAACGTGATGATGAGCTAACTAATCCATGTTAGGGCGGTAAATACTGGTAGCAGATTCGTACATCAACAGGGCCTTCGATGGCTTCATCCAAATGAGTAAATATCTTGACAATCCCAGCAATTTCTGCAAGGCCAATAGGAAGATATTTTGAAACAGGAAGGCCTAAAGCAGATCCCATCAAATAACTTAAGCATTCCACATATTCTTCATTGTCTAGGGCTGGCTCCAGAAGACCCGAAGCTCCCACAAGGTCAGGAAGGTATGGAATATTTGAACAGAGCCTCGCTCGTCCACCCACATACCTGCTGGTGACGATAGATGCCATACACTGCAGGAGGGACTGGCACATTGACGCTGTCAAAGACCAGTTTACTTCCAGATTTGCTGCTGTAGAGATGAGCCAGTTCAGGCTCTGGACCCAGGATGGGGATGCCTAACATATCCGCCACGGCCAAATCATCTCTGTGGAGGAACCCGCCGACAATATAGGCCTCTTTTCCTTGGATGAGATTTTTTATTCTTTTGATCGCCTTGGGACTGTACATCAGGTAAGTGGCCAGGCACATATGATGCTTCTGGGGGGGGGGGGGGAAGGGGAGACCATATCATTCTTGTTGAAAGGTGTTCTTTTTCTAGTCCATATGCTTCATTTATAATGTTGCACACAATAAATGCATTATTAATAGCAGGCTGGGTTATGACCTATCCTGTTGTTTAGCAGTTTAAATTGATAAAAGCTGTTGGGGTGAGGCTCCATAATCGCTCACATCTTTAGTGTGTTGGAAATAGGCTCACTGGGAATAGAACTAATTACTACACATCTGTATTTATTTGATCCACGTGGAATTATCCTTCTGTCAGAAGGAAAAGAGGCTGGCGGCCTTTGGATAATAGTGATTCATCTCTGCAACACTTCTGGCATGGTTTAACACTAAAGCGTCTGGAAAATCAATACAAAAAGTGAAGAGAAAAGCTTTACAGTATGTATGCTTCACTATACAGGACTTCTAATCTGGCAACTCTTTAAAGGACTCGGAAGGAAAAGGGCACTTGATAGTCTCTTTCCAAAGTTCCGCCACCAAGTCCGTTTTAGGAAATAGGTACTTTTATAATGTTTATCGTGTTTCTTAGCCAACACTCTGGAGAGGATTCATGGACGGAAGATATGTGAAAATTTCAGCAAGACTTAAATTTTATCTTCCAATGGAAAACTCTTTTTGTTTTAATTTTGACTATTTAGACCCAGCTCAGCAATACCTGTGACTGCTCATTTAATTAAGTAAATAATTTTGGCATGTCTAAAAGGGGTCGAGGACAGAGCCAGACGGTCAGCACGTACCAAAGCATTCAAGGATTGGGGACAGAAATGAGCACAGCCAATGGATAGCTAATACGAGGCAGAGGAGGACCATAAAGGGTTACAGAGGGCTGTGAGGCATGGAGGAGGGAGCAGAGGCCATGTGCTGATGGGGACAGCTGAGAAGGCAGATTATTCATTCTCCTTGGACCTCAGTTTCCTCATCTGTAAAATGAGTATAATAATAGTACCCATCTCCTAGGGATGCTGTAAGGATTCAATGAGATAATGCATGTAAAGCACTTATAATAGTGCCTTGGACATAATAAGCACTTAGTGAATGTTAGCTAGTATTATTGTTATGTAAAAGGTTAGGATTGAGGTGAATTTTCAGGGATGAGTAGGATTTTATCAGGTGAGGATGGGCACGGGAAAGACATTAGCCAAGGATGGAATATGAGAACCCCAGATTGTGTTCACTTCCTCTACAGAGGAGGGCATCATGGCATGTGAGAAAGTGCTGGGGGCTTAGGAGTTCTGGCTGTGAATCTAGCTCTATCACTTGCAAGCTACCTGAACTCAGGCACGTGACTAATACTCCCACTGCCTAAGTTTCTCCATCTGTTCAGTGGAAATAAAAATACCCATTTGCTGGCTTTTTCTAAGGTTAAAATGAGATCATGAATGTAAAGCACTTGTTATAATACCTGGCATTGAGTTGATATTCAGTAAATGGTAGTAATTGTTGTTATTAAATGGTAGTAATTAAAATAAAGTCATTAAAATGCCATGCAAATTATATAATACAAGGTGCCAGAGTCTTAAGGGAGTTAAGGGATTTTGTAGACTCGCACCTACTTCTCCAGTTGTCATCCACATTATCTACTCAACACGTGGAGAAATGCTAAGCAAATGCAAATGTCTCTGGGAATGTTAGCGGCACTGGTTCACAAACTATTTAGAAAGTGTAACTGATATCATGTCATCTGCAAAAAGTGAAAGCTTGACTTCATCTTTGCCAATTTTGATGCCTTTGATTTCCTTTTGTTGTCTGATTGCTGATGCTAGAACTTCCAGCACTATATTAAACAGCAGCGGTGACAGTGGGCATCCCTGTCGTGTTCCTGATCTCAGGGAAAAAGGTCTCAGTTTTTCCCCGTTGAGGATGATGTTAGCTGTGGGCTTTTCATAAATGGCCTTTATGATCTTTAAGTATGTTCCTTCTATCCCGACTTTCTCAAGGGTTTTTATTAAGAAAGGGTGCTGGATTTTGTCAAAGGCCTTTTCTGCATCGATTGACAGGATCATATGGTTCTTCTCTTTTTTTTTGTTAATGTGATGTATCACGTTGATCGATTTGCGAATGTTGAACCAGCCCTGCATCCCAGGAATGAATCCCACTTGATCATGGTGAATAATTCTTTTTATATGCTGTTGAATTCGATTTGCTAGTATCTTATTAAGAATTTTTGCATCCATATTCATCAGGGATATTGGCCTGTAGTTCTCTTTTTTTACTGGGTCTCTGTCTGATATTATACATGGAAAATCCAATAGACTCCACCAAAAGTCTGCTAGAACTGATACATGAATTCAGCAAAGTTGCAGGATACAAAATCAACGTGCAGAAATCAGTTGCATTCTTATACACTAACAATGAAGCAACAGAAAGACAAATGAAGAAACTGATCCCATTCACAATTGCACCAAGAAGCATAAAATACCTAGGAATAAATCTAACCAAAGATGTAAAAGATCTGTATGCTGAAAACTATAGAAAGCTTATGCAGGTAATTGAAGAAGATATAAAGAAATGGAAAGACATTCCCTGCTCATGGATTGGAAGAATAAATATTGTCAAAATGTCAATACTACCCAAAGCTATCTACACATTCAATGCAATCCCAATCAAAATTGCACCAGCATTCTTCTCGAAACTAGAACAAGCAATCCTAAAATTCATATGGAACCACAAAAGGCCCCGAATAGCCAAAGTAATTTTGAAGAAGAAGACCAAAAGCAGGAGGCATCACAAACCCAGACTTTAGCCTCTACTACAAAGCTGTCATCATCAAGACAGCATGGTATTGGCATAAAAACAGACACATAGACCAATGGAATAGAATAGAAACCCCAGAACTAGACCCACAAACGTATGGCCAACTCATCTTTGACAAAGCAGGAAAGAACATCCAATGGAAAAAAGACAGTCTCTTTAACAAATGGTGCTGGGAGAACTGGACAGCAACATGCAGAAGGCTGAAACTAGACCACTTTCTCACACCATTCACAAAAATAAACTCAAAATGGATAAAGGACCTGAATGTGAGACAGGAAACCATCAAAACCTTAGAGGAGAAAGCAGGAAAAGACCTCTCTGACCTCAGCCGTAGCAATCTCTTACTCGGCACATCCCCAAAGGCAAGGGAATTAAAAGCAAAAGTGAATTACTGGGACCTTATGAAGATAAAAAGCTTCTGCACAGCAAAGGAAACAACCAACAAAACTAAAAGGCAACCAACGGAATGGGAAAAGATATTTGCAAATGACACATCGGACAAAGGGCTAGTATCCAAAATCTATAAAGAGCTCATCAAACTCCACACCAGAAAAACAAATAACCCAGTGAAGAAATGGGCAGAAAACATGAATAGACACTTCTCTAAAGAAGACATCCGGATGGCCAACAGGCACATGAAAAGATGTTCAACGTCGCTCCTTATCAGGGAAATACAAATCAAAACCACACTCAGATACCACCTCACGCCAGTCAGAGTGGCCAAAATGAAGAAATCAGGAGACTATAGATGCTGGAGAGGATGTGGAGAAACAGGAACCCTCTTGCACTGTTGGTGGGAATGCAAATTGGTGCAGCCGCTCTGGAAAACAGTATGGAGGTTCCTCAGAAAATTAAAAATAGACCTACCCTATGACCCAGCAATAGCACTGCTAGGAATTTATCCAAGGGATACAGGAGTACTGATGCATAGGGGCACCTGTACCCCAATGTTTATAGCGGCACTCTCAACAATAGCCAAATTATGGAAAGAGCCTAAATGTCCATCAACTGATGAATGGATAAAGAAATTGTGGTTTATATACACAATGGAATACTACGTGGCAATGAGAAAAAATGAAATATGGCCTTTTGTAGCAACATGGATGGAACTGGAGAGTGTGATGCTAAGTGAAATAAGCCATACAGAGAAAGACAGATACCATATGGTTTCACTCTTATGTGGATCCTGAGAAACATAACAGAAACCCATGGGGGAGGGGAAGGAAAAAAAAAAAAAAAAGAGGTTAGAGTGGGAGAGAGCCAACGCATTAGAGACTGTTAAAAACTGAGAACAAACTGAGGGTTGATGGGGGGTGGGAGGGAGGGCAGGGTGGGAGGGAGGGCAGGGTGGGTGATGGGTATTGAGGAGGGCACCTTTTGGGATGAGCACTGGGTGTTGTATGGAAACCAATTTGACAGTAAATTTCATATATTAAAAAATAAAAAAAAATAAAATAAAATAAAATAAAATAATAAAATAAAAAACATTTCATTAAAAAAAAAAAAAAAAAAAAAAAAAAAAAAAAGAAAGTGTAACTGATAACTATGGGAGAGAGAGTGGGGAGAGCCCCTGGGTTTCAGTCCTGCCTGAATTTATAACTTGCAAGGTGATTTAGAAAACTCAACCTTTCTGAACCTCAGTCCCCGTATTCAAATGATGCATTGACTGAAGTCTCTAGAGTCTTTCCAGCTCTCAAATAACTTTTCCTTTATTATTTTTCTTAATGTTTATTTAAAAAAATTTTTTTTAATGTTTATTTATTTTTGAGACAGAGAGAGACAGAGATACAGTGAACAGGGGAGGGCAGAAAGAGAGGGAGACAGAATCTGAAGCAGGCTCCAGGTTCTGCACCCTGTGCACAGAGCCCGATGTGGGGCCTGAACCTACCAACCACGGGATCATAACCTGAGCTGAAGTCAGACGCCCAACCAACTGAGCCGCCCAGGTGCACCTATTTATTTATTTTGAGAGAGAGAGAGAGAGGGGGAGAGGAAGAGAGAGAGGAAGAGAGAATCCTAAGCTGACTCCATGTTCAGTGCAGAGTCCGATGTGCAGCTCGATCCCATGACTGTGAGATCATGACCTGAGCCGAAATCAAGAGTCAGATGTTTAACCGACAGAGCCACCCAGGTGCCCCTAACTTTCCCTTTAAAACCGGAGCTCTTCTGGGCTTACTATTTAGTGGGTACAGAATTGCTGCTTGAGAAGTTGATAAAGTTTTGCAAATGGATAATGCAATTGTTGCACAACAATGGGAATGTACTTGAAGTCACTGAACTGCACACCTAACATGATTAAAATGGTAAATTTTAGGGGCGCCTGGGTGGCTCAGTTGGTTAAGTGTCCAACTTTGGTTCAGGTCATGATCTCATGGTTTGCAAGTTCAAGCCCTGCATTGGACTCTCTGCTATGAGCACGGAGCCCACTTCAGATCCTCTGTTCCCCTCTCTCTTTCTGCCCCTCCCCAACTTGTGCTCTCACTCTCAGAAATAAATAAACATTTTACCATTCAACATGGTAAAATTTATGTTATGTATATTTTGCCCCCAATTAGGAAAAAAAAAAACAAAACACAGAGCTCCTCTGAGAAGAGGGCTTATATGATTTATACTATTAGGCCCTTCTTCCAGAGCAAGTGTTCTATTCTCTTAGATCTGTGCAATATGCTTTTCCTGCCGTAATTTAAATCCATTTTCTTTTTTCTTAAGTTTATTTATTTTGAGAGAGAGAGAGTGTGCATGTGTGTAAGTGAGTGGGGGAAGGGAAGGTGGGGGGTGGGGGTGAGAGAGAATCCCAAGCAGGCTCTGAGCTGTCAGAACAGAGCCCTACTCAGGGCTCCAACTCACAAACTGCTAGATTGTGACCTGAGCTGAAATCAAGAGTCTGACTCTTAAACGACTGAACCACCCAGGCGCCCCTAAATCTATTGTCAACACCTATTTCAAAGAATGCAATTCTAGGAAACCTAGTGTTCCACTGGGCAATGGCTGGTACCATCTCTTGAGTTTGTGTTTCCCATCTGGTTGATCACCCTCTTTCCTCCTTGTTTATCTCACCCCTCTCCTTTCCCTACAAATGATTCAGATGAGGAAATGTAAAAAAATTAAACATCTGGGGGAACCAGGGACACGAATCGTAATGTACATGGTGGGCTTTATAGGGCACCTAGAAGAGTGTTTCAAGGTGGCAGTGCTCACGATGTAAAGGTCACATGGTCAAAGCCTTTTGAGATTATTCTCTTGTTTGATCCATAGAACACTGTACCAATTAACAGCCCCTCTTTTGGAGATGAGGAAACCGAAGCTTGGGTAATCTGCCCAAAGCCACACAGCTAGTAAAGGGCAGAGGCAAGATTGAAACCTGGGTATTAGCACAATTTCGTGCTACCAGCTGCCGTAGCTTCTCCCATTCTATAGACTGAGTAGTGAAGGTCTGGTGAACTTATGAGGTGTGATGAGGGGTGGAGATGGAGCCATAGAATCTAACGTTAGAGCACCGGGTCACTTCCAGCCAAGCTGGATCTCTGTCTCCTCTAGGTTTGCTGATCTCTCTTGGCAAGTACTCGGCCTGACTCTGTTATAGTCAGTCATCTGTGGGCCTGCCTTATTCTTCAGGCAAGATGGTACCATAGTATTGTGTTCGATATGTGTTTAATAAAGATTTAAATATGAGCAAGTGATGGCACAGGGCACATTACTGACCGCGGGTCTTGGATGACCATTCAGAATAAATCAGTATCATCAGATCCAGGCAGGAGGTGAACACAGATGACAAAGATCTGAAATGTTCCTGATTCCAGGGGTGCCTGGGTGGCTCGGTCGGTTAAGCGTCCGACTTTGGCTCGGGTCATGATCTCACAGTTCATGGGTTCGAGCCCCGTGTCGGGCTCTGTGCTGACAGCTCACAGCCTGGACCCTGTTTCAGATTCTGTGTCTCCCTCTCTCTCTGTCCCTCCCCTGTTCATGCTCCGTCTCTCTGTCTCAAAAATAAATAAACGTTAAAAAAAATTTTTTTTTTTTAAATAAAATGTTCCTAATTCCATAGTGTTATAGCCACATTTAACTGATCACCACTAATTTTTTTTTTTTTTGACCTGAGACAAAAAGTAGTTGTTTGGGATGTCTTCATAAATATTAAAATGTTCAAAAATAGACATGATGACTTTACAACAGCACTTTTTTTTTTTTTGCCATTACAGCTTAAAGCATCGTATAGTAACTTGGAGAGATGTACAAACAGATTTTTGGCACGCTTTTAAAAAATCTCCTCAAAGCCATCCATTTGGATGAAAATCAGCACTGATCCAATCTCTCAAACCCATTAAAAGGAAATAAAGCCATAACTAAACATGAGCAAGAACTGATTTGAAAGTGAGAGCTTAATTTTTTGTATTTTAAAAAGTTGATTGCCTACCAGTGATTAATTACTCAAATAATTTAAATGTAAACTATGAGAAGTATTAAGTACTTAAAATATTCCCTACTTCTTTCTAGATGCAAACCCACAAAGATGCAAACCCACACTACGAATGTGACTCAGCACATCGGTTAGTGCCAACTGCCTATCTCTTGCTTAGAAGCTGAAGAGTGGTCTGCAGTGCATATGTCTCAGGTAACAACAGGATTGCAGAGCTGGGAAGGGCTTTGAAATGCCCTAGCCATCACCTGATTGTATGGACGAAGCTCAGAGGACCAGAAAGGTAAAGGGAGCTGCCCAAGCCACAGGGTCATCCAGGAACAAAGCAATCATTCCAGTTCCTGATACTGTTCTGGGGTCAGACACATTTTGGCTCACACTTTGAGCCCACCAGTAACTTTTGACCAGAACAGGAGACTTGGTTTCCTCAGCCATAGAAAGAGATTGGTCATTTCTGTCATGTTGCAGTGTTCTGAGGACCAAATGAGAAAATGTGTGCTAAGCATTTGATAAATATTAGTTATGCACTCACTTTCCTTCTCCCAAACTAGTGCTCCTTTCCTAGTCCATGCCCCTTCGATGTACATGGACATTTCAGATGTACAGGAACTCCTTATCAGCAGCTACCAGGCATTAGCTCCAGTTTCTGGCTGGATAAAATCAGGAAATGAACTACACACTAATGATGGTTTTGTCTTCCCTGCTTTCTAATGTCCACAGTGACCCTGCTATCGAGGCCAGGGGTTAGCTAGGAAGCACCAAACAATCCTTGCACTGATGGAGGATATTGGGTTCCTAATAGCATAGGTAAGTGGCAATGATTCGTCCCCTGTCTTTTCTCTTCACCCTGCCCCTGCCTTGCTGTCCTCTTCCACAGCCAAGCAGTGCCAATGAATCAGAGCTAGGCAAAGAGCTTTTGGGGGAACACTGAGGTATCCAGTTATGAAAAAATTAAATGTTCATCTTGGTAGAAGAGAGTAAATCCTGATGAAATATTATGGCAACCCTCCTCAGCCATAGCAGGCCTTTTTTGGGCAGGGAGGGGGTCAAATCATGGTGCATCTGAAGGGTTAATGGGTAGCAACAACACATAAATAGTAAAGCATGCCATCAGTTTCTTTGCCGATAAATAGAGCATTGACTTTGGCGCATCCCACTTGTGAGTGGAGACAGCTATATCTTTACCTGCAAATTCAGACCCTTAATTATACAAAAAAAAAAAAGTCCTCCTCAGAATTGTGTAGTCCATTAGGTGTTTAAAACGTTGGTTGTTTAACATAGTTTAAATTCTTGTTAAAACGTGGAGAAATTCATTTCAAGCCATCTCTTGGACTGCCTTATTCTAGAACACTGCCCTTGTGGCTCCATGAATTTCCCAAAAACTCTTGGGTAGGGATGGAGCTCCATCTAGAATTCATTCCATTCATTAAAAATCAGTACAAGTTACAAAATCTAAACCTTGTTCATTCTGAGCCCTGTGATATGGTAAATCAGGCCAGATTCCCTCCAGGAGACGGGCCCAGGGAGTAACAAGGAATAAGAGTGTGGAAATCAGAGAACAGGGGCCCTGGTCGAGCTCCTGTCCCTAACTAGCTTGGTGACCTTGGGTGGGCCCAGCCTGTCTCTGCCTTGGTGTCTGCACACAAAATTAAGACAAAGGAACTGTAGGTGTTATAAATTCACCCACTTGATGGTATCACCTATAACTGCAATTAGGTTTCAGCTGTAGAGAAACTGGGCAGGGGTAGCTCAACTAAGTCTGAAAGTTAAACTGGGATATTTATTTCCTACAGTCCAACTAGTAGTCTAATCAGTAAAGCTGTTAAACTTGCAATAATATTTCACTGATGTGTACCAGAGCGTTGCAAGTTATAAAATTTCCAATTTAATTTTACTGCATCCCTGAAGCCGTAGTAATTAGAAGACAAACTCACAGGGAAGATGTTTATAGCTTCAGGGGTGATAATTTTGAACCTGTCCTGCAGGTCACTTCTGTCCTCAAGGTTCCCCGATTTGACAGCTGCCTGTAGACTCAGGATTTTATTGTAATATAGCAGTAACTCGTCATTCATCTGATGGGAGCAGATGTAGATGACACTCACATTGGCATCTAGAAACAACAGGCACAATGTTAATTACTGGTGTAAAGGTAAATGACATTCTGAACTCCGGCATCGGATTGATGTTGCACAGTTTAAAATAAAGAGCATATCCAAAAGCCACATTGAAGTTAATTTAGATTGGCTTTGTACGGATTTTCGCAATTTAACTGGCTTTTTTTTTTTTTTTTGCCTTTTAGCATTTCTCTAAAGAACCGATAACACCGCCACCAAAAAAAAAAAAAAAAAAAATAGACACGATTCCTTCAGAAGGAGGGCTGTGAGATACCATGGAAGTGCACTTTCAAATAATACATAGGGATTTAGCCCCAGAACTACCATTAACATCAATGGGAATTGCATACCGCTTTAAAAATTTATCCCATTAACTTCAGTAAATTATAAAACAGAGCTATTAACTTTAGAAAGCTGATGAAGTTGCAATTTCTTATTCTGCCTGGACTTGGCAGGGCCAATTCAGGGAACGTCCTGTCCAAATAAATGGTTTGATTATGACCATGGCAATGATTATTTCAGGAAACCAACCTTTTCCCTGCTCCATTCCCAAAGAGGAGTATATTACTTAAATAGGACATCTAGTGATTCTTGGTTTAAAGAAAACACTGTCTTAATTTAACTGTTTTTCTTCTTGAGATGTGCTTATTATGTACATAGAAAGAAATCCTAATTAAATATCCCACCCAAATGGGATAGTTAGATGAGATTACCCACTCCAGGCTGCAGGGGTTTAAGATTTTAAGGAGCAGGGACAGGAAATCAGCAGCCAATGGAGTCCTTCATTCATTCATATAATAACTGGCTGATCAGTAGGGGCAGAGCACTTGGCTGGACATGGAGGGAAATAAGCCACTGAGAGGCTGCCCGTGAGGAGCAACCATTTCATGTGCGCAAACAGTCATCAAACATGGGGTGGAGAGCAGTGGGCACAGGGAAACTCCCAGACCAGGTGCTAAGGGAAGTTCAAGGGAGGGACTGCTGTAAAATGTTTCTTTGGTCAGGTAGGGCTCTGAGGGGATTTTAAGACTCCTCTGTTAAGTCTGGCAGAGTATATAGAACACAGAGTGACTAAATTCTAGCTCAGATGCCTAGGAATGCCGGGCACACCATTTATCCTTCCTAAGCATTGGTTTCTTCATCTCTAAAATGGAGAATAGAATCACCTGGGCATAGAGTTTTGAAGAGTATTAAATGAAAGAATATATATAAAGCATCTGGTGCCATATTCGGCACATGGTAGGTACTCAACAAACAGTAGCCATGTGCGAATCTGCCGCTCGGACCACTCTGACCAGGGCAAGCCAGCAGTGATTCTGCACCCCGCCCTCCACACTTGTGCTCCTTTAATCCATGCTTCGAGATTTAACATGATGTAGTATCCTCTGTGGTTTCATCCTATTGTTTCAAATCTATTGATCTTGTCTCTCCAAACTCTTTAAAGGCAAGGTGTATGCTCTTTCCTATATTCCCCCAAGCCTCGGTACCGAGTGGAGTACACAGAAGCCACTCAAGACATACTTGTGGCTTGACCAAAGGGATTTGGAAGACTGGAGAGATTTGGGAAGTAGAAAATCTTACACAACGGCCTGTGGGAGAAATCTTCCCTGTGGAGGAGTGTCCCCTGACCTGGCCCGGTGCTGAGCCCAGAGCAGGCACGCCATAAATGTAAATATTTAAGTGGGGTCCCTCTTTCATTTTGAAACCCAACTGCCACATAAACTCCAAAATAAATCAATTGAGGGAATAGTAGATAACTTGTATTCAGTTGCTGAATGATCAAATCATATCCCAATCTTGTGTTTTCAAGAAGGGACTGGTGTCTTATTAAACTAATGGCATGGTACAGCTCTTCTTCTGAAGGAATCATTGTATCTGCTTTTTTGGTGGTGGTTTTATCTTTTCTTTAGAGAAATGCTAAAATGCAAAAAAAAAAAAAAAAAAGCCAATTGCACTGTGAAGATCTGTACAAAACCAATCTAAATTAACCTCATTGTGGCTTTTGGGTGTGTTCTTTATTTGGTTTTAAAAACCAAACTAGTATCTTTTTAAAGTATTTTTTAAGAAAGACAAAAACAAACAATGAACGTAAAGATTCCGTAGCTGAAAAAACTAAATTTTTCTTGGGAAGAAATTTCTAGATTACAAATGACAACCAATCGTATTGCTAATCTCACCTTTCCTATGTATTTCTGGCAAAAGAATACGTATCACTAACGCTAATATATGATATTAGTATGGTTTGTGAATCTGCAAATGCTCAAAATTAATTGACAGGTAATTTTGGAAAGCAATTAATATGAAGACAAAGATTGCTTTGGTTGCTAGTCAATAGTCAATAAAAGCCACTCTCTTGCTTAACTCCTCTAGGAATTGAAAATACTAGCCATTGGGGTCTCCACCTGATACCCTGACTTCACAACCAATATCTGAATGACAGGTCTTACCAACCTGATCAGATCTCTTTGTTTCCCCTGAAGAAGCAAAAACGGGACACACTTTGCTAAGAATTAATGGAATAATAATTTTAAAAAAGATAATCATTTATTCTTACATAAAATTACTAATCTTCCTAGTTTCTTCATTTTTTCTTTAAATTTCACCAGCAGGTACTTTTTCTACCCTCTAACAACTGTTTCTAAACTTCCATTACTCCTCTTGAAGAGGGTTTAGGATCGAATCGCTATATCATGATGAGAGTGTACCAAAAAAAAGCATTTGGTTCATAGTATCTCAGAAGTGTTCATATTAGCAAAATTTTCCATCACAGGTAGGCATAGACTGAATTATTGAGTTATTTAAAATAGAAACCTAATACTTTCAAGTCTTTCAAATAATGAGACTCTTTTGTAAAGAAATTCTTTGGTGATGGTTTGTGCTATATATAGAAGGGTATATAAAAAGCTAGAGAAAAAATTAATGCAAATAAATTAGAGCAAAGTCTGCCCTCTGCTGCAGTTCAGTGGTTTCCACCCAGTCAGGTTTTTAGTTGAAATAGCTCAGCACTAACAAATCAATCTCAAGTCATTAAAAAAAAAATTTTTTGTAATACTGAAAAACAATATTAGTGCCTACATAATAGATTAAAGCAATTACACTATTATTATTTTAGGACACTGTAAATTTCTAGTACTGATGTATTTTTGTTACCAAATGGCATTTATAAAATAATAATGATGCTGAAATATATATGAATCATGTAAAGTATGTCATGCCAGGGAGCCAGCTAAGTTGGTCATTGATAATTTAAAATTCTTCCTTGTTCTGCTTAAATAAGGGCCGAAGCAGTTATATTTTCACAAAAACACAGAAGTTCTTATTTAGTAACTAATAAAAACCTAGTTTTTGTTTACCCTGAATTTTTGGCCAGTACCTCCTAAACCCATTCAGTATTAGTGCTTAGCCTTGGCAACCTTTATTCTTTAAGCCTCACTTAAACCCTAGCCTTGAATAGCACTGACCAAAGCCATGGCATTCTTGTATTCTTCTCTCCTGGCCCAGGTTGGTGTCTGATTTAGAAATGATCAAGCCAGTATCAGAACTTGACTTTTACAAAAATGTATCTTCAACTGGAGGTTTATATTTCTAAAAATTCCCTCCACGAGCATCTCCTTTCTTCTAATAACAAGATGATATATATTTAAATAAAAGCTTCTTTTAAAAGTCTATCTTCTCGTCCCTCTTAGTCTTATAATGAAAACAATGTTTTTCATTTCTGATACCACTTTCCACTTATTGCCCAGATAATAGAATAGACAGTATTGACACAAATGTAAAATGTTGGCTTCATTCACTGCCAGATTCAGTAAATGAAGAAGATTTGAGGCTATAGGGGAGAAATCCTTAGAATTTAGAAAAGCTACCCAACTAAATTAATTAAAAATGTCATTTTTTAACTCAAGTTGACTCCACTATAAATCTGTTCTTTAAAACAAAACATGTAATTGCCCTGCAAAGTAGATTAGAAATCCACACTTTTTCCTTGTAGGGGGGGGAAAAAAGCAAAAAAATAAACACTTTTATCAACATCCTCTGATAAACATTCCAAAGAGTCATTTGCGTGAAAGTATTTACTGTACCTAAGATGTCACACAGCCTCCCCAGCTGCATGTTCTGCTTTGTGTTGAAGTCGTCAATATTTTGTCGCACAGGCTGGGAATATCCTAAAAGACAAACAGGGTGTCGAAACGCAGAAAGAGCAAGTCAGTATGGCAAAATGGCACACTAGGATTTCCAAGTGTCACAGTCCACATTTCCAGGAAAGAATTTTCTCTGCAGCATCCTGCAGACACAGTCTAACTCCTGAGACTGAGATCCTTGCTTCTCAGGGGATTAAGCATTATTCTGGAAGATGTGCTAAGCAGCATATTCTGCAAGAGAAGAGTTCATATTTTTCAACACCAGCAAAATCACCGGGAATCAAGATCAGAAAAACATGAGGAAAATTTCTGATGTTTAACGTGAAGGTTCAAAACAACATTGAAGAAAATTATTGCTCAGGGTTTAAAACAAAAACAAAAACAAAACTATGTTGGCTCTTTTAACTTGTGCTTTCTGTGGAGCATTTTGAAGATGTGTCCCCAAAATCATTCTAAACTGATACACAGATTTCAGAGACACCCCTTGCTGTCAGGAATATGTGTTTAAGTAATTCTGAATACTTAAGAAATATACTTCTGCTCACTGGGTCAAAAGAAATTTGAACCTTTTAAAGGGCAATAAAGGGTAATGCAGTTACTTTGTCAGTACTAATAAAAGTCCTGTGGCTGGCCTTCATGTTCACTGGAAACAGAGCAGGAGAAAATTGCGTATGGATTACCGTTGTCCAAAAATCTTTCACAAAAGATGCAATGGAGGCAACACTTTGTGCTGGCATTTCAGGGGTTAAAAAAATAAGTGGCTCAAAACATGAACTTAAAAGGCGTGCGTACTCACAGGCAGGTATAATTGCTTATATGAAATTCAGCAACTGTAGGTGCAACTTTTTTTTTTTTTAAGTAAAATTGCTTTTCACATTTTGAAGAGATGCTTCAATGCCTCCTTGTGGTTAGTGAGCCCAAACACATGTTTCAAGTGAAGCTGCTATAGATAAAGTGATTTTA
The DNA here is from genome assembly GCF_018350195.1 of Panthera tigris. Classification (NCBI taxonomy): domain Eukaryota; kingdom Metazoa; phylum Chordata; class Mammalia; order Carnivora; family Felidae; genus Panthera; species Panthera tigris. Next base: position 37,936,831 of record NC_056665.1, read on the forward strand.
AATATTGCATCTTTGAGATGTGACACAGATTTCCTTTTCGGCATAAGGAAAACTATAGCAATTCAGGCAACAGGGCTTCAGATCAAATGCACTCTGATAATTGGCTCTTTGCTTTGATGTCAGTGTTTAAACACCAGACAATGTCTGGAAATTAAATGAGTTTACAATTCATCTTAAAGTCTCCCGTTTGCTTTATGCAGATGAACTTAAGAACTAAAGAGGCAGAAGGACAAATTAGGTGACTTATTTTTGAAAAATTATTAATTTCTGAAGTAGTTTCGGGAACTTCATTCCACATATGAAAGTTAATACAGACTGCTGCAAACAATGCTGTCTTGATGTGTGATCGTTTTAACTTATTGTAGGATTTTGCGTATTGTATAATTCTGTTGATATTCAGATAACTGTTTAGGAAGATTATTGTGAGTAACTCCTATATCAAAACTATAAGAAGGCAGGAAAAATGCCTAAAGGATAAAGTATGAGTAAGAAAAGTGCCTGAGAGCATTCCATGAATGCATTTCCTTTCAGAAGTAAAGATAAAAGGCAGTGTGAGATGTCTCATTAAGATGATGTCCAATTTAAAATATAAAGGATGTCTGATCACTTTGTTGCCGCGCGTGCAGCATGTGAGTGAGTAAGTCTGTGTTGCAACCAAGAGCTGGAGGTCAGTTTTCCAACAAATGACTTGGTACCTCTGTTACCATTGATCAGAATGCGTAATAAAATGTCTATGAAAAATTATGATAGAACCGGTTACCAATACACCTGTTTCAAAGAACTGAAAGCAATCTCAGAACGTTGTTATAGAGGATCATATGAAGTAACAGATATGAAGACATTTTGTAAATGCTGTGTAAACATAAGGTATTTTGATGTTATGGGGGATAGACATACTTCCAAAGCCTATAACAACGGCAACAACAAATCCTGTGACAAGCAAGAGACCATTCTACATGGACAAGATACAATGTAATGACTGTTGCCATCCCCAGAGCAGAAGTTGGGAGTCAATTTTTTTTTAAGTCAGATTTATAATTACGTCTTTAAAAAAACTAAAAAAAAATTTTTTTTTAATGTTTATTTTTGAAGGAGAGAAAGAGACAGAGTGTGAGTGAGGGAGGGGCAGAGAGAGACACACAGGATCTGAAGCAGGCCCCAGGCTCTGAGCTGTCAGCACAGAGCCCGACGTGGGGCTCGAACTCACAAACTGCGAGATCATGACCTGAGCTGAAGTTGGACGCTCAACTGACTGAGTCACCCAGGCACCCCGTTTTTAAAAAAAAATTTATGTTTATTTTTGAGAAAGAGAGAGAGAGAGAGAGCGGGAGAGGAGCAGAGAGAGAGCACAATACAGAATCTGAAGCAGGCTCCAGGCTCTGAGATGTTAGCACAGAGCCCAAAGTGGGGCTCAAACTTATGAACTGCCAAATCATGGCCTGAGCCAAAGTCAGATGCTCAACTGATTGAGCCACCCAGGCACCCCTATCCTTATGTCTTGTACACCCACAGAGTACATGTGTTGACCCCTGGGTGAAAAACCCTCATTGATGCTGATAGTGCATATATTAAATACAATAGTGACTTAACCAGTGGCTATCAGCAAGGATGCTGTGGCGTTGGGGAGCTCAGCAGACCTGCTTGGAGGTGATGAAACATGACACTTGAGAATATAATCTACGGACACATGGTACTTCAAAGGTCACTGGGGGAGCCTTGAGACACCATCTACTTTAAGTGTCTTGCCTCTTGTCCAAGATCATATATACTTGCACATTACTATACAGTTTGGACAGGACATATTTAGGTCTTGCAGAAATGTGGTTGCATAAAAGAAGAAAGAAGGCAACACTCATCAGGTGTGAGCAGAGATCTCCAGAAGGGATAAAGTCTTTGCCTCTTCTCTCACTTTTATTTCTAATTGTTGCTGCAGGCAGAAAATGGCCCTCCAGAGATGTCCGTGTCCTCATCCCTGGAACCTGTGAATACGTTAGGTTACATGGCAAAGGGGAAATCAAGTTGCAAATGGAATTAAGCTTGCTAATCAGCTGACCTTGAAATAAGGGGATTGCCCTGGATTGTTTGGTTAGATCCAATGTAATCACAAAAATTCTTAAAAGTAGAAGAGGGAAACAGGAGAGGAGAGAGTCAGAGAAGGTGTGACCATAGAAGAAAGGCACAGAGAGATGCTTGTTGCTGGTGTTAAAGACGGAAGAAGGAGGCCAACGGCTCTCTTCATTCACTCCTTTGTGGGTAGCTTCTAGAAGCTGGAAAGGGGAAGGAAACAGATTCTCTCATAGAGCCTCTAGAATGGAACACATCCTACCAATACCTTGATTTAGCCCCTCTCGGACTTCTGAACAAAGAATTATTACTTTAAGGGAATACTTTTTTATTGTTGAAGCCACTAAGCTCGTGGGAACTTGTTAGAGAGTGACAGGAAACGAATACGTTGCCTCCCTTTCAACTTTTATAAAATGGGTTCTCTGATCTGGAGAATTTGGGGGAGATCAGAGAATGGTGAGTGGGACCTCTAGCCTTTTCTGGGTCCTCATCAGCGCAGGAGGCAACAGCACTGGCATAACGGGGAACTCTCTCTTCCTTATCACTTTAGAGAGGGACCCAGCCTCCTTCCTTATGGCCATCCTCTTTGACAGAGTGTTCCGTCATTTCTCAAAATGTTATGCCTCTGCTTCACTCCAGAGGAGGATACCTGAGAGACACCTCTTTGAAGTTACCCGACTACTTTTGGTCTATTGAGCCAAGGACGCTCATCAATGGTTCCTGGCCATCAGCCCTCCACCTTCACCCCTTCATTTGTCTCCTCTCCCTTCCCTATTCCCACTCCCGCACAAACTCCTATCAGATGATGCTAATGGCCTCTTTGCACCCAGGGAACTGGCTCTGCTGGAGTTGGCCTTTCTTCCACAGAAACCACAGAAACCCATGAGTGAGGCCGTGCTCAGTGACTGTGCCTCCTTGGGACCGGTGTGTGCCTCTGACAGGCCTCTACTGTTACGTTAGAGCACATACTCTTGAACAGCCTGCTTATCACCCTGTGGTTGACTCCTAGTTCCTTTTGTCTCCAAGTCATATTCCTTCCAGGTTCCCCGAGGCAGAGAAGGGGTTAGCAATGGACTTCTAGTTACCAAGTCGTCATTTATCTAATCACCCTGGCCTGAGATGGTAGTCAGCCGTTCCTCAATTTGATGGACTGGAGCAGAAGTTCTCAACCTTTTCCCCATTTTGAAACACGTGCTGTGTGATGTTCACATGCATCACACACTCCTACAGGCATATATCAGGTGACAACAGCAATAGCGATAACTCCATCCCTTTCTCTTCCATTCAAGAAAGCATACTTGGATGCGAGCTGAGCAAAAGTGACATTGTTATAGAGGTAGTCCTGAATTACTCCAATTCATAAAGAAAAGTTAACATCCAGCTTTGGTAGTCTAACTGTAAAAATTTCAGGGAACATGTGACATATGTCACAATCAATTATCCATTAGCAGACTGCAGTCATCCAGAGAAATGTGATCTAGACATTATGGTTATACCCAGGTTTTAATTACTTGTGTAAGTGTGAGAGCACAAGCTACTGAGATAAGAGATTAACGTACAGTGAGAGCCTAGCTGGTTATTTATGTATGTATGTAGTATATCCAGTGCCAGATTGATGAAAATAAAACTGAGCATTGTCTTGGGGGGACCGCTAAGGGGGATTAGGTAATTTTGTGATGGTGACATAGAAAACATAGGAGGTGCTTAAATATTTGTTGAGTGTCGAAAACATTCTCAAACTAACCTGGCCAGATGGATTCTGTGTGGTTCTGAAAGTCTCCTGTTTAAAAGAGTGAAGACTTTCTCTTGTTCGAACTTTTTATCAACGGCTTTATCAGTGGAGGGCCAGCATTGCATGCAGCTAAAGCCAGTGATGTCCAAAGCCTGGTCTAGCAACCATGGAAGGTCTTGAGACCCTTTCAGTGGTTCTGGAAGGTCAAAACTATTTTCCAAATAATACTGAGATGATGGTTACCTTGTTCAGTCTTGTCCTCTCACAAAATACAAAAAAAGTATTGATACAATTTCAAATTCCACATTGTAACTCACATAAAAATTACCATTCACTGTTGAGTTTTGGTATAAAATCGAAGCAGAATATACACAATTATCTGAAAAGGCTATAAAACATATAAAATAGTCTTCCCTTTTCCAAATACTTATCTGCGTAGGGCCAGATTTTCTTCATATGCTTCAGTCAAAACAACATATTGCAACAGATGAATACAGAAATAGATATGAGAATACAACTATGTTCTATTAAGAGATTTGCAAACTTGTTAACTAGTGCAACTCTTCTCATTGAGTTTTTTTGTTTGGGAAAATAAAGGCTTTGTTTAACAAAATTATGTTATTTAGGTTACATTGGTGATGGATTTCTTATTGTTACTTGAAAGTAAATTAAATATTTTTAAATATTCTCAGTCTTGGTTTCTAGTGTGGTATTGATGCATATAACCTATGTAACCAGTGCTTTTTAGGGCTCTCAATACTTGTTACGAGTGTAAGTTTGAGGGCTGCTGAGCAAACATTTTAATATTTTTTTCATGAGAATGAAGGCAATGGCAAAGAGTATAGTTTTGTCTTAGTATATACAAGACTCTTTTCAGAGCATATCCTAATAGTACTCCGTTTCACGAAAAGCTCATGAGCTAGTGTTACTGACTGACACTCAGTTCAATGCTGTTTCTGTACTTCACGTACAACATCAGATAGCTCAAGGCCAACTGTGTGATTTAATATTACAGGGTCATGGGGCCAACTCTGGTCCAACCAATGAATGAGTGTTGATTTGGATTAGTTGGATGAATACAATGTGTTTTCATTTTAATTCAGGCTGTAAAGGAATTTTGAAAGTCGAAGTGTACTTTGTTCCTGATCTCAAACGCTGTGTGTATTTTGGCGAACTGCTATCTGGGAGATCTCGGCAGTACACCTGTGTCAAGCACCTACTGTAGCAATACCATAGCTGAACTGTGGTTCCCATAACTACCTGCCAAAATATACATTGAAGACCATGAAGATTTGATTGAAAGTCCTAATTTCCTAGCCCTGAGGTGAAAGGAGCAGAGCCTATCATGTCTTTGAGGTGTCCACTCAAAAAAAAAAAAAACCTCAAGAAACTAGAAGGACGCCAGTGTGCTTGGAGGCATAGTAAAAATGTGATTTCAGCTATAATGCTCTTAGCTGTGGTCCTCTACCCTGCCCCTGTTCACAAAAGGAAGTGACCCCTAGTTCTTATCTTTCGATAGAAGGGAGTGGAGTTAGGGATCTACTGTCTCATGACAATTTGGGGTAGGGTCAGTTGTACACAAAAGTTCTATCTTTTAGGCTTCCATGACAGTGCAGATCAGCAGAAAGATGTTGTTTTTTCACGAGACTCACAAAAACAGAATCCACAACTTTATGGAAGGGGAGTATCTCGGAGACCACGAATTGTGTTTGCTCCAAGGATACATTGCTGAAGTGATTCACAGAGAGGAAAAAAACGAAGCTGAACTATATAGATTCCTTTTAGCCATTAAATCACTTGGCGATGAAATAAAAGATTACATAGAGAAAAGAGAAAAATCCCACCTCAATAATTCCCTATTTTTCTTTTAAAGGAGGGAGAGAAGTGAGAGAGGAAAATCATCACGGGGGGGTTTACTTGGCTGGAGGTGCCTCATACCTGCTCACGGCATCAGAGCTGCAGACGTGGCACATCTCATTTAATGTCAATAGATTTTAAAATGCCACTGAGTTTAAGTGTAGCACCAAATGATACACTGTAATAAAGGAGCACAGGGGTTAAATTAAAAGTGAAGGAAGTAACTCAGCCAAAGAAACTGGAAGCAGAATTAGTTTGTAGGTTTTATTTAGACCTCTGATTTTTCTAGAGGAATTAGGATTCTTTGTTGCAGTTCTTTCTCATTTGACAGATAGATTTTGCTTAAAATAGACCCTAGTATTCTATTCCTGCTGTAAACCATAGTAGATTATTTTGTTATATTATTGTATTTCATTGTATTTCATTAATAAAAATGATAAAAATATCTAATATCCAATTAAGAGATTAGCCTATATACTATGGAAAGACTGAGGTGTTGTGTTTTTTTTTTTTTTTTATCATCTTAGGAAATTACAAGGCTGATCAGTTTCTCCGGACAGTTAACCAACAGCATCCCACCTCTCCTGTCTGTTAAAAATAGCTAAAACTTTTTGTTACATCTAGGAATACTACTCAAAGTATAGAACAGTCGATTAAGTTTTATTATTTATGTATTTATTTAAGATTATTTATTTATTTATTTATTTGAGAGAGAGAAAGAGAGAGTGAATGCGAGAGGGAGAGGGACAGAGTGGCAGGGAGAGACAGAATCTTGAGCAGGCTCCATGCCCAACTCAGGGCTTCATGTCACCACCACGAGATCATGATCTGAGCCGAAATCAAGAGTCGGATGCTTAACCGACTGAGCCACCCAGGTGCCCCTATTTCTTTACTTATTTTTAAAGATTTTATTTTTAAGTAATCTCTACACCCGATGTGGGCCTCGAACTCATGAGTCCGAGATCAAGAGTTGCATATTCTTCCAACTGAGACTGCTAAGCACCCCTCAATCAAATTTCTTAGCTCCTCCTTTCAAAGGCGTTACTCTGCAATATGTAATTATCTTAATGTTCATATTATCAAGCCACAGACTTGAAAATACTTGATAAATATTTTGTGGTCAAAAACATTACTGAAAGGCCGGCCTTCATGTGATCACTGGTTTGGAGAATGCAATTATTCTTGTGGGTGCAAAACTGCATAAACAACCAAATGCTTATAACTGCAATGTACTGTACAGTGATCAGCTACTAATATTTAATTTTGAGGGTTCAAACAAGTTAGTGCAACCCCAAGTGGCTAGCAACACGGTGTAATTATTTCTAGGGCTAACACTACACCAGAATTGATTGCAAATTTCCTATGGAAAGAGCAAAAGGGGACAAGGCTGTAACTTGTGTTAAATGCCTACCTGAATCTTATATGCCTACCAACTGATTTTGACTAGTGATTCCCTCCCAACACTGAAAACAAAATTACTACATTGAATAGATTTGGTAGAGGGGCATGTGTTTAGAGAAAAATGGTCTTCACTTTTATTTACTTTTGTTTTCATGAACTGTATAGGTAAGTCCTTGGAGCAGGAGACAAAGTGGCCATGTTGCAACTAGCTAAAATCTTCAAGTATTCACAGGGAAAGTGGGGTTCACAAAAAGGCACACCATAATCATTCTAAACCTTCTAAAGAAAGGTTTGAGAATTACATCTGTGGAATAAGTTCAAAGTGACAGGTTAACGTTATTTAAACTTAACTTAATAGCCACAGGTCATTTTATAAAACCTAAAGCATTAAATGTAGAAACAAATACTATTTGATCAGAGCCCAAGTATTCTTCTCATATGAAAGTGTGTGATTGGGCCTTTTAAACGCTTAGTTGAAAAAAATATATGTGATTGTTCTTATCTCTCAGAAGATGCATGATTAGCATTTTTTTTTAAATGGGTTATTGGGGCGCCTGGATGGCTCAGCCGGTTAAGCATCAGACTCTTGATTTCGGCTCAGGTCATGGTCTCATCGTTCGTGGACTGGGGCCCCACACTGGGCTCTATGCTGACAGCATGGAGCCTGCTTGGGTTTCTCTCTCCCTCTCTCTCTGCCCCTCCCCTGCTTGCACCCTGTCTTTCAAAAATAAATAAATAAACATTATTCTATTTTTTGACATTTTATTTATTTTTGATAGACAGAGAGAGAGAAAGCACGTATGGGGAGGGGCAGAGAGAGAGGGAGACACAGAATCTGAAGCAGGCTCCAGGCTCTGAGCTGCCAGCACAGAGTCTGATGCAGGGCTTGAACTCACCAACTGCAAGATCATGCCCTGAGCTGAAAGCTGGATGCTTAATCAACTCAGCCACCAAGGAGCCCCAATAAATAAACTTTTTTTTTTTAATTTTTTTTTTAATGTTTATTTATTTTTGAGACAGAGAGAGACAGAGCATGAACAGGGGAGGGGCAGAGAGAGAGGGAGATACAGAATCGGAAACAGGCTCCAGGCTCTGAGCCATCAGCCCAGAGCCTGACGCGGGGCTCAAACTCACAGACCATGATATCATGACCTGAGCACAGAGCCCGACGCGGGGCTCGAACTCACGGACCGCGAGATCGTGACCTGAGCTGAAGTCGGACGCTTAACCGACTGAGCCACCCAGGCGCCCCATAAATAAACTTTAAAATGGGTTATTCTGTTTGGTGCTCAGGTCATGATCTCGTGGCTCATGAGTTCAAGCCCCATATTGGGCTCTGTGCTGACAGCTCATGGAGTCTGCTTCGGATTCTGTGTCTCCCTCTCTCTCTGTCCCCTCCCACCCCTTCAATGCTCTGTCTCCGTCTCTCTCTCTCTCTCAAAAATAAATAAAAACATTCAAAAAAAAAGTTTTAAAAAATGGGTTATGTTGTTAACAAACAAAAATTACTATAATAGGAAAGACTTTCAGATTTATTATGTGTTTATTTAAACTGAGAATATGTCTTCTAGAAGAAAACTAGTTTTTTATTTTATTTTTTTTTACATTTATTTATTTTTGAGAGAGAAAGAGACAGAGCGTGAGCAGGGGAGGGACAGAGAGAGAGGGAGACACAGAATCTGAAGCAGCTCCAGGCTCTGAGCTGTCAGCACAGAGCCTGACACGGGGCTCGAACCCACAAATTGGGAGATCATGACCTGAGCTGAAGTCGCTGTAGTTTCAGGCACCCTGAAAGCTAGTTTTAATATCATATCTAGAATAATGCAATTCAAGTTTTTGACTAGGTTATTTTCTACCTAATCTATATGCAGCAAACCCTTTTGGAGTTTTAAAATGTTTTCATTTAAAATTATTTTTTATTACCCAGTTTAGATTATTGCTCATTATTTTCAAAATTTTACCTCTTTGGATGAAGGCTCTTTTCTATCAGACTTCTCTGCAGGGCTGATTGCATCGGGGGTTTGAAGGGTCAGAGGTGGAGGGAAGGAGTTTGTGGAAATCGTGACTGAAATACCTTCATGCTATCAACATTGCAAAGTAGGGGGCTTGTTCTATTTCTAGGGGTTTTTTAAAGTGTATTTATTTATTTTGAGAGAGAGAGAGAGGGAGAGCACATGTGTGCGAGCTGGGGAGGGCACAGAGAGAAGGAGACAGAGAATCCTAAGCAGGCTGTGTGCCGTCAGCACAGAGCCCCATGTGGGGCTTGGTCCCACAAACCATGAGATCATGACCTGAACAGAAAGCAGGAATCAGATGCTCAACCAAGTGAGCCATCCATGGGCCCTTATTTCTGGTTTTGAATAAAACAGAAAACACAACAAAATTTCCCATGTAATATCAGGTCAGGTCCACAATTGCAGAAGCGAAAGGCTCTTGCACCTTATTCCAAGGACTCAAGTCTGTTAATTGTGTCTGCAATTAGCCTCTCTGGTTGTAATCGGTTACAAGTGCAATTTCTGAGTGTGGACTAATTTTGTGTGCAAAACTAGTCCCACCAAAACAAAACCCCAAGTTGGAATGAAATTCAGATCTGTTTTACCTCACATCCTGAGGAGGAACTAATTTCTTCTGCGAGCCATAAAAAGACCCAAACTACAAGACTGTGCAACTGAAGTACCTTCTGAACTTTTCTGGGAGTACTTAGATGTAAGTACTCTAGATTCTAGGAAAGTTTGCATTACTTTATTACTACTAATATTTCACTAAGTTAAAAGATAATTATATTTATATAATAATTAAAAAAAATTTTTTTTGCTTTTTGTATTACTGTTAAAATGTGTTAAATGCTCTATACTGTACATAGGTACACAAACACATATACTCACACAGGAGCACAAATAAATTACAACCTAGAATTCTACTACAATAGATTACTTAATGCATCGCTCTACTTAAAAGGCCTTAACAAAGAGCCAGTAGTATATAAGATGCAGATGTGATGAGTTTTGCTGTTTGTCAAAACTCCCAAGTCCGCTTAGGACATTTGGCCTCACCCAGGAAATTTTTAACACACCAGGTAGGTTAAAAAGCAAAACAAAACAAAAATAAGGAGGCAGACCACCCCACACCTTTTGACAGCAGCTCATGTTTTAAAGGAACTTCCCGTGCAGATTTCTGAGATTCCCAATGTCATTTTGGCATACCTATTTTACCACTGTGTTGCAGACAACAGCTTTTAAGTTCCCCAATTCATAAATGTAATTAAATAATTACATTAGTGCTAATTAACATGAAACTGCAGATTATTTAAGCGCAAAAAACACTATTCAACTTCTTAATTATTCTTGTTCACACAGCATTTCCTTTTGCTCAGGCGCCCTAGGTGCAAATAAAGCATCCCATCTGCTCGTAATTAGAACTAAATAATTTCAGAGAATGTAGCTTATCATTTTGACTGCACATTTGATTAAAAACAGTGTACAAGCAATATCCTGGCTTATTGGCGTAACAGCAACAACACACGCAAGCCTGTGTTCTTCTATCATTAAAGAAGATCGAAAACATTATCTGTTATTTCAGGGGGAAAAAATACAACTTTTTAGTTCATTTCATACAGATGAAAGCGAATTACAGCAAATCACCTCTCCACTGAATAGCAGCCCCCACATAATGACTTTATTTGCTTAATCCCCAAATTAAACGCCGTTTCGAGCGAGGGCCCTGTGTTATTACTCTCATCATGTCGAGAACATTTTCCTGCCGAGACCAATTTGAATAAAACAAGGGGCCTTCCTTGAACTCAATCAAGGAGCCATAATGTGGTGGGTAATAGAGGTTGCTGATAGATTTGCAGGCAAAAGTGTTATACCTAATGATGGGATATGGATAATAGTCCTCCTGGAGGTCCTGATGCGATTCCAGTTGGCTGCCAGATGCTAAAAATCAAGAAGAGCATTGATCAGTGACAGGAAGCTGTAGTGGATTCATCTAGTCAAACTTCAGCTGTTTTTCCACTGTACAGTTAAGCCAGGCATAAATTATATTAATTGATTTAATTACATACTTAAAACATCTTCCCCAATTAATTTAATTAGGTGGCTACATGATGCTACTGGCAGGGGAAGATTAGAGGCAGCTCACTTAATTAACAGAATATGAATGAAAAAAAGAGAAAGCAAACATAAATGAAATTGTGAGCACTAATTAAAAGGCTGTCTGCAAACTTAAATACTTTCTGACAAAGTGGTGACAGCAATGTAGACAAGAGAGGATTTTTTTTTTTCCTAGCAAATTAAAGTGCCAGAAGGTATATATAGGGAGAAAAGGTAGTACAGTTAAAACATTGATTTTCTGACAGAACTACCATGGTCAAAGTGAAGGGACTTTTCTTCTATAGAAAAAAATGCAATAGATTTTACAGGTGCAAAAGCCAGATTCCTGGTTAGGGCTAAAATATGATGTACAAACACACGTAGGGTTTGTGCATCATTCACGGGGAGGAGCGGAAGGCGAGAGAGAGGCTGAGGGGGAGGGTAGTTGGAGAGAGAAAGGGAAGATGAAGAGACAACTTACTGCAATCGCTCAAGCAAGAAATGTTTAGAAAAAGAGGTCTGCCTTAACAGCTGGCAGCCTTGTGTACCTTGGCTCGAATACGGAAATTCTCCAGGTGTCTTTCACGTGATTCCTGCAGGATCTTCTTCACTCGGGTCTTATGGCAATGTAAGAGCCACGCGATGGCAATCACACCTGAAGCCCACTTCTGCTGGCGATAAATGAAGAAAATTTGTCTCGCTTTGAAGCATTTCCATGTGGCTTGGATCTTGATGGCAGCCTCTGATTTTCCATCTTGGCCCTTGTACCTTTGGCCCGGAAGATTTAACATCATTTGGATGTGAACTGGGTTCTCTACCAGTGAGAGAAAGTCATATCTGGTAAGTTTATTCTTCAGCTCAAACTCTGGAAGGAAGGCTACCAAATTGTTTCCTTTTATTTTAACTTCTGGTATTGCATAGTCCCTGAGAAACTTCTCGATGTGTTCCAAGAGAGAAAAAATACTTCCCCAGGATAAATTAAAATGTTCCTTGAATGCTGAGAAGTCCGGGGCTGTCCTGTCTATGACACCATTAGAAATAGAGAAGTCGTACTCCCATGGTGATTGCACAGCTCTAGAAGGTATTGTGACTTTCATGGCCTGTAGAAGGAAAGCGTCACCAGAGATGAAATATAATTGTGACCTTTTCAAATGAGTTGTCAAGACACACACTGTCACATCATCATTCATTACTCAATGCTAGGAAGAGATGGATCCTAGTTTTGACTTACAAACGTCATAATAGGAAAGTCTGGCCAGGATTTTTCACGAAACTCATCAACAGAAGAATATCTTAGAGGTTACTCAAAGCTATTAAATTTTTGGGGACACCTGGGTGGCTCAGTCGGTTAAGCATCCGACTTTGGCTCAGGTCATGATCTCGCGGTTTGTGCGTTTGAGCCCCGCGTCGGGCTCTGTGCTGACAGCTCAGAGCCTGGAGCCTGCTTCAGATTCTGTGTCTTCCTCTCTCTCTGGCCCTCCCCTACTCATTCTCTCTCTCTCTCTCTTTGTCTCTCAAAAAAATAAACATTAACTTTTTTTTTAAAGCTATTAAGTTTTTTATACAAGTGTTACAAAATTGTTTAAGGAAACCGATCATATAAAAGTTATGCATTTAGTTTACTTTGATATGGTCAGCCAACCCATAGTCTCTGCGATTTACATATTGTACACATTCATGAGTGGAATCATATTCCTGCTTTCTTGTTCATCTGTTATCCACCAGTCCTGAAAAGCAGGGTGGAATCTTTCTTTGCAGTCTTGACTATAACTTCAAATGTGTGCATCAAGCTGTCCTGCCTCTTCTGACTTTCTAACGGGTCGTCACTTTCCAACATTTACAGTTCTTTTGCCACCTTCTGTTAGGATCCAGGAGGGTTTTGTTTTTTTTTTGTTTTTTTTTTTTTTTACAAGGAGTGTTATGCTGTGTGTGTTCACCCTTGCCACTCTCTAGGTTTCTCTTGACATTTGTTCTTTTCTACTTAAATCTCGTATCTTCTTAGGGACATACCTGGAGTTGTCCCCAGGTAGAGAGAATCTGAAATCTCATAACAAAACTAAGGAAGACTTTGGTTTTTCATTTTGCTCCCATCTGTACTGATTGAAATTTTAAGTCATGTAAACATACTACATTTACTTCTGAATGTCAAGAGGGTTCTCTAAGAATGGGGTCATGGACAGTTTTTTTCCTTATACTTTTCTGCATGAAAAAACTGAATAGATGTGATTAAAAATAAAATCCGAAGAGGTTTGGGTGACAACAGTGATATATGTCACACGTATCCCTCAAAAAAATAAAGAAAAGGAAATTTTGGTTGTGTCTGTGTCCAGTGTGAAATCACTATATTTCATCATTGAAACCTGTTGCATTAGAAAAACAGACACTCTGCCCTATGGTCTAAATGTTCCTAATGGTCTGGAAGGGGGAAGGGTGGGCATAGATATTTCAGGCTCTGCCTTCTCCTCTGTAAGCCAGGTATCAACCTACTGTGCTGATTGCTTCTTGCTTAGGGATTTAAGGAATAGATTGTCTTCAATATGTCACCATTTACCAATCTTTACCAAATTGTAGGATTATATTGTTCTCTGCATTTTGAAGAGTTTTTAGAGAACTCAAAGAAAAAAAAAAAAGACCCGAGTAATTAATCAATAACCATTATGTCACAGCACTGTGTTGAGTATAACTGTTAGATTGTTCATGCTTTGTCTCTACTAAACAAATGTTAATTGGTATCAATTAACAAAGTCAAGGCAGAAAGCTATCTAAAAGAAGCCAAGAGATCATTTATAGTAGTAGCACAATAAACAAACACAATTTTTTTTTAAATAAAAGAAACACTTCAAATTCTTTTTCTTTTCTCAGGCAGTGGAATAATTAGACTGCCACCTCAGGTAAAAATGCTGAAAAGCAAGTGTTAAGTCCAAGAGGAGGGATTTCCTTGAACTTTAGAGGCAGACTTTAAATTTTTTTTTAAGTTTATTTATTTATTTGAGAGAGACAGAGAGAGCACTAGTGGGGGAGGGGTAGAGAAAGTGGAAGACAGAATCCCAAGCAGGCTCTGCGATGTCAGCCGAGAGCCCTACACGGGGCTCGAACCCACAAAACCACGAGATCACGACCTGAGCCGAGACCTGAGCCAAAAGCAAGAGTCGGACGCTTAACCGACTGAGCCACCCAGGCGCCCCTAGAGGCAGACTTTAAATGGCAGTGAACTTTTTGCACACTTTTAACTTAAGAGTTGTGACAGGCATAGGAATGATGGAAAAAGTCTTCTAGCCAAGACCCTAGCCCTTTATGATCTTCTCAAGGCATCAAGAGAGAATGTAAACTGTTTGGTGGATAGAAACGGATTCTTGGATGGGCAAGAGAGAGTTGGAGAAGTAATGCCTTGTGTAGCAGACATCAGCGCTGGCAGGAGAAGTCATGGCAAGTGGCACAGGTTCCAACAGAAATGGCCTGTGGGTACGTTTCTGCCTTCCTTCAAGAATGGGTTCTAATAGTGGGAAGGTTAGAGTCAAGAGAAGAATGGCCATGCTTCATCAGTGACCAACAGACACGGACAGTCATCACAGATGAAAGTGTCTGCAGCTGGCTGGTCCTGCCAGTCACACTTTTGATCCTGTTAACGAGACCCTGAGGCTTCTAGAGGAAATGCAGCTATGGACGGGACAATTGCTCAAGAACCTGGTTTCCTGGGAAATATTAAACCCTTTTTGAAATTCCTTGTCTTTACAGAGACTCATGTGGAATTGGGACCATCGATGAAAATGGAGCAACCTTGGGAGAAGATTCTGAAAGAAGAGGACTCCAGTCTCTCTCAGGCAGTGCCTTCAAATGGTGTAGGTGTGGGGCGTGTATGTACGTCAGCAAATGAGTTTCAGACCTTTTGAAAGAATAGCCCTGGTTTGGGAATGGGGTTACAGAATTGAACAGTGGCTGTTTGAGAACAAAGGGATTATACCTCCCTACCTTCTTGGATGATATTCCAGTAAAGACCTGTTCTCCAAGGAAACACACTCTTGGACATCAAATAGACCACTCAGGCACGGGGAAGCTATGGGTTTGGAGTCAGCTAAAGCATAACTGTAGTACATCTGTCACAGAGAATGCCACACTTGGGAGCACTTCACACTTAGAGCTGGAAAAGACATGTCTCTCAAGAGGAAGGCTTCCCAAATTAAAGCAGTGCATCAGCATTGTGGGATCCATTGAGCAGGTAAAGACAAAGCTGCTTCACAGCCTGCTAGGAATAAGAGCCCTGATTAAAGGTCAGGCCAGCCTTCAGATTCCGGTTTCTTCTGCTATTTTTCCTTTACTATTTATCTCCATGAACTTGTCTGCAATTATCTGTCACCGACCTTCTTTCTCTCCGCCTACCTTCCTTCTTTCTATTCCTTCCTTCTTTTCTTTCCTTCCTCCCACTCTCCCTCCCTTTCTCCCTTTCTCCCTTTTTTTTTTTTTTTGTTCTTTTTGTTTTTAAGATATGCTGTACTCCCAACATGATGTTGCTGAATATCAATGTTGTTTTCCTTCTAGTGGAGATGGCTCTCTGTTATGCCATCCGCATGCTCTCCTGGTCCTTCCTGAGCTCCTGGCCACACCTTCACCAGGGCCTAAACCTGTGGCATTGTTTAGCATCCTGCTCTAACTAACTAAATCGACTAGCTGGGAAATGCTCTTCATCATCTGCAAAGTGTTACTACTAATGAGGTAATTTTGAGAGTTTCTGGAGCAGTAATTTAGGCAGAACTCTGAATTTAAAACAAACGAACAAACAAACAAAACCCAGGAAGGCAAGACGATGATTACATATGCAGGTAAGCTATAAGTGGGAAGCAAAAAAGATAGGCCCAGTATTACCTCCTAAATTTTAGAAATAACTGCCACAATGAAAAACTCTAGGAAAAAAAGGCATGTACTTCTAAGATGAATGTCTTTATGAAAAATGTTCTTTTCACACATGTGGACAGCATGTGGATGCAGGATTAAACCATATCTGAGGATCCCTAAATTAGATATAACCAAGATCTCCTGGTGGTAAATGGTCAAGTATATGGGATAATCCAACATGGATATCATCTTTAGGGAAGGATTTGCCTAGAAGGACAGACTAAAATTGCTTTTGAATCCATAAACTGATGTTCAGTTTCTCCAAAACTCAAACATATCCATGATTAATTAGCTTTGGCAGCGCTGTTGTGTGAAAAAGAATAAATTCTTCCTGCCATTAGGGCTCTATTTGAGTGCTTACATTCAGAGTATGAGTGAAGTGACTCTCAGAGATGGAACTTTCATTCTTTCCTGAAAACCAGGGAGGCCATTGGTCTGGCCTGTTCTTTAATAATTGTTAACAGTCTGAAATGTGTTAAGCTTTGTACAAAACAGATATCAGTACCTCAGATTGTCAGCACTATTTGAAAGATATAAATAATATTCAGAGAGAGTAGCTGACCTAATCAGGATTTAGGGATTCAGCATAATTACAGTCCTGAATTTTAGAGCATGAAGGCCTTGCCTTTTTTGTTTGTTTGTTTGTTTGTTTGTTTTACTCAATAGGCTATTATGGGCTCAGAGAAACGAGCCTTGGCCCTACAGTCTGACTCACCTAGGTTCGAGTCCAAGCTCTGCCGCTGTCTGCTACACATTCCTGGGCAAGTTACCATCTGCTATGGATTGAATGTTTGTGTCTCCATAACATTTGTATGTTGAAGCCCAGTTCTTGGTGTGATGGTGTTTGGAGGTGGGGCCTCTAAAAAATAATTAGGTCATGAAGGTGGAGGCTTCATGATGAGATTAACGCCCTTATAAGAAGAGAGACAAGACAGATGATTTCTCTGTCATGTGAAAATATAGGAAGAAGGTGGCTGTTTGCAGAGCAGGAAGAGGGCCCTCAACACAACCTAACCACACTGGCACCCTAATCTTGCACTTCCAGCCTCCGGAACTTGGAGAAATAAATGTTTGTTGTGTAAGCCCCCCAGCTTATGTCATTTTGTTACGGTGGTCCAAGCTACGACAACATCCTCTCTGAATTTAAATGTTTCTCATCTCTAAAGATGATAGATCCCTGCAGAGTTGCTGTGAAGATCATAATATGTGTAAAGAGCCTTTCACAGTGTCTTACCTCCAGTCATGTTTAGGTTATTAGTGTGGATGAGGAAACAGGCTCAGAGAGGTTAGGTGGTTTGCCCAAGATCACATAACTAGTCACCTTTCCCTTCCCCCATACCATCCATGCCCAAAGCCCTAACTGTCCAGAACGTCCTGTAGGACCCCTTACCAAGCTGTGCTGTCCTTGTTCAACCTTCCTTTTACTACCTCCTTCATCAGAGCTGACCTGGTCTGGACCTGCTATTTCTTTCTTGTTTGGAAAGTGGCCTGTTCAACTAACCCCTATGAACATGCTAATGAACCATGGCATGGAAGAAAAGTGAGGGATTTGAAGTGAGAAGACATAGGATCTAGGCTGTTACCACGTTACTACATGGCCTTGGGAAGTCACCTC
The DNA here is from genome assembly GCF_018350195.1 of Panthera tigris. Classification (NCBI taxonomy): domain Eukaryota; kingdom Metazoa; phylum Chordata; class Mammalia; order Carnivora; family Felidae; genus Panthera; species Panthera tigris. Next base: position 37,954,481 of record NC_056665.1, read on the forward strand.
TCCTGTGGGCTGTTTCCATTAGGGGATCATTCAAGGTGCTTCTGATTTTGATACCCTAAGTGTCTCTGACTTAAAGTGATTTTGACACCCTAGGTCTCTCTGACCTATTAATTGGTATGTGTTGTTTAATAAACTCCTGGAGTTAGCAGAGCCAGCAAATTGAAGATATATCTTCAATTGAGTCATTTCATGTACTATAAGAAAGACCTAGGGAATTTTTCCCCTCTATTTTTTAAATAGGAAGCTCTTTCTAGAAATTTACAAACCAGTAGAGGAAGAGCTGTTTACACCAACTATACGTACAGGTGGTCACGGGGAGAGAACCCCAAAGAGTGATATTCCAGTATTTCAGGGTCTGCAAATCCCCCAAAACAGTTCTCAGTTCGTAAGACCTAGAAACTGCATTTAAGCTATAACTGTCAATTAAAAATGAGAGTCAGAGTCCCTAAGCTTTATAAAGAGGATAAAAGGCAAAAACAGAGAATTCACTGAGCAGAGACATACAAAGGGAGAGAATTGTGTGTAAAGGCCGCTCGGATGAGTGGCAATTTTCTAGGGCTAATTTCTGCAATCGCTTTGAAAGATATATTTATTCAAACGAGTCTTCCTGAACTCTGAAACACTTTCTGAGGAGAAAAAAATGTTCCTGTGGAACAAAAACACTCAATGGATCAAATTCTGGTTGAAGATCAAACAGAACAAAATCAGGAAGACTTTTTTAAAATAGACGGTGTATATGTCAAATGTGAACTTTCCTTTTCTAGAGACCCATCTCATTTTACTGCTGCATTGATTTCATTTTTTCTGCTACCTTCCTAATATTTTCTGAGAGCATGTGACATAGATAAGGACCACTGAGGACAATTATGACTGATGGTTGGAACCTGCCAGGGATATGTACAGGGAACCTGGCAGAAGGGGAATGGAAAGAAGCCTGTGTTCCTATATTCCTGAGAAAAGAACCATCATCATCTTCTCTATGGGTAAAGGAATAAGAGTGAGCCTCCCAAAGGACCTGTGTTATCACCAAAGTAAAGCTTGACATTATAGTTTTCTTGGGAAAAATGTGTACATAGCAAGTCTGATGATCCCAGATGGCTAAAAGATACTTGCAAAATTCTTATGACACCCCACCTTTTCACATTTGCTGAACCTACATATGTATTCCACTTTATTTTCATTCATAGCACTCATCACTGCCTGACATTATATTAAATATCTGCCTTCCTCACCAGAATATAAGTCCCAAGAGGGCAAAGACTTGGTTTGTTTTGTTCACTGCTGTATCCCCAGTGCCTAGTACACTTCCTGGCACATGGTAAAAGGTGAACAAAGATTAGTGGAAGGAAGGAAGGAAGGAAGGAAGGAAGGAAGGAAGGAAGGAATAGTACAATTTAAATTCATAGCCACTTGGGCTGGATTTACAGCACAAAACCGTTCTGTGATCATACAAGTTATTTGCAAACTCACAGCTTGAGTTTTGAAACACCAGCAGACCACTTGGATCTGAAAATGTCCATACCCTTGACCAAGAAATGGTCAAGTAGCTTATGGGTTGCCTGGGTGGCTTAGCTGGTTAAGTGTTCAACTCTTGATTTTGGCTCAGGTCATGATGTCAGGGCCATGAGATTGAGCCCCATGTTGGGCTCTATGCTATGCGTGGAGCCTGCTTAAGATTCTGTCTCTCCCTCTCCCTCTACCCTTCCCACTCACATGCTCTCGCTTCCTCTTTCTCTAAAAAAAAGTAGCTTAAATAGTACAAAGATTTATGTACAAATATGAAAAATGTTCATGGCAGTTTGATTTATAACAGGAAAATTTTTAATTGCTTATTAATAACTAAAATAATTATTATAATTAAAATAATTATTATATTAATGATTATAATATAAAATATAAAATAATATATATTTTATATAATAATATATAAATAAAATATAAAATAATTATAATGATTATAATATAATTATTATTATATTATATTATATTATTATAATAATATAAATAATGACATTTATAATTTAATATCTAACAATTGGATAATAGCTAAGAAAATTATGGTATATCTTTAAGACAGAATATTATGTAGCCATCAAAAACATTTTATAAAGACTTTTAAGTCATATGTATAAAAGCTTATGATAAATTGTTGGGAGAAAAGAGATAGATCACAGTTGAATATACTGTATGATACCAATAGTGGGCCAAGCCAAAAATTTAAATAATGCCAAAGGGTTATGGTATTACAGGAAATTTTTTTTTTTTTGGATACTTTGGCATTTTTTCCCTCCTTTCTGAACTTCCCAAATTTTCTGTGAATGATCAGATCACACTCTCATGAATGAAAAAGATAAAGTAAAAAAATTAAGATTATTTTGTGGCTTACTGATAACCTAACATTTTTTTCTGGTTCATATAAGTAAAATTGCTAGTCACATGCAATAGCAATGTACATTTAGGTGATGTCATGAAGAGAGGTAAAGACAATTTGTCATTTACTTCTTGCAAGAAAAAAATTGTTTTGCACATAAAGCTGTATAATTTTAATTCACTTTGAAAGTTTCATGCCAAAAATGCATTAAGTGAGGGTGGCAGTTTCTTTTTTTTTTTTTTTTTTTTTAATTTTTTTTTTAACGTTTATTCATTTTTGAGACAGAGAGAGACAGAGCATGAACGGGGGAGGGCCAGAGAGAGAGGGAGACACAGAATCGAAAGCAGGCTCCAGGCTCTGAACCATCAACCCAGAGCCGGACGCGGGGCTCGAACTCACGGACCGCGAGATCGTGACCTGAGTTGAAGTCGGACGCTTAACCGACTGAGGACGGTGGCAGTTTCTAATAAATCAGACAAAATGGAAATTGTTTTAAAAGATGCCACAGGTTTTGTTTCTGTTTTTGTAATCTTCTTCCTTTCCTTCCTTTAAGAATGTAAATTAAATGAGGTTTCAGGAGGGAAAGTGAATCTAAAAGAGGAAAGAACAGTTCTAGACTTCTTTCTGAATCTCATCTTGTATCTCCAGGCTACAGGGCTCTCTAATTCTTGCCAAAGTATGACCTGCCCTCTCTTTAACCCTTTAGGGCAAGACAAGAAAGGAGACAGGTTTGTGCTGGGCACAAAACCCACCAGGGAGGCACGCCGCACTCTTCAAGAAGTAGGCTTATTTGGGGGAGCCTGGGTGGCTCAGTCAGTTAAGCATCCAACTTCCGCTCAGGACATGATCTCACAGTCGGTAAGTTCAGGCCCTGTGACGGCTTCTGTGCTGACAGCTCAGAGCCTGGGTCCTGCTTCAGATTCTGTGTGTGTGTGTCTCTCTCTCTACTGCCCTTCCCCTGCTCATGCTCTGTCTCTCTCTCTCTCTCTCTCTCTCAAAAACTAAATTAAAAAACATAAAAAAATTTAAATTAAAAAAAGAAGTAGACGTATTTGGAAAAATGTCTATTCATGTCCTCTGCCAGTTTTTAATTGGATTATTTGTGTTTTTTGGGGTGTTGAGTTGTATAAGTTCTTTATATGTTTTGCATATTAACCCCTTATTGGATATATCATTTGCAAATATTTTATCCCATTCAATAGGTTGCCTTTTTTGTTTTGTTGATGGTTTCCTTTGCTGTGCAGAAGCTTTTTATTTTGTTGTAGTCACAATAGTTTAATTTTGTTTTTGTTCCCCTTGCCACAGGAGACCTATATCTAGAAAAATGTTTCCACAGCCAGTGTCAAATAAATTACTACCTAGGTTTTCTTCTAGAAGACATCCAGATAGCCAGCAGACATATGAAAAGATGCTCAGCATCACTAATTATCAGGGAAATGCAAATCAAAACCACAATGAGATATCACCTCACACCTGTCAGAATGACTAAAATTAAAAAAAAAAAAAACATAAGAAATAACAGTGTTGGCAAGGATGTGGAGAAAAAGGAACACTCTTGCACTGTTGGTGGGAACGCAAATTGGTAGAGCCACTGTGGAAAACGGTATGGAATTTCCTCAAAAATATTAAAAATAGAATTACCATATGATACTGTGTATTCACCCAAGGAAATGAATGGAATATTCATACACACAATGGAATATTCATATTCACACACAATGGAATATTACTTAACCATAAGAAAGAATCTTGCCATTTGCAATGATGTGTACAGATCTAGAGGGTGTAATGTCAAACAGAGAAAGACAAATACCATATAATTTCACTCATGTATGCAATTTAAGAAACAAATGAACCAACGAAGAAAAGAGACAAAAAAACCCCACCAGACTCTTAAATATAGAGAACTGATGGTTATTAGAGGGGAGGTTTGTGGGGGGATGGGTGAAATAGATGAAGGGGATTAAAAGTACCCATGTGATGAGCACTGGGTAATGGATACACTGGTTGAATCACTATATTGTATGCCTGAAACTAACTTAACACTGTATGTTAATTACACTTCAATAAAAATAAAAAAAGAAGTAGGCTTATTTCTTTTAGTAGATAGGGCACATTAAACCTAAAGCTGCTCCTAGATACCCCCCGCCCCGCTGGTTTTCAGAGTATATATTTTTAAACTTGAAACACTTTGTTCAGAAACCATATAATCTGATGCTAAACGGGTACACACTTAGCACAGCTGCTGTGGTGTGCGAGGCCTGGAGCCCCACCTATTGGGCACTTCGGCCTCTCTCCTTTTCCTGGGGGTCTTGGATTGAGTGTTATGGGGATATGGAAGTTCTGTAGAAAATGAATCTGGTCTAATCCCTTCCTTATACAGATGGGGGAAGTGAGACTAGATGGGGTGGTGTCACTGTAACACATGTTGCCTGATTAAAATAGTTCAGCTGACTCACCTGTAAAATAATCACAATTTTTTAACATAAGGATCAAGGGCATATGTTGGAGAGATACTAAAGAGAGTAATAATGTAACAACAGGACCCCAAAATTGACATTAAAAGGTTATCCCCCAAACCTATTCTTTCTATATCAAAGGTGATTTTACAGCAGAGGTATGACTTATGAAATAGGATTTTCCTTTCCTTTTTCTTCTTTAATTTGGAAAAAGTTTTGAAAATACAGAAAAGTACAGAGAATAAAATAAAAAACTACCACGGGCAGTTGTTAATCTTTTGTCTTCTTTGCTTTGTGTATAACATATACTGTTATCTATCTATCCATGGCTCATAAACAAGAAAGCAAGCTACAAAAGTCCAGTAGTTTAAACTGGGGGAATCTCCATGCGGATGATTTAGATAACATTAGATAATACAGAATACATATAATATATATGATATATATATGTATGTATATATATATGAAACAAAGAAGACAAGAATATATATAAACATTGTATATTTTAAGAGTATATTTTAAATATTTATAATTATTATTATAAAATTCAGATATGCTTAAATTGTTTATATATTTATATACATATGGAAATTTTAAAAATCAACACATAAAGTACAGTTGAAATCCTCTCTGTATTCCTTTTTAGCTCATTCCTCTCCTTTCCCCATTTCCGGAAGCAAACACACTCATGAATTTAATCTGGACCCTCGTGTCCAATAAATACATTTGTTTGCTTCTTTTACCCACAAAGTAGATTTTTTATTATCAAAATATTAGTTGAAATTAATTGGATCTTAACATAGCTGTTAGCATGCCTGCCTTGAGATAATAAATTGATGTTTTGCTGAGGGAGGCAATTTTAGCAACTTTAAGCGTTTAACTAGATCCCTGAAAATAAAGACCTCAGATTTCTTGAAATAACTACAAACTCTTCCACTGTTTATTATCTTCTTCCTTGGATCCTTGTGCGGAGCCTGACTGACTCAAATTTACCCTTCTACTTCTTGAGTGTTGGTTATTTGGTTAATGTTCTAGAAGACAGAAAAGGCTCTTAAGGTCACAGCCAATGAAAGCAGACATGACAGGCACCATCCTGAGGGTGAAGGAAACAAACAAAAAAATACACCAGAAATGGGTTCTCTGCATACAAGACACCAGGTAGAGAAAATGTTAGATTACATTAGGAAGGCGGAGATATAGTATCGCTTAGAAAGATTTCCATAAAAAATGATTGAAAGTTTAAAAAATTTCTAATGCTTTGAGGCTCTGGCAGTCACAGAGTCCAGTTCTGCGCCCTGGCTCTGTCACTTACTAGTTGGATGCCCTTAACTTCTCTGTGTTCGGGTCCTTCCAGTAAAATGAGAATAATAGTACGTGCTGCATAGAGTTGTTGTGAAATGAAGTGAGCTAATCCATGTCAAGCATAGGAACAGTGCCCCCCACAGAGGCGGCACATGACACATGTATCCTGCTAGTCATACTAGTAGTGGTGGTGGTAGTGGTTGTAGTAGTGGTAGTTAGTAGCCGTAGTAGTTATAGTCATGGTAGTAGTAACGTTTGGAAAACTAGCCCATGTGGAAGATCATAACCTTGTGTGTGGGAGGGTACAGACTCCGGAACCTCACTGTGTCCTCTGGATCCTCCACACAGTTGGTAAAAACCAATTGTGTGGGCCTGGGGACAACGACACTATAGCATATTTGGTGGGCGTAGACGGTGCACAATCAACTTTAGCTGTTATGCATATTCCAGATACAGAATGCCTTCGTGTTCTTAAGGCACGTCCTATTTTTAAAGTGTAGAGTCAAGCTCGCAATTTCCTCATAGCAAGAAGTCAAGGGAAGCTGGAGGAAGGCTCTGATTGCGTTGATTAGTTTATCCTAGAGCAATGTGTCCCGGTTCGGAAGGACTGTCTGAATCACTGCTGGAGATACAGCTCTGACTAGTCACAGCTCTGCGGAAGTACAAGGAGATCCAAAAGGCGGGCTCTTTTTCCTTGAAAAGGGGCGGCTAAGCTCCCTCTGAAATTCTTTTTTGAGAAGATCCCCAGAGGAAGGGAGGCCTAGAAGATGTCCTTAAAAATAGACCAGTGGGGGTGCTTGGGTGGCTCAGTCAGTTAATTGTCCAACTCTTGATTTTGGCTTAGGTCATGATCTCATGGTTTGTGAAATCCAGCCCCACATCTGGCTCTATGCCAACAGGGCAGGGCCTGCTTGGGATTCTCTCTCTGCCTCTCTTTCTGCCCGTTCTCTGCTCATGCTCAGTTTCTCGAAATAAATAAATAAACTTAAAAAAAAAAATAGACCAGTGAATTCTGATAACAAGTGCTTTACAGTTCTAAAGCATTTCTGCACATATTAACAGTACCAACCTTCATAAGAAACCTATGAGAAAGGAGCTATTATCCCCCCTTGTCAGAGGAAGAGGTGAGGCACTGAAAATTTCAGTGACTTGCTCAAAATTCCTATATTAGGAGGAGAATCCAGCTCTTTCCTGCTTCTAGTTGAGAACTTTTATTACTCATACAGACTCTGGTGGAATGTTCCTTGCTGGCACGTACTTGTCTTTGTGGGAACAATTTCATTCCTCCAACTTCTTTGTTACCTTATTAGTTTTAGGCAGCTTAATTCTAAATCCCATACCCTTAGCAATTATGTTCATAGGCAGTCTGTGTGTGCGTGTGCACGTGTGTATGAATGCACACGTACTCACCCATGCACACACACAAGTGCATGCTAGGGGGGTAAGTGAATTTTTTTCATTTTGTATTTCTTTTTAGTGTACTTTTAAAAGATGAGAATCTCAGATTGAAGTTGAAGACCATTGTGATTGAGCCAGATTTTGAGTATGCTAAATCACTTTTCTGGATTGAAACCTGAGCAGTAATTCAGTCCAAACTGAAAGGGAGTGATTTTTCACATTAAATGAACCTTTTTTTTTTTTCCTTTTCTGAAAACATGATCTAATGTCTTTTATAAAAGGAGAGCCAAAGAACTTCTGTTGCAGTCTCCAGCTGTCAAACCTGCCTCCCATACTTTTGCCCTGCAGCAAAAGGCAGGGACATCAGGTGACAAACCCCAAATTTCAACTAGTCACACAAATTACAGACCTTCCTATCATGATGTCCTCTTGACCTTTTGCCTTTCCCCTACAATGAAGAATGAGACACAGTTTAAATCAAAATGACTCTCATGGGCAATTTTACAAAACAAATAGAAGCACAGAGCCTCCCCCCACCCCCTCCCCCCCAGTTCCCCCCGCTGGGCCAGCCTGTTCCCTCTCTCCATGCAGGCAGGAGCTCATAATTAGAAAGACCTTTCCCACCCCAGACAATGCTGCTCTGCTTGCCAAGAGCCCTGTTTGACTTGAAGAAAGAGTTTGACAAAGTAAATATTTACAAAAACAGCTAGAGTCAGATGCCAAGTCCCGCTTCTGGGGAACACTTAAAGAAGTATTTACAAGAAAAGGCTTCTCCGTGGGGCACCGCACTGCCCGGTGGGGATGCTGATTCAAGGTCCATTCTGGCTCTATCAGTGTTTCTGTTAGCCTTTTCCATGCCAGGACGCTTTTCACAGAGTATATGAATAATTACATTTACCATTGAAGAGTCAACTCAGAAATGTACCAATTCGGGACCACAGGAAAGAGTCTTTAAATGTTACTGCTCCAGCACTAGGGAGAAAGCTTTGTGAAGTCAACAGAGAGGAAATTAAAAGGCAGGGCTAATTAGCACTGGGAAAACGTCATTATTAAAAAAAATTTTTTTTTTATTTTTGGAGATAGATCGATTACCTCACGGGACCTAGTCATGTTTGTATTACCTGTAGATCTGTTGTCTATAACACTGTGGGACTTGAGAGCTCAAACATGGTGAGAATCAAAACAGGTGCCCCCGCCTGTTCCCATTATGCACATTAGCCCGTGGCCTGTGCACAGCCTGTTAAACAGCTGAATTTGAAACAATCATGGTGCAGGCCAAACATTAGCCCGAAGGCCTATCTGTCTAGGGATTTGGCCATTTACATTGATTTTTTTTTTTTTACCCACATTTTTCATGAAACACAAATATTTGCCATGGCAACTGGGGTGTCACATGACATGCTGGTACATAAACAGCTTGGAAATCTCTTAAGGGGGCACAGCCCACCAGTGCTGCAAATCCAGGGAAAACATCTTGAGGAAGATTTGGGCGTTAAGATGAAGGTCTGGGAAGAGCAGGTAACAGTCTATGTAGACACAGTAGGATTCATTTCTTCTCTGCCACTCTTCCTTTTCTCTTTCTTCCTTCTTTTTTTTTTTTTTTTCTAATGGGAGCAGCTGTAAATATGACCACATAGGGTAAGCCCAGAAAAAGACACTGCCAGCTGTCTCCTTTTTCTGGTGAAAAGTTTCAATTATCACAACTCTGTGGCTCATAAACATAAGAAAGCAAGCTTCAAAAGTCCAGCACCTTTAAACCCAGAGAATCTCCATGAGGATTAATTATGTTGTACCGTGAGCTCCTAATGTCAGAGAATACAGAATTTCTTCTCTTTCCTCATTAGGATATCTGGACAAAACTGGAGAGCTTGCTTTTTAGCCTGTGCCTAAAGACAAATGAAGTCGAGTAAAACCTCATAATAACATACCCTATGCAATGTGAATTTGGATACAAAGCAATAGCTATTGTATTCCAGACTCCTGGACCAGCTAGCGATATAGGTTGGCCCAGTCATTTAGTTAATGTGACAATAATGTGACATGCTTGAATTTTTTAAGACCCCACTGATAATGTAATGCTAGAGTTTACTTATACAGCAATCCCCCTGTAAAAATCAAATGCATCTCAACAGCTGAAGTATTTATTTCTATGTCAGTGGTACAATTCTATCAGATGTGTGCACTACCAAAAACCTCACTGAGAATATTGTAAATAACAACAGTTTTCTTTTGTTAGAAGGATGAATACCTTTGATGTTTGTTTCTTGGCAGAGACCTTCTTCACTTCCACTGGAATCAGCTGTGGTTTCTGAGGTGTACCGAAAGGGGCTGTGGACAGAGGCGATGCAATGTTACCTCTTCCAGAAAAAGGCTGAGTCATTGGGTGGATGTTATTGGGTTTGCCACTTGAAAGTCAAATGGCTCTGACACCCTTTGACTGTTCACTCTCAGCCCTGCCTGTATCAATTCAATCAAACATTTGTGATCACGGACTTCAAAAGGAAAGCAAAAAGCAAGGGAGGGCAACTGTTCCATCAGAATATAAGATGAGCTCGTTTTATGCAAACTGCCCAGATGAAAAGGCAAATTTTAAAATAGCAGGCAAATTAGAGAGTAATATTTGTCATATAAAAATGTTTCACTATAAGATCTTTTTAAATAGCCATATTCCCAAGTTCATTTAATAGGTTATAATATAACTACCTGTGCTGGACTATTCTGTGTAGTCAGTAAAAAAGACAATTCTGAAGAATTTAAATGGCTTGGGGGAAATAATACAAGTGAAAGAACACAGTAAATATTACTTTTGAAATAATATTTATAATAACAATATTAATGAAATCTATAAGCAACAACTTTTAGAGCACACATCCGGTCCATAGGTGGGTAGGTCTACCTGCTAGACAGACAGTGCTCAGGAGAGAAACCACATCTCTCCTCTTGCCTGGCAGCAAATCCAACTGCCCTTTACAAATAGCTCAAGTCTGACTTGAGGGGATTCAAGTCAGGGGAGAAATTCTCAGGGGAGAAAAATCCTTACCCTACTGTCTCCAAGAAAGAAAACAAAAATAATTAAACAGTTAACTGAGTCAAAAGAGTGAGGTTTTTTCCCAACTGTCTTAGCGCACCCCTTCTCTGTCCATTTTGTAATAACCATCTTAGAAAGGACAGATACTGGTCAAAAACAGCACCTCAGTATACAATTTGGAATCCCACCATGAGCTCCCAACTCTCTCACATTGTCTCAAGTTGGCTGCAAGCAATTTCTTCAGCCATCTCTTAAAAAGTAGCACGAATTCCAGAGTCTTGTCACTAAAATTCACCTCCGCCAAAGGCAACTTGGTTTGACCTGCTTTTCAGACTTCCTGGCTGCCAGCAAGACTCCCTGACTGTAAAACTGACCAGCACCCTCCCTAAGCTTGGGCAGTGAAGACTCCATTCTAAGCCTGTAAGTTTTGCCTTGACCTCTGTACTCTCCTGCCCTCCCACTTCTGAAGACCAGTCCACACCCTGTACTCAGGCTGCTTTAAATCCACAGATTCACCCGTAAAGGCTACTATTCCTATTGTCTGCAGGCTCAGTATACTTTTTGTTAAACTATCAGGCTCCTGCAGACAAGTGGGATCTTTGGTTAAATTCCCATGTTCAGACAAAACAGCAGCTTGACAAGTTTTTAAGTAGGCATAATTTTTAGAGCATTTTAGTAAAATTTTAATGAAATTTGGTAGAATAAAGATCTAAAAGATTTGTAATTTCATATGGATAATCCACAGTTAATGGTATATCTAAAAAGTTTTTAAACATTTTTCTTAGTTACTTGCAGAAATTCTGTCACTAAATTATAACTCTATGTGGCCTTAGATTTTATGGGACACATATATTTGAAGAATGTGTCTGCATTTTCAATGGAATTGTATCATAAGGTACTGCCTATATTTTGTTACCTGATTTCCCTTCTGGAAAATGTTTATCTGTATGATAAACTTTGCTGGAGTTAATGTCAGGGGGGAAAAAATCTTGTCTTTCTGGACAAACCTGTATGCTTTTATGGTAGTTACTGATATGTACCTGCCCAATAGCCATCCCCCTTTCTTTCTTGCTAATTTTAGAACTTCATTTTTTTTTTCAATCTGTCCAGCTCCTAGGGTTGCCAGATTTAGCAAAAAAAAAAAAAAAAAAAAAAAAAAAAATTTAGAGGACATACAGTTAAATTTTAATTTTAGGTAAACAACAAATAATGTTTTAGTATAAATATGCCCCAAATAGTAAGTATATTTAATATCCAACAAAGAACAGAATTTTCATGGATGGATTGGACTAAGCGTAACTTAATATATGAAGAATTTAGTGTAAATATGTCCCAAATCCTAGCCCTAAACCTAAACCTAACCCTGTCTCTGGACCCTCACTTTCCCAGCCTTTCTTATAGCTAACAGTAGCCACGTGACCAGTGAGATGTAAGGGGAAAATCTATCAGGGCTTCTGGGAAGAGACTGATTGTTTTCCCCTCTCCCTGCCTTGAATGTGTACATCAAGGCCCAGATCTGCAAGAGCCGTGGAAGAGCCATGAGGTGGCAAGCATGAGGATGAAATCAAACATGCTAAAGAAGGTAAAGCAGAAAGAGAGCTGTTGCAATTCTTTTGATGAGTACCACCAGCCCTATGCTGCCTGCTTCCTGATTTCTTATGTGTGAGACCGAGGAACTCCTCATTGTTTAAGCCACTGTTAAGTGAGGATTTCTGATATTGCAGTCCCATACATTCCTGGCTAGTACTCCTCCCTTTCTTTGTCTTATGGCCTGTGGTAGGGCCTCAAGGACAATGTTCAATGATGGTGGCAGTAGTGGTCATTCTTGAACTGTCTCTGCTTTTAATGGAAAGATAGAATCCTCCTAAAGCTGGACTACTGAGAATATTGTTGGCCCTGGGGTTTTGGTTGAACAAGGCAATAATCAGGGTCAGAAAATCCTCTTCTACTTCTACTCTGCTCGAAGATTTTCACCTATTTATTAATGTTGAATTGCATTACATGATTTTTTTAATTTTCCCATATATGGAGATGATCATAGGATTTTTCTTTTCTAATCTGTTAATGTGGTGAATTGTGTTGTTTGGTTTTTCTAATGTTGAGTCTTCCTCACATCCTTCCTTATCATGATGAAGGTAAAAATGCATACTGCTAACTTTTATTTGGAATGTTTGCCTCTGTGTTCCCGAGATCGACCTATGTATTCTTTTTAATTTTTTTTTAATGTTTATTTTTGAGAGAGAGAGAAAGAGAGAGACAGAGCATGAGTAGGGGGAGGGGCAGAGAGAGAAGGACACAGAATCTGAAACAGGCTCCAGGCTCTGAGCTGTCAGTGCAGAGCCTGACGCAGGGCTTGAACTCACTAACTGTGAGATCATGACCTGAGCCAAAGTCGGACACTCAACTGACTGAGACACACAGGTGCCCCAACCCATGTATTTTTTTATTGCACTGTCCTCATCCAGTTTTGGTAGCATAGCTATAGTAGCTTCATAAAATCAGTTGGCAAGCTTTTCTTCTTTTCTTTTTCTATGAAATGGTTTAAGATGTTGATTAGTGATCCTTTAAAGTTAGTAGAACTTGCCTATAAAAGGGCCTGAGGACTTTTTCCTTCTGGTATATTTCTGTGTGCATACATGTGTGCACACACCCACATGTGTTGTTTAACACAGAAATCTATTTTTGATTACCAGTTCAAATGATCTAATGGCATCATTTTCTTTGAGTTTCCTGCTTTTTTTTGAGTTAATTTTGACAATTTTGATTTCTCAAGGAAAATTCTCATTTCAGTAAAAAATACATGGCATAAAGTTATCATACGACAATTTTTAAAAAATTCTATGTATCTTTGTTCATCTTAATATTATTTCTTTGTGCCTTCTCTTTTTTAATTTCAGATTTATTGAGGCATAATTGACATACAAAATTGTAAGATATTTAAAGTGTACATTGTGGGAGTTTGAGAACCCACACACACACACACACACATTGTGGAAGAATTCCTTCCCATCTAGTTAACACGTACATCATCTCACATATTTATTTATTTATTAAAAAAAATTTTTTAAACATTTATTTATTTTTGAGAAGAGAGAGACAGAGCATGAGTGGGGGAGGAGAAAGGAAGAGGGAGACACAGAATCTGAAACAGGCTCCAGGCTCTGAGCTGTCAGCACAGAGCCTGACACGGGGCTCAAACTCACGGACCGCGAGATCATGACCTGAGCCGAAGTCGGACGCTAAACCGACTGAGCCACCCAGGTGCCCCTCACATATTTATTTATTTTTTAAAAATTAATGGGAACATTTAAGTTCTCTCTTAGCAAATGTCAATTATACACTATATCATTATCAACTATAGTCACCATGTTTTACATCAGATCTTCAGACATTATTCATTTTATAGTGGAAAGTTTGTACCCTTTACCAACCTGTATCCACTTCTCAATCCCTGGCACTCACTTTTATATTCTCTGTTTCTATATATTTGATATTTAAAAAAATTCCACATATAAGTGATACCATGCAGCATTTGTCTTTCTGTGCCTGGCTTATTTCACTCAGCATAATACCCTCCAGATTCATGTTGTCCCCTCCATGTTGTCACAAATGGCAGGATTTCCTTCTTTTTTAAGGCTGAATAACATTATATTATGTTATATTATTTATATAACATTATTTATATAATATTATTTATATTATAAATATTTATATAATATTATTTATATTATATATATTTATATTATATTATATTATATTATATTACATTATATTCACACTCACACACACACACAAATCTATGTCACATTTCCTTTTGCCATTCATCCATCCACAGACACTTAAATAGTGTCCATATCTTGGCTATTATGAATACTGCAGTGAAAACGGGAATACACACCTCTTGAGATAATGATTTTTGTTTCCTTTGGCTGTATACCCAGAAGTGGGATTGCTGATCAGATGGTAGTTCTACTTTTAATTTCTAGCGAAACTTGTATATTATTTCCCCTAGTGGCTTTACTAGTTTACATTTTCCCCAGCAGTATGCAATGATTCCCTTTTCTCCACCACCTGCAAACATTTGTTCTCTTGTCTTTTTGAGGCCAACCATTGTGACAGGTGTGAGGGATATCTCATTGTGGTTGTGATTTGCATTTCCCTAAGGATTAGTGATGTTGAGCACCTTTTCACATCCCTGTTGGCCCTTTGTCTTCTTTGGAAAAATGTCTGTTCGGGTCCTTTCCCTATTTTTTAATTGGGTTATTTGGTTTTTTTGCTATTGAATTGTATGTGCTTCTTAATGTATTTTGTATATTAACCTTTTATTGGATTTGTGGGTTGCAAGTATTTTATCCCATTTCAAAAGTTGTGTTTCCATTTTGTTGGTGGTTTCTTTTTCTGTGCAGAAGCTTTTTACTTTGATGTCGACTCATTTATTTATTTTGGCTTTTGTTATCCCTTGCTTTTGGTTTAAATCCAAAATATCATTGAGCTTACCCCTGTGCTTTCTTAGGAGTTTTATGGCTTCAGGTCTTATGTTGAAGTCTTTAATCCATTTTGAGTTAATTTTTGTGTATAAGATTGTGGTCTAGTTTCATTCTTTTCAATGTGGAGGTACAGTTTTCCCAACACCATTTGTTGATGAGGTTATCCTTTTTGCCATTGTATGTTCTTGGATCCTTTGTCAAAACCTAATTGACCATAAAAACATGGTTTTATTCCTGGGCTCTTTGTTCTATTGATTTATGTGTCTGTTTTTAATGTCAATACCATACTGTTTTGATAACTAAAGATTTGTAATATAGTTTGGAGTCGGGAAGTATGATACCTTCAGCTTTTTTCTTTTTCAGGATTGCTTTCTCTATTCAGAGTTTCTGAGTATTAGGAATCATTTCTTCTATCCCTGTAAAAAAAAAAATGCCATTGGAATGGCAAGTCTTAGAGATTGCTTTGGGTGGTATGGCCATTTTAACAAGATTAGTTTTTCCAATTCATGAATTTGAAATATATTTCCATTTACTTGTGTCTTCTTCAATTTCCTTCATCAATGTTTTATAGTTTTCAGATCTTTCACATGCTTGGTTAAATTTATTCCTTCCTAAGTATTTTATTCTTTTTTGATGCTATTGTAAATGGGATTATTTTCTTAATTTCTCTTTCTGATAGTTTATTGTTAGTGTATAGAAATGCAACTGATTTTTGTATATTGATTTTGTATCCTACAGCTTTACTGAATTCATTTATTACTTCTAACCATTTTTTGGTGGTGTATTTAGAACTTTATATATAGAATATGTCATTTTCAGAGACAATTTTACTTCTTCCTTTCTGATTTAAATATCTTTCATTTCTTTTTCTTGCCTAGTTGCCTTGGCTAGGACTTCCAGAACTATGTTGAATAAAAGTTGCAAGAGTGGGCATCCTAGTCATATTCCTGATCTTAGGGAAAAAAAAACTTTTAGCTTTTGTTCATTGAGTATAATGTTAGCTGTGGGGTGTCATATATGGCTTTTATGATGTTGAAATTGCTTTTATATCCAATTTGTTGAGAGTTTTTATTATGCAAGGATATTGAATATTGTCAAATGCTTTTTCTGTATCCATTGAGATGATCATATGATTTTCATCCTTCATTTTGTTAATGTAGTATATTGCATGTGTTGATTTGTATATGTTGAACCATCCTTGCATCCAGGAATAAATCATACTTGATCATGGTGTATGGGCCTATATATGCATTGTTAAATTCAATTGGCTAATATTTTACTGAGAATTTTTTGTATCTATGTTTATCAGGAACATTGGCCTGTAATTTTCTTTTCTTGTCTGCTTTGGTATGAGGGTAATGCTGGCTTCATAAAATGAGTTTGGAAGTTCTCCTCTTCTATTTTTTGGAAGAATTTGAGAAGGGTTGGTATAAATTTTCTTTAAATGCTTGGCAGAATTCACCAGTGAAGTCATCTGATCCTGGACTTTGCTTCACTGGGAAGTTTTGATTACTGATTCATTCTCCTTACTAGTAATTGTTCTCTTCAGATTTTCTATTTCTTCATGATTCAAACTTGGTAAGTTTACGTTTCTAGGAATTCATCCATTTCATCTAGGTTATCTAATTTTTCATGTATAACTGTTCATATAATTTCTTATGATCCTTAGTATTTCTGTGTCATCATTTGTAATGTCTCCCCTTTCATTTTGATTTTATTTGAGTCTTCTCTCTTTTTCTTTCTTAGTTTGTCTAGCTAGAGGTTTGTCAATTTGGTTTATCTTTTCAAAACACTAGCTCTTGGTTTCATTGATATTTTTTCTTGTCGTGCTTGTCTCTATTTTATTTATTTCCACTCTGATCTTTGTTATTTCCTTCCTTATAACTTTGGACTTAGTTTGTTCTTCTTTTTCTAGTTCTTTGAGGTATAAAGTTAGGTTGTTTATTTGAGATCTTTCTGTTTTCTTAGTATATATGTTTATTGCTATGAACTTAGAACTGCTTTTGTTGCATCCTGTATGTTTTGGCATGTTATGTTTCAATTTTTGTCTCAAGGTATTTTTTAATTTCCCTTTTGATTTCTCCTTCGACCCATTGGTTGTTTAAATTGCACATATTTGTGAATTTTCCAGTTTTTCTCTTGTAATTGATTTCTAGTTTCATACCATTGTGGTTAGAAAAGAAGCTTGGTATGATTTTAATTATCTTAAATATATTAAGACTTGTTTTAATTTGTATTTCCCTAGTATCTAATGATGTTAAGCATGCTTTCATTTACCAATCTACCATCTGTATATCTTCTTTGGTAAAATTTCTGTTCTAGTCTTTTGTCTAATAGGTGATTGGGTTATTTAGTTTCTTATTGAGTTTCAATAAGAGTTCTTTGTATATTCTGGACAAAAATTCTTTGTCAAATATGTGTTTTGAAATATTAACTCCTCGTCTGTAGCTTTTCTTTTCATTTTCTTAATATTGTCTTTCAAAGAGAGGAAATTTTAAATTTTGATGAAGTCCAATATGTTAATTTTTTACTTTTATGGATTTGTGGTATTTAAGAAATCTTTGCCTAATCTGAGGAAACAAAAAATTTCCCCCTTTGTTTTCTTCTAAAAGCTTTTTTTAGTTTTAGGCTTTACATTTAGTTCTATGATCTATTCCAAGTAAATTTTTATACATGGTGCAAGGTATGGGTCAAGGTTCTCTAAATAACTATCTTCAACTGTTTCAGCACCATTTGCTGAAAAGATTATCCTTTCTCCATTGAATTGCCTTCATGTCCTTGTTTAGAATAAATTGACCATGTTTGTGTAGGTTTACTCCTGAACTCTCTGTTTTGTTCTATTGATCTCAATATTCATCCTTTTGCTAATACCACACTGTCTTGATAACTAGAACTTTATACTAACTCAAATAACCTAAGTTCTCCAACGTTACTTTTCTTTTTCAAAATTATTTTGCGGGGCGCCTGGGTGGCCCAGTCGGCTAAGCGTCCGACTTCGGCTCAGGTCATGATCTCCCAGTTCGTGAGTTGGCGCCCGGCGTCTGGCTCTGGGCTGATGGCTCGGAGCCTGGAGCCTGCTTCAAATTCTATGTCTCCCTCTCTCTCTCTGCTCCTCCCCTGCTCACGCTCGGTCTCTCTCTCCTTCAAAAATAAATAAAAATATTAAAAAAAAAATTATTTTGCATCTTTGCTTTTCCATATAAATTTTAGAATTGGCTTGTCAGTTTTTACCCATATATTCGATTGATCTTAATATGGATTGCATTGAATTAATAGACAACTTTGGATGATTAACATAACAATATAGAGTCTTCTAATTCATGAACGTGGCTTACCTTTGACCCCAAGATCAAGAGTCACGTGCTCTATTGACTGAACATGCCAGGGACCCTGGCATTGTTTTTTAAAATTCAATTTCCGGGGCCCCTGGGTGGCTCAGTCGGTTAAGCGGCCGAGGTCCATGAGTTCGAGCCCCGCGTGGGGCTCTGTGCTGACAGCTCAGAGCCTGGAGCCTGTTTTGGATTCTGTGTCTCCCTCTCTCTGACCCTCCCCCATTCATGCTCTGTCTCTCTCTGTCTCAAAAATAAATAAACGTTAAAAAAAAAAAAATAAAATAAAAAATAAAATTCAATTTCCAATTGTTGATTTCTAGTATATAGAAATTCAATTAATTTTTATATATTAATCTGATATCCTGAAACCATGTTAAACTCTCTTATTCATTCTCTCAGTGCTTTTTTGTAGATTATTTCAAATGTTCTTTGTAGTTATCATGCTGTTTACAAATAGAGACAGTTTAAATTTTATTTTCTATCTGCATACCTTTATTCTTTTTCTTACCTCATTGTATTGGCAAGGACCTTCCATACAATGTTAAATAGATGTGGTGAAAGTAGACATCTTTGCCTTGTTTCTGATCTTACATAGAAAGCAGTTGATCTTTCACTATTAAGTATGATTTTAGCTGTAGGTGTCCTATATTAGGCTGAGAAAGTTCCTTTATATTATATTTCCCTTAGGTTTTTTAAAATTATTATTTAATGCATGTTGAATTTTATTTTATTTTTATTTGTTGAGATGGAGATGGTCATATGGTTTTTCTTCTTCACTTGGTTGATACAATGATTTACATTGATTGATTTTTAAATGTTGCAACAGTCTTGCATTCTTAGGATAAACCCTACATGGTTATGATGTATTATTTCTTTAATATTGTGGGATTCCAATTTGCTCATATTTGTGGGACATTTTTATATCTATTTTCATGAAGAAGAATAGGCTGTGGTTTTCTTGTCCTCTAATGTCTGTCTAGTTGTGATATCAGGGTGATGCTGGCTTCATAAAATGGTCTGAGGAGTGTTGTATTCTATTTTCTAGAAGAATTTGTAGTAGAATTGGTAATATTTCTTTCTTGTTTGGTAGAATTCACCAGGGATGCCATCTGGAACTTGTGTTTTCTTTCTAAGAAAGTTTTTAAGTGCAAATTAAATTTCCTTAATAGATATAGGACTAATCAGGTTATCTATTTCTTCTTGATGAGCTTCAGTAGCATGTGTCTTTTAAAGAATTTGTCCATTAGTCTAAGGTGTCCAATTTATGGGCGTAAAGGTATTTATAATGTTCCCATATCAACCTTTAAATATCTATAGGATTTGTAATGATGACTCCTCTTTCATTCATGATAGTGGTAATTTGTTCCTTCTCTCTTTTTATCTTTGGTAGTCCTTTGTTAGGCTAGAGGTTTACCAAGTTTGTTGATATTTTCCAAGAAACAGATTTGGTTTCAGTAATTTTCTCTATTTTTATCTATTCTCAATTTCATTGCTTTTTACCTTCATTTCTTTTTTATTTTTTAAATTTGAAAAACAAATTTAATGTTTTTATTTATTTTGAGAGAGAGAGAG
This sequence comes from Panthera tigris, assembly GCF_018350195.1. Classification (NCBI taxonomy): domain Eukaryota; kingdom Metazoa; phylum Chordata; class Mammalia; order Carnivora; family Felidae; genus Panthera; species Panthera tigris. Next base: position 37,974,430 of record NC_056665.1, read on the forward strand.
ACAGACAGAGGACAAGCAGGGGAGGAGCAGAGAGAGTGGGAGACACAGAATCTGAAGCAGGGTCCAGGCTCTGAGCTGTCAGCACAGAGCCCAAGGCAGGGCTCGAGCTCATGAACTGCAAGAGCAGGACCTGAGCCAAAGTCAGACACTTAACTGACTGAGCCACCTAGCTGCTCCTTTACTTTCATTTCTATTATTTACTTCTTTCTGCTTGCTTTGGGTATAATTTGCTTTTCTTTTCCTAGATTCTTGAAGTAGGAACTTAGATAATTAGTTAGAGATCTATCTTCCTTTCTAGTATAAGCATCTAATGCTATAATTTTCTCTATAAATAGTATTTTAGTTGCATTCTATAAATTTTGATATGTTTTATTTTCATTCAATTAAAATATTTAATACTTTATTATTATTATTATTATTATTTTTTTTTTTTTTTTAATAATGATTTCAGGAATAAAATTTAGTGATTCATCACTTACATATAACACCCAGTGCTCATCCCAGCAAGTGTCCTGCTTAATGTCCCTTACCCATTTAGCCCATCCCCCCACTCACCACCCTGCCAACAACCCTCAGTTTATTCTCTGTATTTAAGAGTCTCTTATGGTTTGTCTCCCTCTCTGTTTTTATATTATTTTTGCTTCACTTCCCTTATGTTCATCTGTTTTGTTTCTTAAATTCCATATGAGTGAAGTCATATGATATTTGTCTTTCTCTGACCGACTTATTTCTCTTAACATAATACACTCTAGTTCCATCCACATTGTTGCAAATGGCAAGATTTCATTCTTTTTGATCGCCAAGTAATATTCCATTGTGTGTGTGTGTGTGTGTGTGTGTGTGTGTGTGTGTGTGTAGACCACATCTTTATCCATTCAGCAGTTGATGGACATTTGGGCTCTTTCCATAATTTGGCTATTGTTCATAGTGCAGCTATAAACATTGCGTGCATGTGCCCCTTCGACTAGCACTCCTGTATCCTTTGGATAAATACCTAGTAGTGCAATTGCTGGGTCTTAGGGTAGTTCTATTTTTAATTTTTTGAGGAACCTCCCTACAGTTTTCCAGAGTGGCTTCACCAGTTTGGATTCCCACCAGCAGTGCAAAAGTGTTCCTCTTTCTCTGCATCTTCACCGACATCTGTTGTTGCCTGACTTGTTGATTTTAGCCACATCTTGCCAGATGTGAGGTGGTATCTCTCTGTGGTTTTGATTTGTACTTCCCTGATGATGAGTGATGTTGAGCATCTTTTCATGTGTCTGTTAGCCATCTGGATGTCTTCTTTGGAAAAGTGTCTATTCATGTCTTTTGTTGTATTATTTGTTTTTTGGGTATTGAGTTTGGTAAGTTCTTTATAGATTTTGGACACTAACCCTTTATCTGATATGTCATTTGCAAATATCTTCTCCCATTCTGTTGGTTGCCTTTTAGTTTTGCTGATTGTTTCCTTTGCTGTGCAGAAGCTTTTTATCTTGATGAGGTCCCAATAGTTCATTTTTGCTTTTGTTTCCCTCGCCTATGGAGACGTGCCAAGTAACAAGTTGCTGCAGCCACGGTCAAAGAGGTTGTTGCCTATTTTCTCCTCTAGGATTTTGATGGCTTGCTGTCTTACATTTAGGTTTTATCCATTCTGAGTTTGTTTTTGTATATGGTGTAAGAAAGTGGTCCAGGCTGATCCTTCTGCATGTTGCTGTCCAATTTCTCAACACCATTTGTTGAAGAGACTGTCTTTTTTCCATTGGATATTCTTTCCTGCTTTGTCAAAGATTAGTTGGGCATGAATTTGTGGGTCCATTTCTGGGTTCTCTATTCTGTTCCATTGACCTATGTGTCTGTTTTTGTGCCAGTTCCATACTGTCTTGATGATAACAGCTTTGTAATATAGCTTGAAGTCTGGAACTGTGATGCCTCCAGACTTGGTTTTCTTTTTCAGAATTGCTTTGGCTATTCGGGATCTTTTCTGGTTCCATACAAATTTTAGGATTGTTTGTTCTAGCTCTGTGAAGAATGCTCGTGTTATTTTAATAGGGATTGCATTGAATATGTAGATTGCTTTGGGTAGTGTTGACATTTAACAATATTCTTCCAATCCATGAGCATGGAATGTTTTTCCATTTTTTTGTGTCTTCTTCAATTTGTTTCATAAGCTTTCTATGGTTTTTAGTGTATAGATTTTTCACTTCTTTGTTGAGGTTTATTCCTAGGTATTTTATGGGTTTTGGTGCAATTGTAAATGGAATCAATTCCTTGATTTCTCTTTCTGCTGCTTCATTATTGGTATATAGAAATGCAACTGATTTCTGTACATTCATTTTATATCCTGCGACTCTGCCGAATTCATGTATCAGTTCTAGCAGTTTTTTGGTGGAGTCTTTTGGGTTTTCCACATAGAGTATCATGTTGTCTGTGAATACTGAAAGTTTGATTTCCTCCTTGCTGATTTGGATGCCTTTTGTTTCTTTGTGTTGTCTGATTGCTGAGGCTAGGACTTCCAACACCAAGTTGAATAACAGTGGTGAGAGTGGACATCCTTGTTGTGTTCTTGGCCTTAAGGGGAAGCTCTCAGTTTTTCCCCACTGAGGATAATAGTGTGGTGAGTCTTTCATATATGGTCTTTATGATCTTGAAGTATGATCCTTCTATCCCTACTTCCTTAAGGGTTTTTATCAAGAAAAGATGCTGTATTTTGTCAAATGCTTTTTCTGCATCAATTCAAAATATTTTTAAATGTCCTCATGATTTACTCTTTGGCTAATGAGTTACTTAAAAGTATGTTCTTTAATTTGTAAATATTTGGGAAATTTTCTAGATATTTTTCTCTAATTCATGTCTGGTTTAACTATGCTATAGTCAGAGATATATTTTGTAAAATTTCAGTTCCTTTAAGTTTCATAAGATTTTTTTTTATGGTTCAGAATAATCTATTTTGTTGAATGTGCATTTGAAATGAGTGAGCATTCTACTGTTTGTTTTAATTCCTTAAATGTGTTAAAATAGGTTGTTAATGTTCAAGTTATCTATATTGTTATTGATTTTTGCCTCAAGTATTTTGAATCTCTGTTATTAGGTACATACACAGGATTCTTTTGTCTTTTTGCTGAATTGGACTTTTTATTATTGATATCCCTCTTTATTCTTGCTACTGTGTCATTTGTCTGATATTAATAGAGGCAATTTAGATTTTTTGGATTATTTTTTGCATGGTATAGCTTTCCCATCGATCTCCTTTTTATTAATTTTAAATTTACATTTAATTGATGCCTTTTCCCAACATTTATTTTTGACTTTTGTAAAAAAACTAACTTTAAATTTGGAATAATTTTAGATTTACAGAAAAGTTGCTGTATACCCTCATTCAATTTCGCCTAATGTTAACGTCTTTTATTACCATGGCACAGTTGTCAAAACTAAGAAACCATCATTGGTACATTACTATTAACTAAATGCCAGTCTTCATTCAGATTCACTAGTTTTTACAGTGTCATTTTAGTGTTCCAAGATCTGATCAGGATATCACGGTGTATTTAGTCAACAAATCTCCTTAGTCTCCTCTAGTCTGAGATAGTTTTTCATTTTTTCTTTATTTTTCATGACAATAATAATTTTGAGGAGTACTAGTCAGGTATTTTGTAGAATTTCCTCAGTTTGGCTTTATCTGATTTTTTTTTTCATGATTAGACCAGGGTTATGGGTTTTTAGGTAGAACACTACATATATGATGTTCTCTCCTCATCACATCATATCAGAGGACATAAACTATCAACATAACTTATTATTGGTGATATTAACCTTGGGCATTTGGTTAAGGTAGGGCTTTCCAGGTTTCTCAACTGTAAATTTTCCAGTTTTCCCCTTTCTATACTCTGTTATTTGGGTATGAGTCAGTAAATCCAGTCCACATTCAAGGGAGGGAGAATTAAGCTACACCTCCTCTATGGAGGAACAACTACTTATATGTTATTAGGGATTCTTTTATAAGGAAGATTTTTCACTTCTCTTCCTCCTTCTATTTTATCCTTTTTATGTCATTAAATTTAAAATGAGTTTTTTGTATACCACATATAGTTGAATCTTGCTTATTTATCCAATCTGACAATCTGTGTCTTTTAATTGGTGTATTTAGACCATTCACATTTAATATACAGGCAGTACTTACTTTGCACTGTTTCAGTATGCCCAAATTTATTACCACAGTTTAATTAAATACCAGTCTCCTGAAAACATGGTCCAAATCCAGTTACTATGGTATATTAATTGTGAGTAATTACATAAAGCACAAACTTTACTCTAGATCTTTGTGCCAAAAATCACTATATAAATGACAGATGCATATCATGATTAGAAACCAATACTGTCACATCTATCAAAGTCTGTCAGTGATTGGTCACTGTATATCTATTTTTGAATTCACATACAGACCGCAAAGAATATGGTAGTATTGCCTTCTTGTCTCAGTGATAAAGCCACATGGGTTTTTACAAAAATGGATAATTAAAAGACAGAATTGGTGGGGCGCCTGGATGGCTCAGTCAGTTAAGTGTCTGACTCCGGATTTTGTCTCAGGTCATGATCTCATAGTTTGTGAGATCAAGCCCTGCATCAGGCTCCAAGCTGACAGTGTGAATCCTACTTGGGATTCTCTCTCTCCCTTTCTCTTTGCCCCTCCCCCATTCTCTCTCTCTCTCAAAATAAACAAATAAAACACTTTTTAAAAAAAGAATTGACTAGCAAAGTTGAAAGTGTAGCAAAGGGACAAAAGTGGATAGTGCTGAAAATGAAATGGAAATCAATTGTAAGTAGAATGGTAGAAGAAATAAGTGATTGTGAGAATGTTGACACTGCCACCATTCAAAAGGCTCTAGTAAAACAGCCAGAAGCACTTAGTTAAGGTTAATTTTTGACAAAGATGAGGAAAGTGGTTGTGATGATAGAACGAATATGTTCCAGAGGATGTGATTCCAGAAAAATTGTTTTACATTAAAAGATCTCAGAGTGGGAAAAAAGAACTCAGAGATATTTCTTAATATTAAAAAGGCAAAGAATAAAATTTTGGAATCTGGGCATATAGTAGGCATACAAATATACGCATTGATTTTTGTTTCATTTGGCTCTAGGTATAATTACTGGAACACACTGAACTTTAATACTTAAAGTCAGGGGTTTGCAAACTATGGTCCAGAGGTATAATCTATCCTGTGGTCTGATTTTGTACGGTCCTTAAGCTAAGAATGGTTTTTATATTTTTTAAGGGTTGCAAACAAAACAGAACAAAACAAAAGAAGAAGAATACGTTACAGAAACTGTATGTGGTATGCAATGCTTATAATATATTTCGTATCTGGTCCTTTCTAGAGAAACTGTGCACTCCTGCTTAAAATCATTGTGCACTTAATTCTTTTGGTAAGAAAATACATTCCCTCTGTAAAGGAGTAAATTATAAGTATGTGTAATAGGAACAAAAAAATTGATGGAACTAAAAAAGGGAAAAGAAATTAACAATTATACAACCATAATTTGAGACTTTAGCAAAACTCTCTTAGCAACTGACAGAATAAATGGGCAAAAAATTAACAGAGACATAAATTTGAGTAACATAATTAAATGGACCTAATTGAATATATTCAGAATACCCTACCTAACAAATAAAAAAATGCACGTTCACCTAAGTTGATCACATGGTAGGGTCATAAAATAACTCAGATTTCAAATAATTGAAAGCATGCAGTGTGTGTTCTCTAAACAGTGGGATTAGGCTGGAAATCAGTAATAAAAAATATAACTAGAAAGTACTGAAATCTATACACTTCTAAATATTCCATGGGTCAAAGAAGAAATTAGAAATATTTTAAATTAAATGATAATGAAAATATGATATAACAAACATTTTTTTCTGGCTATGATAGTGCTTTGTGTGAAATTCATAACCTTCAATTTTTATATCAGAAACAAATAACAGTTGAAAATTAGTGACCCAAGTATATTACCAATAAGTTTTTTAAAAAAGGAAAATTAAACCCCAAAAAAGTAAAAAGAAGGAAGAAATAATAAAAATAAGAGCAGATGACAATCAAATAGAAAATATAGCAGAAAGGATCAATAGCGTCATAATTTGATTCTTTAAAAATTACTATAGAATTGATAAACTGGAGAGGTTGATCAACAAAAAAGAGAAAAGCAGAAGTAACCATCAGGAATGAAAACACATCACCACAGATCCTACAGATACTACAAAAATAATTAGAGGATATTGTAAATAATTTCATTCCAGTAAATTTGAGATTTTAGATGAAATGGACAAATTTCTTGGACAAAGTTAATTTACTAAACCAACCCAGACAAAAGAGATAATCAAAATAGTCCTGTTAAAGAAATTAAACCTAAAAATATAAATACACCCCCAAAGAAAACCACAGATTCAAATAGTTGCACTGACAAATTCTTCCAAACATTTAGGAAAGAAATAATACCAATTTTATCCAAACTCTTCCAGAGAATATAAAAAGATAGCAGTCACTTACTGAGGCAAGACTAACTTTGATACTAAAGCAAAAGGAAAACATTAAAGGAAAGGAAAATTTAGGCCAGCCTCACAGAGGAACAAAATGGTAAAAATATTAGCAAATGAAATCAAATAATACATAACCAAGGTGTTCTCATCGCCAATTTGGCTTACTCCTCAAATGCATAGGGAATAAATAGGTGTCAGAGGAACCAGCTAAAACATTTAAATAAGAACCAGAGTCTCATGGCATAATACCCAAAATGTCAAAGTTCCTAGTGAAAGTCATTCACCATACCAAGAACCAGGAAGACCTCAAACTAAATTAAAAAGACAATGAATAGATTCCAACACCAAGATGACAGAGATCTTAGAACTATTGGACAGAATCTTTAAACAAGACATCATAAAAATGCTTTCACAAACAATTAAAAAATCATCTGAAACAAATTAAAAAATATAAAATCTCAGCCAAGAAACAGAAAGTTTCCACACATACAAAGATAGAACATATAATGAGAAACCAAATTAAAATTTTGGAACTGAAAAATACAAGTACAAAATCATCTAAGTACAAACAGTGGATGGCTCAACAACAGAATGAAGAGGGAGACAGGAATCAATGATGTACTAGGTAGAAAATAGAAATTACCCAGTTTGGGGACACCTGGGTGGCCCAGTCGGTTAGGCTTCCGACTTCAGCTCAGGTCATGTTCTCAAGGTTTGTGAGTTCCATCCCCTCATTGGGCTCTGTGATGACAGCTCAGAGCCTGGAGCCTGCTTTGGATTCTGTGTCTCCCTCTCTCTCTGCCCCCACTCTGCTCACGCTCTCTCTCTCTGTCTCTCAAAAATGAATAAATGTTAAAAAAAAAATTTTTTTTAAACCTGGAACCAGAAAAAAATTCTTGAAGTCAGCAAGAGAAAAACAACATCTTTCCAGGGGGAAAACAATTCAAATGACAGTGGATTTCTCATCAGAAACCATGGAGCCCCAAAAGAAGTGGCACGACTTGTGTTTTAAGTACTGAAAGAAAATCACACTGTCAACCCAGAGTCCTATATTTAGTGAAAGGATCTTTTAAAAATAAAGGGGGAAATCAAGACATTCTAAGATGAAGAAAAATGAAGATAATTTTTCACTAGTATACCAACTCTAAAAGAATAGCTAAAGAAAATTATCTAAATAGAAAGGAATTGATAAAAGAAAGAATCTTGACATCAGGAAGGAAGAAAGAACATGATAAGCAAAAATATAGGTAAAACAGTAGATTTTCCTTTCCCTCTTGAATTTTCTAAATTATATTTGATGGTTGAAACAAAAATTCTAACACTATTTGATGTCGTTCTAAATGTATGTAGAGGAAATAAACAAACAATCAACATAAGATCCAGCAATTATACTCCTGGGCCTTTATCCCAAGGAAATGAAAACATATATTCATAAAAAAAAAACTTGTACACAAATATTTCTAGCAGCTGTTCATAGTAGCCCCAAATGTTCGCAGTAGCCCCAAACTGGAAACAACCCACATATCCTTCAATAGGTGAGTGGTTTAACAGCTGTGGTACATTCATATTATGGAGCACTAGTCAGCAATAACAAGGAACAAACTATTGATATAAGCAACACTCTGGATGAATCTCCCAAGAACTATGCTGAGTGACAAAAGCCAATCCCAAAAGGGTACACAAGGCATGATTCCATTTATCTAACATACTTGAAATGATCAAATTATAGAAATTGAGAACAGACTGTTGTCAGCAGGGATTATTGAAGGGATGTGGGCAGGAGGGGAGTAGGTGTGACCATAAAAGGACACGATGAAGTATCTTTTGGTTGAAGGAAATATCCTGTATCTTGGTAGTATCGACATCCAGGTGTGATATTGCACTATAGTTTTGCCATAGGTTATTATTGAGGAAAACTGAGTTAAGAATGCAAGGGATCTCTCTGTGTTACTTCTTACATCCCAGTGACAATTATTTCAAAATCAAAAGTTCAATTAAAAAAGACACCAGTAGGAGAATGAAATGCCAAACCACAGAGTAGGAAAAATTATTTGCAATACATATAACTGATGAGAGATTAGAATCCAGAATGCATAGATAATTTCCATAAATAACTGAGAAAAAGAAAGATAACCCATTAAAAAAATTTTTTTAACGTTTATCTTCAAGACAGAGAGAAAGAGTGTGAGCAGGGGAGGGGCAGAGAGAGAGGGAGACATAGAATTCAAAGCAGGCTCCAGGCTCTGAGCTATCAGCACATAGCCTGCTGCAGGGGTTGAACCCATGAACAATGAGATCATGACCTGAGCCAAAGTTGATGCTTAACCAACTGAGCCACCCAGGCTCCCCAAGACAACCCATTTTTTTAAAAATATAGGTTCAAATCTTGAATCACTTTTTAAAAGAAGATACTCAAATGACCAATACATATACCAGAAAAACCCTACTCAACTTTATTGGTCATCAGGGAAATGAAGATTAAACCCACAAAGAGATCCCACAACAAACTCATCAGGATGGCTAAAATTCTAAAAAGAAACAAAACTGAAATCAAATGTTGATAAAGATATATATTATCTGGAATTCTCATGTACTGCTAGTAGGAAAATAAATCAGCATAATCATGTTGGAAAATCATTTGGCAATATCTACTAAAGCTGAGCATACGTATACCCTATGAAGCAATTCTACTTTTTGATATGCATCCAACAGAAATGCATATATATGTACATTAAAAGACATGTACAAGAATGTTCCTAGTAGTATTATTCCTAATGGCCCTATACTATAAACCACTGAAATTCCCATCAACAGTAGGATGAATACAAAATTGGGCACACTCATACATAATTCATTCATACATTTATACATATTTATCCTCAGTGCCTCTCTTTCCTTCCTATCCATCATCCAGCCCTCATGGCTCACCTCCAAATTTCTACCTGGATTTGTTCACTTCTCTTCAAATCCTCTGATACTTCCTCAAATCCACCATCATTTCTCACCTCGTTTACCAAAATAGCCTTTAACTAGTCTTCTTGCTCCCCTATGATTCATCATCTGTAAAGCAGTCAGAATGGTCTTATTAAAGTACAAATCAGATCACTTCATCCTCTTGTTTAAACCTTTCATTGGGTTCTCATTGGAGTTATGATTAAATCCAACTCTTCATCATGGTTTGAAAGGCAGCTGTGCTGGTTCTGCTATAGTCAAAGATGTTTACAAAGAAAGATCTTAAAATACATTACATGGTTTAAACAAATAAAGAGTTTGAAAGGAAGACACAGAAGTTGAAAGGAAGACAGTCCCACGTTGGCAGGGCAGCTCTGCCAAACTCAGAGGTGCCACACAGAGTTCTATCTCTGACTCTTATGTGCTTGCCCATCACATCCGCCTCCCACCTAGCCAGAGAAGGGAAAGGAAAGGCAGAAGCCCAGAAGTTTCCCTTCCCAGAAGGGACTCAGCAATTCTACTTTTTGATATGTATCCAACAGAAATGCATATATATGTACATTAAAAGACATGTACGAGAATGTTATAGTAGTAGTATTCCTAATGGCCAGAAATTTCCCTTCCCACTTCTGCTTCCATCTTCTTTGTCCAGAACCTGGTCACATGGCACACCTAGCCGAAAGGAAGCCTGGGAAATGTAGTCTTTAGCTAACCTGACATGTGCCCACCATGACTCCATTATTGTGGAAGTAGAGAAGAATGAATATTGAGGACAACTCATAGTCTCTGTTCCAGCCTGCAGCATGTCATCCCTCTCTACTTCTCCAGTCTCACCTCCTCCCTCTCTCTCTCTCTCTCTGGCTTTTGGCTCTCTAGCCACACTAGCCTTGCTCATTCCCTCCTTAGTCCTTAGGCCCTTATATCTGTGCTGGCCTATATCTGAAATACTTTCCCCTAGATCTTTACATTAGTGGCTTCTTCTGATCATTTGTACCTCAACTCAAGCCTTGTACATCTTCTGAGAGGCATTTCCTGACCCTCCCCTCACAAGCAAAATAACCACCTCCTTTCCACTCTCATTCATGTTGTTTTATTTCTTACTTATCACTAGCTTAAATTCTCATTTACTCACCTGCTTATTATCTGTGTCTCTCATTGGAATGTAAGCACCATGGGGACAGAAAGGTTGTCTGACTTATTCTCTGTTGGGTCGCCAGCACTTAAATGCTACTTTTGATAAAGCAAGCACTCGACAAACATTTGTTGAACAGATGAATTAGTTTAGCCCAAACCTCTTCATTTCACAACTGGGAAAGCTGGGGCCTGGAGAAAGTAATTGTCTTGTCTGAGGTTCTGCAACTAGTTAGTAGACTCCCAGATGGGTACTTTTCTCGAACACCCTATTTCATCCAGGCTCTTCTTTGAAGTCTGTTATCTCACCCTGCCTCTATCATTCCTCTGCCCACCTGTAGCACTAGACTTTAACATCCACTGGGTTTTTATGCTATGCTTCTTTGTATTTTTTTATCTTTGTTCTGTCTTGTTTTCCCAACCAAGCTGCAGGCCTCTGCAAAAAACCAACCTTCTAACACACAGACAATAGGCCCTGCGTAGGTATGTGACAAAGAGACTGAAGTTACTTTATTCAGCCAAGTGAGACTCACAACTGTTACAACTTTCATCATGTCCTATTATTGAAGATAAAAGTTGGATATTGGAAGACTAGATTTTGGTGGGGGGTAATTCCCGTGTATCCGCAACTAAGCATACAGGCAAGATTGTCTTACCAGCAGGCGGAATCTTATGTGCTTCATCAAAATTATGCAGAAGAGCTGCTCTAGGTGCAATGGGTGGATTCTGAAAGGTAATCCTTGCTGTTGGTGGAATCAGTCCTCGTTCTATCATACTTAAAATTCCTGGAAAGGAAGGTTAGAAGAATATGGTTTTAATGCCAAGTGTTTCCACAACGTCTGAGCTCCATCAGTTTCACAAGTGTAACTTATTCTATTCATCTTCTTATTTGTGAGAGTACATCTAGTGCCTTCATCCTCTGCATGGAAAAACAGCTACGGTACACATTCATTTAAGCCATTAATTCTAACCCAAGGAAAAAAATGGCATTTCCAATAATGCCAATATGAAATAAACTTGTATTATGATAATTTCATTTTAAGGTAGAAATATCATTTCAGGGCACACTAAAACTTCTTTATATGTAACATTTTTCAATTATTGATAATCTTGTTACTCTTTTTTTAAAATTCGGAAAAATCAAGTACACGGTCATCATAACCATAGAGATGTTTTTTACTGAAAGAAAAAAATCTATGTGCTTAAAACTATTCCGCTGTTGTGACAATGAGTCAGACTTTATAAAAGAAAAGTTATTTTTAGACATTACTCATGTCACCAGAAGATGTGATCACCCAAATAGATTAATTTCGTGTAACTGAGCAACATGGTTAGTATTAATGCAACTAATTTACAATACTTAGAACTCCTACTATGTCAGCATGGCTGGTCCCAGGGCTTTTTAAGGACAGGAGACTGTTAACTAAATAAACAAATGAATGAATGAATCAATGAATAATTGAGCAAAGCCTTCTAGCAGGGACAATACTTTCATTAAGATGAATCTGTTGTATTGAAGCCAGAAACCCAGAAACCCAGGGAGTATGTGAAATAAACTTGTGACAGGGCTTCAGCTTCTTGTTGCTTTCGTGTAACAGGAAGGAAAGTAAAGGAACCGTAGGTCTCAAGGAAATCTTTGTCCGCAAGCTGTGTACCAAGCTGGACTAAGTTGGGAAGTTGGCACAGACCCTAAGAAGAACAAGTATTGTTTCCATTTGCCTTAGTCCCTCGATGACCATGCTATGTTGTTATTAAGTCTAGTGTTACAGGTATCAGAGGAATGATCGCCGAGGGGTTGTGGAGCAGAAGACTTCCCTCATAAACCAATGAATCCAAAGAGAACTCTTTAGTTTGCTTACTGCGGTCATTTTGGGGGAGAGTTTTGTATTAAAAATGAATATTCCTGGGCCCTCTCCTGGGTCTGCCCAAACCTCTGAAGCCAGGGCCTGGGAATCTGTATTATTGAAGACTCTAGGACATACTTAATCTGTCCTGAAGTTTGAGATCCAGTAGAATTGGGGGCCAGTAATCCACATTTTCAGTAAGCATGCCAGGTCAATCTTTTGTACTTTAAAAATTTAAGAAGTGCTAATCCAGAGTACAACTCTTTAAGCCCCTTTTGAAATTAGGACTTCAGGTTTTAATTTTTATAGCACTGGATTTAACCACTTTAAAATGTTAAGACTAATTCTGTGTCCTCAACGAATATTTTCCACCTTTAAATATCAAATCCCGTTTCCAAGAACTATGCCTGACTTGCAGATGTGAAAAACAGAGCTCCTTCTAATTCAATATATTTTCATTACCAAACTCAGAGGGAAACCCAGCGAATGTGATTATAACCTTTGCTTTAGTACTGGTTGGAGCGATTCACTTAATCTTAGATAAACACATGTGTGTACATTTAGCATTGGAAGGAAGAAGTTAAGACTTTGGAATAAGCAAAAGAGACTGGGTATTTTTTTATCCTAATGCTGGAACCTCTGGAGATTATCTGGCCCTATAATCACATTTGTTTTCAATTGTCTATTTTCTAGAGATTAAGGGTAATTTATGGAAAACTGAAAGCAATGCATATATTTCCTGTTTATACACATGCAAATAACACCCCCCAAGTCAGTTGTGTGTCTATTTGCAAATTTATTTCAGTATGCTTGATTTGTAAAGATATCTGTTGTTTGGATTCTCCTTTGAACCAGTTGTAACATCTTACTGATGTTCTCATTTAATCGATGAGGTGAATAAAACCTTGGATGTTTTCATTTTATAGTTGTATAAGAGTCATGGTTTTACTTTAAAATATATATCCTTTGGGGCGCCTGGGTGGCTCAGTCAGTTAAGCATCTGACTTCGGCTCAGGTCATGATCTCATGGCTTGTGGGTTAGAGCCCCACATCGGGCTCTGTGCTGACAGCTCAGATCCTGGAGCCTGCTTTGGATTCTGTGTCTCCCTCTCTCTCTCTGCCTCTCCCCTGCTCATACTCTGTCTCTCTCTCTCTCAAAAAATAAATAAACATTAAAAAAATATATATATATATATCCCTAATAATATATATATTATATCCCTAATATATATATATATAATATCCCTAATATATATATATATGTATATATATATTATCCCTATATATATATATATCCCTAATATATATATATATATATATTATCCCTATATATATATATATCCCTAATATATATATATATATATATATATATATATATATTATCCCTATATATATATATATATATATATATCCCTAATAATTTTGGAGACCTCAGCAAGATGAGCAAAAGATTCACCTGAAATTGCCAGACATGGTGCACCTCACAGGAACCAACGCCAGGCATGTATTTTCTTAGCACCTGTGGGTGAATTCAAAGTGGCAACAGAACCTTACTGAGTGCTTTTCTAATTTTAGTATTACTCCCTACAAAAATTTTTTGTTTTGTTTATCTCTTAGGTTCATTTATGGCTAAGTAATTCCTTCTTGGTAGCTCTAGAGACTGAGAATTTGGTGATCTCCATAAATGGATTAATGTCTTATAGAGATCTAATTCCCCATTGAGTGAGAGACAATAGAGAATACAGTTTGTTAGTCTTCTGTTTGTCCACTTGTGTGTTTTGAGCTCAGACCAACTAGGAATGTCATGCCTACAGAGAAGGAGAATAACTGTTTGGTATCTGGACCAGCAAGTATGTTTCTGTGTTTATTTTTCATCTGTAGCTGAAATTATAGCATTGAAGCTATAAGTCCCGTCTGTATCTGTATGTCTGTGTTTACGTAATTCAGGAAAGTCTTTGTCTCTCATTGTGAATGTAGAAATTTTTCCTGTCTCCAGATGGTATTAATAAATTAGACTGTAATGTCTCAAATTAAAGGAGCTCTGTTCAGATCGACTTACAGAGAGAAATAGGTGCATATGTAATCTGGATATTCTTAAAATTTCTAGAAAATAGGGAAATCAAACCTCTAATACTTTAAATGTGCTCCCCCTCATCTCTCAAATTCAGAAACTCTCATTGAGTCTCCTTACTTTTCATGGCAAGATAGTTATTTGCATAATTTCAGTAAAAATCTGTTCTCCTTTTACTAAGATATAATTGGAAAAATCACTTATGCAACCAAGACTTTGCCTGAAATTTCATATTTAAGAATGATACTTATTAATCATGAATGACAAGTAACTTTTAAAGAACTGAAGTTGACCGTATGGAGCCAGTGCTTCCAAAGCCTTCCAAAAAGACTGGCCTGGTACATGGCTTATAGGTTTTCCATCCTTACAGGTGGTAGAAGGTCATGTCCTGGCAGGCCCAAGAACTTTAGGATATTGGAGCACCTCTAGAAGAGAGGAATTTACCCACATTTACAAATCCTGTAGCTGAAATGTGGCAGGCAGGGCTTGATTTCCTAGCCTTAAGATAGCACATAATAGAGTATTTAAAAAGTTTAATCTGAGATTCCTTATGAAAACTTTCAGCAGAGCAAACCTAAGATGGCCTAGATGGAGAATTAATATTCTTGTTGCACATGTATAAATAATCAGGACAAACCTAATGATACCAGACTTATTTTTTGAATTTTTTGTTGAGATCGTTAAAAAAAATTTTTTTTAACATTTATTATTGAGAGACAGAGAGAGCCAGAGCATGAGCAGGGGAGGGGCAGAGAGAGGAGGAGACACAGAATCCGAAGCAGGCTCCGGGCTCTGAGCTGTCTGCACAGAGCCCGATGTGGGGCTCGAACTCACAAACTGCGAGATCATGACCTGAGCTGAAGTTGGACGCTTAACTGACTGAGCCACCCAGGCTCCCCTTGTTGAGATCATTTTGATCAAAATGGTAGAAGACTGGGGCATCAGTTCAGGTCGTGGTCTTATGGTTTGTGAGATTGAGCCTTGCTTCAGTCTCTATCCTGAAAGTGTGGAGCCTGCTTGAGATTCTCTCTCTCCCTTTCTCTTTGCCCTCTGCCACTCTTGTTCTCTCTCTCTCTCTCTCTCTCTCTCTAAATAAACTTTTAAAAAAAATGGTGGAAGACTATAGGAATATTTTTGTTTAAGTTTTGGAATAAGCAAAAGAGATTACTGGATATCTTTCGAATGGAATGCTGTAGCCTCTAGGGGTTATCTGGACCTAATCTTTGACTGAACTATTTCATAACTCAGTAGAGATTAAGGTTAATTTGTAAAAACAAAACAAAACAAAGCTAATACTAATGCAAATGCAAATTATTCTTGTCTATAAACTTGAAAATAAATTGTCTCTGGTGAAGAGACACTCTTCCTTCCCATAGAAAAGTCAATTTTGCATCTATTTGCAAATTTATTTTAATATTTCTGATCTACAAATGTGTGTTCTTTGGATTCTCTTTAAACCAGTGTGACATCCTACAGATCTCTCTTTTAATCAAAGAGTTAAATAAATAAAATCTTTGACATGTGTTCATTTTAAATTTGTATGAGATCCATGATTTTACCTATTTTGGGAAATTGTCCCTTAACACCATTGCCTCATTAAACTTTCATAACACTCTTACTTTCTTATTGAATGGATTAGAGATTAGAAGTTCATTCATTGAACCAGTATTTGTTAAGTGCCTATTAGGTGTCGGGGCTGCAGATGCAGTGGTGAGCCAGAGAGAACTTATGGAGCTTCTAGGAGGGATAAAGACATTAAATAAATTCACAAATAAATACATAATTACAAATCGTGGTCATCTATGAAGGAAAAGGTGGATGCTTAAGGAAGTGACTTTTCGAGGCAGAGATACAGGCACTTGAGAAGGCCCGTGTGAAAATGTGCTTGGCCTGATGAGGACCAGAAGGAAGGCCCATGTGATGGGAGCATAGAGCAAGTCCAGGTCAGGCCTGCCCTATTTGTAGAGTTTGGAGTTGATTCTAAGACCAGAGAGCAACTTGCTTGAGGTCATACACAGCCTGAAAGTTTGGTTTGTGTACTGTGAGTCTTATAGTCTTCTTTTTTAAAAATTTTTAATGTTTATTTATTTTTGAGAGAGAGAAAGAGACAGAGCAAGTGGGGGAGGGGCAGGGAGAGGGAGACACAGAATCCAAAGCAGGCTCCAGGCTCTGAGCTGTCAGCACAGAGCCCGACACGGGGCTCGAACTCATAAACCAAGAGATCAAGTTGGACTCTTGATCTCTTGAGCTGAAATTGGACTCTTAACCAACTGAGCCACCCAGGCGCCCCAAGACTTAATTCTTAACCATAAAACAAACAAACAAACAAACAAACAAACAAGCTATTTCTTTTTTGGATATAGCAAGAGAGTTCAAGAAGAAGTTGGGAAGTTCATCCTGCATTTTCCAAGACAACTCTCTCTTCTGGATGTTGTTAATCTTTCACCTCGTGCTGGACATGTGCAGATCTGAGGTGAAGCTTAAATGGTAGGTAAGGACATTGGGAATATGTACAAAACTAGACACTGTGTCTACATTTTCATGGCTTGTGCTTTCCTGACACTTACGTTACCTTGCACAGTACCATACATATGGTAAGCACTCAATAAATATATGTTGATTAATTGGTTGATTAATTACAAATATTATGGAAAGCCAGATGTTCTCTGGTAGATAACTGAGGGATGAAAATGTGTTTTTTTTCCGGACCAAGTTGCCATGGTTCTAGATTCACTTTTGTTTTGCAGCATTTTTTTATTATGTCTATTGCTAAAGTGGACATAGATTCATTGGTTTATTGATTTATTGATTCACTCATTCACTATTTCATTCATCCTAATTTGATCAAGGAAGAACATAATATGGTACTAAAGCAAGAACTCTGCTGGAGTTATTCTGTATTCATAGGTAGTAAATATGTAAACTAAGTAAAATCATGTATCATAAAGATTGCTGAACAATAATGGTTTATAACTAGAAAAGTAACAGTTACAGTTGTGAGCTTCACACATTAATGGACTTATAATGATGCTGGGTTCTCTTGAGTTCTGCTGTTCCTCCACCAACAGGTCAGTAGACGAGCAGACAAGACAGAGAACTTCAAAACTCCAAGGACCAAGAGAACTCTCGGGAACCAACTTTCGTCCAAAATATTCCAGACAACGGATAGAAAGTGACACAGGAATAATTAAAGACCATATCACTTGGTTTTATTTGAGATACAAAAGGGGATCCACTTAGGCATTTTTAATACTTCAGCTAATTAAATTAAGTAGCAGAGAGAAGTAGAGAGGATGATATTTACAACACTCAGTCCTTATTCATTCACTTACTCTTTCATTCACTTATTCGTTCAACCAACAGGTAGGGTCTCGAAAATGCTGGAAATGGTTCTAGACACTGGGGATACTGAGATGAAGATGATGTGACCTTTTGTTTAAAAACTAGAAATCTGGGGGCGCCTGGGTGGCTCAGTCGGTTGAGCGTCCGACTTCGGCTCAGGTCATGATCTCGCGGTATGTGAGTTTGAGCCCCGCGTCCGGCTCTGTGCTGACTGCTCAGAGCCTGGAGCCTGTTTCAGATTCTGTGTCTCCCTCTCTCTCTGACCCTCCCCCGTTCATGCTCTGTCTCTCTCTGTCTCAAAAATAAATAAATGTTAAAAAAAAAAAAGAATTAAAAAAAAAAAACCTAGAAATCTGTTCCATGTAGGGCTCTGTGCTGGGCGTGGAGCCTGATTAAAATTCTCTCTCTCCCTCTCCCTCTGCCCCTCTCCAACTCCATGTGCGTGCGTGTGCTCTCTATCTCTCAAAAAAAAAAAAAAATTCTAAAAACCAGAAATCCATTGGATTCATGAACACTAGAATTTAGACTAAGACATGCATGGCTGAAATGCCAATTACATTAATTCTGGCTTCATATTTTTGCATAATAGTATATTGAAATAAAAATTTTTAAATGCTACCAGAATAGCATTTAAACTATCTGCTCAGAAGACTGAAAAATTCTAATAATACCGTATAAACACAATAATAATTTTAACACACAGTAACACCAACATCCGAATCAATATGAAATTCATAGAATGATGGGTTTTTGAGGTGAAAGAGACTCTAGTTATTGTTTAGCCCAACCTTCTGATTTATGGAGGAGGAAACTCAGGCCAGAGTAAGAACCTGACTCGTCTAAGGACACCTAGAAGAAATAATGGCTGAGCCCAAATTCAAACTCAGGTCCCCCCATCCCACCTCAGTGCTCTTTCCCGCACATTCCTAAGCACATAAAATGGTCATTGAATCACTAACCTTTCCTGGCTTCCGTTTGTAAGACTGGTATGGGGGTGAAATAGGGATTTCTGTGATGAGAAGCTGGGAGAACGGTGAGGTTGGATATGGTAGACCCTTTTATTAACTTCTGAACCTTCACCTAGATGATCAAAAAATTTGTTTTCAGCAGGCATTTTTGCTTTCAAAATGAACACAGTTTTCTTCTTGTAAACAATAAATAAGATTATGAATAGTTTCATTAAGTTTTAATAAAGTAGCAATAGCAGCTCCAATTTTATTGCCCATGAGCACCCTGTGCTACTGTCTACTGTCAGGAGTTTGTGTAATTTAAAATAGTTAATTAAATCCAATTAACATGTTGTGATTTCCACTATGCAAAGTCACTAGAGTAGTTAATAAAGGAACTATTAAGATTTTGTTCAGTTTTAATGACTACGATATAAAAGTACTAAATCTTGACAGAAGAGGTTTTGAATACAGCAAAGTTTTGTACAGGCAAAATCCTCAGGAAATACATATTAGAGTTTTGAGAGTAAAAAAACAAACAAAAAAAAAACAACAAAAAAAATGAGCAAAGTGGGAGAATTTAAAGATAAATATATCAGTCAACATTAACAGGTTAAAAATGAACTTTGAGTGGATTCTTGAACATTTCAGAGAGAGTTAAAGACTTGATGTCTAGATCAGTTACACTAGATGATTACCTTTTCTAAAGTCATTAAATGCTTTTATTATAGTCATGAAATATGAATTCTTTCTATTAAATGGTTTCTAGCTTTTAAAGACTATATGTATTCATATAAATCACATTTAATGGTATAGCTCAAGTATACTATTCTTACCTTTATTATAAGACGTTATGAATTACCTGGGTGCTCTCAGCAGGGAAGATGCCACTGTTTGGTATTTATAGACTGATTTAAATTTTCCAAACATTAATTAATTTGCATAACTTCTAAAGGAACTAGGTAACAATTTGCTATTTGACTCATAAAGAACCAAGACAGAAAGGTTAGTAGATTTGTTTAAGGTTACACAGTATACTAGAAAAACACAGATTATTCAAGTTTAAGATTCATCTGATCTTACATTAGTGAAATTTGCCATTGGACTCAGTTGTACCATACCTTGTTTTGCTCATCAAGGTCAAGGAAATCAAAAGGGAAATTTCATGAAGATTGGAGGTTGGGGTGGAGAAAATCACTTTCCAAAATAAATATCTATTGGCTGAAAAATGTCTGTGTGAACAAAGGTGTTAGGCTCCCACTGCCAGGATGCGGGGCTTAAGGGAAACTGTAAGCAGCTACCAGACTGTGAACACCAAACGTTTGGTAAGCAGAGTTTAAAATGACTATGATTAGGGTTTAAAAATTGTTTTAGTGTTTATTTATTTATTTGTTTGTTTGTTTAGAGAGGGAAAGTGGGGGAGGGGCAGAGAGAGAAGAAGAGAGAGGATTGCAAGTAGGCTTGAAAGCCTGATGTGGGGCTTGAACTCCCGAACTGTAATATCATGACCTGAGCCAAAATAAAGAGTCTGAGGCTTAACTGACTGAGCCACCCAGGCACCCCTATAAGTAGGGTTGTTTGGTTTTTTTTTTTTAACAGGAAAAGAGTAGGCTGTCAGTGCAATCTTCCTTCCAGGTGAGTTGGAGGAGGAAAGGAGACTGCCATGGGCGTTGCCTCAATGACAGCGAGGGCTCATGTGCACGTGGTATTATTCTGGAACTTCCATCTTGCCCATCCACCTTGTTCTCGTTCTCATCCTCAGCTCTCCTTGACCCACCACACCTCCAGACATGAGTAGCCTCCAGGATTTCCTAATCAGGGAGGCTGAGCTAATCACCCAAAGTACGGTACCCCAGACAAGGCCTGTGTATAGCTGATTTTCAGTAGCAGAGATGGAAGGGTCTCCACTTGTCTGATTGATACCAGGGTCATGGAGGCAAAGGTAAATTGGAGGAAGAAAGAAAGATTCCACTTAAATAAAATTGTCAAGCATTGTGAAGATGTAAAATACAGGTTTGGCAGTTTCAGAGCATAGAGCATCATTTATCTGGATTTTCTGAAAGCCTTTGACAAAGTACACCTGACAACCCGCTCTTGAAAGCCAAAGTCACAGGATCTGACATAAAAACACAAAGGGTGGAAGGCAGATGATATTCAGATTCTGCCAGGCAGTCAGCACATTCATAATGCTTTCTTTAATGGTTTCAATTGCATAGATCTCAACGATGTAAAAGCCAGACCCAAGGGTTGTGTGTGTGTATGTGTGTGTGTGTGTGTGTGTGCGTGTGCGTGTGCGTGTGTGTGTGTGTGTGTGTGTGTAGGGACATGGAGAAGAAGGTTACACTGGAGGTTGACATCCTTTCAAGATTACAGAAATAAATCCCAGGGACAGTGTCGCTGGGTGCGGAACATAAGCCCACTCTACGGCCACATTCCCATGGTAAGGATAACCACTTTGCATTCGCTTGCTTGGAGGCAGAAGGCATGTAATGACCTTCAGCATTTACTGAGCACTTACTACCTAACACTAATTTTAATACAATCAGCATTAAGTTTCACCAGGAATGGAAGAGCTAAGGGCAATGGGAGTGCAGAAGAGGGAGTAATTAACTCTGCCTGCTGGCATTGCAGAAGGCTTTGGAACACCAACCCGAGCTGTATATTAGAATCACTCAGGGAGCTTTTCAGAAATACTGCTTCCTAGGGGCTCCTGGATGGCTCAGCTGGTTAAGTGTCTGACTCTTGGTTTCGGTTCAGGTCATGATCTCTCATTTGTGGATTCGAGCCCTATATCAGGCTTTCTGCTGTCAGTGCGGAGTCTGCTTCAGATCCTCTATCCCCTTCGCTTTCTGCCCCTCCCTCCTCTCCCTCTCTCTCTCAAAAATAAATAAAAACATTAAAAAAATTTTTAATTAAAAGAAAGAAAGAAATCCTGCTGCCTGGGCCCCAACTCTGGGCAAATAAATCCAAGTAGCTGGACTGGAGCCTCGGCCTTGGTATTTTTTATCAAGCCCCCCAGGTGATTCTGATGTGCACTCAAGGTTGTGATATTTAAATTGTGTCTTAAGAGAAGCATTGAATTATATCACGTGGAGAAGAGGCTGCAATTATAGGGGGAAAGGATGGTGGCGACAAAGTAGAATCGCATACAGACATATGAAGATTTCACGGAAGGCGAGGAGCTCAGTGTGGCTGGAGTATGGTGTGTGCGCCAGAAGGGTAGGGTGGGGGACAAGCATGCAATGGTGGGTGGAGATTAATGCAAATTAAAGAAACCAGCTTCATGAATGTGCTGATTGCCTAACACAAGTCAAACTTCCTCTGCTTCTGGCTTCTCCTTTATATCATGCTTTACATTTTAGGCTGGAAATGGTATGGACTATCCTATATATAGAACAATGTTCCCTATATCTGGTACTTCATTGCTATTTCCCAAACTCTGTCGTTTTATGCCTAAACCTGCTATAATAGCTTTTTCAAAATTTAAAAGATATGGAAAAGCTTAAAAAAGAAAATAGCAATCATATTCCTGCCAGCCAGAATTAATCATTGTTAATATCTTGGTATATTTGCTTCTAGTGTTTTCAAATAGAAAAACCATTCTATTTTATTATTCTGGTAAAAATGATATATGCTCATTATAAAGAGTCCAATTAATGTAGAAAAACACAAAGATGAAAGTTTAAGAAACCATGCCAAATATCGTTAGGTGATCCATTATCCCTGACATCTTTGGAATGATTAATATATCATCTTATAAAAATAGGATTTATATTACATTATTAAACTTAATTTTTGACATGAATTTAATAGGAGGGGGAAGGCTGAATTAAACCCAACAAATTATTAAACCTCAAATCAATATTTCTTTACCACAAGATTCCTATGAGTTGAAAAAGATTCCTCTGTACAGAGGTAGCATAGACAATGAGTAGCATAGACAATATGTAAACAAACGGGTTGGGCTGTGTTCTAATGAAACTTTATGTACAGAAATAGGTGGTTAGCTCTCAGGCAGTAACTTGTAGATACCCACCCTGTAGTTAAATAAAGGTGATTATGAAAAACCTTTAGATTTTTAAAAATCATGTTTTTAAAAAATGTTTGTTTATTTTGAGAGAGAGAAAAAGAGACGGAGGGGCAGAGAGAGAGGGAGAGAGACAATCCCAAGCAGTCTCTGTGCTGTCAGTGCAGAGCCTGACTCGGGGCTTGATCTCATGAACCGTGAGATCATGACCTGAGCCGAAATCAAGAGTCGGATACCCAACTGACTGAGCCACCCCAGTGCCCCTAAAGTCGTGTTTGAAATTTGAATAACATATCCCATCTTCAAAAGATGAGAGCATTAGAACTATCTTGCTACTGGCATCCCCTCTCCCTCACCTTCCAATGTTTTATTATTATTTTTACATTGCCCAGATTTATAATATCCACATTCTGTTTTGAAACCACAATTGCTGGGATTGTTTAGCATCCATTCTACACATAAATGGATCCAGCGCCACCAACAGTCCTTTCATTATGGCTTCTCTATGCTTGAGTTACTTACTTTGATTGGTTGTTTAATCGCCTGCCTTTGGTTATCAAGCAGTTCTTTCTAACAAGTGTTCATGGGTAGTTATACTTGAATTACATCTGGGGTCATCCTTTTTTTTTTTTTTTTTCTCAAAACTTTGCAGACACTGACACATTGTCTTCTACCATGAATATTGTGAAATCTGATGCCGGCTTGATTCATCCTTCACCCCTTGTCAGTGATTTTTCTTTCTGCCTTCATGTGTGAAACATTCTGTGTTTTTGAAGTTCAGGCGCTTAACTAGAAAACCTTTATTCCGTAACACTCAAAATCAAATTTTCCTGGGATTCAGTGCTTTCTTTCCACCTGTAGATTTTGTTCTTTCTTCATCTCTGGAAAATTTTCTTCCATCATATCATTGGCTATGTCTTCTCTTTTGCTGGGTTCTCTCTTAGAGATACCAAGTGTCATTAAGTGTTGGCTCATCTTTACCTTTCATGTTGTGGTTCCTAATGATTCACTTCTCTCCTGGTTCATTTTAGAATAGAACACCCTGATTTTAGCTGAGCATATGGCTATCCAGTCGCAGACTACATTTTCCAGTGTGGCTAAGGGTGGACATGTGACCAAAATCAGACCAGTAAGACGTAGGCAGCGGTGGTAAGTGTAACCTCTGGGCCATCTCCTTAGAATGCCTACCCTGGACTATCTTTATCGTTCCTATGGGCTGAAAGGGTAGAGAGGAGCCAGTTTCAACCACTGGAACAAGAGTGTCTGTAACCACAGGAACGAGATGCTACAGCCTCCAGAGAGAAGGAAGCAGAGTCATCCTGTGAGCCTTAGACTTTTCATGTGTGGACTGTTTTGTGAACAAGAAATAAATTGATCTATTTATGGCATTACATTTTCGGATTTCTTTGTTACAGCAGCTTAGCTTGTAACGAACTACTATGCATATCTATTAGCTTCTAATTAATTTCCTTTGTCTTTTTCCGTTGCGTTTGCTGTGCTTACAGTCTTTTCTCCATGCCCATATTTCAGTGTTCCGCAGTGTCTGTTCTGTTCTTCCTATTTATAGTTTATTTATTAGTTCCATAAAGTATTTTGGTATTCAATTTGTTTCCTTATGTCTGCAACCTCCCTTTTTATCTCATTCTGCTATTTTATCATCTCATGGATGAGCTCTAGTTTTACTTAATTTATGTTCCTAGCAAGCTGTGCTATAATATGAAGAAATGGTGAGAAAATTCCTTCTGTTCCTTGAGTTATATTTTTTTCTAGGTTAGGCTTTGTCTTTTGCAGCCCATAGTTCTCCCTCCCCCCTTCCTCTTCCTCTCTTTTTGTTAGCTGTGGGTGAGATACTGGCATTTATATAATAAATCAGCGTAGTGGCTGTATCATTTCTTTCCCCCTTGTATATTCTTGGGCAGCTCTGCCCAGATCATCTGCTTGCTTTGATGTAGCATCCCCTCCCCCGTAGTCTGCTACCAGTGTGTTTTCTTTCCCACATGAGAAGCAGGTACTCTGGGTCTCCTGTACCTTTCTGTTATCTGAGGGCCCGGGTCAGGGAAGCCTCCATTTTAGGATACATACAGTCTCTCTTAAAATATGCAGGCTCTCTCCCCTCTCCTGAGGTTTTGATGAACATCCTATATCAGGGTTTGCTCTCCTTAGTTGAGGATGAATCCCTCCCTCCCTCCCTCTAGCCCCAGGGGTTTTGGATCATTTCAGTAGAAGCCTAAAGACTTCACTTCTCTCTGGAAGAATCAGACATTGTTTGCTCTCCAATTTCACCTCTTTCTTCCACGTCCCCTTGTCAAAAGAGAAAAAAAGGTAAGGATGCTTGCTTGCTTGTCTTCTCTCCAGATTTTGTACTATTTCTGAGAATCTCAATATTTTGATAATTTACCAATGGTATTTCGTTTCTGAGGGGCAGGAAGGGGGTAGAATTGGAGCTGTGTTGTACCGCTCTACTCTGCTCCAGAATCTTCTGCTGGGTGAATTTAAACCTACACAGCCGCATTATACAACCCTGCATGACCGTATTCTGCAGTCCTGCCTCAGCCCTCCTCCCTATATTATGGACGGCACACTAAAGATCCAGAAGGGAAAGTGGCTAGGACACACATCTCATCTGCCCAATAGAGGCAGAGCAAAAAGGGCACATCACTGCTTCATGACCCAGGGCTTTTTTACTCTATTTTCTTGCTTTCCGAGTTCTCGAACTTTTCAAGCCAAACACAGCTTAGGTCAGTAGCTCTACTCCTGTCCTCATGGTAAAGCCCTATCACTCTGTTCCCCTCTTCATTCCTTTCTTAGCATCATTTAACATAGGTACAGTCCGGGCCTCACTTTCTGTCAGAAAAACTCTCCAGCATTCTTGGAGCTAGAAGAACTCCCTGGACAGGTATCTATAGCAGAAAAGCAAAAACCATGGGCTTGGAGCACTGGATTTCAGTCCTACCTCTGTCATTTAATCAGCAGTGTGCTGGGTTAAGTCATTTAACTTCTTTGAGTCTCCTTTTTATCTTCTGGAAAAGAGGGATATTATTAGCTACAGGGCAGCTGAATTTTATGGAAGGGAATTTTTCCTGGAAGCATGTCAAATCTCAACTCACATAATTTGAGACAGCCAGACAGCGAATGGCAGGAATGGCAAAGACTGTTGCTTGGCCTTCAACGTGTGACACAGGCAGAAATTACATTTCTCAGCCTCCCTTGCAGCTTGATTTGTCTTTGGGACAAGATTCTGGCCAGTGCTACAGGAATTGCATTGATTCTTCTGGTTGGGATAGAGACATGATGGCAGGAGCCCAGCAGCCACCTTAGCCATCTTAGATGACAAGAAAGTACAGAGCTGCCATATAGCCATTAATTGTGTGCGGTGAGAAAACATCATTGCTGTGTTTAATCACTGTTATTTGTTACATGTGCTGAGTTTACATCCTAATGGTACAAGGTGTTTTTTATTTATTCAGATGGTGTCTCTCTGTGGAGACTTCAGCATAAATATATCTCAAATTCAATCAGCCTGCACCAGCTTTGGAAAAAATGAAAGTTTGTTTCTTTCTTTTTTTTTTTTTTTTTTACATTTGGGGGGATTTAAATTACCTCAAACTTTGTGTATAAAGCAATAATGCAATATTATCATTTTATATCATGGAATTGCAAATTTATATAATCCAATTTTGCATAAAATTCAGCATCGCTGATCTTCCATTAGGCCACTGTGAGGACTTATTATGTAGAGATGCACACCATAACTTTTTCTCATCTCAGGAATTGTTCAACATTCTATTGGAATGTAACATTCATTTTTTTTAGAGAGAGCGTGTGCACATGTATAAGCATGTGTGGCACACAGAAGTGGGAAGGGGCAGAGAGAATCTTAAGCAGGCTGTATGCCCCGCGTGGAGGCCATGGAACCAGATGAGGGGCTTG
Organism: Panthera tigris; assembly: GCF_018350195.1. NCBI lineage: Eukaryota > Metazoa > Chordata > Mammalia > Carnivora > Felidae > Panthera > Panthera tigris. Next base: position 38,001,182 of record NC_056665.1, read on the forward strand.
ATCTCACGACCATGAGAACATAACCTGAGCCGAAATCAAGAGTGGGATGCTGAACTGACTAAGCCACACAGGCACCCCCTAACATTCATTTTTGAAAAGGCACAAATCATAAGGTCATCAGTTGATACATTTTAACAAAGCAGACACTGTGGGAAACCAGCATCCAGAATAAGAAGCAGAGCATTGCAAGCACCCCCAAGACCTCTCTCATGCTCCTTGTCAGTCACTACCACAACCCGAAGGTAACCGCTATTCTGAATTCCACTCCCAGCTATTCTTATTCTGTTTTTGAATTTACGTAAATGGATTATTACAGTATTAAATAAGCATCAACACATCAGAGAGCAAGGTACCAGAATTCAGAGTCTCCATAACACATCATTTATAATGTTCACAATAATAAAAAGTTACTATGTTTACAAAGAAATGGGAAAATGCTCATATAGGAGAAACAGTTGTCAATACAAACAGATCTTGGAGGTGATGCTTTATGATATAGATTGTGGTGATGGTTTCACAGGTGTATGTGTAGTCTCCAAACTCATCAAGTTGCATACATTAAATATGTACAGTTTTTGTATATTGGTCATGCTTTAATAGTTCTAAAAAAAGAAACAGCTGTCAAGATAACTCAGAGGGTAGAATTAGCAAATAAAAACATTAAAGCTATTATTGTACATACTTTAAGGACCTTCAGGGAAATATGATCGTAATTAATTAACAGATGGAGAATCTTGGTAGAGAAATGAAAACTATAGAAAAAGAAACAAATGGAAATTCTAGGACTAAAAAGTGTAATACCTGAAATGAAAAGTTTATTGGATATGGTAGTCAGCTTGAAGAAAAATCAATAGATACTATCTAACCTGAAGAACAGAAAGAAAAAATTATTTTAAAAAGAACAGATCTTCAGAAACCTATGGGCAATATCATGTTGTAAAATTTGTATTCAATCGAAGTCCTAGAAAGAGAGGAAAGAGAGAAATGTAGAGGAAAATACTTAAAGAAATAGTGGCCAAAATGTCTCCCAGTTTTCTGGACAACATAAACTTACAGATCCTAGGAGCTCAAGTAGGATAAACACAATCAACCCCCCTGGAAGCTAAAGAAAGAGAAAAACTTGAAAGCATCCAGGAAAAAAAAAAAGAAGACCCATTATATAGAGGGAATCAACGATTCAAATGATGGCTGACTTATTAGAAATGATGAAACTTTAAAGCATTGAAAAAAAAACCACAGAAAAACTCTGGCAACCCAAAATTTGACATAAAGGCAATATAAATACTTTTTTTGGCAAAAGAAAACAATGCGTCACCAGCAGGCATGTGTTACATTGCCTTCAGCAGGCAAGAAATGCTTACGGGAAGATTTTTTAGGCTGACAGAAAATGACACAAGACGGAAACTTAGATGTCTATGGTAAATATAAAATACTATGTGTTTTTATTCTCTTAGTTTCTCTGAAAGGCAATTGGCTATTTAAGGCAAAAAATTATAACATACTGTGCAGTTTACAATATATGTAAATCACATGACAACAATAACACAAGGAGGTGGGTAAATGAAATTCTATGGTTGTAAGTTCCTTACATTGTATGTGAACTGGTGCAATATTAACTCTGAGGAAACTATAATAAGTTAAGGATGCATACTGTAATTCCTAGAGCAACCACTAAAAATAACACAAAGAGGTATGGTTCAAAAGTCAATAAAACAGAATATTAAAAAAATTTAAATTATATAATCCTAAATCAGGCAGACAACAAAGGAACAAAAAAGAGATGGTAAAAATAAAAAACAAGTAGAAAAATAGTTTTTCTACATCAAACCATGTCAATAATTGCATTAAATGAAAACAGACTAAACACTCTAATTAAAAAGCAGAGATTATCAGACTGAATTTTAACCCAAGATAAAATGATATGCTATCAATAAGAAGTGAATTTTAAAGACACAGGTTGAAGTGACAACATCAACAAAAGGTTGATATGCCATGTAAACAGTAAGCTAAAGAAAGAGGGAGTGGCTATATTAATATCAGATAAAGTAGACTTTTGAAAAAAAATGTTTATTTTTGAGAAGGGGGGCCAGGGGCAGAGAGAGGGAGACACAGAATCTGAAGCAGGCTCCAGGCTCTGAGCTGTTAGCACAGTGCCTGATGTGGGGCTCAGACCTACGAACCATGAGATCATGACCTGAGTTGGTCAGACACTTAACTGATTGAGCCACCCAGGTGCCCCAGACAAAGTAGACTTTAAGACAAGGACTATTATCCAAGAGGAAGAGAAATAGGGTCAATTAGCCAAGAAAACATAAAAATCATAAACATGTATGTCTCTAATAACATTAACACAAAATACATAAAACAAAAATCATCAGAACTAAAGGAAGTAGTAGATAAACCTTCAATCAGAGTTGAAGATTTAAAAATTCCCCCTCGGTAATTTGTAGAACACAGAGATTTTTAAAAATCAGTAAGGATATAGAATATCTGAGTATTAGATCAAGATCAGCCCCCTTGAACTAATCGATATTTATAGAGCACTACAACCAACCACTGTAGGATACACATTCTTTTCAAATGTACATGGAACACTCACCAAAATGAATTATATCCTGGACCATAAAATAAGTCTCAAACAACTTCAAAAGTTTAAAGCTTACAGAGTATGTTCTCTGACCCTGATGGAATTAAATCAGAATTCAATAAGAATGAGAGAACCAAGTCAACACCCTTCTACATAAGGGTGGCTCTACATGAGCCAAAGAAATAATCACTCGGGGAATTTTGAACTGAATGGTAATAAAAATGCAACATATTAAAATTTGTGGGATGCAGCTAGAACACTGTTGAGAGGAAAATTTATCATCCTAAATGCTTACATTAGAAAAGAAGAAAAGCCAAAAATCAATCATCTAAGATTCTACCTTAAGGAGTCTTAATATAAAAAAAAAAAAAAAAAGAGTAAAATACACTCAATATAAGTCAGAGTAAGGGAATAAAAAAGATAAGAGGAGAAATCAATGAAATAGAAAACAAATAATAGAGAAAAATAGAGAAAGTGATTCTTAGAAAAGATTAATAAAATTGGAAAATCCCAGCAAGAGTGATAGAGAAAAAAGAGAAAGCAGAAATTGCCAATATTGAAGGTAAAAGAGAAAGGGAAGGAGGTAGAGGAAGGGAGGGAAGAAATGAAGGAGGGAAGGGAGAAAGGGAGGAAAGAAGAGAGGAAGGAAGGGAGGAAGGAAGAAAAGAAGGAAGGGAAGGAGGAAGGAAAAGGCATATGGAGGGTTGTAGTTCTCAGAACTGGAAGGGGTCTTAGGACGAGGCAAGGGTAGTTAGTAGCAGCAGTGACCATGGGGTTGGGAACAGACTTGAAGGGTGAGGTGAGCGGAGAGGATCATGGAGGAGACTCCAGAGGAAATATCACGTTGAACACACTGAAGTCTGCGGTGTGAGCATCTGTACACCTCACAGGCCCCGTATAGCACATCGCATAAAAAAAACAAAAACGAGTGGAGTTTGTTATGATGTCCCAAAGCCTCCAAGAAAATACTAGATTCCAATAAAATGAGACTAAGAAAGGAAAATATGTAGTATCGTCTACAATTTTTTCCATCGAAAATACTTCAAATCCAGCACTTAAGCAAAACTTCCCGAGGTGCATTCCTCTGAATATAGTTCTAGGAGCTGTTCTGCCGAGAAGGGTCTGAGGAAGTTTGGGCAAAACTAACTGCACTGGCTACCCTCCTCCTAGAGGTTCATGATGGGCACCAGTGAGTCAGTGACTCCAGGTGGCCTAAGTGTGTGAAGGTCAGTCTGACTCTCTTCAACCTCACATTTCTCATTTTTATGGGACCACAAAACTCTTTCTTTCATGGAACACCTATTGTCATTCCAAGGAACCAGTATTCTGGACAAGGAATTAATGCATAGCTAACAACGGTCATTGCTGTGATTTGTTAGTATCAGGCCATACCTCAAAATTTAAAGATAAGGGAGAGCTTGGTTTTTTGTAAAACGTTTCTTCAAAGGAGGCTGAAACACACTGGACTCAGGGATTTTCTGGTGGATTCAGACTAACAAATAGAAGTCTAATTACTTCCTGTCGTTCTTTTTTCTCTATAAATGTAACAGCATTTCTTTGTAATATTCTGGTAGAAATTTAAAAATTCTGGAAAAGCAGGGCGCCTAGGTGGCTCAGTCGGTTGAGCCTCTGACTCTTGATTTCAGCTCAGGTCATGATCCCAGGGTCGTGGGCTCAAGCCCCATGTCGGGCTCTGTGCTGAGCATGGAGCCTGCATGAGATTCTCTCTCTCCCTCTCTCTCAAAAAAAAAAAAATTCTGGAAAATGATTACAAGAGAACGATAAAGTACTGGGATTTCATCTACATGTCTGTTACATCTCATACAAGAAGAAAGAATGGCTTGAGTTGCTTACCTTTGTGATTTTGGCATATTGGTGGATACTATACCACACTACCGCTCCAACATTGTCACTAGATATGAAAAGAAAGCAGCTGGAGGACCTCTGTGTTCTATGCAATCTTTCTGTAACCTAGGGCTGCAGATCACACATTGATACTTAGATAGAATAGATAGCTTCAACCTTTACTTGGGGCCCATGAGAAGAAGCGAGTTTAAATGGCGGTCCTTTGAGTTAAGACCTAAGAAAGACTTTGTGAATGGGTTTATTATTTATCATAATGATGTTTGCTATTGCGATGTATTCCCTTATTGTAGAACAGTGTGCTGGTCTCCGGGCATTGGTGTTTAAATACCGGCAAGGGTCACAAGTGAGAGGAAGTTTGGTCCTCATTTACCTCATACCAGCAGTTGGTTTGGCACACAGCTGCAGAACTGCTGGGGATCTTTTTATTTAATTTGGCATCCCTTCCTGAGCAGTATTGAGACTTTCAGTTCAATGACTCCACTGGGCTTTGCCATAATTTCTATGCTGTATCAGTAAACCCTGCGGAAGAGATGCCTAAGCAAACCTGAAAGCAGGCTAGGAACGCTTCCAGTTCAGATATTTCTGCTTAAGTCAGTGACAGAATTAACCCTAGATATAAATTAAGCTTGTTTAAAAAATACAACTTTAGTCATTAGTTAATTAGAGAAACTGATTTGTAAGGAATATTATTAGTAATTGTGTGTGTGTGTGTGTGTGTGTAAGACTTTGTCCTTTGCCTGCAATTTCTCTTGGGATAATTTTCCTAGACTCTGAATCACAATGTCAGAAGAAAATACAAGCCCAAATTCTGAGTGAGCCACATATTAATTACATGGCTTGGTCATATACCTTAACCTCTATGCCCTGAAGTTCTTATCTGTGAAATGGGAATAGTGATCTCTCCAACATGCCCTGAGTATTATAGGTGGTGACACATAAAAGTTAGGTGGTGACACATAAAAGTCAGGTGGTGACAGCATCAGGCACATAACAGGTACTCCACAGATGCTTGGCGAAATGCATAATTGCAAAAAGAAAAACATCAACACCTCCTGTGAACTTCGTTTCCACGGTCAGAAGAGAAACCAGTTTCACCTGGTCTGCTTTTCTGTTTCATAGGTCGTGTTGGTCAGAAAAGGGAAAGGAAGGGAACCAAAAGGAATCGATTTTGCTCAGAGTCAGAATCCTGGGCTGTCGGAACTAGAAGAAATCTTAGGGATGGTGTGATCAACGCCCTAAATTTACAACTGAACAAACTAAGGCCCAAGGAATGTAAGTCGTTTGCCCCCAAATCACATAGAAGTTAGTGACTGATTCAGGATTGGGGTCCAATATGAATGTGGACTTTTCGTATAAAGGGGATTGTTAATATTATGTGACGTTATGGTGTTTTAAAAAATGTTCCTTTGGCTAACCTGAAAAATAGTTCTCTTTTCATAGTTTTCTTATTTTTTTTTAAACATTTTACTTTAACCCATCAGGAGTTTTCTTTGGTTTAGGATGTAAAGTTAGGAGTTAACCGAGTGCTCTCTTTCCAACACATTAGTCCAGTAACTTGGCCCCACACATCTAACTGTCCCTCCCTTCCCCACCAACTTACACCTTTCCTACATTCAAACTTATTTTTTTACAGTAAGGTCAATATCCGTGCTCATTTTTTTATTCCACTGATCTGTTAATTTTTCTATCCGTAGGATGCTATTATAATTATGTTAATGTTATCATATGTTTTAACAAGTTGTATGAAAAATTTACCTTCATTAATCTTCTTTAGGAGAAAAAAAGTCCTGAAGCTTTTGCCCATTTATTTTTCAAGATGATGAACACTGGCAAGTGGGAAAGAATTAATATTCCACACAAACCAAATAAAACCCGTAAGTTTTTGGATTGAAATTACATTAGATATAAATATTAATTTGGAAACAACTGGAAGTTTTTATTATAATCATTTTTCCTTTTCAGGAATATGATGTATTTTTATTTATTCAGTTGCTCTTTGATGTGGCTCAGTAAATTTGAGACATAATGTGTAAAGCTTTAAAAGCACTCCATGATGATCTAGGGAAGAGAAAATAAAATTCTACCTGAAGAGATCTGGGGAGATATTTTTATGGCGGAAAAGAGGAGAGCGTTACAAATATAGCCAAATGAGGTACGTGGTATTTCATTCTTTACATTAACTTGACACAGCCTAACTCAATTGCAGAGGTCCTTACCAAGTTGTTATTCAAAGTCATTGACCACATACACACCAACCAACAGCAAATTCGTACTGGATCTTACCAGATCTGCCACCATGTTTGATGTTGGAGATAGGTTCCCTGTTCTCAAAGGAGTTTACAGTCTAACTGAAGTAAGTGTCCATCTTTAAAAGCCTCAGCTCTAGAGGGTAGACCTTAACTGTTCTCACAACACATACACTCACACGATAGGTAAGTATGTGAGGTGATAGAGGTGGTAATCGTTTCACAGTATAGTATATATGTGTACAAAATCATGACATTGGACACCCTAGACTTACACAATATTATTCTCAATTATATCTCAATAAACCTGGCGGGGGTGGGGGTAGGAAAGAACCAGCTCCCCTTTTCTGATCCTTGGGTTAATATAGCCTCTTAACTGAGTAATTTGATCTTTTACTTCTATTCCCAGACCAAGGTGGAGAAATTTCTCCAGCAAATTCCTTGGTCATCAAGGGAGCCATTTTTGGCTCGGTGCAGGTCAAAGTCATCATCTTCAAAGCCACCTGCAGGGAGCATAGAATAAGAATTAAGAATGCCAACCTGGAAATCAGGCTGGCGAGTTCGAATTATGGCCCTTTGACTTGTAGCTGTGTGACTTTGGGCAAGTTATTTAGCCACTTTTGCCTCAGTTTCCCCAAATATAAAATGCAAGTGGTAAAATAGTACCCAACTTGTAGGGTTACTGTAAAGATTACACGAGACAACTTGTGTCTGTTGTATTTACCACCATGCCCAGCATGGAGAAGCACTCAGAAATGCCGGCTCTTTCTTAAAATGTAGTATCCTGGGCAGGTAACACATTTCAGCTTCACATGCAGCCTATGGCAAAAGCACAGCTAGGTGTCCTGCGAGTGTTCGAGATTAGAAAATGGAGTTGGTGGGAGAATTGTCTTTCCGTCTATGGAAGTTGACGTTCCACACTTGAAACTATGGACAAATGGAATGATAAACACGAGCGTGTGGGGAAATGGTGATATCTTCCCCTGGGATTGCAATGTTTTAGATTAAATGATAACTCCATAACTAAGAGGGTTACAGTTTTGAAAATTCTTGGCTGAAAGAGTCAATCCTCTTTCCCCCTAAATTATGGTGATATTAAATGAATCCAGTATTGGGTATCCAGCACATCTTTAAATGGGTTGAGAAGAAGATGTTGGGACGGTATTTTCTCTGTGGTCCGCTCCCTCTCTTGGGTCCCTGCCTGTTTGCACTTTACAACGCTTCCTGGTAACTTCCTACGAGGATCAACCCCTTTGCGGTTAGAAATGGAAAATGGCATTTTGAGACTCAGAAGAGAATTTTCTTAGGAACGTATTAAACAAAGTGGGGTGAGGTCCCCAGGCAAGCTCATGGGAGTTATTAGTGCAAATGAACCTAACCACCAGCTGTATCTGGGCCCCTCACCAGCCAGGCACCGGGAAAGGGGAATTCCCTTGCTCCTAGTGGCCCCAGTGGCTTGAGAACCATGGGGAGATAGGGAAGCAGGGTATCCCACCGGGAAATCCCTGAGGATACTTTGTATTACAGACCGGTTCCTTCCCACCTCTCTTCTCAGCTTTCTCTTTCTCCTCTTGATGCATACTGTTTCTTCCAGCCAGGGTTTCTCTCCTGCTGTGGGTACTACAGTTACTTAGATAGAAAGAGCAGTGACAGGGAGATGCATTCCCCCCACTTCTCTCCCCAGCTCTGAGTGTTAAGCTAAAAAACATGGGTACATGATCAATGCGGTCAGCCCCAGGCATAAACTGCTTTAAAAGACCCAAGCCCCCCGACAGGAATGTAGTGTAACTAGTGTTATCAGAGAAGCGAGATATCACCTGAAGGCGAGTGGCCTGGTTACAGTAGGAAATTAGTAAAAAGGAAGGCAGTGGTTAAGAACAGAGGCTCTAATATCAGATAGGCCTGGGTTTGAATCCGGGCCGTACCACTTACTAATTGCATGACTGGAGCAAGGAACTTAATTTCTCTAAGCCTCGGCTTCTTTATCAGTAAGATGGGAGGAAGAGCACTCCCTCCACTGGGATCCATGTGGGCATGGATATCAGAAGCTCAGCACAATGCAGTGTAATTCGTCCAGTCCAAGCAGGTAGTAGATATTTATTATAAAAAGTTGAATCAGAGAGTCGGAATTTCTTAGCGTCCATAAAGCACTCTCCACAGGGATTGATTCATATTCCTTTGGCAGGAGCAGCTTCACAGATGGATGCATCAGACTATAAATGTGTGATGCTGCTCACCATGAAGATCGTCCAACTAATTACCCTCAGTCAGTTCCCCTGTCCGCTAAGCAGCCTTCTCACTGCGCCTTCCGTATAGCTTTCTAAGAAGGATACAATGTGCTCACCAGATCGGGTTGACCTGAACATCCAGGCTCGTCCAACCATTATAGCTCTCCTTAGAATAAATCAAGTGGCACTCCAGTTTATAGGTCGATCTCTTATGAGTTCAGCTGTACTCAAGAGACTGGTCCAACTCTGACAAAATGGAATCTCTAATCCTGTCAAGCTGAGGGTCGGGTCACACCCTGGGTTGCCCCGAATTAATAGTCTTCCAGGGCTCTTGAAGCTGCGAATTGCTGACCTGCCATACAGGTATAGCCAGCCTCGAGACTAGTTTCTTTGAACTACACAGGATTTTTTAAGTTATCTGGGCAAGAATTTACAAATCCAGAGATTTCGCCGAAAACGCAAACACGCGTTTCCAGCTTTCTCTCGAAAACCCAGCCACAGGGCTAGGGCTGAGGTGGCTGCCTCCTCCAGGGAGGGCCGGTCTCTGCAGCCCAGCACTCCAATAATGAAGACAGCTCTACGCCCAGTCTGTTTTCACCAGCCCTGTCCCAGCAGACTTACTTTTGTGACTCCTGTTGTAAGTAAGAACACTTTAGACATTTTCTTAAGGTTTTTACTTCTTGGAAAAGAGAGAAAAAGGAAGAAGAAAGCCTACCCCATGAACACTCCTTTTGATAAGTTTGGAAACACACCTGTATTTTAGAAAACACTCAGATGAAGATAGTCCCCTGGGACATTTCGTTGCACGAGCAGCTGGGACCACAGAGAGTTGGTAAGTGGGTGAGATTGGGGAGACCTCACACTGTCCTGTGCTGAGGCTGGTAATTGGCAATGAGGAAGGGAGGGGGTGCAGCCAAAGGGGTACAGGGTGGAGTGGAGGGGCGGGCAGACAGGGTATATGAGAAGTCAATGACCCCCTGTGCTCCAACTGGCTCTCTTGCCTCCAGAAATCTGGCCCCAGACCCTGCTTTGGACTAACACTGGGGAGGAAGATGTGAGACATGGGAATTAGGGATGGGTTTCCAATAGAGTCCTAGGAAGTAGTGGGGAAGTACTCAGCATCTGGACAGAAAGCCCAGCCATCCAGCTAGATTGGCAGCTCTGAGTGGCCACTCGTATGACAGAGATAGAGTTGTATGTAAATGGTCAGGGGGAAGGCTGTCTGAGGAAATCTAAATAGGCCATTTCATGAACACTGAACAAGTTCAAGAGACAATGCTAGATAATGCTATTCAAGAAATCTTTATAGCCAAAAGGAGAGGAAATAAAGTTTAATAACCAATGAAGACATCAAGGGAGAGAGATTGTTCAGGAGAATTCTAAAGCTGCCATTCAGTTAGAGAATCTGGAGAAGTGATCTAATTTCAGAAACTGCCTTCAGCCCTTCTTCTTATGATCGAGGCTGAGATCACACAATTAGATTTCAGTAGCCCTTTCAAGGCCAACCATCAATTGGCCGTACCTGTCCAACCACATCTTTTGGTTTTCCCTTTATAAAAATTCGAGATGGTTAGGCAAAGCTCCAGGCTACCCTCTGTTACTCATTCTTCTCCACCTCTGCCTTTGCTTGTGTGGCTTCCAGCGCTGCAACTGCATGGCCCTCTTCTCTCAGCCATGCCCACCAGCTCCTCCAAGGCCTGTTTTGACGCAGGCCTCCCCCCAGCGGTTACACCCATCACTACGTTGTCTCCCCTGAGAGACTGGCAGTTCTCCAAGGCACCTGTGTAGCATTCATTGATCTGGGAGACACAGAATCAGCGCCGTGGTCCCAGCGATGACTCAGAACAGCCAATTTGTCTTCTCAGGATACAGATGGGAAATCCCAGTCCTTAGAGACTAAGTGTTGTTCCTTTGATAGCATGGAGCTTATAGCAGCGGCATGGGACCAGTTAGCACCCATGTCTTCTGAGTCTCCTCTTGGTCTCTGGTTCTTTCCACTGAAGAGCTCATGGCTGCTTCCAGACCTCACAGTTGCCAACCATAAACAGATTTATTCAGGCTTCACTGCAAATAGAGATGGAAATCAAAAGACTATACAAATTGGGTATTTTGGTGGCATATTGTCCCACCTTTACAGGCTATTGAGAAGGATTTCCTCCAAATAGATATCTTCTGGGCTTCCATTACACATTCTGCTTCAGAGGTGATGCTTCTAAAGAAAGTATAGGGTGAGTTACTCTCGTCTATGGGTACTTACTTCTGTTCTACCAATGAGGTTTTAAAAGGCTAAGAATGTATACTTGAATTCAAGTACAGTTTAAGGTACAATGGGTTAGAATATTGGAGAACACAGCAATTGTATTTATTCATTCCAAGTATCTCTCAGTGGATAATTAACCTGGGCCATGATAAAAACAATTCTATTAGGCCCATTTCTCTTGTGGCTAATGCTACTGTGCTACTTGCTATAGTATTTTTCTTCTGCTTCATCCTAAGCAGAATGCTCACTCTAATAATGCAAGTATTACCTCTTGTGTAGCGGTTCCATTTTCCTGCTTGCAATGGAAAAGCCACAGTAGTTAGATGAGAGAACGAAGTTTTATATTTTCACTCATGAAGATGCAATTCTTATGAAAATCTGCAGATCTATCCACTTTTTGGTAGGTTTCCTATACCATTAACTAAAGAAGTAGGTCTTTTATCCATAAAGAACACAGAGTTTTTAGGATACTTCTTTGTTCTGATACATAATTTGCCCCATACTGGATGTTTGTATAAAAGAAAAGGAAATCTATCATAGGGAGTTCTAAGTTGGGGGGATCACGGACCCCTTTGGTCCTATAGACCCCTATGCAGAATAATGTTTAAAAATTTTTTTAATATTTATTTTTGAGATACAGAGAGAAAGAGCACAAGCAGGGGAGGGGCAGAGAGAGAGGGAGACACAGAACTCAAGGCAGGCTCCAGGCTCTGAGCTTTCAGCACAGAGCGTGATGTGGGACCCAAACCCACGAACCGCAAGATCATGACCTGAGCCGAAGTCAGACACTTAACCGACTGAGCCACCCAGGTGCAGAATAATGTTTTTCAAATGCATAAAATAATATACACTGGAAACCAAACGTACTGAACTACAGTTCTATCCATGGACCCCTGGTACCTTAAACCTATCCTAGAGCTGACTCAGGGTCTATCATCTACATAATGTTTGGCTCTTCAAAGTGGAATTATGAGGTTAGAAACACAGCCTCCTAGTTACCAAAACTCAAGTCCAAAGCCCAAGTCACAAAGTGCAAAGGCAGTGGGTCACGTCAGGGAGCAAGGCTAGCTGGTTAGCAGGTGGCTGCTGACCTGGGATGATTCCAGGGCAGTGAGAAGCTCTCTTCCTGCATCCCCAAATCCCCCTTCTCCCTGTCCACTCATGCTTGAAATCCCTTAATAGAGTCTCACTCCTTTGGTTCAATTAAATAGAGGATTTACTCTTGTTAAAAAACAAAAACCCATGGGAGAGGTAATAGTCCATGCCAAGGATTTTCAAATTTATTTTCAGGAGTAGAACCTATTTTTCAAATGCAACTTTAAATAGAATTCTGATAGGTAAGTAAATGCAAGTTTTATAAGAGTTTAGTATAATTCTATATGTTGAATTATATATAAACATGTATATGTATATATCTATTTATATGTAAATCAACACTGGAAACAATGAGGTTGTCTCGATGAAGGCAAATTATGAAATCAAGAGTCACAGATAATAACTACCACCTTACATCCATCTCAGCATACAATTTATTTCTGTATTTTTTTCTTGCATGGACAAGACAGAGAAAATTCTGATGCAAATAGATAAGGAATTTCAAATAGCTAACAATTTGTTATGGTATTTGTAACCTCAGGATCTTCCCCAACTAAAATGGTCCAGAAGCTTTAAAGAACAGTAGGAATTTTTGGTTTCAAAACAGAATCTCAACAATATCTAACACATGTTCAAATTCCTTGGTAATTAAGGATCAGTTGGTGAGTACTTAATTTAGGGAGTATGTCCAGTAGATTTCGTCAGTAAGTTGAATCCTAACTCCCCTACTGATTTCATAACCTTAGGTGAGTAGCTTAATCTTAGTCTCCATCTGTGTTAAAAGGTTATAAAAATGGCATCTATTTTATAGGTATAAGGGTTAAATATGATAGTGTTCATAAAGCACTTAGCATAGTGTCTGGCACAGTTCATAAGTGCTTTTATTATTGAATAATAATAATAATAATAATGGAAGTACTTTTCAAACATGTCATGTAACATTTTAAGATGTTCCATCACATCCCATTTAAATTTCTTTTTAGGGGCGCCTGGGTGGCTCAGTCAGTTAAGCCTCTATCTCTTGGTTTCAGCTCAGGTCAAGATCCTCACAGTTTTGTGAGTTTGAGCCCTGAACTGGGTGGTTATAGTGTGCTGATAGTGTGGAGCCTGTTTGGGATTCTGTCTCTCCCTCTCTCTCTACCCCTACTCCACTCTCTCTCTCTCTCTCTCTCTCTGTCTCTCAAATAAATAAGCTTAAAATTTTTTTTTTTAATTTCTTTTCGGATATCTCTGCACCCTCTTGTTTTGGATATTCACTCAGTTTCAAAACAATCTACTTTTGTGGGTTGAGGCAAATTTTAAGATGATGCTTTACTGCTGACCTTTTATCTACAGCTGTAAGTGAAGCAACAGGCCGACCCTGCACCGCCAGATGGAACGTGTGCAGCACATTTCCAACCAGGTGAGAACCAACCCAAACTTAAAATGAGCAATGAGATGATCCATAATGCTGTATGATCACATTGCAATGTGTCTTATTGTAATTTTACCATGTACCATTGGCTCTTGTGCTGCCAAATGTGAGCTCCAGAGAACTTGCCTGGCTTTTAATGCGTGATAGCTCGCATGTGTCGTGATACCAATACCAGTCGAACGCTAGTAGGGGCTAGGTACCGCTTTAAGACCTTGACCTGTATTTGGCCTTCACTTATTTATCTGTATGATTATTATAAGAGTGGATATGAGCAGACCTAAATTTCAAAACGTGACCAGTACAAAGATTCGCCCTAGCTAGTGAAAGACATCTTTATAAGAAATTCAAATGTGCATGTGCGTGCATGCCCGTGCGCTCAGAGTTAACCCGCCAGTGCAAACTAACCCATTGCTGGTATCTTAGTATGTGCTAAAATTTGGCACCTAACTTAAGTATGTCTGTGTTGTTCTTTGCTGCACTTTAAAATCGTTCAAATATTTATCAAAAAAATTAAGTGTGAATTGAATGTTTGCAGCTTCCCCGAAACTCACTGGGGTTCTCTGTAACAGTTTGAAAACGAGAGCATTAAACCTTTTTACTCATTTATACTGAAGTGTGAGAGGAGCCAAATCAGATCCTTTTGTGGAAGCATAGGTATGAAGAAGGGGAAGAAAGTATGAGACTTCTAAGGTTAGTTCATTTTCTACATAGGCAGGACCCTTATTAGGCACCTCTTATGTGCCAGCAATGTTATATTACTATAATTCCCAGAACACCCTTGCCTAATGGGCACCATTATCCTGACTCTGCAGAAGAAACTGACAACCCGAGATGTGCATTTGCTCACCTGGGTTGCATAACTAGAAAATGGCAGATAGGACCCAAACCGATCCACTGGATTCCAAACCCTTCCCACCACACCAGACGGCCTCCAACCCAAGCTCCCCATTTTATAACCCAGGAAAATGAGAATGAGCAAGGTAGAGTAACTTGCTCCTGGAAACAGCTAGTTGGTGGCGAGGCTGTTGCAGGAATCCAGGAGCAAGGGTATTTCACTAGGAAAACTCTATCCGATGGCCCAGTGGGAAGATGCCCCGTGCAACCAGGGTAACCGGGGACAGCAAAATCGCTTCTTCACTTCTAGACTTGGCATCAGTCACTTAGTTTCAAGCAGAGACTAGATGAAGGAGACAGACCAGTTCTCTCCTGAGCACCTAATACGAGCAAAACACGGGTCGGGGCAGTGGAAGATCTGAAAAACAGGCAAATGGATCAGACCACAAGGTCCCTGCCCTGGTATCAGTGTGGGGAAAAAGGCATCATCCTAGGAAATATTAAATAGAATCTCTGGAAGCTATCTCAGTAATACTTTGTTTCTCTCCCTCAACCCCTACGTGAATGTAAGTTTTAAATGTCAGTATAAAACATGGCATAATACAATATCACAATTGTCTCTAGTCCTAACATTTTTAGAGCACTTATTTGTACCAGGACCTTTGCTAAGTGCTTTGAATTCTCTCATTTAAATCTCAATGCAATCCTATGGGATACTCTTATTATGGACATTTTACTTATGAAACAACGCAGGCTGTTTCTGGGAGATTCCCCATCTAGCAAGATTCACACCAGGCAGTCGGACCCAGAATCGCTACGCTCAGAGCTAGCAGGTGCTTGGAGTTCAGCGTAGGGTTGGTCTGGAAATGCATGCAGGATCTCAGCACAGAAACTCAGGAAACATGCAAGAAACCCTCAAGAAGTTGGAGAACTCACTACCGCTGGATTTTTGGTGAATGATATCCGATGCAAGCATAGCCTCTGATGGCTTCTTCCCACCCCAGAGCCATCGTGGGCTTTTGTGAGAGCCAGAAAGCAGCCGATGATAACTCTGTCATCACTTCCTTCAGCTTTTCCAGTACTCCAAACCCAGGCAGAACTAAAATTCTAGACAGCAGCCACATACGAAGGCGATACACCACCCCTTCCACCCACCACCGCCACCGCCATATTGGTGGGATATATTTTAGGAATCAGGAGGAAGGAACATGAGAAGTCATTGTTTTCTTGAGAACTCTAAGCAACCTGATGAGAAAGCTCTCTCTAACGACAGAGGTGGGGATGCTGTGCATGCCATCACAGTCCTTGGGTAATGACTGTGTGTCATAAATGGGATATGGCATTTCTGAATGTCTTTAAAGCTATTTCCTTTTGTTCCACTAATTTAATTTACCAAATGCTCCTGGGAAAAGGGAGGGGGACCAAGATGCTGACTCCACATTTCCTGAAAAATCAACATTTTCTTTTTAAGCCGCTCTCAAGGAAATTACGTCTGATTGTTGTCGGCTGGCTCCCTCAAACTCTACCTCTGTCAGAATTCTGACCCGGCAGGTGTGAGGAAGAAATAGATGCAGAACTTGAGTGAATACCCACATCTGTTTTTGGAAAAAAGGAACAGAAGCAGCACAGAAGGAAGTAAAAGAGATAATTGCTGGCTTGAACTACAATACATTTTACTTGTGGGCAGAGGGCCAGCTTACAGCAGGCTGAATATGCAGGCCCATCTTATTGGAATTCAGCGGTGGGCCTTCATTCTTGTCCGGAGACAGCTGTAAACCAGCAGCCCATAGCATCACAATCAGGCACCGAGTTTTGTCAAGGAATGCTGATATGTACGGAAGCAGCTTTGTCTGCTTCAACTGCACCCCTGCCTAGTGAAATGACAGTCAATCTCTGATTCCAGATGACAAGAACTGGATAAAAACTTAAAACAAATGGCGACCTTTCAAAAGATTAATTTGTTTACCAACAAAATGTCCCCTCTTTGTCATCTGAGATGGGGGTGACCTTCACTTTCCCGTATCTAGGCTGAAAGGATGCTGACTATAGTCATCTGTTAACTCCATCTCAGCAATTATTCCCTTTTTTATTTTTAGTGACAAGAAGGGTTTATTAATTCACTCTGCTTCTTGTTATGGTTTATAAATGCAACAAGCTCATTCTGAATTACTGCAGTGTAACATCAATTTGTTTAAATCTAATTCTGCTTCCATTGCCAAATTACGTTGTGACTGTAATTGTGGCCATATGCATGGGCTTAAAACACAATCATGTTTTGAAATCGGCCTTCTTCCCCCCTACCTCCCCGACCACCCCTCCCCCCTACTTCTGGTGCTTCTAATCATTTGACATTAACACAATTGCCTCGCTTTCCATTACTTTATCATTTCCGAAATGAATGTACTTTCACGAGAGAGATTACTATGTACACCCCAAGTAAAACAGTAAAGAATGAAACTATGACTTGTGAAGTGTGGTTGCTACCCAACTAAGTTAGTGAACAACACTGCATAACGGATGACTCATAAAATCGGGAAATCATAATAGTATTAAATTCAACCTCATGAATAAATAAAAGATTCTAAGTTTACATTGCATTATATATTTATTTATTTGGAAAGTGGGACCAGAACTGGTATAATTCTACAGCAACTTATATGTTGCCACCAAGAAAAATGTTTTTATGCTTCTTTTCTAGGTCATAACAGTTATCATCAGAGTTATTTGTGCAGCAGTACAAAGCAATGTTTTGTTTGGCTATTTTGTTATGCATTCATAATCGTTCTTTTAAAATTCATGCTAACAGAGACATGTTTCAAGCCTTGTAAGAAACCCCTTTTATTTAAAACAAATAAATCAAAGTCAAATTTTCTGTAGGCCTTTGAATGCGTTGCCTTAGAAAGTCTAAGTGGGACTAGATGTCAGTGAGGAATTATGAAGATCAGAGATTTCTTCTTGTCTTGCCATACCTGTGAGGCTTCACTCTAAAACGTGTTAGAGGGTTGTTGTCGTTGCTTAATTTGGCAGATTTAAGATATGGAAAAAATCATTAGTGAGTTTCACTTTCAGTACTTTTTTGTAAGTTGATTTTACATAGAGTTACAGGGTATAAAAACCTGAAGGAAATGTGTGTGTGTGTGTGTGTGTGTGTGTGTGTGTGTGCGCGCGCGCGCGCACGTGTGCCTGTCTGTCTGCCTGTCTGGGGTATATGTGTTTTCAATGCACTAAAATCTTTGCATCAGCCCCTTATGATCAGGAAGGATATACCTCTTCATAAAATGGAGAAAATATCAGCTTCTAGGAACTAATCATGTAAATCAGCTGCATATTCAAATTTGCTCTGTCCAAAATGTCTAAGATTATTTACAAGCTTTTGACAAGCTGTTCAAGTTTCATAGGAAGTAAGGGAACACATGGCCCTCGGCAGCCAAATCATAATCCCCTTTGTGTTTAGAGTAGTTCTAAAAAAGGATTAGCCTTGATGCTGCTTTTCTAATTAACTATACATCACAACACTAGACACATTGCTTCAGTTTGGGTAAGTGCTTTCAAACACATTTTTATAAGTGGTAAATCACAACTGTATTTGTTCCCAAATGCTCTAACATGACTATTTAAAACCGATACCCGAATATTTCTTTAACAGGACTTTTGGCACAGTGTTTCTGTTTTATAAATCCAAACTGAAAGTACCATTTTTCAGTTGGTACCACTGTATATACCTACATCAACGTAAACTGATAGGATTAACTCTTTTGATTGAAATGCTGATAGCGTGAGCAAGATGTATATAATGTACATACATTTTAGAGAATGCTGGCGTAGATTTTCTTGGAGTTAAGTTTAATGGGAAAAAAGGATCATCAGTATAATAGATGAGTGTATATTATCTATGTGTCGTGTGAGGCAAAGTACTTTCCCAAACCCTGTGTGTTCAAAGTACTTGGGCACAATCCCCAAAGCACTCATCCTATTGGGAGTTAGAAAAAAGAATATAACAAATGACTAAGTTTCTGCCCCCAATTTTGGGTAGAGTTCTGAATTCCTATTTATTTCTGAATCTTCACTCACATTCATGAAAGTAAAACATAATCCTCTGTAAATCTAGAGGTATGCCTTTTTAAACTTTGATGTGAGAAAAAGTTTGCTTGAAACGCGATGGTTGCCTTGGGCTACAAAGCCTCAGCACTCCACCAGCGAAGCCAATATTAATTCTAGATGGAAGGGGAAAACCAACAGCAACAAAAGAGAAATCTGCCTCTGTCTGTGCAGCCAGAGAAATAATATTTTTATTTCAAGGGCTTTGGGCTCATGGGAGGCAGATAAAAACCTTTTCACATTATTCACAGTGACATTTTAAATAAAGTTTCAGCAGGAATAAAAATATCAAACTTTCCGGTTATTTCTTAGGCGATAGAAGTATTTCTAT
This sequence comes from Panthera tigris, assembly GCF_018350195.1. NCBI lineage: Eukaryota > Metazoa > Chordata > Mammalia > Carnivora > Felidae > Panthera > Panthera tigris. The sequence goes on from NC_056665.1 coordinate 38,020,141, forward strand.
GATAAAGTGCTCTCAAGCCAAAGCTGATAAAATAACATAAGGCACATATAAAGAAACTAAAAATACAGTTCAGGGTTACATGAATGAAGCAGGCAGATGAAAATGTCTGCGTAGGAAATTCAGAAGATTAATCTAAGAGACTCTTCTGGTTAGAAATGGTTTTGCAATTGAATTCTAAAATTAATCTTGGTTTTAGTCTTGATGTCACCAAAGCATGCATTTAAGAGCTTTCGAGGTTAAAAGTGTATTTAAAAATTTATAGATGTCATCTCAGTGACTGTTTTTCAGGTTTAGAAATAATCTCAAATCAAATGATATCTCAATGAAAATGAAGCATTTCTTTGAAATCTCCTAAGAAAACCCCACAACACAGAAAGTACAGTCCTGGCTTTGGGACACCTAGCAGCCAAATAGAGGCACAGACTCTGGGATCATTTAATGCCAATCTGCATTTGATTATTCTTCCCTCTCTTCCTTTTGCTGACATAAAGAATTAATTCATGCTTGCTTCAGATTTAGAATAATATTCTTAAATTGTGTGTACTATATGATCATATGCCATGGAAGCCAATGATACGCTGCTGTTTCCTTTTGCTTTTTCTAGCGGTGAGCCTGCTATCAAAGAAATAAAATATTTAAAATTCCTCTATTCATTTTCGTTGTTGTTCAATTATCTCATCCTTGTTAAAATTACGATGCCAGATTATTTAGGAACGGCAGGTAAAATAGACAAAATTGAATGGGCTACAAAGAGAGCCTCTAAAAGTAGGTTTACACATTTTTCATCATTTGTAATTATAAACCAAATGAAAGCCACTCCACCTCATCTCCCCCAAATTCTAAGGACAAAAGGATCAAAATCTTTACTTAAAATCGACATTGTATCTTACAAAATATATGACTTTTGATTCTTGAAGAAATTAAGAGCTCATGAAAACAACTCGTTACTTACACATGCTTTTCTCTGATTAATGTATGGCAAACTGATTCCATAGGTCGAATTTATAGCACTTCTGTGGTGGATGTTTTCAGGATCGTGCATGATTTTTACATTCAACCCTATCTTTCGCTGGAACAAAGAAACAATGAAACTTTCATGCTGAATGAACAAAAATGCTTACTAACATTTTATATCCTCAAAGGAGTATGAAGTTCTTTGAAAATAATTATTTTAATGTAATTCTTATTGCAAAAAAAAAAAAATATATATATATATATATATATACATATATATTTGGGTTTCTTATTTAGGCTGTGAATTGGTCTCTTTTATTTACAGAAAAGGAACTTTCTGCAGATTTTCCTCCACGTATCCTATCGCTCATACAGACACAACCTTGGACGCCATTCATTTCCTCAAAAATAATGTTAGAAGCCAACCAAGGTGGACAAAAGACCGGGATACCTGGTCTCGGTTTATTTTTAGCTTTCCAGGTCAAGGATTTTTGCCAATGAAATCTATACTACAAATACACAGGTAGAGGGCTCCCTTGGTCTGTTAATGCGGCCACTTTCCTCAAGGGACATTTACAGGTAAATCTCAGTGGGGACTTGGTGAATTTACCGCAACAAATTTAGTGACTCCTTCACAGAGATTTTGCTATCTATGGGATACACGTGTGCTTTCATTAGGAAAAAAAAAGGCATCTTGTTTGAACCACGTGTTCCTCATTTTAAATAATTCAAATTAGCTACGGCTGCGATGCCTAACTATAAACCACCAGAGAAGACAGCACCGTGGTGGTGGAAAGGGGCACGGGGTAGGTGTGCAGAGACCTAAGTTCCAATCTTGCTCCCTCCCGCCCCCGACTGCCTGCATGTAACCTTGGGTAAGTTACTTTCCTTCTTTGAAAATCGGTTTCTTTATTTGCAAAACGCAGCAGTTAGACTTGAAGGTCTCTTGGAGAACTATTCACCTCACCCCCACCCTCCAACCTCCACCCCTACCCCTCCTGCCTCCCCCCCACCATCCTCCCCAGCTTTGGCTTTCTATGATTTGATGCTAAAAGGTAAGTTGACACTTAAGGAATATGACATTACTGACAGTTTCTGAAGTCTTGTGACATTTTATTGTGATCTATAATTCACATACTATAAAATTCACACCTTTAAAAGTATATATACTCTTCAGTGATTTTTCAGCATAGTCACAAAGCTGTGCAGCCATCACCCCTAATTTCAGAACATTTTCATCACCCCAAAAGAAACCTCCTACCCATTAACAGTCACTCCCCATTCCCTCCACCTTCTTCCAGCCCCTGGCAACTACTAGTCTACTTTCTGTCTCTTAGACATTCTGGGCATTTCATGTAAATGGAATCCTAAAAGATGGGTCCCTTGTGACTTTTTCAAAAGGAAGTGTTGTGAGCAATTAAAAATTTTTTTCCTTTCAATTGAGTGTCTTAGTTCTGGGGGTGATCTGATGCAATTGTTAAAATGGTTGTAGGGGCGCCTGGGTGGCTCAGTCGGTTGGGCGTCCGACTTCGGCTCAGGTCATGATCTCACAGTCCGTGTTCGAGCCCTGCGTCGGGCTCTGTGCTGACAGCTCAGAGCCTGGAGCCTGTTTCAGATTCTGTGTCTCCCTCTCTCTCTGGCCCTCCCCCGTTCATGCTCTGTCTCTCTCTGTCTCAAAAATAAATAAACGTTAAAAAATAAAAAATAAAAAAAATAAATTAAAAAAAAAAATGGTTGTAGAAACCAGGAAGATTAGTTCATGACCCGGCTGTTTGGTCATCAACATTCATAAGTGGGCTGTGCCTGAGGTCAAGGTGAAGGGGAACATTACAGAAATATCTATGGAATGCGTGCTGTCCTGATAAGTTATTTCTTAGCACAGGCTCCAAACCTTCCTTTTATTTGTTTAAATAGCAGTTTTTAAACCAAATCTTTAAATAACTGTGCTCAGCTGTCCACTTCATTTAACCCATGCAGGGATACAGGTTGCATGTAAGGCATTTCTGTTTCCTTCTCCTTGAAGTACATGTGGTTGTGAAAACAATGTTGTGCCTAATTATAAATGACTTTCCTTCTGTGGGTAACCCACACTCCCAGCACTACTCCGGGGCTTTTGTGTGGAAGCTGAATGCCTCTTTTATTGAAATTAATACCTGAACATAATTTTTTCCTTCTTAATTAAACTTTCAGAATAATTTCCCATCCAGCAAGGATTGGGAAATTGCTAATATGTATTATATTGACTGGATGTAGTTTCTGTAATTAGGGTGTTTTTAAAATGTGAACCCTGGATACAATTGACGGTAATAGCTTCATCTATCATGTCTAAGCTTTGTTAGAACTTTTTAATTCTGGGATCATTGGCTCGGTGGACCATAGCAGTTTTCTTAGTTTTCTTATGCTCCATCAACTTTGTGTGGCTGTTGTACTGGTGTAGGGAGGAAATGACCAAATACAGAGCCATTGTTAAAAGTGGCATTAAAATCTGGTGGTTTTCTGCCCATATGTATGTTTCTGTGGCATTAGACATAGCTCCTTATGGAAAGAAATCCAAATGTAAATAGAAATCCAAAAGAAATGACAGGTTGTAATATCAATTATTTATCAGTCGTTTTTTAAAGCTATGGGAGAGGTCCTTTAAAATTATTAATATTCTAATATTTACTCTGTTGGCACCAAAGCATGGGTATGCCAAAATAATATATTATAACACATGATTAAATTTCCCTTTTAAAAACATATTAAAAGAGCCCGCATTTAAATAACATTAAGGTACCAAATGGTTTCACTGTAAATCACTACAAATACATTCATCACCTAAATTTGTCTCACAAACCACCTATCGAGATATATAGGAAAATACTTATAAGCATTAGCTGCATTATCAGATCTACTAATAAGATTTTTTTTTTTTTTAAGAAAACAGTTGTCAATTTAAAAAAGAAAAACAAAATTCATCCTTCCATTCTGCTGAAGAGCAAACTCGGGAAGATCATTTTTCCTGACAGTAAGATAAAATATCAAAAATAATTTCAGAAATTTGTCTTAAATTGATCAAGAAAAGGCAGTAATTTATTTAATCTATCTTGAGTCACTAAACAATCTCAACTTAGAATTCTCTCCTTTTGATAGTAATTACAAGCAGATATATCAAATGTGACTCTCATTTAGACTTTGGTTTGTAAGAACAAAAGTTATTATCAGAGCCAATTACTGTTTTACCTACATGGCTGCACAGAAGCAGGGAGCTCAATTTTCATCTCATCAGTGATTTTGTGGTATTTATTTTATTACTATGCCCACAAAGCTATATAAGAAGGAAATAGCTTATGCTATTAAAACTAGGGTTTAAACATAAGAGGCTAAGGTTTCTTTTCGAAGAAGTTCTGAATTAAAAACACTAGGCAGCGTGAAATACCAGCTCCCCAGACATGGGCAGACCATAAAATGACATACATCCGAGCCGTAGATCCCGCACAGAGTAATCAAAATTGAAATGCTTCACAAACAAAGTTGAGACAGGCTATTTACTAAGTTACAGTATTATCAGCATAACATTATTCTCAACAGTGTTTGCTGCAAGTAATGCCTTCTAAAGTGGATATCGCCTAATATTATATTCCCACTGGTTAAAGACTTCTGCTGTTTAATCTCAAAACCAGAAAAAAGAAAAAAGAATCCAGTCGCCTTTAATACTCTGATTCTTTCAACCATTATTATATTTAATGGAAAGAACAATAGACATCAAATCGTGGTTCAAGCCACGTGCTCTAGATTTCTCATTTGCAACACTGGGTAATAATACCTACCCTCACAGGGTTGTTTGTGAGGTTGAAATGATTAATGTACGTTAAGTATCTTGAAATGATAAAGCACTACTCAGGAGCCTACTGGCCAAAAAATGACTGCTATGGATCAAAACACTTCAAATATATAAAAACCCATGAGTTCCTTATATACATACACATATATGTGTGTGTGTGTATGTGTGTGTGTGTGTGTGTGTATATATAATTATATATTATAAATATATAAAAACCCATGAATTCTTTATGTACATATATATTATATATTACTTTATATAATTTTTTAAAAGTAGACTTCATGCTCAGCATGAAGCCCAACACAGGGCTTCTACTCATAACCCTGAGCTCAGGACCTGAGCTGAGGTAGGGGCACCTGGGTGGCTCAGTTGGAAAGGCAAGTGACTCTTGGCTTTGGCTCAGGTCATGATCTCACAGTTTCGTGAGTTCAAGCCCAAAGTCAGGCTCTGTGCTGGCAGTACAAAGTTTGCTTGGGATTCTCTCTCTCTCTCTCTCTCTCTCTCTCTCTCTCTGTCTCTCTCTCCTTCTCCTTCCCCCTCTCCCTCCCCCACTCACACTGTCTCTGTCACTCTCAAATAAATAAATAAACTTAAAAAAAAAAAGGAAGAAAAGAAAAGACCTGGGGCGCTGGTTAGCTCAGTCGGTTAAGTATCCGACTTCAGCTCAGGTCTGTGCTGACAGCTCAGAGCCTGGAGCCTGCTTCAGAGTCTGTGTCTCTGCCCCTCCCCCGCTCATGCTCTGTCTCGTTGTCATTGTGTCTCTATCAAAAATAAACATTAAAACAATTTTTAAAAATTTCAAGATAATTGGGGAAAACGGAACAATGACTGGAAATTATATGGTATTAACGCATTGTTAAATTTGTTAGACGTGATAATAGTTATGGTTTTTCTGGGTTTTTTAAATTTTTTAATGTTATTTATTTTTGAAGGAGAAAGAGAGACAGAGTGTGAGTGGGGAAGGGGCAGAAGAGAGGGAGACACAGAATCTGAAGCAGGCTCCAGGCTCTGAGCTGTCAGCACAGAGACCGACATGGGGCTCAAACTCATGAGCTGTAAGATCATGACCTGAGCCGAAGTCAGGCGCTTAACTGAGCCACCCAGGTGCCCCAGTTATTTATTTATTTTTTTTAAGTCCTTATCTGACATGCTTAAGGGTAAGATAATATGATGGCTGGGATTTGCTTTAAAAGACTTCACCGGGGGCCATGGGTGGCTAGGTCAGTTAAGTGTCCGACTCTAGATCTTGGCTCAGGTCATGATCTCACAGTTTGTGGGTTCAAGCCCCACGTCGGGTTCTGTGCAGACAATGTGGAACCTGCTTGGGATTCTCTGTCTCCCTCTTTCTCTGCCGCTCCCTAGCTCTTGCGTGTGCTCTCTCTCTCTCTCTCCCCCCCTCCCCCATCTCTCTCAATAAGTAATATAATATATTATAAGACTTCAAAAAATGTGGAGGGACTAGATGAAATAAGAATGGGAACGTTATGGCAAATGTTAAAGCTGCTTGTGGGTTACATGGATTTCATTCTGTATTTTTGTGTCTATTCAAAAAATAATTTCTTTAGAAAAAAGGCCTATTTAAAATTAAAGGGTAATTAAAATCAAACTATTCACAAATTTACTATTGTTTCAACTCTATCACTCTCTGATGTACGACAGCCCCTCTACCTCTCTGCCGGGGCTGGAGGGACCAACAATCACAGCATCACTTAACTCCAAGCTGCTTCTAAATTACCCAGCTGCTGCCTAACTGCCTCAGGTTCACAAAACCTTAAGACTTAACTACTAGTCAGATGGGCCCTCCTGTTTTCTGATTCCTGTAGGAGTTGAGTTGTAGACTATGAGAAAGGTTGGGGGAGAGAGCAAGCATTTACTCAGCTCCCATCATGTGCCAGGCACCATAACAGGTGGGTATTGTCCTAATCCAACTGACTCACTTTAGTCTTTAAAAGGACAAGAGACGGGTGGCCGGGTGGCTCAGTCGGTTAAGCGTCCGACTTCAGCGCGAGTCATGATTTCACGGTTTGTGAGTTTGAGTTCCATATCCAGCCCTGTGCTGACAGCTCAGAGCCTGGAGCCTGCTTTGAATTCTGTGTCTCCCTCTCTCTCTGTCCCTCTGCCTCTCACACTCTGTCTCTCTTTCTCTCAAAAATAAATAAGCCTTAAAAAATTATTTAAAAAAAGGACCAGAGGGAGTATGTGGTATTATCACTCCTTTACCAATGACGATAATTGGTTAAGTGACTTCTCAAGGGCCCACTAGTGAGGAGGTAGGATTTGATTTACGTCTCTGACTTTAACACCTCTTTCCATCGTAACATGCTGCCACGTTGTAAAGAAATGTTAGTTGATACACTCCTGATGCAACTTCCTACCTACTAAATCCTTTACTCTCACTCTAATCCTCATGGGCCTTGCTTTGGTCCGGGCCCTCCTTGATAAATACACCTCTGCAATGGCCAGTGTGGTGGTCTCCTTACTGCCAGTCCATCCTCTGCATAAACTCTGGAAGGACGGAGTCTCTGATCACTCATTAAAATACGTCTCTTACCTCTTTAACATCCCCCAAAAGTTTCCCTTAGGGTGGCATAATCTGGCCCTTTCCTACCGTCCAGCCCCTTCTGCTATATTCTATCGTGACTGCTCATAGAGCAGCCAGCCTGTGGCCACATACAACATGTCCTCTCCACCTCTGTGAGTGAGCATGCTGTTCCCTCTTTGGCAAATGTCCTCTTCTCTCTCTGGTGTCTTCTGGACATACTCTTACTTCCAAACTTGAGCTCAGATGAGGCACAATGTCCTCTGGGAGACCTCCCCTAACCTCTATCTCTTTCTCTACTCACAACAAAATGTATTCATTCATTCATTCCAGCATTTAAGAGCCTGCTAGGTGGGGGTGCCTGGGTGGCTCAGTCGGTTACGCATCTGCCTCTTGGTTTCAGCTCAGGTCATGATCTCACGGCTCATGAGACTGAGCCCCACATTAGGCTCTGCGCTGAGAGTGCAGAGCCTGCTTGGGATTCTCTTTCCCTCTCTCTCTGTCCCTCCCCCTGCCTCAAAATAAATAAACATTTAAAATAGATAAAGCGGGGCACCTGGGTGGCTCAGTCGGTTAAGCGGCTGACTTCAGCCCAGGTCATGATCTCGGGGTCTGTGAGTTTGAGCCCCGCATCGGGCTCTGTGCTGACAGCTCAGAGCCTGGAGCCTGTTTCAGATTCTGTGTCTCCCTCTCTCTGACCACCCCCCGCTTCATGTTTTGGGGCGCCTGGGTGGCTCAGTGGGTTAAGCAGCCGACTTCAGCTCAGGTCATGATCTCGTGGTCTGTGAGTTCGAGCCCTGCATCAGGCTCTGTGCTGACAGCTCAGAGCCTGGACCCTGTTTCAGATTATGTGTCTCCTTCTCTCTCTGACCCTCCCCTGTTCATGCTCTGTCTCTCTCTGTCTCAAAAATAAATAAATGTTTAAAAAAAAAATAGATAAAAGGTTAAAAAAAAAAAAGGCTGCTAGGTGTGGGTGAACAAGAAAAAGTCCCTGCCCACATGATCTGATATTCTTGAAGGGATGTAAGGAATTATAATAACCATGTAAACAGATGTATAATTAATTTCAGATGGCCATAAGTGGGATAGAGAATAATGGGAGGCTCCCTTAGATATGGTGGTCAAGGACAGCCTCTCTGAGATGACAGTTGTATTGAGACCTGAATGAAAAAACTGAGCTAGTCATACAAAGATCTGGGGGTGGTTGAGGAGTAAGAAATTGATGGCTAATGAGAAGCGATAAATGCAAAATCGAAGGCCTTAAGAAGATACCTTGACGGGAGGGGAGACACTTGCATGATGACAAAGGAGAAGACCTAAAATATAAATCCACACATAGAAAAATTAATTAATTTGGTAATGGGAAGGCCAGGACTACATTTGTCTCTGACTGAAAACTGGAAGAGTATTACTTAAATAAGACAGAATGGATTCCTCTCGTGTATACGAAGTGCGGGGCTGGGCTCTTCAGGCTTGGTTTGGAAGTTCATGAAGTTGCTCCCTGTCATCCCTAGTGTATAGGCTTCCTCCTGTGGGTCTACGTTTGCTACTGGAGTCCTAGCCATCATAGCTTCCTTCCAGGCAGCAGGATAAATGAAGGCAGGAAAAGGGTCAAAGGATGCAAGCCAGCCATCTTTTAAGGAAGTTTCCAGACAACCGCCCACGATACCTCCCCTTACACTTCATTGGCCAGTACTTGGTCCTGTGTCCGGCTGCAAGGGAGGCTGGGAAATGTAGTCTTTATTGAGCAGCCATATCTCTGGCTAAAAATCAGCCACTCAGTACTCACTGGACAGAACTGCGACACATGGTCGTGCTTAACGGCAAGGAGGGCTCAGAAATGAGGGATCATCCTCGCGCGTGATGTCGTCCTGAGCCAAATCACGGCTGTCAGTAATGCAGAAAGGGGGTTGGGTATCGGCTAGGGAAGCAACGGTTTCTGCCACAAGCATGCAACCTAACTTAGCTAAGGAGGAAAAGGACAATAGGGCAAAAGTGATAAAGAGTGAAATACTGAGAGGTCGGTAAAGGTTCTTAAGAGTGTTGAAGAATTGTCAGGAGAACATACTACGGGAGCTGGCAGACAAGGACATGGTGGTCAGAAGCTGTTGTGCTTGAAACAGATTTTAGAGCTGATGTACTTCCTGGTCATAACAAAGCCCAGGGAGTTGGCATACCCCGCTAGCCCTACAGGAGCATTTTTCCTAAACCTGTGTTATGGCGTTGCCAACGCCGTAGGATGCCCATCTATAAACTTTGAACCTCTTACGGCACAGACACACACAGATCTTCTACATCACACATAGTACCATTAAAAGTAAAACAGTTGAGGAAATAGCACACCGGGGATGAAAGACATTTTTTTTTTTAGTTTCACTATGTTTATGCTATCATTACAATGTGCCACCATGACACAATCATCAGTGGATGGCTGTGGTGTGGGCCAAAGGTGACATTCTGTCCAATTTTTATGGCACATGGGCCAATCACTAATTCTATGACCCTCCTCCCTCTGCTACTAACTACCCTCCTGAGTAGGGAAGCCAGAGAACAACGGCTCTCCTGCGTGTCCAGAAGTTAGTATTTCCTGGGAAGGTACAGAGCAAGGCATGAGAAATTTGGGATGCCACCTTCAAAATGTTACTGAACCGTCGAATACCATCTCATGAAATTCGGGTAGTCCTTGCACTTGTAGGTAGTAAAGTTACTTCTGTTTCTGGGAAAGGTGTCATGAGTCATAAATATGTAGCTAAGTGAATCTTCTATAGAAACAATATTATTAGGAGGTATAGTCCTAATGGCCTATTTTTGATGCCTAGTTTTTATAGAAATAGCCCCAAAGCTCACACTTAGTCATCTGTTCCATAAGCTATAGCTTGTGAACCTCTTGAAAGTGTATAGGTAAGCCAAGTGAATAGTAACCAGTTATAGCAAAACGGTATCACACATGATAGAGTATCATAATGTATTATGAATAATTCTAGCATGGCTTCATAATTGCCACATTAGTTGTACTGCAACAAATCGGAAAGTAAAAAAGTTCACCTTGAGCAGGTGTGTTGATTGAGAAGTTTCTCTGGGAAAGGGTGGAGGGACATACCTGAGGATAATTCTGGCTATAGTTAGGGCCATTTGTGAACCGAATCAGGGCTTTATGTTGCTGTGGTTTTTTGTTTGTTTGTTTGTTTTTCAGTTGTAAATTTCCCTGTGGCAAACACAGGAAGGGGACTCAAGTTTTTGTATTTTTTTTTTTTAACGTTTGTTTATTTTTGAGAGAGTGCAAGCAGGGGAGGGACAGAGAGAGGGGGGCAGAGAATCCAAAGCAGGCTCTGCGCTGACAGCAGCAAGCCTGATGTGGGGCTCGAACTCACAAACCGTGAGCTGTCCCTGAGCCAAAGTTGAATGCTCAACCGACTGAGCCACCCAGGTAGCCCAAGTTTTTGTATTTTCTCACATTGGTGAGAAATGGCCAGAACTTTGAGGTCAAACAGACCTGCATTTGAATCCCAGTTCTGCTATTGCTTGGGGTTAGATTAGAATCATCTCCCATCTTCCAGTCCCATATCTGCCAAATGGGGATAATAATAATTCCTTCCCTCAGAATGTTGTGAGGATGAGCTACAAGTTCATCGTCATGGCCCACACCGGCTCCTAAGTGGTCCCCCTGCTTCTGCCCTTGTTCTTTTATATCCTTGAAGGACAAGACCCCAGTGGCTTCCCATCACAGTGATCCAAAGTCCTCACAATGGTCCTTGAGATCCGGCCCCCTACCACTTTTCCTACTCCTCTCCCCCTGCACATTCCCCTGTAGCTTCCTTGCCGTTCATACTCCTAATTCAGGGTCTTTGCATGCTCCAATTCCTTTGCCTGGAATGCTCTGCCTCCACATAGCCAAAGACTCATTCCCTCTCATCCATCAGATTCCTGCTCAAGTGAGACCATCCAACGCCCCTAGGCTCCTTCCCCAGCTTTTCTCTCACCAACTAACATACTATATAATCACTTTGCGCATCATTTTTTGTTTTCCTAATGACTGGGGTTTCCCTCCCCAACTAGAATGTAAGCTCCATGAGAGCAGAGATGTTTGGCTGATGGCTAAATAGTATCTGGGACGTATTAGGCACATAATTGAGATTGACCAGTATTCATCAGCACATAATAAGAATTAACACTTGTATAACAGTCACCCACGTATGGTGTGCTGTTATAAACATTTACAAATATGAGCTCCTTTATCCTTACAGCAGCTCTGTGAGGTAGGGGCTATTCTTACGTCCATTTTGCAGATGAGGAACTGAGGCACAGAGAGGTTAAGTGACTTGCCAAGGAACAGGTAGGAAGTGGTGGACCCAGGATGTGAACCCATACTTCTAACCACGATGTTGTTGTCATCTAGTGAGAGCCTACTCCGGGCTTGGCACTGTCTGGGCACAGATTACAGCAATGAACGAAACAGAGTCTCTCTGCTTTGGATTAATAGAGCTTTGAGAAATGATCAAATGCAAAGGATGTATCTTGGCAGATCCAGGTTTGGACAGAAGATTGGTAAAAGCCATCTGAGGATTAATTGGGGGAATCTGAGTATGACCTGAGTATTTATTATATTCATGAATTATTGTTCATTTTTTAGGTGTGATAATGGTGCTGTGGGTATGTAGGAATATGCTCATTTTTAAAACATTTTTTTAACATTTTTAATTTATTTTTGAGAGACAGAGACAGTGTGAGCAGGGGAGGGACAGAGGGAGAGGGAGACAAAGAATTGAAAGTAGGCTCTAGGCTCTGAGCCGTCGGCACAGAGCCCGATGCGGGGCTCAAACCCATGAGCTGTGAGATCATGACCTGAGCGGGAGTCGGACGCTTAACCGACTCACCCATAGGAACATGCTCATTTTTAAAGCTGCATGTTAAAGCATGAAGGGATGAAATGTCCTTAGGTCTGTATTTTAAAACACTTCAATAAAAAGTGATGACACAAAAATGGCAAAGTTTAATTGTTATTAAATCTAGGTGAAGGACAAATGGTCATTCCTGGACTGTTTTCTCTTTGGATATCTCCATAATAAAAGGGTTTTTAAAAACCCGGGGAAAAGGAGCAGACATTTTTTAAAAGTCACTGCTTTCATGGAGCCTAGCTTCTTGTGAGAAGATGGAGGTCACAGTGGTTGGCTCATTGGGGGCCTTGTCTTCTGTGCGTGCTCTGGTCTGTGAAATGCAATTACCATCTCATCTGCAAAACTTTCCACCCAACGCCAAGTGAGGCAGAACTCTCAGCGACAGTCTGGGAAGCCATGCTTACCTGCTCGTTTTCTTTCTTTCATCTCCCACCATATTATTCTTCATGATGTCCAAAATCTTCAAAACTTCAGTTTCAGAGCAAAGTTTGAAAATCACGTTTTCAATTCGATCCAAATCCACAAAATGGATCCTTCCCATCTCAGACCCTGACCCTGCACATTGTTGCATCATAGTGGATCACAGTGTATTTTTTATGTTTGTTCGACTGATAAAGCATCCATTGTATGGAATTAAGAGACGGAATCCTTTTCAAGCAATGGGATGCGTTTATTTTCCCTGCTCCACAGCCTGTATCGTGCTTGTAAGGAGGTCCTTTGATCTGAACAGTGTAGGAGTTTGCTCACCAGATACTACAAGAAAATCAAATGCTCTCGTGGCCCCTAAACTTTTTCTCCTTCTCTTCTTCCCTCCATCTTCTCCTTTGTTGTTTTTATTTCAAACCCTGTAGCCTGAGGTGCCCCAAAGAGGGGCCGAGCTGGTGTTGATGAGGAGCAAAGATACACTGTGAAGAAAAGTCATCACAATATGGCTTTTTCGAAAGAAAAAGAAGATCAATAAGCAATTGTTTCTTTGCCCTCACAATATTACTGACCATATTCCCTATGCTTTTCATCCCTGTGACTTACTTTATAACTGCAAGTTTGTACCTCTTAATCCCCTTTATCCATTTTGCCCATCCCCCATCCACCTCTCCTCTGGTAACTACCAGTTTGTTCCCTGTATTTAAGAGTCTGGTATTTGTTGCTTCATTTGTTTTTTTTTGTTTGTTTGTTTGTTTTTGTGTTTTTAAGATGCCACGTTTAAGTGAAATCCTATAGTATCTGCCTTTCTGTGTCTGACTTATTTCACTTAGCATAATACCCTCGAGGTCCACCCATGTTGTCACAAATGGCAAGATCGCATTCGTTTTTATGGCTGAGTAATATTCCATTGTGTATATGTACCACATCTTCTTTGTTCATCCATCTATCGATGGACACTTGTGTTGCTTCCATATCCTGGCTGTTGTACATGATGCTGCAATAAACATAGGGGTGACTGCATCTTTTTGAATGAATGTTTTCATTTTCTTAGGTAAATACCCAATAGTGGAGTTGCTGGATCATGTGGTAGTTCCATTTTTTAATTTTTTGAGGAAGCTCCGTACTGCTCTTCGCAGTGGTTGCACCAGTTTACATTCCTACCAACCGTGCACGTGGGTTCCCTTTTCTCCACGTGCTCTCCAACACGTGCTGTTTCTTGCCTTTTCGAGTCTAGCCATTTTGACGGGTGGAAAGTGATAGCTCATTGCGGTTTTGAGTTGCATTTCCCTGGTGATCAGTGATGTTGATCATTTTTTCATGTGTTTATTGGTCATCTCTATGCCTTCTCTGCAAAAATGTCTATTCCGGATGCCCTGCCCATTTTTTTAATCAGATTGGGTTTTTTTAGTGTTTATAGTTCTTGACATATTTATTAGTTGTATAACCTCTTATTGAAAATATCATTTGAGAACATCTGCTCCCATTCAGTAAGTTGCCTTGTTTCTTTTGTGTTTAATTTTTTGTTTTTTGTTTTTCTTTTTTGCTGATGGTTTCCTTTGCTGTGTAAAAGCTTTTCATTTTGGTGTAGTCCACATAACTTATTTTTGCTTTTGTTTCCCTTGCCTGAGGAGACCTTCTAGAAAAATGTTGCTAAGTCTGATGTATAAGAGATTACTGTCTGTTTTCTTCTAGGAATTTCATGGTTTCAGGTCTCCCATTTAGGTCATTAATTCATTTTGAGTTTATTTTTGCGTATGGTGTGAGAAAATGGTCCAGTTTCATTCTTTGGCATGTAGCTGTCCTCATAAACCATTCTTGATTATGAGTGTAATTATAATTGAGCAACTCCTAATTGTTTGTCATGCAAGTTTTTGGTGTTAAATGGAACTCCAAAGATCGTTATCTACTTTGGAGAAAGGAAGCTTAAAGAAGCAACCGGGGTTTACCTAGTCGAACAGGTTGGCAGTGGACAATTAAAGGTGGTAATATCCCAGTTGGATTTCCCTGCTACTTAATAATATAAGCTTTTAAGTTGGTGTAGTAGGCTTGCGGGAACAGCTGGCAAAACAGCACTGTTTGTCATTGAGTTTACAATGCAAAATTAGGGCTATCTTGTATGTCAGCGGTTATGCATTTTTAAGCAGATGTCACTGATATTAGAAATAAAACAACAATAGGGATCTAGGCCCTCGAGGTAAAGTCAGGGTAGGAAACCGTCCATGCCCCTTTTAAATGAAGCTCACCCATGCTCACAGTCTTTAAAAGAACTCTAGGCTTACACACTGCACATAAGATTCCCTATCTTTATGATCATTCTCCAGGATTCAAAACTCTTCTGGGAAAATACGTTCTGGCTGTGGTTTTATTTTTTTCTGGAATCATAATAGCAGCTATACATTCGAGAGAGTCCTAGATTCAGATATTTTGTTTCCAAAGAGCCCCAATCTTCTACTTGTGGGCCACCAGTGACCCTCCTGAGATTCTTGGGGGAAAGGGGGAAAATTGAGCTGAAGCAGAGACTTACTAGTAAGGGAGGTGAGAAGTTTAAGCTCCCTTTATCATAGCACTCCCTTTTCTTTTCAGAACAGCCTTTATTATGATGTGGTATTTTCTGATCGATGGTCTGTCTCCCCTGACTAGAATGTAAGCTCTGAGAGCAGGGACCTGGCATCATTGATCACAGTGTGCCTCTGCCAATTCTTGGCACACAGATAGTGGCCAAATGAACTCCGTGTAAGAAGTGCCATGACCATGGTCAGAGTTGGCTGTTTTGCAAGTGTAGTGGAGCCTGGACTGGTTTTACACAGGGGTGGGCACCCCCTTAGGGGTCCCTATGATGTCCTTTCTTCATTCCACAAGCATTTATGGAGAATCCCCTGGCAATATACAGCAGTGAACAAACTGACATGGCTTCTGCCCTCATTCAACTTCCATTCTAGTGAGAGAAGCTGACACTTAAAAAAAAATCTAGTCAGAAATTTTGCCAAGTGTGGTAAAGGAAAAATACGGATAATGCCATTATAAAAAGGGTACTGCATGATGGCTTCACAGCTTGGGGAAGATACTAAAAACCACTGACTGAACACTTAAAAAGGGTGAATTTTATGGTATATTAATTATACCTCAACAAAGTTATTGCCTACAAAGGGGTACCACGGTGGTTATGCCTACATTTCTGGGTTCATCATCCTGGCCCTGACACTTACTAGCTGTGTTCTCTTGGGCAATTTCTTTAACATTTCTGAATCTTGGTTTTTTCATCAATAAAATGAAGACAATAATAGCACGTCTTTCTAGAATCGTTCTGAAGGTTAAACAAGTTAGTGTTCCAAAAGCACTGACAGGAGGTGAGCTATTATCACTTGTGGGGGGTTGGGAGGGAACGGGAATTAAAGAGCAAGAACACTCGACAGGCAAAATCAGTAACCTCTTGAACTCAATTCCTTGCCACTTGGAAACTTGCCTTCTAGGGCTCTGTTCCAAAATTCTGGCTTTGCACAGTGGCAGTATTATAGCCATTGGTTTATCTGAGGTGTGATTATTGCCAATTTAAAAAATTGGCAGCCATTTTTTGGAAGGCATTGGAAGGCATTCTGTTGTGATATATTTGCTTTCTGAAGAAAGCGGTCTTGTGGTAGGAACTCACCCTACCACGAACATAATTGAAACAATAGGCATGTTTTCTCATTTAGAACACAAAGCGAATTTCCTACCTTTGCTCTTAAAAAGTTTTTTCTAACAACTTTATTGAGCTATAATTCATATACCTTAAATTTATCCCTTTAAAGTGTACAATTCAAGGCACCTCGGTGGCTCAGTTGGTTAAGCGTCCAACTTTGGCTCAGGTCATGATCTCACGGTTTGTGAGTTCAAGCCCCGCGTCAGGCTCTATGCTGATCACTCAGAGCCTGGAGCCTGCTTCAGATTCTGTGTCTCCCTCTCTCCCTGCCCCTCTTCCCCTCTGCTCTCTCTCTCTCTCTCTCTCTCTCAAAAATAAATAATAAAACATTAAACAAAATAAAAACTAAAATGCTAAAAAAAAAAGTGCATAATTCAGCAGTGTTCAGTAGATTCACAGTGTTGTGCAACCACCTCCACTATTGAATTCCAGAACATTTTCATCATCCCCAAAAGATACTTGATATCCATTAGATGTCCCTCCCCATTCTTCCCTCCCCCTAGCTTCCACAACCACTAATCCCCTTTTTGTCTTTATGGGTATCTCTATGCCTACCTTTTTTCTTGGAAAGGCTTGTGGAAATGTACTGTGCTGTCTTTGGGGTTGCCAAAGTTTACCCTCAGATTCTAGAGGGAAAATAAATGATTTCTGATCAATTACAGCTGGAAGCAACCTAAGTTTAAAAAAGAAAAAGAAAATTTTAAGTCAAATCTCAACAGCTTCACAAATTGTAATTTTGAAACAATGCTTCCTAGTTCAATTAGATTTTATAGGAAATATTCTATTGGTAATTACAATAAACTAGACCAACTTGAGCATTTTTACTACTATGAAACTGTACTTGTTTACTAAGCATATGAACTTCTGAGTCTGATAATGACCACTATAGCATGAATAAAAAGCTCTATCTCTGGCTGAGTTTATATGACCCATGTCGGACAGAATTACTATACTATAAAATATTTCTTGGTAGAGAAAATATAGCATGTTGTATTGTTTTGTAAAACCAAATCACAGAATAGCCAATGTTAAATACATTCAAAATGCTTGTCCCTAAGCAGTTGGCACTTACATTCTTTAAATGTCTGCTATTTTATATAACTGTAAAGACTTAAGGATCAAAGGTGGTTGAAGGTCTTTCTTACTAAGCAGTGGGCAGTTCCATGGCGGGGGTGGGGGTGGGCAATGTAAAAACAAAGTTATAAGAATGACTGTGTGTGTAATGTATGTCTTAAAACTTTTCATTTGAGGGGCACCTGGGTTACTCAGTTGGCTGAGCGCCAGACCCTTGATTTCGGCTCATCATGATATCACATTTCATGAGTTTGAACTCTGCTGGGCATGGAGCCTGCCTAAGATTCTCCCTCTCTTGTTCTGTCGCGCACTCTCTCTCTCTCCCCCCCCCACCCCCCTCTCTCGTGAGCACACGCTCTATAACAAACTAAAACTTTTCATTTGAAAGTAGATTCCACTTTTTTAAATTGGTCAACATAATTAGGATCAATTAAACTCAACCATAATGACCCAATCTCTTGACTCTACTGTGATGCCCACTTTTGTAAAATTTTCATTAGAAAGCAATTTATGGACGTTTGGTTTTGTTCCAACGCGTAAAGAGCTTGGAAGTTATTGTGAGGATGGGAGTGATAAGAAGAACCTCAACACACTGAAAAGCAATTCTTCTTTGATCTGTCAGAGAATCCAGATCACAGGGAAAACTACTGCCTTGAAAACTGAAGAGAGACTGAGACAGACAGACCCTGCTAAAGCTCCAGAATGGAAGCCTGCTGCTGGAGCTGGTATTGGCAAGAAGAGTTAAATTCCACTTAACAAATGGCCAGAGGCTCAATGTGTATTAACTTGAGCTGTAAAAACTCAGTGGGGCCCGAGCGCCTGGGTGGCTCAGTCGGTTGGTCGTCCGTCTTCAGCTCGGGTCACGATCTCACGGGCCAGGCCCGTGAGTTCGAGCCCCGCGTCGGTCTCTGTGCTGACAGCTCAGAGCCTGGAGCCTGCTTCAGATTCTGTGTCTCCCTCTCTCTCTGCCCCTCCCCCTCTCACACTCTGTCACTCTCAAAAATAAATAAACGTTAAGAAAAAATTAAAAAAAAACACAAAACAAAAAGCCTCAGTGGCGACAAAGCTTGGGGGCGGGGTAAAACTTTCATGACTACCTTCAGGGGCCTCACCGTATTCCCACCGGAAGACACAGAAAAATCACCTCCTGCTTCTGGCAGGGGGAAGGGAAAAGAAACCACTTCCAACTACTCCCAGAGAGTTCTGTTGTTCGTTCTGTTCTCTGTAATGAAGGCCAGCTCTCAAGGAAAATTATTATCTGACCCGAGGAAGGGCAAGTAGCTAACTCCAGGCCCTTCCAGTCTTCCTGTCTCACCTAAGAGGGGGAAATTCCAAGAAAAACTAGTGAAGGTAACAGTTCAGAGGCACAGACCCACTGAAAGACGGAGGCCTGATCAAGGAGTATTGAATGCTTCCCCTCAACACACTTACATCTACAGAGGATTACAGATGAGAGGACTTCGGGCTCAGGCCTATTTAGGAAGAAGTTTCTAGGAAAAATCAAACACCCCAGGGGAGACAAAAACAAAGACGGTTGAAAAAATGGAAGCCTCAGACACCTACAGTTACAGCAAACAGTATACAGCACAATTTGTAGCCAGATAAAGACTCATTTACCTCACTTCCTGTTACCCATACATCATGTCCAGCTTTCAAAAAAAAAAAAAAAAGAAAAGAAAAAAAGAAAAAATGACAAGGCATGCTAAAAGGCAAGGGAAAAAAAAAGGTTTGAAGAGACAAAGCCAACATCAGAATCAGATATAACAGAGATTTTGGAAGTATCAGACCAGGAATTTAAAATCACTGTGATTAATAAGCTAAGGGCTCTAAATAGACATCATGCAAGAACAGATATTTAATGTAAGCAGAAACCTTGAAACTCAAAGAATATAAAGAAAATGCTAGAAATCAAAACACCATAAGAAATGGAGAATACTTTTGAAGGATTTATTAATAGGGCACAGCCAAAGAAAGAATCCATGAGCTTGAAAAAATGTCAATAGAAGTTACCCAAACTGAAATGCAAAGAGAAAAAGACTGAACAAAACAGAACAGAATGTCCAGGAACTGGGACACGATTAT
This sequence comes from Panthera tigris, assembly GCF_018350195.1. NCBI lineage: Eukaryota > Metazoa > Chordata > Mammalia > Carnivora > Felidae > Panthera > Panthera tigris. The sequence continues at coordinate 38,039,613 of NC_056665.1, forward strand.
AAAAGGTGTAACATACATATATATAATGAGAATATCAGAAAAAGAAAGAAGAAAGGAGCGGAAGACATATTTGAGTAATGGTGGCTGAGAATTTTCCAAAATTAATGACAGACACTAAACCACAGATCCAGAGAGTTCAGAGAATACCAAGCTAGGATAAATCCTGAAAAACTATACCTAGGCATATCCTATTCAAACTATGAAAAACTAAGAGCAAACAGAAAATCTCGAAAGAAGACAAAGAAAAAAAATCCCAACTTAACCTATAGAAGAGAGGTATAAATTGTATCAGACGTCCCTTCATAAGCCATGCAAGCAAGAAAGCAGAGTGAAATATTTGAAGTGTGGAAAGATAAAACACACCAACCTGGAATTCTGTATCTAAGTAAAATTATCCTTCAAAAACAAAGGGGAAATAAAGATCTCCTCAGACAGATGAACACTAAGGGAATTCGTCACCAGAGTCTTGCAAGAAATGTCACCAGAAGCTCTTCAGAGAGAAGGAAAATGATACAGGTTGGATAACAGGATACGTAAAGCAGGAAGAAAATACAGGGGCCTCACCATATGTCCTTCCTTAGGTCCCAGGGCCCCCTAACTGGTCTGACTTCTTTCTAAGTCTTCATAAACTTGTTTTATAGATAACGTCTAGGATTTTTAGCTGTATTTATCAGAAGGAATAGGGAGAAGTATGTCTACACCATCTTCTTAGAAGTGAAACTCTCTTCATGGATTTCCTTAAAAAAATATTTTTAAATGTTTATTTTGAGAGAGAGAGAACCAGTGAGTAGGGAAGGTGCAGAGAGAGGGAGAGAAGAGAATCCCAAGCAGGCTCCACACTGTCAGCACAGAGACCAATGTGGGGCTCAAATCCAAAAATCGTGAGATCAGGACCCGAATCAAAACCAAGCGTCTGACGCTTAACTGACTGAGCCACCCAGGTGCCCCTCTATTTGTGTATTTCTTATCAATCTTTTTACCTCTCTTTATTATGTATTTAGAAGTGAATTTGAATTGAGATATAATTTTGCATCCTGCTTTCTTCCCCCTCAACATATACTGTGAGAATTTTTCCATGTCATTAAATTTCTTGGATAATATCAGTTTTAATAGCTATGTAATACACACATAGATATGTTATCGATTTTTTTTAAAAAAACTTAATGTCCATTTATTTTTGAGAGACAGAGACAGAGTGGGAGCGGGGGAGGGGCAGCGAGAGACAGGGAGACACAGAATCCAAAGCAGGCTCCGGGCTCTGAGCTGTCTCCAGCACAGAGGCTGATATGGGGCTCGAACCCACGAACTGTGAGATCATGACCTGAGCCAAAGTCGGTCACTTAACAAATTGAGCCACCTGGGAGCCCCAGATGTGTTATAGATTTAATCATGCTTTTACTATTAACATTTAAGGTTATTTCCACATTTATTGGTATTAAATAGAACACTGAAATTAACAAACATACACAGATTCATGTCTCTCTCTTTTCATTTCCTAGGACAAATTCCTAGAAGTACAACCACTAAATTAAAAAAAATGAATTAAAAAGCTTCTCGCACATGTTGAGAAGCTGCCTTTTAGAACTTCGTGCCAACTTACACCTTTAGTGGTAAAACAAAAGTATGCCCGTCCTACTGCTACCTCATCAGCACTGATTATTAGAATGGTTTAAATGATTTGTTGTGCTAATTTGTAAGGAAAAAACAGTAATATATTGTTTAATTTGCATTTCTCTGGCTTACCAGTGAGATTGAACATTTTTCACGTTTACTGGTTATTTGCATTTCTATCTCTGTGAGTGGTTTGTTGTCCTCTGTCAACTTTTTTTTTTTTTGTATTGGCATGAATACTTTTTAAAAATTTTTAAAAAGAATGTTAGCAATTTTTGTGTCATGGCTGTTGCAAACGTTTTTCTGGCTTGTTATTTTTTCATTTTCTGATGCTTTTTAAAAAAATTTATTTTTTACTAAAAATTTTTTTTAAGTTTTTAAATTTATTTTTGAGAGACAGAGCGCACAAGCAGGAGAGGGGCAGAGAGAGACAGGGAGACACAGAATCCGAAGCAGGCTCCGGCTCTGAGCTGTCTCCAGCACAGAGGCTGATATGGGGCTCGAACCCACGAACCGTGAGATCATGACCTGAGCTGAAGTTGGATGCTCAACTGGCTGAGCCACCCAGCTGCCCGTTTAAAAAAATGTTTGACCCACAGAGAAATGGAAAGAGCAGTTAGCATCCAAATACCTTTCATGTAGATTACCAAGTGTTACCATCTTGCTCCCTGTGCTTCACCTCTGTATGACCAGGATGTAGTCCTAGTCTATACAAGTGGGATTTGTGTACTGCCGTGTAACAACCCAGAATGGATGGGCTCCAGGATGCTTCATTTACTGAGGGAAATGTACCTTCTAATGTACGCTGGCCGTGTAATGCAAACCTCTTCTTTCTCTCTCACTGCTTCTCACCACCATCTATTTGCTTTGTTCTTGTCTCCCCTTCTCAAACACTGGCACAACAGATTATAAAATGAAGATCTCTGTGCGGTTCTGAGAGTGTTGGTACAGATGGTAGTCAACCTCCCAGTGTCAATGAGCAAAGCGAGGTCGTTAAGAGCAGTGTGAGCAGATATTACGAGCAATAAAATCCACGAAAGCCAATCATGTGAGAGGAAGAACCACACTTTGACACAGACGAATCACGGCCAAAGTGGGGACAGTGGTGAAACATATTTGGAAAACAATACAGAAGCTTTTTTTAGCTCTTTGGAGAAAATATGCCACTTTGGATAATGTCCTCATCATTGTTTTCTGAACGACTGCTAAGAAAATCTTGCATTTGGGGGGCACCCATTGTTAGCACTCTGTGTCCCTACCGGTTTTTGTTTCTACCGGACACAATGACCAGATTTTCCCTTCTTGCTAAAATGTAAACCATCTTTTGTGAAAATTAGGCTTCTTGGTTTCCAGGAAGCCACGGCGTGGGAGAATGCTCCATTGCACACATGTGACCAGACTCAAGTCTGGGCCTCACCATCAACGACCAGTGTGACCTGGGATGGCTGTGATCCTCAGCATGCACATTTTTAAAAGGAAAGGGTAAATATCTGCCTCATGGGGTAAAACAAAGTCCTTTGCAAACTGTCAAGTGTTAGGAAAATTGTGACAAGATGAAATCCACACTGATAATGAAAATGAAGATGATGGCTATTGTATCTGGTCTGTTCTAAGTCATTTTTAAGGTATGTCCAGGGACAATAGTCATTTGGAATAAACTCTCCCAGTTTCCTGGGTTTCCATAGTTAACATGAAGCCCCTAATATCGGAACAATGTTGATTCTCAGTCACTCATAGCAACCGTGCTTGCCGTCCAAGGAGCAACAGAGATGCACAGTTCTGATTAAATGGCACCCCTTTCAGAAGGAGTTGCTGGTCTGGACTCCTGGCCTCTGACACTCCACCAGACTCACAGTTTAAGTGAACAGTGACAGTCCTACCAGCATGACTCCCAGGTGCCACGCTGGGCTCATTCCTAGTGCAAGAGGCTTACTCCAACCCTTCAGGGCAATGGGGTAGCTGAATTTCCAGGACTAGGTCCTTGACCAGACAGAGGCAGGCCCTCTCAGTGGCCAAGGAATACTGATTCCAGGGAGCTATGCTTGTCCTGGGATTCCAAGCACAAATTAATCTGCATTCAGGATGCCAAGGGTGTTTGTTAAAATGCAAATTCCAGGACCATCTGGGAGCCAGTGAAACCAAAGTTTAAGAACCATCATTCTAGCCCCGTGGCCTCTCAAACAGGATGTCCACATCCCAGGCAATCCATGAAATAATGCCGTTGGTTGTGTGATGAGAACATAAGAACTTTTTTTTTTTTTACATCAAATAAGAAATATAGAAAATAAGAAATTACTGTGTGCTGCTATTTAATATTCAGCTTGTCCCTGGATCCCTCATGTGGTCATGTCACCTGTGGTCCTGGAGGCCTTCTGGGAGCGGGGACTCCAAACCACAAAGGCACGAACGGCGGGGTCTGCACTGGTACACATTTTTTCACAGCGTTAGAATACACTGTAGTTTACTCATGAAGTGGGTTTATGGGTTCTATTACGTAGTTTTCACTCAAGCCTGAAAAAATGGACCAGTGTCTTAAAAAAGATTCCTGCAAAAAAACCACCCTGTATCTTGAAGATAATGATAAGGAGCATCAGTGAAAAATAAGAAAATGCCAGAATTGACACGTACTCGTGGGGTGAGCTTTTCTTCAGCCACGCTAGAGAGTGCAAATGATGGTAAACCAATCAAATTTATGACAAGTCAGCCAAATCCATCCCCCCCCCCCCCCCGAAAACTTAAAAGTTATCCAGAAGACTAACTGAAATACGGACTTCCATTCAACCAGCATCTCTGACGAATCTCCACTAAGCATAGAATATGTTTCGGGTTATTAGCTACAGCCAGTATAAAGCCATTGTGATTAACAAGATAAAACAACCAGAATATTCTAATTAGTAGCCTTTTTTAGCAAAAGAAGTTTTGTACTGTTAATAAAGTAAAATATTTTAAACTGTTTAATGTTTGTCTTCTTCTCTGACCTCCTGATCAGTGTTGAGATAAGTAACCTGTCTCTCAGTGAGTCATGCCATCCATCATGAAAAAACACCTTCTTACTTGGGTGTTACAAGAACTTTGTCATGGAACCTCAGAAGAAAAACGGAGTGAATTGGCCAGTCCCACTCCCCCCGGGCGTGAGCATCTGAAGGAATCCTGGGTTCTACAAACTGCTTTGCATAGAAAACTCCTAGCAGGATATGAACTCTGAAGCCACATCTATTCACGATCGTCTCGGGGGACACGCCTACAAGTGCAGAATCTGGTGTGACTATCTACCAGGGAACACTCCCGTCATAGGCAACAGTTCCTGACTGCCCGGGGTCTCCTGTTTTCCATTTCCGTCTACCGTTGCTACTTCTTTTCCTCCCTGAGCCACTCCCTGTGACTCACACTTGGACTCCCAGGACCTGCCCCAGGCCTGCTTACTTTAAAGACCCAATCTGGATTTTTCTCCAGTTTTTGACCTGGTTCCTTGCATTTCATTTTCAAATTGCGTGCTACTTTAGCGCCACAGCTATGATGGATATACTCCCCCAGGCTTGCGAGGCTCATACAAACTTGCCAGGCTCCCATCTTCCTGCCAGGAGGGCCAGTGATTATATTATTGTATTGAATAGGAGAGAAAGGATCCAAGGACTACTTCTGGGAGCCAACTCCATGCCCCAATTAAGGGTGAAGGCTTCCTTCCCTCTTCCAGACCCTAGTAAGGGGCAAGGACACTCCTTGGCAAGGGAGAAGAACTGTAGAAGAAAGGTCTCTGCCCAAATGTTTCTGCTTGATTCTCTGTGGGTATAATTGCTACACAGTGTGCTCTTTTCAGCCATCTTAACTTGCATATAGCCCAGACTCTCTGTTCTTTGTCAGGATAGAAGAACCAAGAGAAAGCTGGATACAGGATGGGAGAACTTCATTGGAGTTGGTGACAGACCTCTTTTCCTGTTTACTCCCCACCCCCTCCATTGTGAGGCTTTCTTACTTGATGTCTGTATGCATAATCTTTGGCCACAGCCTGCTGTCTGTTGGCTGCCATCTACAAAGGCCTCCCACTTGACCTTGTAGGGCTCCTTTGATTTCCAACTAAGCATCAATGTAAGTTGGGAAACTGACCTCCAATATTTTCTTCTCCAGGAACCCCTTCTATTATGTTCCTTCCTTACAGATTCCTTGTTTTAGAAGATTTATATTAACCTATTTTCAAGTCATTTTTTTATTCCCTAATTTAAAAATCAAAGTAATAAAATGACTAAAAACTAGACAGATGAGGGACAGTTGCGTCTACAAGGAATGATGGATGCCTGTGGCATTCCATGTGCAGGAAAGGGAGACTGATACAGTGGTACCCCAAAGCTCTGCTCCCCACTACTGAATGCTGGAACTTGGTTACGTCTGTAGATTGCCACGTTTCCTTGTGAACTACAGTAAAACCTTGGTTTGCGAGCATAATGTGTTCCGGAAAGATGCTTGTAATCCAAAGCACTTATATATCAAAGCGAATTTCCCCATAAAGAACCATGGAAACTTGGATGATTCGTTCCACAACCCAAAAATATTCATAAAGGGGCACCTGAATCGCTCAGTCAGTTAAGCATGTGACGTCGGTTCGGGTCATGATCTCTCAGTTTGAGCCCCGCATTGGACTCTGTGCTGACGGCTTAGAGCCTGTAGCCTGCTTTGGATTCTGTCTCTCTCTCTTTCTCTCTCTGCCCCTCTCCTCATTCTCTCTTTCTAAAATAAATATTTTAAAACCCACAAAAGTATTCATATAAAAATGTTTACAATACCCTAATATAATACAAAATAATAAAGAAAACACAAAATATAAAGAAAAATAAACAAATTAACCTGCACTTACCTTTGGAAACCTTCGTGGCTGGTATGAGGGAGACGAGAGAGGAGGGTTATTGTGTAGGGCAACTTTCACTATCACTAATGGAATCACTGCTATCTATTGACTCAATGGAATCGTGTGTGTGTGTGTGTGTGTGTGTGTGTGCGCGCGCAACATTAACAAGGAACCTATCCAATGACCCTTGCTTTTGCCTCTTTTTGAGGATTTTGTGGAAATGTGACATTGCATTGTCATTAAACAGATTCATTGCTCGCATTAATAGCCTTATTCAGGTGGTGCTTTTCACAAAACTGCACTGTTTCCCACATTTTACACATCTCCCTAATCTCATTTGAAGTGAGGGGTTCCTCGGCCTTTTTCTCCTCTTCCTTTGCAGACAGGATGAAGACGTAGACTTCTCATAAAATCTTGCAGTTTCGGCCACTCACATATCTTATTCGTATTTCTCAATGATTTCCTTCTTCCACTGTAATCATCTCCTTCTTCCCGCCTTTCTTTCCAACCTTTTTCTGCAAGGGGCCATTGTATATGCTCACATGGATGTTGACTACAGTATAGTATTAATAAACTCCTGTCCGATACTGTATTTAATGTAACTGGCAATAAGGCAGCAGAGGAAAGGGTTTATATCTGCAGGCAGCCTGACCTAGAATGAAGCAAAGCATTTCTAAGCTTACTCTTGTATGGAAAAGCCAAGGACTGTCCATAGGTGCTTTGAAGTGACAAAAAAATACACTAGTGCCTGTTGTGGGCGCCTTCAAGTGTTCTGAAAAATCCCTGATTTCTGCCAAACACTGCAGTGTGAGACCAAGCATCCGAGCATGGGAGACGATCACCCACAGTCCCAGAGAGAGAGAGAGAGAGAGAGAAGAACCATAAGGTCAGTTGTGATCATGTGACATTCGGCGTCACATACCACTCGTATTGCAAGCCATCACTCATTTATCAAGTTAAAATTTATTAGAAATGTTTGCTTGTCTTGTGGAACACTCATAGAACAAGTTACTTGTGATCCAACGTTGTACTGTATTTCTGAAACTGGACCCTACGATGCTTGGTACATGTTTATGATGCAAATAGGGCCACAAGGTTTTTAAGCTTAGCACAAAACCTTCTTCTATATACACTCAAATTCAGGAGCCCTACCTGTAAGAGGGTCCAAAGTGAGGCAAGGCAATTTAACTCAAGTCTAATTTTAATAAATCATCTCTTAGGATGTGTTACATTATGAATATTTCAAGCAAGTTTCATTATTTTTGTTTTATTTACCCTGGATACCAAAATCACCTTTACAATAAAGTACCTATTACATGCTAAAAACTGTGAAGAAAGTGCAATGTGACCTTAATAGTGTAAAAACAGACTTGCATTAAAATACCTCCTTTAGGAGTTGAATTTTGGGTACCTTTTACTAAAGAAAACAGCCAAAACTAGGACCCTGAAACAATTGTCATGGTGTTAAGCATTAGAAGGTAATAAAAGTCACGCAGAATAAACCAAGCCTAAATTCTGCCATTAACTTCTTACGCAAAACTATTGAAAGTAGAATGGATATGAACAAAGCCAAGAAGATTTTGTCTTTATGGTCACCTGACCTGAGTGGGAAAGTTTGTTTTTTTTTTAATTTTTTTTTTAACGTTTATTTATTTTTGAGACAGAGAGAGATAGAGCGTGAACAGGGGAGGGGCAGAGAGAGAGGGAGACACAGAATCTGAAACGGGCTCCAGGCTCTGAGCTGTCAGCACAGAGCCCGACGCGGGGCTCGAACTCACGGACCGCGAAATCATGACCTGAGCCGAAGTCGGACGCTTAACCGACTGAGCCACCCAGGTGCCCCGAAAGATTTTTTTTAAATTGTACTTATTTTGTCCCCGCCGCCAATGGGTATTTTACTTACCATCTGGAAGCATGAGGAGAATATAAATTATCATCATTAATAGGAGTCGTTAACACATGATGGTTTACAACATTTAAATACTTCTCGATGTGAATCTGTTACAGAAAAGTGAAAGTTTAGGCTATGAGACTGGACCTAAGATACTCAGCTAATTTACTTCATTAGGGTAACACTCTGAATTGTGTGATTAAGCCAAAAGACACAACACGCTATGTGTTTATTACATGCCTAAGGTATCATTGGGCATCTCAGGGCTAAATGACTTTAACTGTCCCAAAAAGCATAATAAACAATTGAGACTCAAAGCCTGAGTGACCTGTAGTGCTCTTCACAAATTAAACCATGCACGATAGCCAGTAAATCGCTAAGCCAGGTAAGCTTACAAGGCAAGACAGACACCGAGTAATCTTTCCCTTATAGGGACTTCAAGCCAGCAGCCGAAGAAAGAATTTGGCCCTTAGGTTACAGATCATTTAAAATGGCCAACCCGAAAACTCCAGCTGGGTACAGCCCTGTCACCATCAGGTCATATAGGACAATGGTGTGCCAGTTTGATGAGGCAACAAAAACACACCACATCTCCCACGGCCTCTGGAGCTGAGCTGTGAAGCTGACAGCTCGTTAGAGTGAAAGGCTGAGACCAGAGCAGGGACAATGACAGTTAGAGGCCTCAAAGATGGAGATGGTCCTTATTTGGGCGCATGTGCTAAGAGATTTTTGTTTTATAAATGATTATTATCCTGGTCTGAAACTTGGGTTCTCCTCTGCCCTTCAACCCATGTATAATGATGAAGTCCCTATGTACTGTATTTCTGTTCCAACAGTGGTACATCTCTTTAGTTTCACCGACTGGCTTACAATATCACAAAAATGACTAATCGCAAAATACTTAAGCTAGCAGGGAAAAATACACTCTTGTTCTTTAGAATCTCAGTGAATCTGATAGAAACTCTCTGCAGGCATTGGTATGAATTCTTTTTTGTCTGGCATGTTGTTGGACGACTAATAGTTATTTTTAAAATTCTTAATTCTTTTTATCAAATCACGTGTTAGGGATTGTCACTGCATGATCTTACATTCCCAACACTTTAACTACTTTGATTTGCATCCTGGCACATTTCACAATCAGTTAATCATCATTTTAATGACAGGAACAGAATAAGAAAGCTGATGACCAGTCTAAATCCACCTCTGTTACAGAATTACACAGGGTCCTGTGAGAACCACAGTTCTTTTCTCCTAGAGGAATCTCCTTCCAGCGCTTTATTTAATATCTAAAGCTCTACTTACTTTTAACCCCATTTCAGTCCTTTTGATTGCGGTTTCAAGATTCCGAATGTCTGGAGTCTCTCCCTTTTCCTCAAGCGGGAAATTTGTTAATTTCTCCTTTAACTGATAAAGGTCTTCATGGACCTATAGGTTTAAATAATATAAAATATTGAAAGAATACATACGGAGTTCACCTAAAACATTCATTTTTTTTTAATGTTTATTTTTGAGAGCGAGCGAGCACACATGTGCGCGAGCAGGGGAGGGGCAGAGACAGACGGAGACAGCGGATCAGAAGCAGGCTCCGGGCTGACAGCAGAGAGCCCGATGTGGGGCTTGAACTCACGAACCATGAGATCATGACCTGAGCCAAAGTCGGACACTTAACCAACTGAGCCACCCAGGTACCCTCAATTATTTATTTTATTATTAAAAAAGTTTTAATGTTTATTTTTGAGAAAGAGAGAGACACAGCGTGAGCAGGGGGAGGGGCAGAGAGACAGGGAGACACCGAATCTGAAGCAGGCTCCAGGTTCTGAGTTGTCAGCACAGAGCCCGACACCGGGCTCGAACTCATGAACCGCGAGACCATGACCTGCGCTGAAGTCGGAAGCTTAACTGACTGAGCCACCCACACGCCCCTGCAGTTATTTACTTTAAAGATTTCTTTTAAATAAAATTATTTATTTTTAAAGATTTTCAATTTTCTTGAATTGCTGGGGATAATCAGGGAGATTTTATGATGTTCCTTGGAAAGAGCGGTCTTGATGGTTCTAAGATACTCTTTATTAGAATGTTTCACTGTTGTCTTTCAGATTGAAAAAAAACTAAGCTTCCATACAATGTTCTATTTTTCCTTCCCCCATTAGAAACAAATCCAAGGGTAAAACTACCACTCGAATGGCTTCTGCTTCTCACCTGGCAAAACAGTTGAGTTCACGACTCATATGAAATTTGCACCAAACTCGGATTCCTTCTAATTGGCCAAGAGGTAAGAAAACAGAAAAGTTCTGGCAAAGAGAGGTTTTAGTGAAAGCAGAGCTTTTCAAAAAGGAATTGTAAATAGGTCAACAGGGCCCGCTGGTTTTCCGTTCTGGCTGGATCTTCCCCGTTTACTGCTCTGCAGAAGCGGCTCTTTCGGTGTGTGGCCTTGACTCTGTCTTACGTAGTCAGAATTGAAAATGATCCGCGAAGAAAAAGTGGCATACGTTACCACTTCAACGTTCTCCTTCAATCTGTATTTTCCTCGGAAACGATGAACACCTCTCTGAGGTCCGCCACCCTCACGATAAAATGGGTGCTATGAGATTAGGCATCCCCAGGTTCTCCGAATTCGTATTAGAAACCAAACTTCAATACATAAATACAGATGGCACTAATTATCGTGTGGGCTGCTGCCACAAGAAAAGCATTTTGTTATGCAAATTTATGAACCCAACACCTGTTTCAGCAATAGTGACACCAATAACAATCTGCAGACTGGGTTGCTGAAGGCATTTTGCAGCCCTTACCTTTTCTCTGGTAGTCTAACTGGACATACAGGGTGATCCCAGCCTGTGGTATTGATTACTTTGGAATATTCCCGTGGAGCCAAGGACTCAAAAGATCAGAATTTGCATCTTTTCACTGATGGGCATCACAGTCTGGTAGACACATCTGGTCATTTGTACTCTGCACAAATTGTCATGGAAAGCCTTGAGGGCTCACAGATTGAAATCAGAACACACCTACCGTTTGCTCGTAGGCACTAAGGATGACGGTGTACTTCTTTCAATTGTTTTGTCCAAATTACGGCTGCAAGCTGGTTTACCGTCGATTGTCTAAAGGCATTTGGAAAGTACAAAGAAGCAGCTCAAGGGCGAGCCTCGCGTCCAGGCCCGCATTTCTTGGTTCATCCTTTGAATGCCCTGAATTTCCTTCTTGTAGCTCTAGTGTTTGTAGTATTATTTGTAGCTTCACATATTATTCTGTAATGTCTTTCGAAGCTGGTGGGGAATGAAACTGCCCTGGGTTATTTATCATGGAACCAAAGGGCTCTTTTGTTTGTTTGTCTGTTTCAGTCTCCCCTGTGTGGACAGTTACACTTCTTTCCAGAGTCATGCGATAATATGTAACGGCTCTAGTACACAGTAAGGGCAAGTGAACATAATTCCTTGCTCCATCACCAGTCACGTGACGTCCATGCACACCATCACATTTCCCCTGGTTTCTTTACCAAGGGGAAAAAAAAAAAAGAATTACTCTACTTCATAGAACTGTGGAATAAAACTAAGGCAATGTGTGTGAAATTGAATGAATGTAGGTTTTGGAAGCAGGCAGATAGAAACCAGAATCCTATTTCCTCCTTTCCTGAGCTGGACAAATTTACATAGTTTTTGAGAGCCTTGATGCTTTCATCTATAAAATGGGGATCATTGGCTACCTGTTGGAAGAGTGGCAAGAATAAAATGAGTTAAAGCATGTAGAGTGCTTTGTGCACGGCCAGCCACATAGGACGGCCCTGAACAAATGTTAATTCTCTGCTCCTGCATGGTAAAACCTAGTGAAGTTCCTTGACATAACTGGCATTTAGTAAATGTTCCTTGATTTGAATTGCTCTCTTCATCTTCCTCAAGAGTTTTGTTTTTTTTTTTTAATTTTCTTGCTAGATATTTTTTTTCTCCCCTTTCAATAACCACACATCTGTTTGTATAGTAGTTGTAATAGAGACAAACATTGTAGGAAATGTGTCAACCAGACTTGGGTAGGAAGAAAAAAATTATGTTCTAAATCTCTGTTCTTTCTTCAAATGGATCCAATCTACCATATTGAAATTTTACGTGTCCCCCCATCATTTCTGTGGTCATCAAATGCATTGCTTTCCGTATATTTCCTACTAGGAGGAAGTTTTTTTTCTTCTAAAATTTTTTTTAACGTTTTATTTGTCACTTAGAGACAGAGTGTGAGCAGGGGAAGGACAGAAAGAGGGGGGCCCAGAATCTGAAGCAGGCTCCAGGCTCTGAGCTGTCAGCACAGAGCCTGACGCAGGGCTCGAACTCACAGAAGGAAGAAGATTATTATTTTGACAGTTTGGGGACAGAGCTGCTTAATAAGAAGCACTTGAGAGATGTAATGCAGTGAAGATTCGCTCTAGCATTTAGAAATCTGGCCACACAACTGGATTCCATGTTGTCAAAAGCAGTTCCATAACTGCATTTTATGTATCTCTGCTAAACATAGGGTTTGGCTGAGTCATTCTCATCATGCTTGCCCACTTGTCCCTTCATTTTATGTTGTTTGTTCCTGGCAAACCAGACGGAGGAGGTGATAAGAAAGACAGTGATGATATCAATTAGTTCCAGTATTTCCAAGGTTGGTGTTTTTGTTTGTTTGTTTGTTTGTTTGTTGAAAGAGGGAGCGTGAGCAGGGGAGGGACAGAAGGGAGAGAGAGAAAACCTCAAGCAGGGTCCATGTTCCGCATGGAGTCCAATGTGGGGGCTCGATCCCATGACCCTGAGATCATGACCGGAGCCAAAATCAAGAGTCGGATGCTCAGCTGACTGAGCAACCCAGGTGCCCCGAGTCAAGAAAACATTTATAAAGATGTTTTAAAAAGACATCAGATGATCATTAGTAAAGTATAAAAACAAAGCTTGTAAGAGTTATTAATAAAAGAAAGCATGCAGGAGGCCTCCCGGACTCAGCACCCCACTTCTCCAAGACTGTTTCACGAACCTGCCGTAACCTGTTTCAGGATCAACGCGCGTGGGATCTATCCCCTTGGGCAAGTTACTTTAGCTCTTCGTACTTCAGTTTCTTCTTCTGTCAACTGGTGCTAAACATGATACCTGCCTAATAGAGTTGTCACTAGGGCTTGAGATAATCTAAAGCTCTCAGTACAGTGTGAAGCTGTCAGTAAGGTTGGCAACTCTCTTAATTATGATGATGATGATGATTACTACAGTTACAGCCTCACTGTTCTGATCGGTTGAGGAAAGATGCAGCTGAGACTGTAAAAAGCCTGCATTAGAGACTTAAAAGTGCAAGAAGTAGTTAATTACAGGCTGCCTTGTAGAGCTCTGTGTGGAGATGGTAACCCTATGTCCTGAACCAAAAGTAAGAATGTGGGTTGTGGTTTTGGTACATGATCTGACAAGGGGACAGAATATTCACAATCAGAACTGTCCTGAGAAATCCAAACATATAAGGCTTGTGTTTTCATAATAAGTCACACAAAAAAAGCTTATAACTAGAACATTGATTATGCATATTTAAAGATTTTTTTCTCAAGTATTTTAGATATTTTATCAAAATATTTTATTATTAGTTTGCATCATCTATTGTATTTTCCAGATAATAGTACATGTTAGTCCAGCTCGCTTCATTTTTTTTAAAATTTTTTTTAATGTTTATTTATTTTTGAGACAGAGAGAGACAGAGCATGAATGGGGGAGGGGCAGAGAGAGAGGGAGACACAGAATCGGAAGCAGGCTCCAGGCTCTGAGCCATCAGCCCAGAGCCTGATGCGGGGCTCGAACTCACGAACTGTGAGATCGTGACCTGAGCTGAAGTCGGACACTCAACCGACTGAGCCACCCAGGCTCCCCCAGCTCGCTTCCTTTTTGAAAAGAACATACATTATTGGAGACTGAATTAATGACTAGATCATTATCCAGTCATCCAGGATCAATGGACCCAATCCTGTGCTGGGTAAAATGGGATATCCCAAAAATCCATCTGTAACAGGGAAACAAGACATAACTTATTTGCCCTATAGCATCACCCATAAAGTTTTAGTTAAGAATGGAGAAGTCCCTTGGGGCACCTGGGTGGCTCAGTCGGTTAAGTGTCCGACTTCAGCTCAGGTCACGATCTCGCGATCTCACAGTCCGTGAGCTCGAGCCCCGCGTCAGGCTCTGGGCTGATGGCTAGGAGCCTGGAGCTTGCTTCCGATTCTGTGTCTCCCTCTCTCTCTGCTCCTCCCCCGTTTATGCTCTGTCTCTCTCTCTGTCTCAAAAATAAATAAACGTTAAAAAAAAAAAAAAAAAAGAATGGAGAAGTCCCAGGGGTGCCTGGGTGGCTCAGTCGGTTAAGCATCCAACTTTGGCTCAGGCCAGGATCTTGCAGTTGGTGCATTCGAGCCCCGCATCGGGCTCTGTGCTGACAGCTCAGAGCCTGGAGCCTGCTTCAGATTCTGTGTCTCCCCCTCTCTCTGCCTCTCCTCTGCTTGTTCTCTCTCTCTCTCTCTCTCTCTCTCTCAAAAATAAACATTAAAAAAAAAAAGTTTAAGAATGGAGTAGTCCTGGTTAAAAAGACAGGCTGAAATTAATTTTTCCTTTTCTTCCAGTAAAAATCGGGCTAATCTTAAAAAGACACAGAATGAACAGAAAACTAAGTGATATTAAAGAGCAAGAGACCTTATCTAATATAAACCCACATCCATTGAGTGTTATACATTATATGTTATCTTATATTTTAATTCTTACAAGACTCCTAAGACAGAGTTCATATTATTATCTTTATTTTATACTTGAGGGAAACTGACGTGTAAAGTCCTTAAGTAACTTGTGCATGGTAACACAGCTGGTTATTTGATGGAACTACTCAAATCCAGGCAGTGTGAATCCAGAACCTTCATGCCTAACCATTAACCAGTACATGCATTATATCTACAAATATACAAATGTGTATTTATAAATATACAAAGTTAAAGACTGGTGAAAATTCAGTGGAAAAGGCAGGATTTAAGTATCTAGAGGAGTAAAAGGGAAAGGGAAGACTTTATTAAAAAAATTTTTTTTAATGTTTATTTTTGAGAGAGGGAGAGAGAGAGAGTGAGTGAGCATGAGTGGGGGAGGAACAGAGAGAGAGGAAGACTCAGAATCCAGAGCTGTGAGCTCTGATCTGTCAGCACAGAGCCTGAAGCGGGGCTTGAACTCACGAACCTCGAGATTATGACTGGAGCGGAAATCAAGAGTTGGACACTTAACCAGCTGAACCACCCAGGTGCCCCAGGAAGACTTTATCTTATACCAGGATTGACAGATTGAAAGGGTTTGAGGAGATTGCTTGCATTTTCTATGTATATGGGTCTACCCACAATACACATCTTTGGTCAGTTTCTTTTCCATAATGTGAAATAATAACAGTCCTTAATGGATAGCTTTGTTTTAAGTCTTAAAGGAGTTAAAACACATATAGCATTTAGAACCATGCACAATACCTGACAAATACTATGTAGCTTTGATTACTGTGATTTTTCTTTGAAATCATATTACAGTTTACATTTCAGAATACTATCTAAAGTAGAAGTTCTCAGAATTGAGTGTGCCGTAGTTATGTTAAATTTTTTTTTTTACATTTATTTATTTTTGAAAGGGGGAGGGGGAGGGGCAGAGAGAGAAAGAGACAGAGAATCCTAAGCAGGCTCCAGGCTCTGAGCTGTCAGCACAGAGCCCGACGTGGGGCTCAAACCCAGGAACCATGAGATCATGACCTGAGTTGAAGTCAGACACTTAACCAACTGAACCACCCAGGTGCCCCTAGAGTTATCTGTTATAAGAACAGATCGCTGGGTTGCTCTACGCCCAGAACTCCTGGTTTAGTGGGTCTGGAATGGGGACTGAGAATTTGTGTTTCTCCTAAGTTCTCAGCTGGTGCTGAAGATGCTGGTCCTGGGATCGCTCTTTGAGAATCACTGGCCTAAGGGGTTGCTTAATGTTTCTGATTGAGACACAGATCTGTTTAGGGTGAAGCAAGTGGAGATTTGAAGTACCTCTGCTTTTCTGGCAACTGTGTATGCATATATATCATATAAAGTACCTTAAAATTTATAATATATTTATATATAGTTATATAATAATTTTTATCTAATTATAGAAAGAATTTGAATGCCTAGGCTGATAATAAAGGAGGTCCACTTTATGATTAAAAGAAATTATGTAGCTTTTTTTTTTTTCTTTTTTTAGAAATTATGTAGCTTTGGACAAATAGGTCAGTTTAGAGTCAGAAGTGGATCTTATTCAAGCTATGTCTCCTACAGAAGAGAAAACTGAGGCCCAAAGAGGTGAAATGATTAGCCTAAAGTTACCCACCTGGAAGAATGTCATTGCCAGGGTCAGACCTCAGTGTTCTGACTCCCAACATAGTGCTTTCCACTAGAGGTACTGTTGAATAGTAACCTGTTTAAAGGATGTAAGCCCCAGGCAGAAGTGGAATCCACGCTGCGTGTCTGAGAGTAGGGCTGTATGCTCATAAATACTTCAGACGTGGTGAGAAAGTAGGGGAGGTCTTCCTCATTTCTTTGTTATATACATTTTCTACACATCACCAGGGAGAATTTTATCTGTGTCTAGAGAGCAGCCTGGATATGACTGTTCTGAGCTCTCCTCCATTTTACAATCCAATGATAAAATATATCAATATTATGATGTTATAGCCTACGTTGATGAAATAGCTACCTCTGGGTCCCCCTCTGAAGTGAAAAGGCTTCTAGCTTTTCAGGCAATACCCTATTCTACACTGTTCCAAACCACAAGGGGGGCAGCCCTGGGAAAGAGAATTGTCTCAAGGGAAAGTATGAAATTAGGTGTGAGAATTCTCCCCAGATTCTGGTCTCTTTTTTAGAGATGTTCCAGGTCTGGAGAAATACAGAAAACTAAAGAGTAACAGAACCGTCCCTGTAGTCAACATGAAGTATACTGTAGGCAAAACTGGCTGTTGCAGGGTAGGAATCTCCACGAGCGTTCCTGTTGGAGTCTGTAAAATGGGCCCCGGATTTAGAAGGGGTATGTGTAGTAAAGAATCAGCTTTATCCAACAAGAGGTCTGGCCTTTGCCCTTGGATACTGAGAGGTGATCTCTAGGCCCCTCAAGTGTCCTGCTTGATAAGTGTCTTTGCTTCGCGTCTTTGGTTACCAGACAGCCTAACAATGTATTTTTGATGGGGGCCTTGGGTCACACAGTATCCGTTCCAAACTCTAGAGGAACCGGAGACTAAAGGCATTAGTGTGACCTCTGGGACAGGCTGAAGATAAAAGGTCAGAACACGGGCAGTGTGTAATTGAGTCCCAGGAAAAACTCTGGACATCAAAGTCCTAGGTGAGCTTCCCTAGTTGTCAGTACTCCCATATACTGTCACACATCACAGCTTGTAGGAGGTAAAGCCGTGCATGACTCTAAGGGGGTAGGATGACTCTGCCCTATGTATGTCTTTCCTTGGCTGACTTTAATTTGTATCCTTTTGGTGTTATAATACTGTAATGGTAGGGATGGCACTTTCCTGAATTCTGTTGCTTTAGCAAATTAGCCAATATGAAGGTGGTCAGGGCCCCCAAATTTGTCGATAGCCGGCCTTACGTGATGTTGATTCTGGGGACTTCTGAACTTAGGCCCATGTAGAAGAGGGAGCAGTTTTGTAGGGACTGGTCCCTCAGACTTTGTAGTTTGGCTAAAGTCATCTAGGATGCTGGTGACAGAGGATGATAAAAGGTGAGGTAAAAAGATTTGGGTATTATTCGTAACGGGTATCTCTATGAAGTTGGCGAGTTTAGGGGTTTGTATTTTGGAAAAGGTGAATTTAAAGAACTCTCTCCTAGGTGGGAGGTAAGAGACCAATATCCTGGCAGGAAAATCCATTGCAGATCTGAGTATGAGTCAGAATGGAATGAATTTAGGCAAATTACTTCAAGCCTTAGACAAATGGAGCTAAATATAAGTTAAAAGTGATGATTTATGTAGAGATGTTTTTAAAGCTACCATATGTAAATGTGAAAAAACAAAATGCTTTTACCATTTGGGAAAAATCTGAGTGTAATTGTCACAAACTGACTTATCCTGGAGAAGTTAAGACTTTCTTGATATTTCCCCCCACTCAGGTTAGAAAAAGTTATTTCCTGGAGTTTTAAAAATTTGTCACATTTCTATTCAAGACTTAAACTTGATGGGCAATCCAAGTTATCTTTACTGTATTTTCCTGTGTGTGTTCCCAAGCTTTTATTTAATTCATTTATTTATTTGAGATATAATTGAAATACAACGTTTTATTTCAGGCGTACGACATACTGATTCGATATTTATATTTACTGCGAAATGTCAGAGTAAGTTAACATCCATAACCACACATAGTTACAATTTTTTCTTATAATGAGAACTTTTAACATGTATTCTCTTAGCAACTTTCAAATATAACAGTACAGTATTAACTATAGTCACCACGCTATACATTACATCCCCAGGGGCCAAACTTATTTTCAAGATCCTTTTAGATACACAAAATTTAGGTGCGTAAGAAAAGTAGTTAACATATTTCAACTTCTCCCCAAATTTCTTACCATCTCCCCAAAGTGCCTGATTTGTATTCCCTCTCCCCCATATCATGGGTTCAGATTTTTCAGAATATAACATTTTAAAATGGTGCCTCGGTGTAAGATTGACTTTTTGGAAGTAAAGGTTCTGGGGGTGAGGTGTATGGTCTCGAGAGTTTTACCAGAGGCAGAACGGACGGTCGAGCTTCTGAAGCGCAACCTACAGGGTATGGCACGGGAGGCGTGTTAGGCTCTCGGCAGAGGTTCCGGTTGGCATATTTGGGAGTTCTCGAAGGGGCAGTGCCTCTCGCATGCTGGAGGCAGTCTAGGGGCGGCGCTCCAAAAGGCTGGGCGCGAGTGGATCTGCGCTGCTGCGCCTCGCTCGTACGTATCTTAGCTGGGCAGGGTCAGGAAAGGCCCGTTTCCCACCTGGATTAGGATCGATCCGATGGGGTCGTAGTTTTCAGTCTCTTGTGCCATGGCTAGGGCCGGGGAGCGGTACCTCCCGGAGAAGGCGCGGTCTCCAGGCGCCCAAGCCAGGTGCGGCTAGTGCTCGTCCCCATGGCAACCCCAAGCGCAGCCCGGCCTGTTCTACGCCGGCAGCGGAAGAGGGGTGTGGGAGGAGTCAGGGTAGCGGGTTCCTGCCGAGAACGCGCCCTTCCTTGCGTGTCTCCCCCGCGCACCGGTAGCCGTGGTGCAGCCCAAGGCGGAAGCGGCTCCGGGACGGAACTGACTTGCTAGTGCAGCTATGGCTGCGGGCGTCCCCTGTGCGCTTGTCACCAGCTGCTCTTCCACCTTCACCGGAGACCGGCTGGTCCAACGTGAGTAGCGAGGCTCCCGGGCCGACCTTCAAGTTCTCCGAGCCTCGGCGGGCGGCAACCTTGGAATCGCGGTCTCCCTCTGTGCCTTTGTCGCCGCCGCGGGCCCTGAGCTCTTCCTCCACTCGGCGGTGGCCAGAGGCTCCACGGGTGCAGCTCAGACCCGGTCCGGGTGCCCAGGCCCCGCAGGTGTCTTCCCTTGGCTCTCACACTCATTGCTTTTCTGCCCGCCCGGCGCGCTATTGCATTTCTTCCAGCTTTTTCAGCAAAGTGGGACTCATCCCTGCCCCGCCCAGTCCACGGATTGTTGCGGGAACCTTTGAGATGAACCGCAAGGCGCTCTGGAAATTGTACCCACTCACGCGGGTGTAAGGTGCAGGAATTGGGATGTCTGTTGCTATCCCTGCTCCTGAGGTAGAGAGTAGGTTTCCTTTTGGTTCCTCCTTGTTGTATGTGAGTTGGCCTTGTCTCCTCCACCCTAGTTATTTACTGTAGGTTGTCATCCAACATTGGCTTTGGGGTGTTACTGGCCTAGTTTCTTTGCCTCTGGAGCTTCACAGTGGCTGTCAAACTGAACGACTTAAAAGAAACCTTAGGCGAGACCAGTGTAGTAGAAAGAGCATGGGACTGGGTCAGAGGCTCAGCATTTTGAGTAAATGATTCTGTGAAGTTGATTGTAACCAAGACTCCTATTTTAAATGAGTGGATCTCAGCTGTGTGATGGCTTAACCTTAACACTTAACCTTCACCCTTCAGTCTTCGAATCTGTAAAATGGTGATGATTTTCGCAGAATTGTGCTTACCCCAGAGGTTGGCATTTGGTAAACGTTAGATAATGGCAGTCATTATTATCAAAGCACATTATCTTGGGAACCCTCAGTTTCCTGGGCCTACAAATGGTGCATATGAGCCTATCTCACAGGATTATTTGAAGGACAGGTGCCATTTTGAAAGCACTGTGTCAATTGTGAAGCATCACACAATTGTATATATATTTTTTCTGTACCTGTCAAATGACAGAATTAGGCAGGATGCCCCTCCAACAACAAATATTCTATAACTTAGTTGCCGTTTGTGACCACTTAAAAAGTTCTTTGCCAGGGTAAAAGTTTAATTATAACACTTATTGTTATACTCTATGCCGTTTCCTTACCCCTTAACAGTGCTCCTTCCATTTATTCCCTTTCTTTTCTTTTTTAAAAATTGTTTCATTGTAAAAATAGCGCATACTTCTTTTTCTTTAGTGCATACTCATTAAGTAAGATTTAGCATATGGAGAAAAGAGAATGTCATCCATGGTCTCATCAGCCAGACACAAGTACTCTTAACATTTCTGTGCATTTCCTTCCAGTCTTTTTTCCAATACTTACGTTTAAAAAGAAAAATGGTAATTATATTTCACATATAATTTTATTCCTGATATTTATAATTCCTGATACAATTCCTGATATTTTATATATAATTTTTATGTTTTATACATAATTTACATTTTCATATTTTGTATATAAAAATTTAAATATGTGTAAATTAAATGTTAAAAATATTTAAATAAAATTAAATATATGCACATACAATTAATATATGCAATATATAAAATGTATATAATTTATGTTTATATTTTACATATAATATTTTTAATATAAATTTTATCCTGGTATTTTTTCTTTTTTTTTTAATTTTTAGAAATTTACATCCAAATTAGCATACAGTGCAACAATGATTTCAGGAGTCGATTCCTTAGTGCCCCTTACCCATATAGCCCATTCCCCCCTCCCACAACCCCTCCAGCAACCCTCAGTTTGTTCTCCATATTTATGAGTCTCTTCTGTTTCTTCCCCCTCCCTGTTTTTATGTTATTTTTGTTTCCCTTCCCTTATGTTCATCTGTTTTGTCTCTTGAAGTCCTCATAGGAGTGAAGTCCTATGATTTTTGTCTTTCTCTGACTAATTTCACTTAGCATAATACCCTCCAGTTCCATTCATGTAGTTGCAAATGGCAAGATTTCATTCTTTTTGATTGCTGAGTAATACTCCATTGTATACAAATGCCACATCTTCTGGTAAGAGGATAAAAGGACCTTTATCCATTCATCCATCGATGGACATTTGGGCTCTTTCCATACTATGGCTATTGTTGATAGTGCTGCTAACATGGGGGTGCATGTGTCCCTTTGAAACAGCACACCTGTATCCCGTGGATAAATGCCTAGTAGTGCAATTGCTGGGTCTTAGGGTAGTTCTATTTTTAGTTTTTTGAGGAATCTCCATCCTGTCTTCCAGAGTGGCTGCACCAGCTTGCATTCCCACCAACAGTGCAAAAGAGATCCTCTTTCTCCGCATCCTCGCCAACATCTGTTGTTGCCTGAGTTGTTCATGTTAGCCATTCTGACAGGTGTGAGGTGGTATCTCCTTGTGGTTTTGATTTGTATTTCCCTGATGATGAGTGATGTGGAGCATTTTTTCATGTGTCGGTTGGCCATCTGGATGTCTTCTTTGGAGAAGTGTCTCTTCATGTCTTTTGCCCATTTCTTCAATGGATTTTTTTTTGGGTGTTGAGTTTGATAAGTTCTTTACAGATTTTGGATACTAACCCTTTATCTGGTATGTTGTTTGCAAATATCTTCTCCCATTCCTTTGGCTGCCTTTTAGTTTTGCTGATTGCTTCCTTCGCTGTGCAGAAGCTTTTTATTTTGATGGGGTCCCAGTAGTTCATTTTTGCTTGTTTCCCTTGCCTCCGGAGACGTGTTGAGTAAGAAGTTGCTGCGGCCAAGATCAAAGAGGTTTTTGCTTGCTTTCTCCTCGAGGATTTGATGGCTTCCTGTCTTATATTGAGGTCTTTCATCCATTTTGAGTTTATTTTTGTGTATGGTGTAAGAAAGTGGTCCAGGTTCATTCTTCTGTATGTCGCTGTCCAGTTTTCCCAGCACCACTTGCTGAAGAGACTGTCTTTATTCTATTGGATATTCTTTCCTGCTTTGTCAAAGATTAGTTGGCCATACGTTTGGGGGTCCATTTCTGGGTTGTGTATTCTGTTCCATTGATCTGAGTGTCTGTTCTTGTGCCAGTACCATATTGTCTTGATGATTACAGCTTTGTAGTATAGCTTGAAGTCTGGGATTGTATATGCACATAAAATTAATACATTCAATATATAAAATGTATATTATTTATATTTTACATATAATATTTTAATATAAATGTTATCCTGATCTTTTCATTTAACATCACATCATAAATTACTTTCTATCATATATTGCCTCTAGTGAACATAGAATTTGCTCAAGATTCTTAAAATTCTTGATGTATTTAACTTTACAAAATAATCACGTGCGTTTGGATTTCCATTACTGATATATATAAAAGTCATTTCAAAGCCAGTCTCTGAAATATTTGGTGAATATTCTGATGACTGTGGTACTCTGTGTGCTTTAAGGATCAGAATTGGCAGACACAGTCACTTCTTGAAGGAGTTGATTACCTATAATTGGCAAATAGTAACTCTATAGTACTTTAAAGTATGGTAGCATTCTTGGGGGTAAAATGAATTCTGTAAAATAATCCACTTTGTTTCTATATGTCAAATTCCTCTTAGGTAACTCAAAGCCAACTTTTGTGTTGATTAAAATTAGATAGCCTTTGTGATTCCGTTAATATTCTGTAGAGAAAAAAATAAGACTGCCAGTGAAGACATTACTTGTAAGGCAAAGTGAACTATAAAAGGGCTTTATCATTTCTTCTCAGGTTATTGATAGGGAAATGGTGGGTACCACTAGCCTGCGGTATTTGCCGAGCATTCCTTCTGTTTTATTATAAGATTGAATTAAATTAATCATGAATTGAGGCTAATTTTGGTATAAGAGAGACGACCACAATGAATGATGTTTGTCAAGTGTTCAGTGATATTAGGCCATAGAATGATTTTGGATTGAATCTGATCTTTTTGGGGACGGTTTGGTTTCGTTTCATCCATCAGGAAGAAGAACCTTTAGGGTTTCTCCAGTTTGTCTTTCTTTCAACATCTGATGTCTTTTACTGCTTTTAACCGACAATGGGAAATATTTCATAACCAGATAACCAAGTTTGTTATAAATAAACATGAAATAAAAATCAGTAGGCCCCTGCTATGGATAAAGTGCATGCATGGATTTTGTGGAAAATTTTTTTTCATTTTGTCACTCAAAGGCGTTATTTTCAGTATTCTGGGTGGGTGTCTGATATTAGATAAAAGGGCATTACAGACTTACATTGTAGACTTTAAAAAAAATTCTTTTTTAATGTTTATTTATTTTTGAGAGAGAGAGAGAGAGAAAGAGAGAGAGACTGAGCACCACCAGGGGAGGAGCGGAGAGGGAGGGAGACACAGAACCCAAAGCAGGCTCCAGGCTCTGAGCTGTCAGCACAGAGCCCCACATGGGGGCTCGAACCCCCAAACCCCCAAGCAGCGGGATCATGACCTGAGCTGAAGTTGGACATTCAACCAACTGAGCCACCCAGGCACCCCACATTGTAGACCTTTAAAGGGAAATGAAGTCTCAGGATGCTTGAAGGCAAGGCTGTATGTGCTGTGAGAGCCAGTGTCTGTACTCCAGGGCCAGACCTCTTTCCACCTCATATATATTTATATGAAGATTTTACTTTCATTCTGGAAAAGTATAGCCTGATACGAAGCACAGCTCGCCTCTTTTGTACCAGTTACTGTAGCTAAAATGACAATTAAGGTACTGTTCCTGCTCTCAAGAGGGATGCAGTGAAAGTGTGTGTTCCACTTGTGAAAATATTAAAATGTAGAGACCGAAGTTGTAACATTTTACTCTACTTTCTTAGAAGGAACTTTAGTTTTTATTTTAACTCTAGGACAGTTAACATACAGTGTTGTATTAGTTCCAGGTGTACAATGTAGTGATTCAGCACTTCTGTACATCACACTGTGCTCATCATGGTAAGTGTACTCTTAATCCCCTTCACCTGTTTCACCCATTCCCCACCCCCCCCCGCCCCCCCCCTGCCCCCCATCTGCCTCCCCTCTGCCTCCCCTCTGGAAGCATCTGTTCTTGATATAGGAGTCTGTTTTTCGGTTTGCCTTTTTTTTTCTTAGTTCTTGTTTTCTTAAATTCCACCTGTGAGTGAAATCATATGGACTTTCTTTCTTTGACTTACTTTACTTAGCATTATACCCTCTAGATTCATCCATATTGTCGCAAATGGCAAGATTTCATTCTTTTTTTATTTCATTCTTTTTTTTCATTCTTTTTATTTTCATTCTTTTTTTTCATTCCATTGTATATATATTCACACATCTTCTTTATCCATTCATCAGTTGAGGGGCACTTAGGCTGCTTCCGTGGTTTGGCTATTGTTAATGCTACAATAAACGTAGGGGTACATATGTCCTTTTGGATTAGTGTTTTTGTTTTCTTTGGGTAAATATCCAGTAGTGGAATTACTGGATTTTATGGTAATTCTATTTTTAATTTTTTGACGAACCTTAATACTTTTTTCCACTCCTAGAAGGAGCTTTAGTAGAAAAGTCTCCAGAGACTTGTTTGATTTTTTTTTTTTTTTTTGAAGTGTGTAAGGCCAACTCAGCAACTGTAAGCCATTCAGGTTCTACATCTGAACACTCGGAACAGAATTCTTACTTTTAGTGAAGTGTGGGAATTTGGAGATCTTACAATCATAATAAGCATTTGAATGTGTATCAGAACTCTTCTCTTTTAAAAAAAAAATTTTTTTTTTAATGTTTATTTATTTTTGAAGGAGAGAGAGAGACAGAGCATGAGCAGGGGAGGGGCAGAGAGAGAGGGAGACCCAAAATCCGAAGCAGGCTCCAGGCTCTGAGCTGCCAGCACAGAGCCCAATGTGGGACTTGAACCCATGAACCGTGAGATCATGACCCTGGCGGAAGTCAGATGCCCAACTGACAGAGCCACCCAGGTGCCCCTCAGAACTCTTCTCAAATGCGTTTTCACACCTTTTAATTTGGTTCTTGTATCTGTGAAGTCATGAATTCAGGTTATCCCCATTTTATAAATGCAGAAATTGTGGCTTAGAAAAAATACTAGCTGGCTTGCCCAAAGCGCTCAAGTACTAAGTGTGGGTGCATACGATCACATTCCGGACTTTTATGCATGGAACATGTGAATGAAATGTGTTGGAATTCCTTAGCAATCAGAACTATTTAAGGTGGTGGCATTGGTATAAGAAACGATAGAGAAGATTAACTCCTAAAAGAACGTTTTAAAATATCTTTGGATTTCCATTTAGGAGGGTTGAAGTCTTAATTCTGAGTGAGGAGAAAAATATCTTTGTCTGGAGGACCTATATTTAAAAAGAGCATTATGGGGGCACCAGAGTGGCTCAGTCAGTTGAGTATCAGGTCATGTGAGCCCCACAAAGGCCTGGTTGCTGTCAGCCTGTCAGGGCAGAGCCCACGTTGGATCCTCTGTCCCCCTCTCTCTACCCCTCCCGCACTTGCACTCTCTCTCAAAAAAAAAAAAAAAAAAACAGAACGAAACAAAAAAACCCAAACATTATGTATGCCCGATAGTTTGAACGGTGTCTGAATTTTTATTTGCTCAGTTGAGTGAACTCAAAATAGAGGCATATTATTTACTAGTCACTCCTATGTAGGATGAACATTAAAAATAGGAAATGGTTTGAGATCATCTCTACCATTCCTCTAGATGTAAAATTCTGTGTTACCATGTTACTTATTTTTATGTTAGATTATACGGTGCTTCTTACTTCTGCATTCTTAATTTGTGTGTGTGTGCGTGTTTTGGAAAACTGCCCCATGTATCTTGTGCTATAATATATTCAGTTTATTGACATTAATACAATCCACCAATCTTACTCAGATTTCCCCAGTTTGACTTTTATGCGTTTGTGCTTGTGTATGTATTCTGTACAACTTTATCACCTGTGGTTTGTGTATCTACTGCAATCAAGATACTGAATAGTTTCAACACCGCAGGGATCCAATGTGTTGCCCTTTTATAACCGCACCCACCTCTCTCCCAGGTTATGCCCCCAGTCTTCATCCCTAACCCCTGAAAACCACTAACCCGTCTTCCATTTCTAAAATGTTGTCATTTCAAAAATACAATTGGAGCTCTATAGTAGATTACTTTTGGAGATTTTTTTTTCTGCTCAACAGAATTCCCTAGAGAGTCATCTAGAGTGTCAATAATTCATACCTTTTTATTGCTGAACATCATTCCATGGTAAGGATGTGCCACAGTTTAACTGTTTAGCTATGGAAGCACATCTGGGCTGGTTCCAGTCTTTGGTCCCTGGATCTGTTTTGTATAAAGTTTTATTGGCACACAGCCGTGACCGTTTGTTTACATTTTGTCTATAAATACTTTCCAGAGTTGAACAGTCGCACCACAGACAGCATGGCCCCCAGCCTAAAATATTTACTCTCCGGTCCTTTATTGAAAAAGTTTGACAACCTGTATTCTGAGCACTCACCGCGTACTAATCTGCTTAACTATTACAACATTTTTGTGCTATTGTTCCCATCATTATTCTCATTTTGCAAAGAAATTGCAACACGGAGAAATTAAGTAATTTGCTCCAGGCCAAATAGCTGAGCCAGGTTTTGAACGGAGGCAGTCTGGCTCTAGGAGCAGCCTCTTAACCAGGCCTGCTCGCAATTAACTCCAGATAGGGGAACTCAAAACAGCAAAGGCACCAGAGAGGCAGCAGCTGAGCTATGGGGGTTCTCTTTGAAAGGCTGAAGGGATAATAGGATTTAGCCCGTGGTCATTTGCTTTTGTAGGAGAACAATGCTTGAAACAGAGCTAAAAGTTCTCACTAATTTGAATTTAGCAATTCCACACAGGACCTTTGTACATTCTTCCAGGATTTAACTAAGGCCCGGGCCCCAGGTCCTGGTCACCTGGTTTCCACAGCTCCCCGGGGAAATGGAAAATGAGCACAGCCATTGTTGTGTTTTGCTGTCTTCCAGGGACTTGCAGATAAGGAGGGCCCTCCTTCCTAGAGAAACCTCCCTGGGCCAGGGGGAGGTGAAATGGTAGCTTTTAAACAAAATACATTTTTTTTTCTCATCGATGGGAAGACTTTTGCCCAGCTGAGAAGATTTGGGTTTCCCTTTAGGGCAGTCAGCTATCCTAATTTCCCCAGGATTGAGGTGTTTTTGTTTTTGTTTTGTTTTTTTTAATTGAAGTATAGTTGACATGTATTAGTTTCAGGTGTATGACATAGTGATTTGGCAGTTATAAACATTACGAAATTCTCACCACGATAGTGTAGTTACCATCTGTCGCCATAAAAAATGATTACCATATCACTGACTATGTTCCCTCTGCTGTACTTTCTATCCCCGTGATTTACTTTTATAGCCAGAAGTGTGTACTTCTTAATCTCCTTCCCCTATTTCGCCCATGCCCTCAACACCCTCCCCTCTGGCAACCACCAAATTGTTCTCATATATATGAGTTTTTGTTGTCTGTTTTATTTTTTAGATTCCTCGTAGAAGTGAAATCGTAAGGTATTTGTCTTTCTCGGACTTATTTCTCTTAGCATGATGCCTTCCTTCTAGGTCCATCCATGTTGCATTTTTAAGGTTGCAGTAGACACTCCACTTTTGAACTTTTTGTGTTTGGAATTCAGATTCCAAACTTACCCATGGAAACAGTGCTCCAGCCCCTAGGTTTCTAAAGGTTTCTAAAGCTGAAGAACCAGTTAGCTCAACTATATGATGGGTAAACTAGGCTTTGGGGAATTACACAGGCAAAGCCAGCCATCATTTATGACATTGCTTCTTTGGGAAACATTCACTCTCCTTCAAGACTGGGAGTTTGTGTCTAGGTCTCTTAGACCCCAATAGTTACAAAAGGATCCTAAAGTAGTTTACTAAGGAGACGTTATTTCAAAGGTAGGGGCTTATTATACAGCTTAGCTAATATTGTCCAGCAACAGAAGAGGATAAGAGCTTGGGTCTTTTAATTTGCATTTTTTTTCTATAGCTGCTTTGTTATTCTGAGTGGAACCTTTTTTTTTTTTTTTTTTCACTCTGGGAATTAATAATAATTTTTGCTTAAGCAATGTCGCTTGTTTTTTTGTGGTAGGATAGCTCTGCCTTTGTGTATTTCCAAGGCTTTATTTTCTTCAAAGGAGGAAAGATTGGACTAACAAGATCTTCCACCAACGGGCTAAGGTTGTCATCAGAGTGATTCAGTAGGTGGTCAGCCTAAGCAGCGATTTCTACTGGTAATGGGGGTAGAGGAGTGTTTTTAGCTATGATTCTTAATATATTTTTAAATTTTCAATTGACATTAATAGAGGGCTTAGGATTTTTATTGTTATTAAAAGAGGGATGTTAAGTCATCAACCTAAGGAGGAAGAAAGATTAAATACAAGTTCATATTTTCTCTAGACCCAAAGGAACTTACAAAACATGCCCATGTTATCTTCTAGTATGAGCGCGCGCGCGTGTGTGTATGTGTGTGAGTGAGAGAGAGAGAGGGAAATGCAAGCTCAAAGAAGTTGTGATCTTCTAAGGTTGTTCAGCCTTGCATGTTGGAGAGCCAAGATTCAGTTCTAATTCTTCTATATACATGAAACATGATGAATTTCTTGGCAGCCAGAACTGTGTGTATTCAAGGTGGAGGTAGGGATAGGAAAAATGACAGTGAAAGATTTTTCTACAAAGATGAGAACTTTTATGGTTCAAATTAAGTGTACACTTTTCTTTCGTGGTAGTTTAGAGCGTTAGTAGATGAACTGTGACAGGTTAAATGATTAAATGAAGACATTTTTATTGGTGTTCAGTTCGTTTCCTAGTGGAGTCGGGAATTTGACTTTTTGTGTAAGGTTATTGTTGATGATGAAATGATTGTAAGGTGTTTGCCTTCCCAACAAATGGCATTCCTGGAAAGAGGGTGGAGAGTATGAGGAGAAGCACCAGCGGAAAAATATTGTGCATTAACCCATGTTGCACAGAACCATTTATGACGCAGAGAGCATTGTATCATCCTGGACGATTCTAAGAGTATCTAGACTCAGACCCTTATTTCTGGGCCATCCAGCTGCTTGTTTTTGTGCACAAAAGTAAAAACATCTAGAAACTACGTAGTGGTCATTTGGTTTAAGCTTGCCCTGTATAATTCCTCAACAAATAGTGACACTTCATAATAATGAAATCTGATATAGACCCATTTTTCAAAAGGTTAAGGTATAAAAATTGTTTTGAGTGTGTCTGGCGAGAATGATAATCTGGACGTGACATTGTATCTGTGTTGGAGCCAACGCACACAGTACCACAGACACATCTCTAATAATTACTTATAAAAAGCAGGATTGACATAGGTTAAGACAAAGAGGACAGTTGTCAGACTTTTAAAGAGCCTGTGTGATGTTGTAGGTTCAGTAGCAAATACCCTCTTCAGGGTTTCATTTTCCACACTGACCTGAAGGCTGGTTCTACACAGAGATGGGGAAACATGTTACTGTCCTTGGATCAAAATCTGGATGCTCACAGCAGGAACATGTGATCAACTGGTAATAAACCAAGAAAATTACCTTTCTGTCTGCATTCTCCTGGGGTCATTCATGGGTTTCGTGGGGGAAAACTTTTTGCGAATTGAGCACTGAGGTCTGCCTTTTCCTGGCTGTTTTGACTTGAAGCAAGTTAACTTTCCTCCTACAAATATTCAGTCCCCCTACCTGTGCCATCATCGTTCTAAGTCTCTGAAACATCATGTGCCTCAGTCACTTACCTCATCTGTAAAATGAGGACATTATCTTCCAGCTTCCATGATTTTTTTGGTTTTTTAGCAGCTTCATTTGGATATAGTTTAAATATAAGATCCACTTACTTTTGGTGGAAAACATTTCTATCCCCTAGAAGGAAAGCTTGTGACTATTTGCAGTCGCTCCCCATTCTCGCCCCCAGCTCTAGGCAACCACTAATGTACTTTGTCTTTATAGATTTGCCTTATGCGGACATTTTATTTCAAAGGAATCCTATAGTATATACTCTCTTGTATTGGCCTTCTTTTACTCAGCTTAATGTTTTCGAGATGCATCTATACTTAGCATGTACTTCATATTCCATTGTATGGGCATACCACACTTTAACCATTCATCAGTTGATGGACATTTGGGTTGTTTCCACTTTGGGGCTACTATGAGTAATGCACTTATGCACATTCAGAGAAGCTACTGTGCTATTTGAAGAAACTGCCAAACTGTTTTCCAGAGTGATGGCACCATTTTGTGTTCCCATCAGCAATGTATGTGGATTCCGGTTTCTCCTCCTCTTCGGCAACGCTTGTTATTGCCTGTATTTTCCATTATAGCCATTCTAGTGGGTGTGAGGTGGTATTTCACTGTGGTTTTGATTTGCCTTTCCCTAATGGCTAATGATGCTGAGATTCTTTCCAGGTGCATATAGTCCATTCCTATGTCTTCTTTGGTGAAAGGTCCATTCAGTTCTTCTTCCCATTTTTTTCTTTTACATTTATTTATTTTTGAGAGACAAAGACAGAGCACAAGGAGGGGAAGGGCAGAGAGAGAGGGAGACAGAGAATCTGAAGCAGGCTCCAGACTCTGAGCTGTCAGCCCAGAGCCTGACGCGGGGCTCGAAACCACAAACCGTGAGATGATGACCTGAGCCAAAGTTGGACGTTTAACCGACTGAGCCACCCAGGTGCCTCTCTTCTTCCCATTTTTAAGTTGTTTTTTTTTCATCTTATTATTGAGTTGTAAGAGTCCTTTAAATATTCTGGAAGTGGTCACACATATCATTCACATGTTTCTTCTCCTGTTTTGTGGCTTGTCTTTGGGTTTTCTTGATGGTATCTTTTGAAATGCAAAAATTTTTAATTTTGATGAAGTCCACAGTGTTATAGTGTTCTTTTTCTGTGGTCCTTTGACCAGGGGTTGCCCAGTCATGGTCTTACCCTTCCTGAAGGACCTTTTAAGTCCTGGGACATTGGATGTGTTACATTGACTTGATGCTAATTTGTTAATGAAAAATTATTACTTGAATGTGACAAGTACTCTCCTAATTGGCCTGTCGAGGCTTATGTCTTCTTTTTTTTCCCAGAAAACCACCATTCATAAATAATTTTCAAAACATCTAAGGTTAATGACCAAAAAATTCTTATGGTTGAAATAACTAAGCTGTTTGAGATCGATTTTATCAGAGATAGATTTCATGTGATGCCTGGCTGTAATGGCGAGTTTCCGTTCTGGAAGAAAGAATAAAACCAACTTTGCATTCCAGAACTTGCGTTTTGTTTCATAAACACAGCCAGGTCCATTCCACAAGTTCCTTTTAGATCAGGGTTTCCGAGCCTTCACACTGTTGACATTTTCAGCCGGGTAATCCTTTGTTGTACACGTGCTGTCGTATGCACTGTAGGATGTTCCACAATGTTCCTGGCCAATCACCTGGTACAACCAAAAATGTCTCCAGGTGTTGGCGTGTCCCCAGGAGCGCCAAAATCACCTCCCTATAGAGAACCCTGGCTTAAATGTAGATCTAGAACTGTGGTTTTGAATAAATAAGTAATAGTAATGGAATTCAAAGAAGTCCCTCTCCCCCCGTATGGGGGGGAATGGTTCACGGGCTATGCCGCTGGGATTGATAAAGTGGTCTTTGCGTTCAGCCCGTAGAACATACAAGCTGGGGGTTCCTCCTTGGCCTTCATAAAACACTTTTCCATGTTCTCTCTCCCCTTGCTGCCAGCTTCTTCCTGTTCTTTTGTGCAGATGTGTCTTACTGCATCATGGGGTCTTCTGGGGGCAGGCACAGACCATGTTTTCTCCCTGCATTCCCCCCCCCCCCCCAGTTATTTTAAGATGAAGCTGTGGTGACCAATTCCAGATGGCTACTGGGAGAAAGTAAACTAGGGGAGGAGGAGGAGGAGGACTGAGTTGGATTTCCTCTGCTTCAACTTTCACACTTTTCCACGGTGATCTAAAAAGTCGCCCCAGAGCATGTGGAAATGTGAATTTCGAGGGTGACCAGAGGAGGAGTGTGTGAGGAAAAGGTAATGAAGTGTTGTAAGCAAACCAGAATTGCTGTCCTCTTGTTCAAGCAGCAGTACGTTGCCCTAAGCCAGTTATTCTTCCCTCGGGGCAACCTAGTACTGCCCCAACCGGCCGTCTGTCCTTTAGACTGAACCAAGCGCTGCCTGCGCTCGCACGGGGAGGCGGCAGGGTGATGGCTCAGAGAATCACGGACGAGGATTTCCCCACACTGGTCCTTACAGAGGCCTGGCCCTAGGCCTGCACAGTTCTAAGCGTTAAGTATCACACCAGTGGAGATGGCCCCTTGTACTTGGGGAATAATCTGTTCATAACTGCTACGAAGTGTGTGACAGCAGGCCCCTTTCTAGGACCTTTCA
Source organism: Panthera tigris (assembly GCF_018350195.1). Taxonomy (NCBI): domain Eukaryota; kingdom Metazoa; phylum Chordata; class Mammalia; order Carnivora; family Felidae; genus Panthera; species Panthera tigris. The sequence goes on from NC_056665.1 coordinate 38,072,718, forward strand.
GGAAATCGCACTGTGAGATTGTAACTAGTTGCAACAATATGGAGCCTTGATGATTTTTAAAGGTCTCTCTTCGCCTTTCCTTGCTGGCTAATGAGAAGTCTGGCCTTCATAGTTTTTCCTAAAGCACATTTTACCCAATTCTTTTCTTTCATAATGGCTACTTTCCCCTTCAACTGACGTCAGACTCTGCTGCCTCCTATAATTTTCCTAATTGCTTTCTCTTCTGTCTCAGTCTGTGCCTTAACAATGGAAAAGAAACATTTGAGAAGGCATATTTTGGGAAGGGAGGGGCCAGAGCAGCTCAAGGACGCGGTCGTTTCCCAGTTGCACTTTTGCTTACCGCCTCTGCCCGTGCATCTCTGGCCCAGCCTCTTGTCCAGAGTGCAGCACGTGGGCAGACGCCTGAGCCCGGGAGGAGGGAAATGAACACTTACTGGGGGCAACTCAGTGCCCAGTGCCTGCCTGCACCTTCTCACGCATTGTTGCATTTAATCTGCAAGAAGCCATTTGAGAAGTGTGTTTGTCCCTTTGCCGGTGAGGAAATGAGACACAGAGAGGTCAATTTTTTGTTCTCACAGAGGATCAGCATTCAAATGTAGGTCTGTCTGACCCCAGGTCTGTGCTGTCTCTATTTTATGGCCTTTTCTTTTTTTTCTTTCTTTTTTTTTTTTTTCAGTATATGAAATTTATTGTCAAATTGGTTTCCATACAACACACAGTACTCATCCCAAAAGGTGCCCTCCTCAATACCCATCACCCACCCTCCCCTCCCTCCCACCCCCCATCAACCCTCAGTTTGTTCTCAGTTTTTAAGAGTCTCTTATGCTTTGGCTCTCTCCCACTCTAACCTCTTTTTTTTTTTTCCCCCCCTTCCCCTCCCCCATGGGTTTCTGTTAAGTTTCTCAGGATCCACATAAGAGTGAAAATATATGGTATCTGTCTTTCTCTGTATGGCTTATTTCACTTAGCATCACACTTTCCAGTTCCGTCCACGTTGCTACAAAGGGCCATATTTTGTTCTTTCTCATTACCATGTAGTACTCCATTGTGTATATAAACCACAATTTCTTTATCCATTCATCAGTTGATGGACATTTAGGCTCTTTCCATAATTTGGCTATTGTTGAGAGTGCTGCTATAAACACTGGGGTACAAGTGCCCCTATGCATCAGTACTCCTGTATCCCTTGGGTAAATTCCTAGCAGTGCTACTGCTGGGTCATAGGGTAGGTCTATTTTTAATTTTTTGAGGAGCCTCCACACTGTTTTCCAGAGTGGCTGCACCAATTTGCATTCCCACCAACAGTGCAAGAGGGTTCCCGTTTCTCCACATCCTCTCCAGCATCTATAGTCTCCTGATTTGTTCATTTTGGCCTCTCTGACTGGCGTGAGGTGATATCTGAGTGTGGTTTTGATTTGTATTTCCCTGATGAGGAGCGACGTTGAGCATCTTTTCATGTGCCTGTTGGCCATCTGGATGTCTTCTTTAGAGAAGTGTCTATTCATGTTTTCTGTTTTATGGCCTTTTCTATTCTGGTTAGTACTGTCAGTGCAGAGGGGAGGGAGAGGAACCTTGGGTCCCCGGAGGAGTGGATACCAGGGGTGGGAGGTTATGATACCTTGCGGAAAAGGCAGCTTCAGTTCTCGGAGAAAGTAGAAAATCAGCTGCATTCTCAGAAGAGGGCTGATTTCTGGAAGGATCATCTTGATTTGGAGTGGCAGCTATCATTTCCCTCTGGGCATAGAAAATATGACTTAACCACTGGACAGCTTCTCTTCACAAAGAATGTCGCGATTCATTAAGGGGACATTAATTCTACTGGTGTCAAAAGTGTCCTGAATTCTACTGAAGAAGATAGGGTTAATCTAAAGCAGTATCAATGCATTTAAGTTAGAATGGACTTGTTTTGTCTTTTTTTGGCTGGAGTGGATAGATGAGGGGGTAAGGTAAGGGTTAGTATGTGTGGGGGTGAGAGAGAGAGGGAGGGAGGGATTGCAAATGTGTACTTTTGGTGTTGGTAGAATTCACCTTGGAACTCCAGTTTGCTTCCTAATTCATGCTAGAGTATCACCTCTTACCGATGCTGAACTAAGGATGGCTGTGTGCATGCCTCCTCTGATTTGACTGCTTACCAAATTTACACTCTCTGAGGGAAGCGACATTAGGACAGACAGAAGTACAGAGCGGGTGTGGGGACGAAGCAGTCATTGGGTTGCGGAGCTGACATGCTTCCTTGGCATACGCCTTTCTTCCGTTCTCTTGAATCTTGTCCCTGACTTGCCGTGTGGGACTGTCGGGGAAAGAAGTTCGCGAAAGAAGCAAGAAGTAAATCGGAGTGGCAGGAGAATTGGTGGCTATGTGTACCCGTTTCTCAAACAGGGCAAGAGATTTATACTTGCACTTAAAGCCGGGGAAAGGTTCGTACTTGCTCCTGGAACTGGGTTGACGTTTAACTTCTCGTCCGAAAACACTACAGATTACTATTTTAAGCTGTGAGACCAAGTTTGTGGCAACAGACTGGCAATTCATCATCTCGTATTTGTCTCTTAAACGATGATGTACTGCAGCTCCACCAGGTGGCTGCCAACAGCGGGAAGGAGACAGGCCAGCATCCACCAGGCGGAGGGAGAACTGCTCTTGACTTCATTTGTGCATTGTTTTGACTACATCAAAATTCATTTTAGTGAAGGGCAAAGAAGGGAAAAAAAAAAAAAACAACATTGTGGGTTTCTCTAGGAAGTCTGGCAAAAAGCCAAACAGCAACAAAAACCAAAACACAATCACTGTAACTCACTTATAACATATAAATACCCAAAACCCATAGACCGTTTTCGGATGGGTTAATTGTGCTTCAGGCTCGTATATTCTGATGCCTTTGTTCTGGCTATTATTTTTGGTTTTCATAAAAAAGTGGGAGATACTGTAAGCCCATAGGTTAGTTTGGGCTTGTGACCATTAGACACTTGAGTGTGATCTAGCTCAGATCCTGAATATCACCAGTATTGCATCACAGTGTAGTAGGGAAAAGTGCTGGTGACCTGAGTTTCGTTTTAGGCTCTTCTCCCTTAGGCAAGTGGCGGCTCCTCCTCCTCCCCCTCCTCCCCCTCCTCCCCCTCCTCCCCCTCCTCCCCCTCCTCCCCCTCCCCTCCCTCCCCCTCCCTTTTTTTTGGTCCTCAGTTTTCCCATCTGTGAAATGAGTAAACGGTACTGGCTCATCTCCAGAAACTCTTAGTCATGTGCATAAGCATTTGAGCAATTCTTGTTTTAATGTGGAAAAGAATAAACTTGTTAGACGTTTGAAACCAAATAGAAAAGACAAGTAAGTGAGAAAAGCCATATTTAGTGTAGACATTTACATTTTTAAAATTAAAGTGTACATTATGAGATTGATGACAAAAAGAATGAGACCGTTCACTTTTCTCTAGTTGTGAGATGGCACAGGTATGATGATAAAGTCCATATTCAGCCTCTCTGAAAGTATCTGATTGGACATAAAATGTTACAAATGAAAGAATCTGATAAGTGGATTGAGCCATCAAGTTATTCCAGGGAGCACAAGGAATAAGGAAATACACACACCCAGCTAGGAAAACACTGACAGGTGAAATTCATTTTCCCAGCCTATTGGTTCTGTTCTCATCCAGGTGTAGAGAAAAGAGAAATTGCTTCTTTCTGTGTGTTCGGTAAATATCTTAATCACTTGGAAATCAGAGAAGAGACAAAACTAAAATTTTAAGAGCTCTGAGAAGCACATGGTTCTGTTGTCTTGTGCTCTATGCACCGATTAATAAAACGAACCACGCTTAATGGATCCCAGTGTCCTAAATTGCAGTCAGTAAGGAGGTGACCCCTTAATTGATTTTATTTTTCCAGGTTAGTTGAAGACTGTGATTTCAAAAGCGCATAGCTGAAATTTTATTCCAGTTTTTAACAAGACAAGCGGTGTAGGAAATCTCAAGAACCGCTTGTGGTGACAGCAGGAGTTCTGGTCCCACTCTTTGTCCTTTGCCCCATAACACATGGAAACAGTATTTTACTCTCTGTATTCCCTACTTTAAAAAAAAAAAAAGTTAATTTGTTCGTTATTTAAAAAAAAATGCCCATGAATGAAGAAAACAGATTCCATATGGTAGCTCCTCCTACCCTTAAAAAATCAGTTTATACAATTTTTGCTACTCCCCTTGGTTTAGTTTGCCTTCTTCCATATGTGCTTTTATCGGCATATTGCTGGACCACCTGCTTGGAGTTAGGAAGATTAGCTTTGAATGCAACATAGACTTTGATCTAGGAGGTTTGGTGTTTTTTTTTTTTTTTTCTTTTTCTGTGAGACACTTACATGAAAACAGAATCTTTGATTTTTACACTTTATCTGTTCTTCCTGCTCATTTCCTACCTGAACTTGTCATAATGCCCCATGGAGGACATTGCAGCTGGCTGCTAAGGAATTGCTTGATAATTCATGAACGATTACTTTGTGTAGAAATTAAGCAGCAAGAACTGTCGATTTCTTGAACAGACAAGACAAATTCAGATTTTCAAATATTGGCATAGACCTATGGTAATTTACAAGTAACAATTCTGGTTGCAGTGAAAAATTTTAGAAAGTTAGTTTCACAGTGTGTGCCATATGTCAAATGTAGTCTTAAATTTATTTTAAGTTTAGTTATTTTAATTTTTTTTTAAAAAAGGAGGCGTTTTATTTTCAGACCGTTTCCTCCTAATAACCACACGAAGATAGTTTACCAGTGAAAAGCATGCATATATGCACGTACATGCTTTGTAAGTTACTATACATTAATCCTAGCAGTCTTTTGGACTACATAATTTCCCCAGATCTTTTTGTTTGAGCAGAAACTATGGCAGTGTTTCAAATACATAATCTTCGCTCTGGAACTGAAAATTTAGCTTCTAGTTTTCTATGTCCTGCTAACTGTGAGTTTGAGGAATATTTTATAAAATAACATTCATCTTACTTTGCATTGAAAAGGAGTTTGTGGCCATTTTGCCATATATTCTCTTTTTTTAAAAAACAAAGTCACTTCTTTAAAATGTTTATTTATTTTTGAAAGAGAGACAGAGCATGAGTGGAGGAGGGGCAGAGAGAGAGGGAGACACAGAATCCGAAGCAGGCTCCAGGTTCTGAGCTGTCAGCACAGAGCCTGACGTGGGGCTCAAACTCCTGAACCGTGAGATCATGACCTGAGTCGAAGTTGGATGCCCAACCGACTGAGCCACCCAGGCACCCCTAAAGTCACTCTTTTTTAAAGTTTATTTTGAGAGAGAGTGAGAGAGAGAGGGAGGGCACGAGGGAGAGTGGGGGGAGGGGCAGAGAAAGAAAGAGAATCCCAAGCAGGCTCTGTGCTGTCAGTGTGGAGCCCTGCTGGGACTTGATCTCATGAACTGTGAGATCATGACCTGAGCTCAAATCAAGAGTCAGGCACTTAACCGACTGAGCCACCCAGACACCCGCCATACCTTCTTATAAGAACCCAATTTTAGTGGCATGTTATTTTACCTCTTTAAACTTACTTTCCACATAAAACATAGGTTGTGGGTATGGATGTGAGAGATGGGAGGTTAGGGTAGGACAGTTTCTAATGTTTTCCACTTCTGAATACTTTACGGCATTACGGAAGCAAACTGCTCAGTGGTTCCATGTCCTCATCTATATTTGTTCATCGTTGATTTGGCTTTTACTGTAAGAATTTCATTAGTTATAGCCGCACTGCACATGGGTTTCTGAAAGATTTAGTTACATCCTAAATAAATTTGCTTGGCTGTTATGTCTTTAAATGATGCCAAAAGTGTCTTTATCGAACAAAAATTTGAGTTGGCTTTCGAAGAATCTGAACAAGGCTGAATATAAATGGAATTGGGGTCATTTATCAGAATCCATTCTTTTCTATCTTTAGTTGAATTAATGTGTAAGCATTTGGCCCAAGGAATATGTGTAGCTTTTATTTTATTAATGGTTTAGCCTTACTGCTGTCTTCCTTTCAGCTTGCGGTAAGTACACAATAGTTCCAGATTCCTGAAGATTCTTGTAATCCTGCCTCTCACAAGAAGTATGTAGGCAATAAAATAAACGTAAGCTGTTCTTTCTTTTCTGCTTGCTTTTTTCTGGGTGTTTGGCTAAATAGCTCTTTTGTTGCCTGCTGTCTGACCTAATCACAATCGTTCTTGTGTTCTTAAAAGAGCCCATGAGTTCGATTATGCCACCATTACTTTTACAATCAAATGATAGAGAAGGAAATACCCTGATAAATGGGGGGCTTTTTGAAATCTTTACCGAAAGAGAAGCAGCCAGAGTACCCCGTTAGTCTGATTCTTTACCGTGAAACTTGACCAGTGTGTATCAGTTTGTGCACTTTCCATGCTAACGTTGTGTCCTTTTGTTCAGATATCCTTGGAGCAGAAGATCTTCTCGTGGAAGTGACTGCCGATGATGCCGTGAGGTTTTACCCCTGGACCATTGATAACAAATACTATTCGGCAGACATCAATCTGTGCGTGGTGCCAAACAAATGTCTCGTCACTGCCGAGGTGGCGGAGTCTGTCCAAGCGTTGGTGGTTTACTTTGACAGCACGCAAGTAAGCTTTGGTTTTCCAGGGACCTTGAGGAGGAAATTATTTTGTGCTCCCCCCCCCCCCACCTTTTCCATGAGGTCTCTTACTGTCTCTTTTTCTGGGTTGGTTGGTTTGTTTGTTTTTCCTCCCTCCAGAAATCTGGTCTTGATAGTGTTTCCTCCTGGCTTCCACTGGCAGAAGCATGGCTACCTGAGGTCATGATCTTGGTCTGTGACAGAGTGTGTGAAAATGGTAAGGCGTGCCAACGGGGCTACGGTTGGTACATACAGTTGCTGTGCCTTGGGAAGCAGAGTACTTTTGTTCTCTTAACTTAGTATATCTCCTGTGATTTTATTACTGTATAGAACTATTTTCAGCTATTTCTCTTTGGAATCTTGTAATATTTACATTTTATTTTTTATGAACGGACACTTGGGGTTTGAGATACCATCTTTTTTGTTTTAAATGTTTATTTTTGAAAGAGAGAGAGACAGAGACACACACAGAGTGCGAGTGGGGGAAGGGCAGAGAGAGAGGGAGACACAGAATCTGAAGCAGGCCCCAGGCTGCAAGCTGTCAAGCTTTGAACCCACGAACCGTGAGATCATGACCTTAGCCGAAGTCAGATACTTAACCGACTAAGCTACCCAGGCACCCCGAGAAATCATCTTCTTTACATTACTTTATTTTGGGTGCCTTTAGAGTAACCTTGACATTAAGGGCAGCACTGAGATTTGTGGAGAGTATTGCAGCAATATTCTGTTTGGAAAGTTTTTTTACTTATGAAGATTCTTTTGCATGTTAGGCGTAAACCGACAAAAAGCTCAAGAATGGTGTATCAGACATGGCTTTGAATTGGTAGAGCTTAGTCCGGAAGAGCTGCCGGAGGAGGATGGTAAGTATTTATGGGTCGGGAGAAACATGGCGTTTGGATTCGGAGATGAGGGAGCATTTTAATTTGGGGAAGAAGAATCGAAGTGAAATTAAAAAAATATTTTTTCCTCAGCTGTTTGGAAAGATTTGTGCAAAACCCATTGATGTGGTCTTACTGGTAATCAAATAATCCATTTATTTGTCTTCACCATGCATGTTAGGACTTTTGAAATACTGTTCGCGTTTTTCTTACGGGTGAAGACAGAGGATTTCTACCTTAAATCTCAGTCATTTCTCCAATCTCTTATACTTTCTCCACTGCCAAAAAAAAAAAAAAAAAAAAAAAAAAGAGGGTTTGACCTATATTCATAAATAGTTAATGTTCCTTATTTTGAATTCTTAATATCCTAAGGCTGAATTTCCAGGGACCTTAGGAAGGGCATGTCAGCCCTATTTTTATGTCTTTTGGACATTTGAAACCACAAATAGACCCAGAATCCCCACTCCTTTCCCCCCGGGGCAGCTTTTCACTTAACTGCCTTCCACTATACTCTGGACCTTTTGTTTCTTCCCACATCTCTCTTCCCCCCCCTTCATTCCTCTTCTTACCTTCTCTGCTTCCAAATATACTTGTGCTCCCTGCTGTGGGACCTACCAAGATAAGACAGGTTTTGGCCCACCAAAACCTCATAATCTAGTACAAGAGATAAACGTATATGAACAATTGAATTACCAAGTGGAATATCATAAATATTTAAAAAAATATATATTGGTGCTGTGGTATTTCAGAGATGGGAGAGATCATTTCCGTTTAGAAATGTGAAGACTGTGTTGGCATCATGAACTCTGACCTCTCACTTGTTCCACGGGGAAGAAATGGAAAAGGTGCTTGGCTTGTAGTTAGGGGACCATTTGGGGTGTAGCATCGAGAAGATGCCAGTTGTTACAAAAGATATTTTAAGGCACAACCAATATGGATTAAAGCACATAGATAGGATAGAAGTAATCATTACATGAAACCTACCTAATTTTTTTGAAAGGAATTAAGAAATATCTTTTTATATTCTGGCTTATTTGGAATTTTTCCAAAATGTTACCTTTGGAAATAAAACCGTGCCAGAGAAGAAGAGGACAAAAATGAAATAAAAAGGCTGATTTTTCTCCCTGTACGTTTTTAATAATAACTAAAAATGAACAAGTACAGTTTCTCTTCTCACATCTTTCCAGGTCCGCTAAAACTTGTGCCTTGTTTTGTGTATATGAACATGTACATAATTGCTTATTTCTGGCACTAGAATTTTCTCATCTTAGTGTTGCCCCTGAGAGTCAACATTTGAGTCATTTATTTAAATCTGTTTTTATTTTGTAATTTCTTCTCCCTTATACCACCACACATCTCCTTGCTCCTTGTCTGAACAATGCTCTTGCATTAATTTAGCTTAATATTAAAATAAACTTTTAACATATCATCTTTAGGTGAAGTGATGAAGTCCTCCCTAGAAGTTTTAAAAACAAACTGTATGCTTTGTATGCGTGTGTTCTAACCCCAGGTATGAGAATTCATGCTTGTTTGGATTAACTTTCATCTTCCTGGTTCTAGCTCTTTATTTCAGACCCTTTTTATGGATTCTGGTTCTGTCATCTGAGGTATTCTTCTTTTAAGAACAGAATTATTCATAGTGAGGATAAACCTGCCTTTTTATTTCCTCATTTAGACACGATGGCAATAAAATTCATCTTTGTATTTTCAGTTTAAGCCTCACCGTATTTGTTGGGTTTGTAGGTTGGTATCTTTTAAATGATTCATCCATCCATCAGTAGTTACTGAGTGCCTGGTGTCCTTCAGGCACCACATTAGCTGGTGGTTCCCGCCAGCCTTTGTCGGGGTGGGGTGGGGGGGCGGCTATGCAGAGTGGTGTCAGCCCCACTTTTCTTTGAGAATGGCATATGTGATTTGCCCTTGATCAAATAGCTAACAAGTTACAGAGCCTGAGTTCAAATTCAGATCGTCTGACTTCTAATTCTGTGCCAGGTCAGGCCACTGGACACAGGTTCTACATGGATGGTGCCCTGTAAGCTCTTAGGAGACTTTGTCTTCCAACCACATGAAAACTTTTTCTGCCATTATTTTCCATACAGTCTTTCATGTTCAATTTCCATTGTACACAAATCTGCAAGCCAAGAATGTCATCTTCTTAGTATGCTAACCAGGATTATTGCCCTATTATTTTGAGTAGTATCAGTTAAGTTCCAGAAGCAAGATAGTACGAATACTAAACCGGCAAAACTGAGTTGTTGGTTTTTATTTTTAATGACCCTTGCCTGTCTCCTACACTTACAGTAAATTTACTTCTCACCCTTAAACTGTGTCTCTCTGATAAGGAAATTGTTCTCCAAAACCTGTTATAAACAGTGATTGTATTCTGTGGTTCCCAGAAGAAGATAGGGCATTTACAGGATTTTATGGCATTACCAAGAGGACCTTTCCTGCCTTCAGGAAACTCATTCTCTATAAGTAACCAAAATTGGTATTTCTAGTGGTATGCCAGGATTGTGTAATTAACAGGAACTAACATTTTTAGGAGGACATGAGTGGATTCCATTGTGAGGTGATAGAGATGACTTTATCGTATAAACCTTTTATATTGTGCATTTATTTCATTGATTTAGTTTCACGGATATTCCTATTAGGAGCTCTGAGCTCTGCATTTATTTTTTCTTTATTACATAACTTACAGTGTGAAATACCAGCTAAATAAGCAAGATAATAAGATAATCCACAGTTACACTTCCTTGGGGGATACACCCACACACACCCACACACACATATACGTACACACACATATATATACATACATACACACGTATTTATGTATGTGTGTATAAATGTTTGTATAAATGTATCTATTTCCCCTTCCTGATTAGATGACTTCCCAGAATCTACAGGAGTAAAGCGAATCATTCAAGCCTTGAATGCAAACGTCTGGTCCAATGTAGTGATGAAGAATGGTAAGTAACTTGGTACTAAAAGTCCTAAGGAGTTTTTTTCCTCTTGTTCCTTGTAGGTTTTAAATTATTTGGATATATGTGGGACCATGAGGATTACATGAAATTTGTAGATTTGTTCAATTTTAAGCCCCCAGTTGAAGGAAGAGCCAAAAGTAACATTATTAAGAATTTATAATATATGTTTGTTTATTTTTAATTTTTTTTTGAGCGTTTGTTTATTATTGAGAAACAGAGCATGAGCAGGGGAGGGGCAGAGAGAAGGGGAGACACAGAACCCGAGGCAGGCTCGAGGCTCTGTGCTGTCGGCACAGAGCCTGACGCGGGGCTCGAACTCACGAACTGGGAGATCATGACCTGAGCTGAAGTCGGACGCTCAGCCGACTGAGGCACCCAGGCGCCCCGCCTTTTTTTTATGATATATGTTTAATAGTTAATTCAGTGAGGATTTAAGAACCTAGAGCTTGCTTAAAATATGCCTAGCATTGTCTTTGGCTTTGAGAAATACCCCCAAAATTAGAAAACATGAACCCTATCCCTAAGGAGCTCATAGTCCGGCTGTGGGATCAAAGTGTGCACTTTTAACATGCTGGGTAATCACGCGAGGCAGTCTTTGATGAGTGCAGAACGACTCATACAAGCAGTAAACACACGGAGGTCATAGATGTGGTCTTTGCGGTGGGCACGAGTATATAGATCTTCACGGTGAACGCAGGTCTCGGCAGTGGTGTTCTTGGGATGGTCCAGATTTGGGTTATTGAAGGGGAGAGTGACAAAAAGGGAGGAAGCATGGCATCAAGAGTAATGGTTGTATGTTCCAGGGTCACTTAGCAGTTGGAGCTAGCTTGGGAGAGAGACACCTGACTGCTAGTCAGGAGAATCTGGAGAATCTGGACTTTTTCCTATAGGAATTGGTGAGTCACTAGAGGTATTGTAACCAGAGTGACACAGAGAAGTTGGCATCTTTCAAAGGGTAATGCGATGGCGGTTGAAGCCGGTGGAGGCAGAGCCAGAGTGAGGAGGTGGGGCCTGGACCGATGCGGCGCAAGTGGCCGTGGGGCGGGAAGCTGGACCCGAAATGCAGTGTGAAGGGGGTAGGCTGCTTGGTGCGCGTTACCCTCTTACTGTGTGTATTAGTTTGCTCAGGCTGCGGTAACAAAGTACGGCAAGCGGGAAGCTTAGGACGACAGGTGTTTATGGTCTCACAGCTTTAGATGCCAGGTGTGTGAAACCAAGGAGTCAGCGGGGCCATGCTAGGGAAGGATCTTTTCGCTTCTCCCGTCTCGCGGTTTTTGGGCTTGTGACCGTCTCCCTGTGTGCCTGTCTGTGTGCAGATTTCTTTTTTGTGTAAGGACGATAGTCATATTGTGTTAACGGCACACCCTACTTCAGTGTGACGTCATCTTAATTAATTAATACTGCAAATAGGGTCACATGCGGAGGTGTTAGGAGTTAGAACTTCAGCATGTGAATTTGGTGAGGAATACAGTTCAACCCATAACTCAGTCCTTTAGGAATTGCTGATTGTGTGTTTCTGTCTTGTAGCACCTGGCTGTCTCAGCAAGTATGCTGTGGGAGGTGAAACACTACAGAAAGCGATGAGAAAAACCCCATTTACACTGAGCTCACCCCATCCACCCTGAGATACAAGAGTCAAGTGGAAGATCAGTTTTAAAAAGTTTTTTTTAATGTTTATTTATTTTTGAAGGAGAGAGAGAGAGAGAGAGCGAGCATGAGTGGGGGAGGGGCAGAGAGAGAGGGAGACACAGAATCCGAAGCAGGCGCCAGGCTCCGAGCTGTCAGCACGGAGCCCGACGCGGGGCTCGAACACACAAACTGCGAGATCATGACCTGAGCCGAAGTCGGGTGCTTAACTGACTGAGCCACCCAGGCGCCCCAGCACTTGAGTGTTAAGTGAGATCGGGGCCCTTTAGCTTGCCTGAGATATGACCTGACCCACGTCAGCATCAGCGAAACTCCTTGTGGTATAGTAAGCTACTCCTTCCCCTTTTCTTCCCTTCTGTCCTTCCTCTTCCTCACTTTATTCTTCCTAGGGGGGATCCTAAAGTGTCTCTTGCATTGAATTGCAACGTAGATTTTATTCTTTTTCAGTAGCAGTCAAAATAAGGCCCGGGGTGCCTGGGTGGCTCAGGGTTAAGCGTCCAACTTCGGCTCAGGTTGTTTTAGACCCTAAACGATATTCTTTGGAGAACTGCAGAGCAAAGAGGCATGCCACTGGTATTTCATGGCTCTTTGCTCTGAGTGTGTCTGCATTCTTCTTTTCTCCTCAGTGTTGGTACGCTGATTTGCCATTAACAAAAAACCAATCTATTGCCATCAGCTTAATTCCAAGATTAAGAGGATCCTGAACTATGTGGTATGAAGGAAACTTAACTGTCTTCTCTCTAGGAGGAGCCCTAGATATGGAAATGCAGTGACATTTGGACGCAACCCAGGTCTTAGGAAGCGTGAAGGTCACCCTTTGCGTAGCGCCACATCTTAGATTAGAGACTGAGCTCTGTGTGGTTGTGGGGTGGGACCTCTAACTCTTCCAGAGTGACCTACTTCCTGTGCTCTTTGCAGAGCCTCGCTTTGCTGGCGGTCTCCCTGCCCGGGGAGCTGCTCCTTCCTCCCAGCAGGCTTTTCTTGAATGTCTGCTAGCAGGTGCTCAGACTGGTTAATTTGTCTTTTGGGGACCTCCTCCTCTAGATTTCTTTCACTCCCCTCCTTTCTCTTTTTCTTCTTCTGTTTCTCTCTTTAAAAAATTACGGTTAATAAACGAAGCATAAAATTTACCACGTTAACTGTTTTTATGTATACAGTTCAGAGGCATTACTTATATTCTCGTTGTTATGCAGCCATTCCCACTCAAAGTTTTTGTTTGTTTGTTTTTGAGAAAGAGAGAGAGCAGGGGAGGGGCAGAGAGAGAGGGAGACAGGATCTGAAGCAGGCTCTGTGCTGACAGCAGAGCGCCCAAAGGGGGCTCGAACTCCCGAACCACGAGATCATGACCTGAGCCAAAGTCGGATGCTTAACTGAGCCACCAAGGCACTCCTCAAAGTTTTTTAAACCAAAAAAATTTTAAGTTGCAAAGTTGGTTGACAGAGAAAGACGTTAGAGGTCTTTGTCGTGGTCATCTTCTTTTTTTTTTTTTTACTGGGACTTCATCCAGTTATTTTAATGAAGGAAGAAATGTTTACACAAGATTTTAGAGTATAGTAAGAGAGGTAGTGTGCCGAATTCCTTCCAAGGCTAGCTAAACACACCCTGATCCAAACCTCTAAAGATCGTTGCCGGTAAAGAAACTTTCTCATTTGTGAACATAGATGCCATGATTTTAACGAAAATATTAGCACTTAACTAATACATAGCCTCATGCATTATTATATTGTAATGAAATCTCTCCTTTACTGCTGTTTCTCTAAAGAATCAAGTAGCAGTTTCCAGTCCTAACACTGCCACTCAGTTATGTGACCTTAGATCTCATTTTTTTTCTGGGCTTTATTTTTAATCTGGAAAATGAGGTTGATCCCCATGCATGGCTCCCAGCTCTGGCTGCACATTTGAATCACCTGAGACCCTTTTACAAGGTGTGGCTCAGGCAAACCATTTATTTCAGAAGGGAGGGGCAGCTACAGTATATATTTTAAGTGCCTCAGGAATTAAAATATGCGGCCCTGGCTGACAACCACTGACATCCAGGATAGTCCTCTAGTGTGCTCCATCCACAGGAGTAAATTAGGCATTCTGACAGCAGCATTAGCCCGGACTGACTTGCTTTCTCCCATTCCTAAATCGTGGCATATTTGCAAGTCAGTCCTCTGACATACAAAGCCAGAGGGAAAAGACAGGCTTGCCCAGCGTAGAGAGGCAAAGGCAAAAATAGTGGGCACTGCCTTCCATACTTCCTTGGTACCTGTTTCTAGGAGGGGCTAGTGTTAGGACAAAGTCACCAGTGTTCATATTGCATAAGCCTCCTTGAGATCCGAAAGAAAGAACAGCCTTTGTAAGTAGCCAATCATCTAGGAGCATAAGTGAGATCCAAGGTGTACCTGAGCCATTTGAGTTTTTCTTCTGTCAACCTCAAATCTCTCTCTGGTCCATAATTTAAATCCAATTTCAAGTTCATTCATGCATTAAAAAAAATATTTATTGGTGCACCTGGGTGGCTCAGTCGGTTAAGTGTCCGGCTTCAGCTCGGGTCATGATCTCGCGGTCTGTGGGTTTGAGCCCCGCCATCAGGCCCTGTGCTGACAGCTCGGAGCCTGGAGCCTGCTTCGGATTCTGTGTCTCCCTTTCTCTCTCTCTCTCTCTGCCCTTCCCCTGCTCACACTCTGTCTCTTAAAAATGAATAAATGCCTAAAAAAAATTTTTTTTTAGGTATTTATTGTGTGTGTCTCGTGTGCCACTTATTGTTTCGTGCGCTTGGAATACATCAGTGAACAAAACACAAATTTGTGTCCTTGTGGAGTTTTCATTCAGGTGGGGGGCAGTAGCCAACAGACAACACGATTAGTAAATTGCATGGCAGGTTAAGGAGGTGATACGCCATATGGAAAAAATAATGAAGCAGGGCTGGGGATTGAGGTTGCCAGATAGACTGCAGTATTAAATTGGGTGGTCAAGGTTGGTCTCCTTGAGCGCTTGAGATTTGAGGAAGGAGATGAGATGCTGCACCAGGTGGCTATCTGGGAGCAGAACGCAGCAGGCATAGGGAGTAGGTACAGCAAGAGGCCCTCTGGTGAAAGCACGCCTGATGTGTTTGAAGAATATCAAGGAACACACAGTGGCTGAGGGGAGAAGGTCAGAGGGGGCGGAGGATCAGGTTATTCGAGGCCTTGTAGGCCATCAGTGAAACTTTCACACCTACTCAAAGTCAGCTGGGAGCTGCTGCAGGTCATTGAGTAGAAGGGTGACGTGGTCCAGCTTTAGGTCTAAAAGGACCACCGTAGCTGCTGTGCGGAGAAAAGGTGATGGAGGTGAGGAGGAAGCAATAAGGTCTCTTAGGGGGCCATTGCAGTCCTGCAGGTAAGAGACGGTGGTGGCCGGGATCAGAGCTGTAGCAATGGAAGATGTAAGAACAGGTCAAATTCTGGATGTATCTTCAGGTAGAGCTAGCCTGATTTCCTGATGGTTTGAGGTGCGATATGAGAGAAAGAGAGCAGCCAAGGACTGCAGGATCTGGGCCCGAGCAATTTGAAGGATAGATTGCCGTCAACTACAATGAGGAAACTACAGATGGGGCCGACTGTGAGGGCCAGGGTGACATATGAGTAATTCAGCTTTGGACATGTTAACTCTGACACGGCTACTAGACTTCCCAGTGGAGATGTCAAGTAGCCAGTTGGATGGATGTGTGGAGTTTCAGAAGAGAGGCAGATGCATGGCCTGGAAGAGCTCACCAAGGGAGTAAAACGTAAATAAAGTGGACCAAGGGCTTAGCCCAGGGACATTCCAAGATCAGGAGAAGAGAAGGAACCAGCAAAGGAGACTGAGAAAGAATGACCTATGAGGTAGGAAAATCAAGAGAGTAGAGTCCTAGAAGCAAAAGCGGAGTGCGCTTCAGGTGGAGGGAACGGTCAGCTGTGCCAAATGCTGCTCACAGGTCAGGTCAGGTGAGAACTGAGCATCGACCTCTGGATTTAGCAATATGGGGACCACTAGTGACCTTGAATAGAATAGTTTTGGGAAAGTAGGTGTAAGAGATTTTGGAAGGAGAGAAATTGGAGACAGTGACTATAAACCTCTCTTGAAAATTTTGCAGAGAAAAGGAGCAAAGAAATAGGTGGGAGCTACTGAGAAGAGTGTGGCTGAGTTTTATTATTTTTTTTTAAATTTTTTAAAATAAGTTTTTAATGTTTATTTTTGAGAGAGAGCACTATTGGGGGGAGAGGGCAGAGAGCGAGGGAGACACAGAATCTGAAGCAGGCTCCATCCAGGCTCTGAGCTGTCAGCCCAGAGCCCGATGGGAGGCTGGAGCTCACGACTCTGTGATCATGACCTGAGCGGAAATCGGACGCTTAACCGACTGAGCCACCCAGGCGTCCCAGGTTTCATTATGTTTTTAAGATCAGAGCAAGAGCAGCATGTTCCTGGGCTGAAGGGAAAGAGCCAGTAAAGAATGGAAAACTGATGATGTAGGAGGGAGAAAGGAAGGTTGTTGGAGTGATGTCCTAGAGTAGGTGAGGGGCCAGCTCCAGCGGATAAGCTGAGGGATCGGCTTTGGACAGGAGGAGGAGAATGGATCTGTGGAAAGAGGCAGGAAGGGAATATATTGCTGGGTGGGGAGATATGGTGTGGAAATCTGTGGAAGTTTCTTCTGATTGCTTCAATTCTCTCAGTGAAGTAGCAAGGCAGGTTCTCAGCTGAGAGGCCAGAAGGAGGTAGCATTAGGGTTTGAGGAGGGAGAAGGAAATACGGAAGTCCTCTAGAAAAGAGAGAATGTGAACCTAGTGACGTAAATAAAGTAAGATTGCCAGCCGGCATGAAGAGGCTCACTAGAAATGTGGTATGATAAATTTAAAGTGAAGTCAGGCAACGTGTGTGTGTGTGTGTGTGTGTGTGTGTGTGTGTGTGTGTTCCCCAGCTACCTTAAGCTGTATGGGTGCATGAACAGAGTAATCAGTTGTGCTTTTACCGAGCAAGGGTATCACCACAAGAGAGATGGAAGGAATTAGTGTATATAAGAGAGTAACTATGATGGTTGTGGAATTTAAAAGAAAGGGAGAAAGAATTGGTGGGGATAGGGTCAGTGAAAAGGTGATAGTTTGGAGGTGCCAGTGGAGTTGAGGAATAGTGGGATTGAAGCCCTGTTGGGACGGAGTGGGTGGAAAGGTGGGTGGTGGTCTGAGAGTGGGAGGCATGAAATTGAAATTATGGGGGGGTTGTTGCTATTGGTAGTGATAAGGTCTTAGGCATGACTGGGAGCACATGGCTGAAGTTGGATAGAGGACAGCATCGGTAAAGGACAGAGATTGTTGGAAGGATCTACTGTATGTCTACTGAACTTGCTAGGAATTCAGGCAGTAGTATTGGAGACAATGACATTGGGCCACCAATTAAAATTGTGAAGAAATGAGGGGAGAATGGTGGGGGGGGGAGCTGTTGGATGATGGTAGTGAAGTCCTTAGACACTTGCCTTCAAATAAAGATTGTCTTTGTGGAAATATCATTAGGCTTTTATATTTGGGGGAGATTTTAGGAGTAATTTAATCCACTGATTCTCCACTGAGACCCACTGGAGTTATAGGAGTGCATATCGCATGCTACACACGCCGTCTGGAGATCCTTGCCCGGTTCCCAGTAACAATTACTTTAACTAGCAAGCCAGCATTACCAGTTGGTTAATAGGATGATGAGTCTCTCAGCTACATTGGATTAGAAAACGGTTAGGAGGGGCACCTGAGTGGCTCAGTCAGTTAAGCGTCTGCCTTTGGCTCAGGTCATGATCTCACGGTTCGTGAGTTCAAGCCCCACTATGTGCTTACAGCACAGGGCCCACTTTGCATCCTCTGTTCCCCCCTCTCTCTGCCCCTCCCCTGCTCGTGCACACATGCCCTCTCCGAAGCTGTTAGGAACTTTTGAGCTAGTCTCTTCTATCCAGTACAGGAATGGCTTCTATGGCCAGATGACCATCCGTCCTTTTTGGCTGAGTGCTTCAAATAACAGGTCCTTCAGTACTTTGTGAAATAGTTCTAGAAGCAATTAATTTCATAGAGAAATCAAAGAACTGTGTTATTACTTAGCAGATAGAATATTTTTTTACGCTGGTAGTTTGGGGAAAGGACATTTGCTTTACTTTGTCATGGAGTGGTGAAAATGTTCTCTCTGAATGATGTATTGTCTCTGCTTCTCCCTGTTACTGGCTTTCATTTTGATCACTCTTCTTCCTAGTCTTTCTAGGAGGTGAAGAATGGTCCAACGGCACTGGAAAAAATGTAGCTCAGGGCTACTGAAGTAATCAAGGGGAGGGGAAGAATGGAGATTGTCTCAAGTAGTAAGTTTGGAAAAACCAAAGCTGAGAAGGGATTTAATTGGAATCTGTAGTATATATAGGGTAGATACGGACTTGATTTCCCAAATCCCAGACTACTATAACTTAGGGACATTTCCTAAAGCTTAAAATGGTTTACCAATTACAAATAAAATGAAAGCATTATTGAACATAGCAGGAGGTAGTTTATGGAGCACATTACACTAAGAGATGATCCAAGCAGAAAATAGATATGGTTCCAAAAGGGGCTGCAATGAATTCTCATGAATGATAGTTGTTCCTAATTCAAGTGGAGAAAAGTACTTTACCTGAAATTTTAAGACTGTTATCTTGGAGAGCAATCACGCTTTTCTTCCCAGCATTTTTGACGCAGTATTTTTTCTATCAAGTCTTGTACTGGGTGGGTTGACTCATGTTCTTGAATTTTGTAGCATTTAGTAAAGGGCATTGTCTTCTTTGTTACGAGAGTGTGGATTGGCCAGGTGAAGGCCTGTAAAACGGAGACTTTCCGTGCGTGCGTCTTCCTTTTACAGATGGGGGGTGGGGCGGGTGAGTGAGGCATCAGGGAGGGGAGGTGACTTACCCATTCTCACAGAGTGACTCAGTAGCTAAGGTAAGACCAGATGGCAGGTTTCCGACCAGGATTGTTGTTTGTTTTTCCATTACAGCATGTTGGCTTACGTTATTGGCCGGTTAGAGAAATGAACGCAGAGCGGTTAAATAATTTACCCAGGCTGCCTGGGATATTACTGGCAGAGCCAGATGAGTTCATTCCCTCAGCCTAGGTATTCTGGCATGAGTGAGAGGTTAACGAGACAGACTGGAAGTAGTGATCATAGCTGAGATTTGGACGTTTTTGCTTATTGCGCTTAAAATAAATCCTTTTAGAGGCGCCTGGGTGGCTCAGTGGGTTAAGCGTCCAGCTTCAGCTCAGGTCATGATCTTGCTGTTCCTGAGGTCGAGCCCCACATCCGGCTCTGGGCTGACAGCGTAGAGCCTGGAGCCTGCTTCGGATTCTGTGTCTCTGTCTCTCTCTGCCCCTCCCCTGCTCACACTCGGTCTCTGTCTCTCTCAAAAGTAAACAAACGTTACTTATTTAAAAAGTAAATAAAAGTAAAACCTTTTAATTTTAGAGTTTTATTTTGTATATTGTGTAATTGAAGTACAGCTGGCATACAGTGTTACTAGTTTTAGGTGTACAACATGGTGATTCAATGAGTCTGTACTTTATGCCCTGCTCGCCACAGAGGAGCTACCACGTGTCACCTGGCAACGCCATTTCAGGATCACTGACTGTATTCTCTATATGCTGTGCCTAATATCCCCATGATTATTCATTCCAGAACTGGAAACCTGTCCCGCCTACTACTTTTCGCCCATTTTGCCCATCCTCCACACCCTCACGACCATCAGTTTGTTCTCTGTACTTAGGAGTCTATTTCTGCTTCTCGTTTGTTTTGTTTTTCAGATTTCGCATCTAAGTGAAATCATACGATACGTGTCTCTCCTCCTGACTCATTTCACTTAGCGTATTACCCTCTAGCTTCATTCGTGTTGTCACAAATGGCAAGATTTCATTCTTTTTTATGGCCGAGAAATATTCCATTGTGTACGTATGTCACATCTTTATTCATTCATCTGTCCGTGGACACATGGGTTACTTCCATATCTCGGCTGCTGTAAATACTGCAGGACGCACAGGGGTGCGTGTACCTTTTTGAATGCGTGCTTCTGTTTTCTTTGGGTAAACACCCAGTAACGGAATTACTGGATCATACGTTTTTTCTATTTTTAATTTTTTGAGGAACCTGCTACTGTTTTCCACCTGGCTATACCAATTTACACTCCCACCAGCTGTGCGCAAGGGTTCCCTTTTCTCCACTTCCTCGCCAATACTTGCTGTTTCTTATCTTTTTGATTCTAGCTGTTCTGACAGGTGTAAGGTGATATCTCATTGTGGTTTTGATTTGCATTTCTCTGATGGTTCACAGTGATATTGAGCATCTTTTCACGTGTCTGTTGGCTTAGAAAAATGTGTGTCCATTTTTAACCCGATTATTTGTTTTTTTGGTGTTGAGTTGTATACATTTTTTATATATTTTGGATATTAAGTCCTTACCAGATACATCATTTGCAAGTATCGTTTGCCAGTTGGTAGATTGCCATTTTGGTTTTTTGTTCGTTTCCTTCACTGTGCCAAAGCTTTTTATCTTGGTGTAGTCCCAATAGTTTATTTTTGTTTTTGTTTCCCTTGCCTGAGGAGACCTATCTAGAAAAAGGCTAATGTCAAAGAGATAACTGCCTATGTTTTCTTCTAGGAGTCTTATGGTTTCAGGTCTCAGGTGTAGATCATTAATCCGTTTTGAGTTTATTTTTGTGTATGGTTGAAAAAAAATGGTCCAGTTTCATTCCTTTTTATGTAGCTGTCCAGTTTTCTCAACACCATTTATTGAAGAGATTGTCTGTTCCCCATTGTATATTCTTGCCTCCTTTGTTGCAGATTAATTGGCCTGGATTTATTTCTGGGCTCTCTGTTCTGTTGATCTATGTGTCTATTTTTGTGCCAGTACCATATTGTTGGGATTGCTGCAGCTTTGTAGTGTATCTTGAAATCTGGGATCGTGATACCTACAGCTTTGTTCTTTCTCAAGATTGCTTTGGCTGTTTGGGATCTTTTGTGGTTCCATAAAAATTTTAGGATTAATTTGGTTTTAGTTCTGGGAAAAGTGTTGATGGTAGTTTGATAGGGATTACATTGAATCTGTAGGTTGTTTTGGCTTGTGTGGACATTTTAACAATACTAACTCTTCCAATCCATGGGCGTGGAGTAGCTTTCCATTTCTTTGTGTTGTCGTCAATTTCTTTGATCAGTGTTTTACAGTTTTCAGAGTACAAGCCTCTCACTTCCTTGGTTAAGTTTATTCCTAAGTATTTGATATTTTTGGTGCAATTGTAAATAGAATTGTTTTCTTAATTTCTGTTTCTGCTACTTTATTATTAGTGTCTAGTCATGCAACTAACTTCCATGTATTAATTTTGTATCCTGCAACTTTACTGGATTCATCTGTTATTTCTGATAGTTCTTTGGTGGAGTCTTTAGGGATTTTTATCCCATTTTATATGATGTATAGCATCATATCATCCTCAAATAATGATGGTTTAACCTCTTTCTTGCCGATTGGATGCCCTTTATTTCTTCTTTTGTCTGTTTGCTGTGGTTAGGACTTCTAGTACTGTGTCGAATAAAAGTGGTGTATTTGGACATCCTTGTCTTTTTCCTGATCTTAGAGGAAAAGCTCTATTTTTCACCACTGAGTGTGATGTTAGCTGTGGGTTTTTCACACACAGCCTTTATTATGTCAAGGTATGTAGCCTCTAAATCCGCTTTGTTGAGGTTTTTTATCATGAATTGTTGTTGAATTTTGTCACGTGCTTTTTCTGCGTATATTGAGATCACACGATTTTTATTTTTCATTTTGTTAACGTGGTATATATCAATCACATTGATTTGCAAATATTGAACTATCCTTGTATCCCTGGGATAAATCTCACTTGATCGTGATAAATGATTCTTTTAATGTATTATTGAATTCAGTTTGCTAATATTTTGTTGAGGATTTTTTGCATGTATGTTCGTCAGGGATAGTGGCCTGTAGTTTTCTTGTTTTGTAGTGTCTTTGTCTGGTTTTGGTATCAGGGTAACGCTAGCCTCGTGGAATGCATTTGGAAGCTTTCCTTCCCCTTCTGTTTTTTGAAATAGTTTGAGGAAAATAGGTATTAACTCTTCTTTAAATGTTTGGTAGAATTCACCTGTTAATCCATCTGGTCGTAAACTTTTGTTTGTTGGGAGTTTTTTTGATTACTGATTCAATTTCATTACCAGTAATTGGTTTGTTCAAATTTTCTATTTCTGATTAAGTTTTGGAGGATTGTATGATTCTAGGAATTTATCCATTTTTTCTAGGTTGTCTAATTTGTCAGCATATAATTTTTTGTAGAGTCTTAATAATCATTTGTATTTCTGTGGTGTTAGTTATTATTTCCCCTTTCATTTCTGATTTATTTTTATTTATTTATTTTACATAGGTCTTCTCTCTTTTTTTCTTGGTAAGTCTGACTTATCAATATTTTTTATCTTTTCAAAGAACCAGCTCTCAGTTTCATGGATTCTTTTTTCCTATTGTTTTTATGGTCTGGTAATTCATTTGTTTCTGCATTGATCTTTATTATTTTCTTCCTTCTCCTAATTTTGGGCTTGGTTTGTTCTTTTTTTTCCCTAGTTCCTTTAGGTGTAAGGTTGAATTGTTTGAGATTTTTCTTTGTTTTCTGTATTGCCATAAATTTCTCTAAGGGAAATTTTGTTTAGAGGGATGCTTTTGCTGTATCTCAAAGATTTTGGACCATGATGTTTTCATTTTCATTTGTCTCCAGGTACTTTTTAATTTCCTCTTTGATTTCTTCCCTGACCCTTTGGCTGTTTAGTAACATATTTTTGTTTTTGTTTTTTTTTTATCCACCACATGTTTGTGTTTTTTTCCCAGTTTTTTTTTCTTGTAATTGATTTCTAGTTTCATATTGTTGTGCTCAGAAAATATACATCATATGATTTCAGTCTTAAGTTTATTGAGACTTGTTTTGTGACCTAACATATGATGTATCCTAGAGGATGTTCCATGTGTACTTGAAAAGAATGTGTATTCTGTCATTTTTGGATGGAGTGTTCTCTATATAGCTGTTAAGTCCATTTGGTGTAATGTGCCATTCAAAGACACCATTTCATTATTGATTTTCTGCCTGGATGTAACCGGGGTGCTGAAGTCCCCCATTATTATTATATTATTGTCAGTTTCTCCCTTTATGTCTGCTGATATTCGCCTTATGTATATAGATGCTCCAGTGTTGGGTGCATAGATATTTGCAATCGTGATATTCTCTTGTTGGATTTAAAATAAATCCTTTTTAAAAGGCTGTCTGAAATGGTGGGTCTATTCTCTTGTTCTACACTTAATCCTAAGTACAGATAAAGCTCTAGATGGTTAATGTAATAAATACTTATACATTACTTGTGAGCGTAAGATAGTTTATTTTAAATCATTTAGAGTCACAAGGAATTATTCTCTTCAGTTTGAGGTAAAACTCTTATGTACACAGGGGCTCAGTTAAAGTGTTTTTGTCACTTAATTTCATATTGTAAAAGCAAACAGGTAAAATTGTAGTACTAAAGTTGTAGGCATATTATTAGTCTAGAAAGAGATTTAAAAATCTTCTAACATAAGACGTAACTTTTGGGTTAACTTATAATAACCTGGTTTTATATTCTTGGTGCTACCAGTGTCTTGTTTCATAAACATTCTTAATGGGGCATCATCGCCCCCAAAGGGGTGAAAATTGATTCTGGGGGGGGGGGTAAAAAAAAATTATTCATTTTATATATGAAGCACAGATATACATATACTATGTAAACATACATACAGTACGTTTGTGATAATATTTCCGTGGGGAGGGTATATCATGCATGATTAGGAATAAAAGTCTAAAAAGGCCGAGTGGAGTTGTATTTAACCCTGGTACCTGGCACAGAGCTTCTAAGGTAATATTATAAATTAGTAATTGGTTTGTGTCCCGATCCTGAAACAGCTCCAGATCTATAAAGGTGAAGGGAGCATCTTTTATTATTCACTAACAAGCCCCTTTTCAACCACACCTGAGTTATGTTAACTTTGGAAAGCCCCTAAACGTGGGGGGCTGGTTGTCAGGGGAACCAGCCACGTGAGTAGAGGGTTGCAGCCTTTAGCCCCACCCCCTGACTGGTTGAGTTAGGGCTGATGGTTGAGTTAGGCACCGAGGGTCCAAGATTTAGTCAATCGTGCCTGTGTAAGGGACCCTCCCTAGAAACCCTAAGCAACCTTCCAGGTTGGTGAACACACTGAGGCGCTGGGAAGGTAGCACACTCTGATACGTTGCCCTGTGCGTCTCTTCCGTTTGGCTGTTCCCAAGTTACATTCTTTCATTTTAAATTGGTAAGTTTAGTAAGTTAACTGACTTGAGTTCTGTGAGCCATCCTAGCAGAGTATGGAACCAAGGGAGGGGTCGTGGGAGCTCTCAATTTATAGCCAGTTGGAAGTTCAGGTGACCACTGAGACTTGTATTTGGTGTCTGAAGTTGGCGGGGAAACGAGGGCAGCCTTGTGGGATTGCGCCCTTAGCCTGGGGGGTCTGGGCTAACTGTAGGCAGTTAGTATCAGAATCGTCAATTGTAGGACATCCAATTGACATTATACGAGAATTGGAGAGTCGTACGGTGTGGAAAAACCCACACATCTGGTGTCAGAAGTGTTGGTTATGAGTAGAGAAGGAAACAGCAGTTTTTCCTTTAGGGGCCATGATGAAAATGGTTGAGAAACAGTGAGCTGAAGGATATATTCTAAACTCTTCCTCAGAGGAAATGCCCAGATTCCACTGTCTTCATTGTAATCTAGTTTCTAGTGATGCAGGTGGGTAAGGATTAAGCGGAATTTTAATAGTGGAAACAGCAATTCTTTCATTTGATAGTTTTCTGTGTTCCCATTTATAAATGGGAAGAATTAGGGGCACCTGGGTGGCTCAGTTGGTTGAGCATCCGACTTCGGCTCAGGTTATGATCTCGCGGTTCATGAGTTTGAGCCCCGCATCTGGCTCTGTGCTGACAGCTCAGAGCCTGGAGCCTGCTTCGATTCCGTGTCTCCATTCTCTCTCTGCCCCTCCCCTGCTCGCTCTCTCTCTGTCAAAAATAAATATTAAAAAAATTTTTGTTTAAATAAAAAGAAATAATCATTTATTAATGTATGCTCCCCCCGAATTTACTTGGTAACAAGACGCTGAAGTAGAAATCCCAGATTCCAGTTTAAGGAACCATTTACAACTGGGGTACGGAGCAGTGGCAAGAAATAAGTACCAAAAACACAAGGTCTGTCTGGTTACCTGATACCTAGCCTACTCTCTTGAGAAAGTAGATGGCTAATGCCCTTAGTATATATTTTTTTTTAAAAGAGAGGGTAAAAAATGATTGAATAAAAATTTAATCATTAAATTTAATGTTATCGGAAAATAAAACAACATCAAATTAATGAGAGGGAGAGTGGTAAACAAAGAGGGTTCTAGAGGGTCTGTCTCTGCCTTGGTCATCTTGGGAAAATGGCATCATGTCTCTGGACCCCAGTTTCCTCATCTCTAGGATAGGGTAGAATTATACCAACATTACATTCTGTGGACTCACATTCCTTGAATCAGAGTGAGTCGCTCCTCTTTTTATCCCATGCCTAATATTGTGGAACTTTTGAAGGAATGATTTGAATGATCTCTTAACACTCGTCTAACTGTGAATGTTGTGGTCAAAAATAAAATAAATAGATCCCTGTGTGTGCGTGTGTGTGTGTGTGTGCGTGCGTGTGTGTGTGCGCGCACGTACTGAAGGCATAACTTGGTGGAAGAGGTTTGTTGTAAGAGAACAAGGGGAAGAGGGCATTGTGAACAATTAGAGAAGATGGAGTAAATGAGTCAAATGATGAGACTATGGTTTAAAAAAAATCGCCCCCCAAATTGTCCATAAGCAAATGAATGGTGGGAGATCCCTTCAGGCTAGTCACCCTGGAGGTAAGGCAGGCCCCCCGCCTGTGGCCACCATGCAAAACATTTTTGGTAGTTTTCCTTTGGTATTCTTTCTAGAACTGGTTATGAACTACATAAGAAAAGTCCTCTTTTTCTTTATGGTAACATCTTATGGTTCCCCACACTTGGTTCTGAATGACTTTTCACTTGATTCTAAACATTCCTCTGAGGATTTTCAAGAGTGTGCTTCAGGCTCTGGAGATATGACCCTATGGTGGAGTCATGATTGAAATTAGTGTAGGGGCACCTGGGTGGCTCAGTCGGTTGGGCGTCCGACTTCAGCTCAGGTCACGATCTCGCAGTTTGTGGGTTTGAGCCCCGCGTCAGGCTCTTTGCTGATGGCTCAGAGCCCGGAGCCTGCTTCGGGTTCTGTGTCTCCTTCTCTCTGTTCCTCCCCTGCTCACACTCTGTCTCTCTCTCTCTCAAAAATAAATAAAGATTTAAAAAATTAAAAAGAAATTAGTGTAAAGCTTTCCTTTACAACTTTGGAAAAGACAGTACTCATTCTGATGTTTAGTGCAGTTTGTTAAGAAATTGTGTGTATGCGTGCATAGAGAAAAGGAGCAGGAGGACATATACCAAAGCATTGATTGGCATCTTTTATGGTTTCATTTTCTTCTTTATACTGTTCTCTACTTTCCGAATTTTCTATGGTGAACATTTCGTTTATAGTCAGGATAAAGGGAAAAAGCATAGTCTGGTTACTTTCTGGTGATGTTCATTGCTTCTTCAGGTATTGGCAGAAACAGTTCTAGACTTGGGAGCAGGTGCCCCGGTGTGGGAGAGCACAGATTCACATACTGCCAGCTACGGTGCATCAGAGTTTTGTCTTTCCAAGTAATGAATCGTTCATTGAAAGAGAATAAATCAGTTTTTCTAATTCTTCTGTGATTTCAGAATCATTCATTTCATTATGTCAAGCAGAAGTGGAATGTGATAGGGGTGCCTGGGTGGCTCAGTCGGTTAAGTGTCTGACTTCTGCTCAGGTCATGATCTCACGGTTTGTGAGTTCCAGCCCCGCATCGGGCTGTGTGCTGACGGCTCAGAGCCCGGAGCCTGCTTCGGATTCTGTCTCCTTCTCTCTCTGCTCCTCTCCCACTCACACTCTGTCTCTCTCCTCTCTCAAAAATCAACATTAAAAAAAAACACAACTTTTTTTTTAAAGAAGTAGAATGTGAAAAAGATGTGTAGGCTTATTTCCCAAATACTAGTGAAATCATTTTTGATGGAGTACTTGCTTAAAATAAGTTTTCATGGTGTGATTTAAAAATAAGAAAAAATAGGCCCAGCGTCTCTATGGAAGTCGAAAATCTTAGCTGTGGTGTAAGTGGGGTCACGTGTATCACTGGGTAGAAAACAAAATATTTTGTGGGGAGAGAAAGGGGATGTAAAGAAAACTTGAACTTCTACAGATGGTGCCAACTAATTGCCGCTTTAAAGAAATAAAAGCTGAATATGGACACAGAAAATACATAACAGGTCATCTAAGACGTTTTGGGTGTGTGGTCGTGGAAATCCTTAATACTGTGGCTGTGTTGTGTAGAAATTTGAAGTAAAAACCTCTCTGGCTAACACAGTGCAGCCTGAGTCCTATCAGGCCGTCAGCGGATATCCCAGCCTCCTTCGTACGTTTAACCTTCTGCTAAGATTTCCCTTTGGGCCCAAGTTTTCAGTTCTGTAAGTGTCTCAGGGAGTGGAAGTCACAGTTGCTGTGTGAAGTGCATGTTACGTTTCTACAAAAATCCCGGGCTTTTATTTTATTTTTTTTTAATGTTTCTATTTTATTTTTGAGAGAGAGAGAGACAGAGCATGAGTGGGGGAGGGGCAGAGAGAGAATGGGAGACACAGAATCCAAAGGAGGCTCCAGGCTCCTAACCTGTCGGCACAGAGCCCGATGCGGGTCTCAAACCCACAAACTGTGAGATCATGACCTGAGCCAAAGTTGGTCGCTCAACCGACTGAGCCACCCAAGCATCCCCAAAGTCCTGTGCTTTTAGATTTATGAAGAGATACTCAAACACTGTCATCTATATGAAATTTTCTGGAAACTTATTAAAAAAATAAATATATAAATAGAAGCTCCTCCCCAAGGCACATGAAATCTTTATTCTAGAGGCTGTAGCTCTATTTCTGACACTTGTGTAAGAATTCTGTGCTAATGACCAGCACCACTAGAGTTTTTCATGACTATCCTTTTTAAAATCTAGTATTCCACAGGTGCCAACTGAGTAGTCTGAAACGGAATTAGATGTTTTTAGGACCAGAGTTTAATATACTTACTGTGCCTTCCAGGAGAATTTATTTTCCACCATTAACAACTTCCCTTTTCTCTAGCTCTGAAGCTCCAGAAGAATCCGTTCAGTAAGTGCATTAATTTATTCCTTCCTAGTGTAGTGTTTTGTGGCATCGATAAAACGAGAGGGGCAAAAGCCAATTTCAACAACTACCTGCTAAAGAAATAAATTCTTCTTAATAGGGATGATATTTCCATGCCCTGAGTCCTGGGGAGAAAAATCTGGCAAACAAGAAAAGATTTATGTAATCCTTTCCTATGAGAATGGTTTTACAGTGGGTGCACACGGGCAGAATTTTGCTAAACACGTTTTGAACTAGGCAGGACTGAGTTTGTTTAAAGCCGTAGGTGGATAAAATATCATCCAAGTTTTTTTGAGCAACATTAATGTGCGAGCGATCCGCTTTGTATAAACAAGAATGAATTGCTTTTCTAATCATGACAATTGCTGTGTTTCTGATCTCCTTAAAATATAAGCAGGGGAACATCGTGAACTCTCTTGTCAGTTGACTACATTTCTCCGTTGTTTATAAGAAAATCCTGAGCGAAAGTCCTTCCAGCTTATTATAATTAGTCCAAAACCTGATTATAAACTCGTAGTCATCTGTGAACCTTAAAAGGATTAGGAAACTTAAGGTTCTTGTTTTTCTATTTAGTAATTTTTTTAAAAAGCCCAGCTAATTCAGAGCTACTGTAAGAGAGGCTAAAGAGTACCTCTTCATAAAATCACAGACACCTAGGGCAGAAAGGACCTTAACAACCATGAATATAGCACTCCTCTTATTTGACGGATCAAAAAATTGAGACACAGAAAGATTCATTAATTTGCCCGTGATCACATTGGGAGGCAGAGCCAGGAATGAAATCCAGGCTTTCTGACCTGGAGCCCAGTTCTCTTCCCACTATTCAGACTTTTTCGTGATCTACATTGAGTCTGGCTCTTCTAACTCCTGTCCCTCCCAGACCCCCTCCTCGGAGGCAGCCACTATAAAGAATGAGGGACTTTGGGGTGCCTGGGTGGCTCAGTCAGTTAAGTGTCCGACTCTGGCTTAGGTCGTGATTTTGCGGTTCGTGAGTTCGAGCCCCGAGTCCAGCCCTGTGCTGACAGCTCGGAGCCTGCAGCCTGCTTCAGATTCATATTCTCTCTCTCTCTCTCTGTCTCTCTCTCTCTCTGTCTCTCTTTCTCTCTCAAAAATAAATAAAAACATTAAAAACATTAAAAAAAAAAAGAACGAGGGACTTTAAACAGACTGTTTTGACCAAACAATATGCCTAAGTTGACACAACATTGCCTTAGTCTTCGTGGATTGCAGCCTGGCCTGCCAAGTTTAGGTGATGCCCAACAGAGGAAAAACATAAGCCGTGGAATTAGAATAGGCAGGGATTTGTGAAATGGATTTGAAGATTACCCCAAGCCCACTGTATTTCCAGTAACAGAGGTGAGGACTCTTTTACAGCAGTACCCTATTACTCAGGTACTGCCTTTTGTACAAAGAGCCTCAAGTCTACTCTAAGAGCTCCATGACATGGAGAATCCCTGTCAGAGCACTGAACTGTGTACAACTGCTTTAAAATCCTGGGGCGCCTGGGTGGCTCAGTCGGTTAAGCGTCCGACTTCAGCTCAGGTCATGATCTCACGGTCTGTGGGTTCGAGCCCCGCATCGGGCTCTGTGCTGACAGCTCAGAGCCTGGAGCCTGCTTCCGATTCTGTGTCTCCCTCTCTCTCTGCCCCTCCCCCGTTCATGCTCTGTCTCTCTCTGTCTCAAAAATAAATAAACGTTAAAAAAAAAAAATTAAAAAAAATAAAATCTATAGCACATTGGACCAAATATCCCAGGCTCTCTGAAGCCATCAGCATGAGACACCACATGGATCCACTTCTCTCAGCCTCTGGGTCTCCGCTGCCTTCCTTGGTGACACCTTAGCGCTTGGTCCTTGCGTGAGACGCACCCGAGCACGTGGCCTGGCATGTTCCTGGCAGAGTGACCGAGTTGGATGAGGAGGTAAAAGGGGCTCCAGGGGTACGTGGACGCTGGGGTACGGTGTGAGAAAATCAACAGGCCCCTGGTGCTGCCCAGCGCCCACACAGGTCCTGCAGCGGGCAGGGTACCCGCGGGGTGAGAGGCCGAGCTGGAAAAAGCTGCGGGCCTCCGCCTGGCATGTGCGGTCGTTCTGGTGTCGAAGGACGGAGACGGCAGGTGTCTCTCTGTTGTCAGCACCTCTGTGTGACTGTCTGGCAACAGATTTCACACGACGGGAGTAGGACCTAGGAACCTCTAGGTGGTTTAAAGACCTGAGGATGGGTCCGGGGAAGGGACAGATAGAGGAAAGGCAAGGGGAAGGAAGATAGCTTTTTGACAACTGTACCTTTAGACTCCTGGATTGTGGGTGTCGCCTTCTACTCTAAAGTAGTGATTTTCTTTTCTTTTTGTCCTTCCGACTTCCCTGATCCCTGTCCTTCAAAGATTCTCCTGGAGTATGTGTGAGAAGTTCAGCTTTCGGGGCACCTGGCTGGCTCAGTTGGAAGAGCGTGCGACTCTTGATCTTGGGCTCATGAGTTTGAGCCTCACGGTGGGCGTAGCAATCACTAAAAGTAAATAAATAAGTAAACTTCGAGAAATGGAAGTTCAGCTTCCTTGGTGTCTGCCCCAGAGATTCTGCTTCAGTGAGTCTGAGATAGGGTCCTTGAATACCAGGCTAGTTTTAATAGGTGTTCCAGGTGATTCTGAGGAAGCTGTGATCGGCGCTAGGGCTGTCGTCATTTCTAGATGTTCTGCTCCAGATTTGTCCTCCATTGTAAATACAAACATTAAGAGTATAGGGAGTCCTTATCCCTTACAAAATGAAAGCTTTATTTTAAAAAGCATGCATGCTCCTTTTCACCTGATGATAACGGACCTGTGTTGCTTTTTTGTAAACGTTTCTGAACATTTGAAACACCGTTTGAAACACTGCCATATTGGTTCATAGTGACTATTAAAACATGAGTGTTTTAATAGTTAACCTTTGCAAAAGAACCACTGAGTGGTCTTGTTTGTTGTGCTGGACCTGCCATTATATTTGGCCTGGACCTGTGTCTGTGAGTTTTAAAAATTATTCAGAATTGAGAGAGTATGGTGATTGTTGGTGACTATTTTCCTAAGAAGTTTCTATTCCAAAAAAATTCGTATTTTCAAATAACAAGTATGAAGAAAATGCAAGCACGAGTCCATGCATTAAGATCTATAAATTCCTGGGGCGCCTGGGTGGCTCAGTCGGTTAAGTGGCCGACTTTGGCTCAGGTCATGATCTCGCGGTCCGTGAGCTCGAGCCCCGCGTCGGGCTCTGTGCTGACAGCTCAGAGCCTGGAGCCTGTTTCGGATTCTGTGTCTCCCTCTCTCTGACCCTCCCCCGTTCATGCTCTGTCTCTCTCTGTCTCAAAAATAAATAAACGTTAAAAAAAAATTTTTTTTTATAAAAGATCTATAAATTCCTAATGTCCCAGAGTAACAGTTTTTATAGTTAGAACTTTTATAATGAGGAAATAGCCACTGTGTTTTCATCACAGTCATTTTAACACTTTAAAACGTAAATAACACATGTCCGTGACTGGATTGTTTTCTTTTCAGATAGGAACCAAGGCTTTAGCCTTCTCAGCTCATTGGCTGGAGCCAACCATAGCATTGGGTCAGCAGAGATGCGTCACTCAGAGGTAAAGATTTTTCCTGGATCCTTTGGTTTTAATTTCTCCTTGTCATTATGACTATACCATTTGTCATTTTTTCCTTTCCATTTAAGAGGCAGCAGAAAATAGTTAAAACGAGGATAAAAAGAGAATCTAAAACAGTCCTCTTGTGCCTGGTGCCTGTTGAGAGAAGGCTGGTTCAGCATTAAAGCAGTAAGCCCCTTCAAGATGATCACAATTTAGGCTCCCCCATGGGGTTTTTTGGGCTAGCGTACTTTAAAAAGCGTGCTAGGATTTCCTTGAGACATAAAGTTGCCTCCAGATCTTTGTGAAATAAAATTGATGGTTCTTTCTCAATACTTCCCATGTACGAGGCCCTGTACAAACCAGAGGCAGGGTCCCTGTCCTCAGTGAAGTTCCTAGTCTGACTTCAACCCTGTGTCCTCAAGGTCTTTGGTCCAAGTGTGCCTTGGTCAGCTTGCTGGAACCAAGAGCAAATGACACAGTGCCATGTGGTCTTTCCAGGCAACTTTTTCATCAGTCTTGAGCTCTTGGAGATACACTTACGTTGATTTTTGCATTTTGAATAAAACATGGCTCTTAAAGCAAACAAAAAACCACGTTTTAATAGGCAGTAGCAGAATCATAACACTTTCTAGTTTTTCCTTGAGGGAAAATACTCCCGAGTTAGTGAATTTTTAGCCTCTGATTTTTTTTTTTTTTTTTTCTGTGACATCAACCCTTCTTCCATCTCTCTTTGTCTCTAGCTCCCATTATTGCTTCTCTAGAGCCAACTGGGGAGTGGAAGTGTGAGCCTTTTTGGCTTCAGTTCTGAAATAGCCTGCAATTAAATTACTGCTTGTGTGTATTTCCCTCAACAGCAGCCCCATTTGCCAGCAGCAGCTAGGACTGAATCTCTCTTGGATCATCGGGGCGGTGCATCTAACACAACAGATGCCCAGGCAGATAGCATCGTGGGTAAGTTCCTCCTTTGGCTGCCAGGAGACAGCTCTGTGGAACTTGGAATAGGTGTGGGACATACATCATCGAGGGGGAAATTGACTTTGAGGATGAACAAGGGAAGAAAATGGATGGTGTACCCCAATGAACATGAGCCTGGTGGATGGCTATCAGCAAGGGAGGGAGAATCGCTGTATAAGCAATCTGCGGGTACCATTTTCTCTCGGATTCTCTCAGCAGGATCCTGATCCAGATCATCTTAGCTGAGACAGACAGAACCAGGTGGTGAAACAGCTTTATATCTCCATATTCCAGTTTTTTTTTTCATAGTATTTAACAGTTGGCAGAATTGATGGCAACAAGAATAATACAACTTTATAAGCCCTTTCACATCCTTTTAAAGTTCTTTTATATCTGCTTTCCTGTGTTGGGTAATGAAGTTCAGCAGAAAAGTTATTTTATGGAGATGACGCTGAGGCCCAGAGCAGTTTAATAACTTGTCCAAGGGCATCTAACAAGAGGGTCCTGGAACCGAAACTCGAATCCACTCAGATGTCCAAAAGCCACAGGATGTGGTTGATAATAACTGTAAACGTTCTCTTGTTGTGGAACTGCGGACAGTTCTGCATTCTCGCGATGCCACCACGGAGGGCCCATGTGCAGCTTTTAAAACACTTTCTGATTAGAAGATAATCCAGTAGAAAACTTAAGTGTTTGGAAATAGAAACATAAAAAGAAGGAAAAATTACATATAATCTCTTTTCTCTTTCATATATTCAACCTTGTCTTCTAGTTGGGTCCCTCCTGTTGGTTTAAAAAAATTTTTTTTAATGTGTTTATTTTTGAGAGAGAGACAGAGCATGAGTGGGGGAGGGGCAGAGAGAGAGAGAGGGAGACACAGAATCTGAAGCAGGGTCCAGGCTCTGAGCTGTCAGCACAGAGCCCGACACGGGGCTCCAACTCAGGAACAGCGAGATCATGACCTCGGCTGAAGTCAGACGCTTAACCAACCGAGCCACCCAGGTGCCCTTCTCCTATTGGTTTTAGACGTGCTAAAGTCTCTGTCATGGGAAAACAAAAACAAAAACGAACAACAGTAACCACACTGAAGAGGTAGCGAAGACAAGAACTGGCCTGAATAACATGGGGAAACAGCATCTGACTAAATACCATGAGGCTAAAAACAGAACTGAACAGAAATGGTGAACTCTGCCTAATGCATTAGATTCTCACAGGAGTATGGTTTAGAAATTCTGACACCATATATACTGTAGATGTATCAGGGTTGAAAAAATTAAAAAAATATAGATAATGAGAGCTAGGTTTCTCACTGTCCGAGAAAGAAGTCACATAAGGAAAGAAGAAGGCGGGACGCACCGTTTGGTACTGGGCTGGAACTGAAGGTGTTAGCGTGTGACAGCATACTTCTGCGCTAGAGCAATAGAGAGAGACGTGCGTATGTGTCCTACCACTTTCCACTGAGAGGGCCTGGAAGCACCATACTCCAATAGCAGTTGGCACCTTTAGCGTTCAAATTCTTTTTTTTTTTTTTTTTAAATATTTATTTATTTTTGAGAGACAGAGATAGAGAGCGAGTGGGGGAGGGGCAGAGGGAAAGGGAGACACAGAATCCGAAGCAGGCTTCAGGCTCCCAGCTGTCAGCACGGAGCCCGACATGGGGCTTGAAGTCACAAAACGCAAGGTCGCGACCTGAGCCAAAGTCGGACGTTGAGCTGACGGAGCCACCCAGGCGCCCCACCACCCTTAGCATTTAGATCTTGGTTTTTTAAATTTTTTTTTATTTTTATTTTTTTTTAATTTTTTTTTAAATGTTTATTTATTTTTGAGACAGAGAGAGACAGAGCATGAGCAGGGAAGGGGCAGACAGAGAGGGAGACACAGAATCTGAAGCAGACTCCAGGCTCCGAGCTGTCAGCACAGAGCCCGACGCGGGGCTTGAACTCACGAACTGTGAGATCATGACCCGAGCCGAAGTCGGACGCTTAACTGACTGAGCCACCCAGGCGCCCCTAGATCTTGATTTTTAAATACCATCCTCCAATAAAAGGATCCAGGGTCACTTGGAGAAGTGATTGATTCCAAGGCTAGAGACCGGAAAAATGCAGGATGAGCCTAGAGTTACCCTGTGGGGCCAGAACGTGAAGAAAAAAAAAAGGGGGGGGGGGGAGAGCATGTTGAAAGGGCACCGGAACCAACTTGAAAGAGCTTCCTGTGGCTCATGCTGGAACAATTTGACCAGCAAAAATGAATTTAGTAGGGGCTCTGGGTGGCTCAGTCGGTTAAGCGTCCGACTTCAGCTCAGGTCATGATGTCATGAATCATGGGTTTGGGTCCCGCGTTGGGCTCTGTGTTGACAGCTCAGAGCCTGGAGCCTGCTTCCGATTCTGTGTCTGCCCCTCTCCCTCCCTCCCTCCCTCCCTCCCTCTCTCTCTCTCTCTCTCTCTCTCTCTCTCTCTCTCTCAATAAATAAACATTAAAAAACGAATTTAGTATTGGGCTGTAATCCACAGAATAAACTAAAATATCTATGAATCCATACTAGCATAAGAAATAACTGAGTAAAAAAACAACCAGGGAAAAAAGGGAAGTTCTTCTTTATGGAAGAATTCTGGTAAAGGTAGAAGGAATGAGGGAAAGAAAAATCATCATTAGCCACACACCACAGTAATAATTGTTGTGGCCAAGATCCACCGATGAACATGAAACTTAGGAGATGAAATTTTGAGAAGAGACACAATGCTTGCATGTTCCACAGTATCTTTCCCAAGATATTTATTTAGTACAGAGAGGATAATAGTAACTTTACACTGGAGACACCCGGCGGGCACCAGTTTTAACATCACTGGTAATAAGACACACTGACATCACCTGTCCCCTGACAGGAGGCACTGAAAGGGCCTTTGTGGTCTTCATGCCAAAGGGGCATAGCCTCAGTCTAATAAGAAACCATCAGACAAACCCAGTTGGAGGGACATGATACAAAATAACTGATGAGTGCTCTTCAAAAGTGTCAAAGTCATGAAGGATGACAGAAGTCTAAGGAACTATCACACCTTGAAGAAGACTAAAGAGATCTGACGGCTGAATTCTGTGTAAGATCCTGGAACAGGATATTAGTGGGAAAACTGGTGAGGTCTGAATGAAGTCTGTAGTTTAGTTAATAGCACTTTGCCATTTTGAACTTCTTGACATCCATAATTGTCCTTTAGTTACATAAGATGTTAATGCCAGGGGAGGAAGGCGGAACTTACTATTTTCGTAACTTTTTGATAGTACCAAAATTGTGTCAAAATTAAAGAAAAAAAGGCAAAACCAAACCAACAAAGGTAAAGCATCTGTCAACCCCGCAGCTCCCTCCTCTCTACTGAACTTCTTTCCGTCCCTCACCCACTATTACTCTTCAGCTTTTGTCCCATTTGCCACTGAAACAGCTCACCAGTGACCTCCATGCCACTAAATTTCGTAGACATTTTCCAGTCCTTGTCTTAACCTCTTGACAGCATTCGACATTGTGGATCGTTTCCTTTTGGAAGCATTTTCTTTGGCTCCCCTAGCACATGTCCTGGTTTTCTTCCTACCTCTCTGGTTATTCCTTCTCTTTCTTTGATAGATGACCCTCCTTTACCCAGCCTTCACATATTACCATCCCTCAGCACTCCATCTACCCTCCTCTGCCAAATCTATATCTAAGCATGAAGTGCTTCTCTGTTCAGTTACCATCTATACACAGATAAATCACAAATTTTTATCTCCAGCCCCGTATGTCAACTGCCTACGTGAAATGTCCGTGGAAATTTGTCCAAAGCAAATTTATTAACCAAAACGCATTTTTAACACCAAGTTCTCTGTATGGCATTGTAGTAGATGCAGAGAATTAGAAGTTGTCCTTGTCTTCAAGCAGCTTACAGCCTCAAAATGTGGAGACAGGCCTTGCGATATAATGCTTAAAGTCGTGGGCTTGGGGTCCTGGACAACTGGGTTCCAATCATGGCTCTGCCACTAGTGGTGAGATGACCCCGAGTAAGTTGTTTAGCCTCCGTGGGCCTTAGTTTCCCCTTATGTAAAAGAAAATTCTTCCTAACAATGCTGTTGCAAAAATGAAAAGGAATTACATACGTGAAAGCACTCGGTGATATAGGCACAAAGATGAACTCTCTCGTACTGTAGTGGTATTTCAGTAACGTGGGGAGGTGTCAGAATGCAAAGTAGCATGTGCCTGGGCCAAGACAGTTCTAGAAACGCTAAGTATGGAATGAAATCTAGGGAAGGAGGCTTGTGATCTGGGATGCCTAGGGAAGACATCATAGAGGTGGTCGGTATGGACTGGAGAATGAGGAAGAATTCTGATTAAAAACAAATTTTGATGAAGAGGTAATAGGGTGCGGTAGAAATAATAAAGGCTTTGTAGTAATAGTTAGGATTTGGCTCTACTTCCGAAAAACTGCAATTTTAGATGAATTCGTTTTTAAACCCAGCTTTCTCCGCGTATAAATTGCAGACATTGAGGTCTGTCCTAACCACCTTATATGGTGGTTGTCAGTAATAGGTGCGAAAATATTTGTTGTACGGGAAGATACGGCATAAATTCCAGACGCTTACTGTTGATCAGTGCACCTCAGCGGAGAGTGTGGCCTTTAGAGTTGGAAACACCGGAGTCAGAATCCGAGCTCACACTAGCTGTGACCTGTGACCTGGAGCCAGCCAGTCACTTCCACCCAGAGCTCTAGTTTTCTCATCTCTAAAACGAAGCCATATTCTTTGCCTCAGCGTAATGCTGTAAGGCTAGAATATGCTACTTTTCATTCACGAAGGCCCGCCAGCAGCCAGGCAGGCAGAAGGACTGTGAGCAGTGAAGACGGTGATGACCCCGTCAGAGCTGGCACTGATTGCCTTGTGTGCGTATTTAGCGCATAGGTAAGTGATGTGTGGCAACTAATGTGACAAATCCTTTTTTCAGATCCCATGTTAGATCTGGATATTCAAGAATTGGCCAGTCTTACTACCGGCGGAGGAGATTTGGAGAATTTTGAAAGACTGTTTTCCAAGTTAAAGGAAATGAAAGGTAATTGGATCCGTTGCGTCTGACACATTCCCATCCTGGTGCTCCTCTGTTCCACGTGGTAGGATTTGGTTTGGTCACCGCTGATTGGATTCCATGCTCTGGTGTCAGCTGTCTGGAGAGCCTTGGCTCCGGGGGGACCGTGCCATCTTCTGTTGGTAGAAATTCCCCGGGGACAATTTTCCTCTTTCTCCACTCTCTTCCCTCTTACTTGCCCTTCTTCTCTTGCCTCTCTCAGTTTCTTTCAGTGTGTCTCATTAACCTGGAATCAGTAAGACCCCTGCCAGTTGACTCACATCATCCCCATCTGGAAAATCGGGAAGACTTAAACTCCCTAACACCTCTAATGACTACACCATAAGCATTTGTCTTTGAAACCCATCTCCCATCTTCTAGCATTACAACATCCACACACTCCAGACCCTCCTGTGCTATTAGATGAATTTCTTAAGATATATTTTTCCCCTAGACAAGGCCGCGACGCTTCCTCACGAGCAAAGAAAGTTGCATGCAGAAAAGGTGAGACGATCAGTCAGGTATTTATTGAGTGTCTACAAAAGGTCTGTTACTGTTATTATATGTCACACTTGTTGATTTCTGTAAGTGTCTTAGTGTGAACTTTTCTTTGGATACTAACTTGGAACGAATCGAATGTTTACACTGTAGTAATATAATTGCTGTAGTC
The DNA here is from genome assembly GCF_018350195.1 of Panthera tigris. NCBI lineage: Eukaryota > Metazoa > Chordata > Mammalia > Carnivora > Felidae > Panthera > Panthera tigris. The sequence continues at coordinate 38,111,485 of NC_056665.1, forward strand.
AAACCAAGATTTCTCAAATGTATGTTGACTGACATGGAACTTTCATTGAGACTCAGGATGTTTGCCTTCTTAACTGTCGGGCTGGAAAACTCCCAGTTGTTTTGTTTTATTACCAATGCAACACATGCTCTTGGCAGGAAATGTATGTGGTTTATGGTATTTCATTGTATGAATGTGTCCTAATTTATCCATTTCCCTTTTGGACGCGTAGGCCATGTGCATTTTTTGCTTCTAGAAATAGTGAAGCTGTGCATAACCTTACACATCCATCACCTTTGTACGTAACTCTGATTTTAGACTCAGTATGCATTTCTAGAAGTCGAAGTCCTGGGTCAGGGTATTCAAGGGTCTTGATATATGTTGCTGGAAGGCTGGAGGGCAAGGATAGCATTTTAGGTCTTGATCAGTTCAGCATATTGACTGACACATGAAACAAGCTGAAATGTAGCTGTTGCCTAAAATGTGTTGCACGCTTCTCTCCACAGGTGGCCAAGGCCTTCTGGATGGCAATTGGGGGAGACAGAGATGAAATTGAAGGCCTTTCATCGGATGAAGAACACTAAATTATTTGTGCTAGGGTTTGACTGCCTGAGATCCTTCCCTGCTCCACCCAGTTCTCTTCTGCCGAACTTCCCATCATCGTGGTGGCCACCTGATTTAGTTCTAGGGTCCCCTGAATTTTAGTTCTTACTAGGGGATAGTAGGGGTTTCCTCTCTCAGTATATCTTAAGGGAGTGAGGAGTATCATGACAGCAAGGAGGGAGTTTTTTTCAAATACACTTTTTCTAGGAACGGGAGCGAAACGAGGCTCAGGGGCCGGTGTGATTTGCCCCGGTTGAAGAAGGAGGCCACCGCGCCATTCCCAGTCCACCTTTTATGTGGTGTCCTCTGTGGCCACACTCGATTACTACAGGTCAGGAGCTGGTGCCACTTTTCCTCAAGCTTCTGGATTTTCTGCTTTCGGGGAGCTTCCTGCTCCAAGCTTTGTTGCTTTTGATGGGAGGCGAGGAAGCTGCCACAGGCTTGATTTGTGCCATAGTGTAGGTGGAGCCAGAGTCCGTGGCCCTCAGGTTAGTCTCTAGCTGAAAAATGCTTCTGGGCACTTCATTGGAAATACAGTGTCTCAGCTCATGCTAGAAACAATGGAAAAAACCAGGGTGAATTCTTAGATTATACTAGATGAGGCAAAACAATCTCATCTACCAAGTTGTTGTGGGGGGGAGGCGGGCGGGGTGGGGGGTGGTGAGACTGAGAAAGAAAGTTAAGGAATTCCCTATCTGGGCCATCGAAACAGTATGTGAATGCATACGGAGGCCTTCACATTAGTATAACCATGAAGAAACTCTTCTTCCTTAGAGCGCTTGAGATGTCAGAGCTGTGCCGTCACACTTTATACCCTCAAAACGAGGTGGCTCCCCCTCTTCTTCTCTGCGAGCCAAACAGGTCGCTGCCCAAAGAGTAACAGTGAGGATGGGCAAGACGGGAAGGGATGTGAAAGGTCAGGCAACGAATACCCGAGTACCTTGTGTTACTTCCTGGGCTGAGGGGGTCAACCCTAGGGGAGTTGCTCACCAAAGGGAACCAACCTCTCCAAGGAAGAGCGGGAAGTACAGCAAATATTCCCATTTCTGTTTTTGTAGACACTTTGTAAATGCATGCCACTAACCTTCACCGCGGCGGTGACCGCCACGGTTCTAGACTGGCGCGTGGCTGGCCGCTGCCGACACAGAGGCCGAGAACTGCTTCTGGCCTAGTGTGGACTGTGAACTCCTTAGGTCACCAGCAGAAACAAGTTTCAGACCCCTCCGTGCACCGCCTTGGAAGCGCTGCAGGAGGAGTGGCAGAAGGAGTGAAATGCTCCAGGTTCTGGGCCAGGGCAGCCACAGAGGGGAAGGTTTCAGTGACAGGAGCGGTCAAGGAAGAGCCATCACGGGCACCACTGGCAGTTTTCTTGCTTGGTGACTTTTTTTTTTTTTTTTTTTTTTTTTTTTAAACTATTCTGAAGGTCTCTGAGACTCTAATTGATCACCATTCCGTCAATGTTTCTTTGATGTGACTGCATTAGCTACTAAGAATGTAAGGGAAGTTGGCTCTGGGGCTGCAAAATGAAAGGCAGAATGGTTTTCTTAAAACGTGAAGGGTTCCAGAAAATACAGCAGGTCACGTGGTTAGGGAAGACAGACTAGAAAAAGCCGTGAATGTGATCTTGTGGATTAAACAAAGCCAGGTGATTAAAATATCATTTATTTATAAAGTCTGCCAATGTGTATTATGATTTTGTTGTTTTTTAGTAGGCCATATGTTGGGGGAAGCCTTACTTCAGATTGGGCATAAATAGTGAATAAGTGGAGAGTCTGCCAAACTCCTAATACGTGGAATCTACCTCGTGTATGTATAATATCAACTCACCTTTTCAAGACCTCAGCTTTCTGGGGCTGTTGGCCCCTTCCAGGGCACACGGGGATAAAAGTATCCAGCGGTTTCTAAAGGCTCACGTTAAGAGTGATCACGAACTGGGGCACCTGGATGGCTTAGTTGGTTAAACGTCCGACTTTGGCTCAGGTCATGATCTTGCAGTTTGTGGATTCGAGCCCCGCGTCGGGCTCTGTGCTGACAGTTCAGAGCCTGGAGCCTGCTTTGGATTCTGTGTCTCCCTCTCTCTGCCCCTCCCCTGCTCACATTCTCTCTCCCTCAAAAGTAAGCATTTAAAAAAAAAAAAAAAAAGTGATCATAAGCTAATAGTGCAGTGAAAGTTGCAGTCAACCTGACATGAGCTGCGAACGTGCCAACGCCAGTTACTATGGACTGTCTGTCCGGGAATTAAAGTGAGAGACTCGGCTTTTTTTTTTTTTACCTCCAACATTTCTCTATTTGTGTAACACAGAGTTGGGCCCATAGTAGGCCTTTAATTTTGGTTTGGATTCGCGTTTGCTAGTTTGCTGAATATGATCACAACATTTGAAGGTCCATGAGGGTTGGAAGGTAGGGAGAGACAGAAGTAAACTTTTTTTTCCCCCCTGCAAAAATCGTGTGTTATGTAATAATTTTAGAGCGATGAAGACATAGATATTTTTATAATTTTAAAATATGTTATCCTGCCAGAGTATGAGAAGATTGACAGAACCAGTTTGCTCTCTCTCTATTTATAGAACTTGGCCACATCTAATTCAGAGAAGCTAGAGATTCAGGGACGCTAGACTTGGACGGCTGAGTAATATGGGATGTGGTTCAAGGACCATCGAGCATGTCAGGCCGTTAACTGCAAACTCCTCGTAACGCGTGAAAGGTGATCTATGGCTAACTTCCTGCTCCCGCGGCGGAGAGGTGGCAGTGAACATCTTCGCTGTGGCTGACCGGATTCCCTTACCTTAGGCCAGTTTCTTAACAATGGCCATCGAGAGAGCACGTGGAGTGCCCCTTGCTCTGCGCCGGCCTGCCATGGAGGAGCAGCCTTAAAAGAATCACTGTCTAAGGGTAACATGAGAGCTCCAAGAGCTATTCTGAGCGCCTGCTGATGCAAAGCTAAATTTAGCAAACATGTGTCTAGCGTGGTCAGAGGTTCTGATTCATTGAACGTCCTGATTGACGGAGACAGAGTTGCAGAGAATTCTGTAACGAGTGCAAGTCGTCCTTCACCCCCACCCCAGATTTTAAAGCAGTCAGGCAATTTAGGTATGGCATTCTGTCATTAAAGACCACATCTTACCGGAGGACTCTAGGCAGAGAAACTGAAAAGTCTGGTCAAGCGTACCACCTTCCTGCAGGACCGGTTAGAAAACACCCAGACGGTCAACTCTCCCAGAATCGGTAGGCCTCGTAAAAGCAGCAGGCTGAGCGTGCAGAGCAAAGTTCACGTTTTGATTTAGATTCCACTCAGGGTTTAGGGTAGCGATCCATCTTTGCATCTCTGGCATTGAAGCTGTTGCAGAGAAGGTCGTAGAAATGCTCAGTTTCTTATCTTTGGCACCACCTATGTCATAAACATCACGAGTCTTGCTCTTAGTGTAGATGTCTTTATTCTGAGTTTGTGTGTTTGTAGCACTAAAGCCAAGTGCTTCTAGAATAGGAAGGGTCTTGCTCTGTTCTGAGGTGTTTCTCTGACGTGCATGCAGAGCGAGTAATTAACAAGAGGGAATGGCAACAAACGTGGGCCTTTTGTTGGAACACTCCTGAGCCCCGTTCCAGCTTTTAATGATTTGTGGTTCTACCCTGTTTCCTGTTGGAAAAGTATGGATTCAGAACCTGGAGCCAGTGACCATTACTGCATCTTTGGAACACAGGTCTGGGAGGAAAAAGATATTTTCCTCCAAAACCCTTTTATATCTGTGTCTATCTGTTGATGGGTTCAAACCCTCTCTCCCCACAAGCACAAATCTGGGAGGCAGTGACAGGTCACATAAAGCTTTTCGTCTTTGCCTCTCCCTTTTCTCTGATCAACCAGATGGCTTTAGTGCTACAAAAATGTGGACTGAGGCCTGGGGTAGGAACTTTGTAGAAACAGTTCAGTTTGGGAGAGAGAACCTTCTCTTCATCTGAAGCCCAAGGACACGGTCTGTGCCAATCCAGCCGCTCTGGGGAACTCTCAGGATGTCGCCAGTGGTGAAGTTAGAAGGCTTCAGAGTCAGAGTTGAGGAAGAGCAGCCGTCACCTGTTCCTTTACCCAGGTAAGCGCTGAAGCAGGATTCAGGGTCCGGCCCTGATGGCGCATCTTCTCGGTACCAGGCTCTGCAGGCGTGGCAGAGGCCGCAGACTTGGGTAAGGGTGTGGGTTCTCTCTGGGAGCTCATCATCCAGCCCAGGTGATGGGGGCGGGGTGGGGACCGGGGGGCAAGCGCATCGAGGCCAGGAAAGCTAGAGTGCCGGGCAGCATGTGAAGCGTCGGGACCGGCCTCCACTGCTGTGGGAAGGCGAGCGCAGCGTGGGCTGGGGAGAGCCTATGGTACGTCTCAGAGCAGTCTTTCTCGGACGTGAGCCCACAGCGAGTCCCCCGCAGGGCGCCGGCCCAGAGTTTCGGTTCAGCAGGTCCCCAGCGGGGCCTGGGGGAAGGCGTTTCGACTGTCCCGTGCGGTACTGATGCTGCCGGCCAGGCCCACACTTGGGAGACCCACGGACTGGAGGAAGGGGTGCTCAGACGGAGCTAGGGGCTAGGGTGGAACTGGAGCCAAAGCGTGAGGGGAGGCGGCAGATTCTTAGTGGGAGCTGCAGCACGAACCAGAGGTACGGGGAGAGAAAGCAAGGGGTTACGTCGGGAAAACCCACACGGTCCAGTGAGAGGAACGGGGCGCACAAGGATGGAGTGAATTTGGAGAAGACCTTGAAATACTACTTGGTGGGACCAGTGCCTACTTGGGAGGTAATCAAGGAGCCCAAGGGGTTTAGCACGGAAAAGACAGGTAACCACAACTGCATTCCTGGGAAAGGGCAGCAGTCTTGGCCAAAACGAATCGAGTCGCGCTACCTGCCTGGAGGGCTGTGTTGCGAAGGATTCCGAGGCCGAGAGTGGACCCAGCATGGTGTTTAGTGGTTTTTGCTGTGGATGGAGAAATAGAAGGGTGGTAATTCTGCCGTCTACCCTCCATCTCCGGACGAGGGGGGCACAGGTCAGGAGGATATTAGAAGAGCTATGAGAAAAGGCAATTACGAACTGCATTTTGGTGGCATTCCTTCAACCATATGTAAGGACTTAGGGCACGGTGGAAGTAGATGGAAAGGATTGCCGAGGTAGAATCTGCTAGCTGTGGGCACTAATTGATTTATTCAGCAAAAATCGGTGGCCCAACGAAGCCAGGGATACAAGAATAAGATGTAAATGCTGCCCTCAAGGAACTCAGAGCCTCGAGGGGAGGACAAACACAATTACCACTCAGTTGGGAAGTCTGGCGATAGATTTGCGAATGGCTTCCCGGAGGAGGGGTCTGACCTGAGTCTCAGCATTCGTGAAAGTTCTCGAGGAGACCTGCAGGTGTGTTAGGCACAGGGGCAGGGAGCGCAGACTTGAGAAGAGGGCTTGTCATCATGGAGAGGAGTGTGCTGTGTAAGGAACACCACCTGTTTGTCCCTGGGCTGCCGGCTGTACCAGCGAGCCGTGACAGCTAGGTAGGGGTCGAGTGACAAGAGTCCGGTGGCCCGTGATAAAGGCTTTGGAGTTTACGCGGTGGACTGGAGGGCTCAAGTCACGTGGGTCACAGGGCCGCTCGTGGAAGATGCGTTTCCGGGAAAGCAGGCAAGAGGCCAGGAGCCGTTGGGAAGCTAGTGCTGCTCTCCGGGTGCTAAGGACCTCACGTACTGGGCACGGCCAAACAGGGCTGCTAGGGCGTGCGGGGTGTTGGTGACTTCTGGGGCTGGAGGCCAGAGGGGAGGGAGGCCGTGTAATGAGGGCGGTGAGAATTCCATGTTTCCAGTTGCGAGGGTGAGGTACTTGCGGCACCCCCGAGCACCGGTAGCCAGCAGGCCGTTGGACGCAAGTCCGAAGCCTGGGATTGACGTCTGGGCTAGAAATACTGATTTGGGAGTCATTAGCGTTAATGTGGCTTGCAATCATGTGGGGAGATGAGGTCACTCAGGAAGGAATGTCGAGAGTGCATCCAGTGGTCTGGGAACACCAACCCGGAAGAAGTAGGCGCAGGCCCAAGAAAAAGAGGACACGGTGTGAGGGCCGAGGAGAGCCAGGACGTCCGGGCAGTAGGGCCTTTACAAAAGGGAGGCTTGGTCAGCAGGGGGTGGAGAGCACAGGGGAGAGCTGCATCAAGCCGTTCAGGACTCGGGAGGATGGGGGAGAGGGACCCGGGAGAGGCTGCTGCTAAAAACTGGGGGTGTGCGGAGGGCGCCGGAAGAGGATTTGGGTTGGGGCCGTTGTTCGGAGCCCACTTGCGAGGCAGCTGGAATTTAAAGTTGTGGGTCTGAAGGAACAGTTTGGGTTAGAGGTGGGATTGGAGTCATCTGCCGAGAAAGAGAGGCTAAAACCACGGGGAAGACAGGGGCAGGAGGGCAGAACTAGTAATTTTGAAGGTAGGAGTTGATGTGGTTCGTGGAGGGGCCGCACCTGTGAAACTGGCCTGTCTCCTGGTAGGGGAGGTGTTTGGGGAGTTCCTTAGAAGATGCTGTAGAAGCGGCCGGCTAAAGGATTACTCGAGCCCCATGCCATCGCCTCCCCGCCCAAACTGTTCATTTTAATCCTATTTCTTAATCCACGTCATTCGGGGCCCGTGTTAAGAGTCAACCGAGTCTTTCCGTCCGTCCTTGGGAGTTTCGAATTTAAAATGCATTTGCGCAGGCGCTGACCGAGTCCTCAGAGCTGGAAGGGGTGAAAACCTTTATGAACCTAAAACTACCTCCATGCCTGGGGGAGGATTCATCTGGTGGCATCTAGGCCTTCCAAGTACAGAGGAAATGAGGGCCAGGTACCAACGCAGCGATCGGACCGTATGTTCCTTAGGTGTGGGAAGCGAGGGAGAGGCCCCGGCTGGGCCAACCCCGGGGCTCCTGCTGGCCCTGCACGTACGTCACCCTCGGTGAGTGGAGGAGGGCCACCAGGGAGCACGAGAGGCTTTGGCAGAAAGAAGGGGGGCTGGAGCCATTGTTGACGTTGGAGGGCTCGCTTTCAAATCTTTTCCCCACCCTGCAAGAATGAGACAGAGCTCCTGGCATGGGAGCTTTTCGATGAAAAGTTTATTAGAAGGGTACTTACAGGGGAAAGAGAGGACACAGATCTTTAACAAGAGGGGTACAATGCTTAAACAGGTGCTCTGCTCTTAAGATACAAAAGTTAGAAAAATCTAAAACACTATAAATACATACATGCTTTTTACAAAGGTATTAAAAGGTCAGGCTGGCTGAGAAGTGAAGGTAATCACAGCCTCCCCGCTCTGTGCCCCCACCCTGATACACCCCACCAGAGTCCAGGACCACCTCGACACAGCAGCAGGGAGGGGGCTCTGGCTCTAACCCTCTGCGTCAAGTTCACACCACCCCAAAGGGCCTGGAGGGGACCCAGGGATCAGGATCGCTGCCTTGCCTGTGGCCTGCCCGGGGTTGGGGGGAGACGGTCGGTTCGGGAGGCTGAGCCGCTGGGCCCCCGACTCTTCCCAGCCACAGTCAGTCCTTGGGAGGAGAGACCTTTCCAACTTATTTCAAAAAATTAAATAGTTCTCAGTCTTGAATGGTTTTAAGAAATTATTACATAAATATAAAAACACCAGAATGCTAGAGTGTACATTATACTTCAGCATAACAAAAAGTTACAGAATCACTGAGAGCATTGCTCAATCCAGTTTACACAATAGGCGAGTTTACGTGATAGCTGTGTTTCTGAAAAGTCCTTTCCCCACTGACTGCCACCCCTCCACCAGAGATGCCTCCTTGTCATGTGGGAACCATATCCTCTTGTGTCTTTTTTGCTTTTGCTTTCCCACCCTCTTGAGAAGTAGCTGATATTCCTCAAAAGGATGATCTAGAAGGGAACATTCATGACACAAAAAGAAAAATGGTACGCCGCAGCTGTGTTGAGTGAGGTTTTCTTCTAGTAAAGCGAGGACAGACACAGATTTGGGGGAAAACTCCCCACTCTGCCACTTAAAGTCCCAGAGAGTCCAGAACTCAACTCATGCCCGCTCTTGGTACCAGTAACCCCCTTGGAAACAGTCCCCTGATTCCTTTTCCTCCCTCTCCTTTTAAGGACTTCAGAGAGTGGCCTGAGGCAAGACCTGGCCCTACGGAGACCTTCCCGGAGCGTCAGAAAGGGCAGCTTGGGGCTAAGGATGAAACCCTATCTGCCTTCTGCCCAGACTACGTACATGCATGCACATACTACCTAAAGAAACCCTTTTCCTGCGCTCTGAGTAAAAGCACTTAGCCCTGGAATATGTCCAAGCACTAGGAAGCCAAAGGAAGATGGAGAAAAAAAACTAAGCACAAGGTAACGTGCTACAGCTCATTCCAATACGTTAATGATTTAAAAAAAATTATCACCACGGTCAAAAAAAAAAAAAAAAAAAAAGACAACATCAGGATGACGGGAAAGTCTGCCAGCAGCCTTGCCCTCGTGTGTGCTTCCTAAGAGTCAAAGTCCCCGCTCCTGACTCTAGGCTCGTCTCAAAATGTCAGATCGTCTACAGCCTGCCAGGAAAGTGGCCAACTGAGATGATGTTCCAGCACAGGCCTGTAACCCGAACCTGCTGGGGCAGCTACCTACTGTTTGCTTGTGCTGGAAGGACCAAAGTTACTAAATAAAGTTAGGAACCGGGGTGGGGGAGGAAAGGGAAGAGAACAGACGTTGGCTCAGGGGGTCTGGGGTGCAGCCGAGGATCTCCACCCCGGTGCTGGTGGCTTGGGTTAGCGGCAGCACGAGCCACAAGGTGAAGACAACTTGGAGGGGAGCCCAGACACCTACGCTTAAACCTGCCCTCCACCCCCACTAGACTGCCCTGTTTTCTCTTGCCCCCCTTCAACTGTCCTTTAAAAAGATTTTAACATGTAAATGCCATTCAGACAATGGGTTTTTCAAATTCAGAAAACAAGCTTTATGACTTAAAGGAAGGACGCTAATATTACACAAGCCCAAAGCACCTAGGCAGCCTCTGTGACAGGAAGGGTCTTCACCTCTGGGTAGGACTGAAGTTCGTCCAGAGGGGGACTTACCTACATTTTCCTCTCACATCCTCCTCCAAGGAGCAGTCTATAAAGAAGAGGGGCCGAGTGAGCTTTTGGAGAAACACAAAACTAAAACTTCATGCCTCCTAAAAGTAGCCTTCAGCTCTGAACATCATGGGTTGTAAGACCCCATCCATGCATAGCCACTGGGTCGCCGAGGTTGTGCTGTACCTGAAGCTAGTTCCCGAGTAACTGGAGGACAGCTGTGTGCCATAGGAAGTCCTCAGAGGGTCATGGAGCAGGTGGAGAACTCAGGCCCTCGGGAACCGCCGCCCTGGCTCTTAGGAAGGCCACGATTGCACCAGCAGAGGCCAAAATGGGATATTCCACACCACGAGTCTCAGACCTGACCCGGAGCATGAATGCACATCCAGGAGGTTCAGAGCTTCCTGGAAGAAGCAGTCCACAGATCATTGCACAGCAGGCCAACTTCCGACCTGCAGTATTTGACCCTCTCAGGTCGACAGGGGTTTTGTGTGGTCTCTGGGTTCTGTGTCAACAAGCCCCGGGAAAAGCCAAGCGTAGGTCTGGCAAGGTGCTCCTCCCATCTCTTCCTGTGTCCTCAGGGAGCTTGGACAGCAGCTCTCCTACCTGGAAACCATAAGGCTAGAGCTGCAGAGGCATTAGGATCCTGCCGGGGAGGCACCAGGAAGCCCCCAACATCTCCGTAAGGCATCAGAAATGTCATCACATTTGAGGTTTTTACCTGCCAGAAGTATACACTTTCTCCCCTTCACCTGGAAGAAGACAGGACTTCCATAGGAAATCCCTTCACTTTTCCTGGTAGAAATCCATGCAAAAATACGGGATAAGTCATTTCATACAAAAACAGCAACAAGGAATAAAGTACCAATTGCACGTGGCAATTCTGTCTGCTGGATTCTGCAAAAGGCCAGTAAAAAAGGAGAGTTTTTTTTTTTTCCAGTTGCAATAATTTATAACCATTTTCTCACTAATTGCCACTGGGAACAGTACTTATTATACAATATAGCTGCTATAGTCGTCACTGATGATCCTCTACTGTGAGCTAGATAATCTTACATCCCAGGGGGAGGATGGCAGGCCTCGGTGCACCAAGCCTGCAGTTTTCAAAGGTGTAAAACAAAAAGAAGAAAAAAGAAAAAACAATTTTAATAGCCCTTTTCATTTGCCTGTGTTGGCCTGAGATTTTTCCCTTCTGGTGAATTTGCTTCTGTTAATTTCAGTTTCCAAAAGTGCTGCTGGCAGGTGTCTTCTCAACAAAACCTGGAACAGCTTCACCTTGAGAGAGAGGTCGCTGGGCCCCACGCTGGTTTCCCAGTCAGTGTGCCAACCAGGATTTTTTCTTTTTAATATAAAATAAACATTTAAACGAGCATACGAATAAAGCTCATTTAATTAGCGCAACTGACTACGTAAACCGAGATAGCCGGATGCATAAGGATAGCAAGCGAGCTCTTACAGATGACTGGAGACCCACGCTCAAACACTGCGATGCGACCGCTGCCTCCTGCTTTGTGTGAGCACTTTGTGTAATTCACATCTCTGAGATCAACGCGAGAAGATGTTCTATACATTGCAGAAGCCCCGGCAGATCTCCCACCCGTTCAAAGTGAGAAAGGGCAAATTTGAGAGAGGAGGTGTCTCACCAGCTTTCCCCACTGTGCCTGTGTGCATGCTCTGAACACACCGGCTCACACGTATCCGTCCGCTCGGAGAGGAGAGGAGACAGACGAGCCCCCTCCCCGCCACAAGTCAGTCCAGCTCCCGGGGTGCGGGGTCTGCCGGAGTGCTGGAGCTCAGGAAGGCTCAGTTGAAGCCTTTGTTAAAAGTGCCAGAGGGCCAGGCATGAGGTTTGCTCGTGGCCCTGCAGGCTCTACTCTACCTAGAACACCCAAGGTGAGTTTCCCACTCCAGTCCGGAAACGAGGGCCATTTCCCGTTGGACAGTGACATCCTAGATTGCGGTCATTGAAACAGAAGGAGGCTGGGAGGAGGGGGCAGGTGGTGAAATACTACCTGTTTGCTCAAGCCACCAGAGCAGAAGCCATTTCTTGCCCTCCAAACTGGGGCCAAAGGGCAAATGTGTTCAGCAGACACAGCTGTTCCTAAGATCCATCTCTGGGTTTGCTTTTGTGTTTTGGAAAACAGGCTGGTGCCGCCTTGATTGAGGGAGAAAAACTTCTTCATTGACAATAGTGAGTTGAGTTCCAATTTTCTCCACGTCCTACACGGCCTTCTTCCCCCAAGCCCGTCCCTTCCCACCCTCCCCCTTCACACCCAATGTCTCTAAGACACACTGGAACAGCGGATGCTTGGGGAGCCCATCTGGGTGAGGACCTTGTCAAGCCACTGCAACGGCCCATTCAGGTGCAGCTCAATCCAGCAGGGGGTGCTGGTCACTGTCTGTCTCCTGCAAGACACAGAGAAAGGGGTGGGGTGGGAGATGTCAAAATTGTCCGGAAAGACACACATACAAGTCAAAACACCTCTGCCTGCTTTCATGAGAGTCTTCCTCCCAAAGCCAGAGACCTATCCAAGGCACCTTGCTAGCCCCTGCCCTAGAGGAGATCCCACTAACTGTTATTGGAGACGGCCAAGCCATACTCCTCCAGCCAGGAAGAGCCTTGAGTAAATCAGGTTCTCTTGCTGGGAAAGGAGGTAGCCCTTCAAGGGTTAAACGTGTAAGGCAAATTTTAGGGTATCGCACTTGCCCACCTCTGCCTGTGTCAGCCCCCCGGCCGCCCGGTGAAGAACTTCCAGCCTGAGCAAAGGTCTCCCTCGGTCCCATCTGTCCCGAACGGGCACCCCTGGGCCCCAGCAGGCCATGATGACGCGTGTCTGTCTGATCGAGGGGTGTTTTTCGCAAGGCGCCGACAGAGTCCACAGGCCATCAGTTCCCAATGTGCTGATATAATTCCCATCTATGGACTTATTTTGGAAAATCTTACGAGCAGAGCGAGCCATGGAACAATTACTGGAAAAAACCAAGGCACACCACACGTTTCGTTTCCCCAAAGCACTTTGTCTAAATTCAGGCTGGTTGATGACGCAGCCCGCAGGCGAGCTCCCAACAGCCTCCAGTGAGCAAAGGCTATCTTGCTGAGGCCGGAGGTGCGGGTGCCAGCTGGAGGTGAGAGGCCTGGGCCCTGGGCCCTGGGCCCTCCCTCCTTTTGGTCATCTTACAGGATGGATGAAATCTTACTCTTTGGCCCGAGAGGCAGGAGGAGGGCAAGACCGTTCTGGGAAGGGGCCGCACCCGCCTGTTAGGCTGCTCCTCAGGGCTGCCAGGTGGCAGTGACGCGGAGGGCCGTACAGGACCGGGTGTGCTGGCAGTACGTCTCGCCTGGTGACACAGTGTCCCCCGGGAACGGCTTCCTCCACCACCAAGGGGCCTCTTCCCCGCACTCGGGGCAGGGGAGCCATAGTGCCGTGCTAGGCAGACAGCTGCTAGCCTAAGGCCACCACCCTCCTTGCCTGGCCAACGCTTCACCTGAGTAGAGGTGGAGAGATGGGCCTGTGGATGCTGAGGTGCCTCTCTGACCTACGGTGCCTGAGCGTGGTCCTTTGGACGCACGTGTGGGTGTAGGAGGGAGTGAAAGCACCTCCTGTGGGCTCTCTCCCACTGGCAGCCGTCTAAGTATCTCCCTCCCCCACTCAAAAAATATTCCTTTTATAACCCTTCATCCTTGTTCCGTAAATGGTTTCAGCCAGGGCTAAAAGGTGGGCTAAAATCTCTCTTCGGGCTGGGTCTTCGGGCCTTGGCTAGTCTCCTTAGGCTGTCATAACTGGGCCGTAAGTTCTGCTGAGAGGCCCGACCACTTGGGTTGCTCAATTGGTCACTCATCCTGGGTTTCACAGAGACCCCACGGACCAAGGTGCTGTGCTCCCTTGCACTATGGGGCAGACACAGGCAACAGCAGCTAAAATACGGTAAATGGAAGAAGATTTTACGGACCGCCATCCTCTAACGAGGATCTGACTTTCCATAAGTCATGCTCATCTGGATTTCATTATAAACGGTGGCACAGAGCCAATATTGAAATGGGTTTGGCCAGGGTGCACAATGACTACAAAACAAAATGGATTCCAAACATCTGGAAAAATGAAGAGAAGGGGGGAGTCACTTGCAAGGCACTGGCCCCAGCTGACTTGTGGGCACCTCTGCGTCTGCCGGGGAAGCCGGGGGCTGGGCAGGGGCAGCGCAGGGCAGGAGGGGCACACAGCCCCGGCACACACCTCCCGTCTAGGCGGAGCAAGAAAAGGGATAGGATTCTCTAAACCCAAGCCAGGATGGTGTGACAGATTCAATAGAGCAGATCAGGTAGAACCGACCAGTGCCATGTTTAAAGCAATATCTGAAATTCTGAAAGAAAAAAAAAAATCATTTCTTTTCTGAACAAGTAAACTAACTATGTTCCTTTCTGACTTCCCACATCTCTTCTCCTATCTGCTTCTCAAATTTTAATACCCTAGATCATCAGGGTCCCTCGAGTCAAAGACGGAGCCCCAGAGGAGGGAAGGAGGGGAGGACGACTTAACTCCCTGGAAAGGGTGGTCCTAAAACCGTCTGCCCCAAACGCACAATGAGGAAGAAGCCACGAGGCCCGGCTCTGGGCTCCGCCTTTCCACTAACAATGTGACCTCAGGCAAGTCACTTTCCCTGCCTAGGCCTTCGTCCCCTCATCCGTGCGCCGGGGGTGATGCCAGCATCCCCACCCAGGGTTGTGGCGAGGAGGAAACAGAACGTGTAGTCGCAGCACCGGGCGAACAGTGCCCAGCTCCTCCTCATCCTTGGTCTCTGGGGCGAGGGCTGGCCTAGCTCTGCCGTCTGAGTCTCCCGCAGCCGGGTCCCTGTGATGCGTGCCCCCGACCTGACCTGTACTCTGCTCCCCAGCCTTTGACGAAGCTCATGCGGATGGTGCACATCCGGGTCAGCTGGTAGACCGCCTCGAAGCCCTGGTTGACAGACTGAGCCAGGAGGGCGGCAAACTCCTGGTTGTTGAAGATCTTCAGGTTGCATCCTGCCGAGAGAGGGAAAACAGTGCTCGTGGGGACGGAGCACATCCGTGTCCCGTGCCCCCCACACCTGGCTAAAGCCACCCCCCGGGTCATCCAGACGGAGGAACTCACACGGCCGAAGTGTGACAGGGCAGCCATTCCATGCGCCAGCCGCACACTCCACACCGTGCTAGGGATAGGCCGACTTGGTCCGTGGCCTTGAAGCCATCCCCACCTCAGTGGGGAGGTGCAGCTGACCCGTGGGGGTGGGTGAAACCCTGGCCTGTAGGCTCCAGCTCCGAGAGCCACGGAACACTGAGGAAGACCGTAAAGCGGGCCACCAAGAACAAGAGAGATGGCCTAGTAGAGGTGGGCCTCGCCCTGGGCAAAAGGGCCAAGGCAGGAAGCCAGGGACCAGAGACACAAGGGACCCAAGCCAGAATATCCATGGCTGCGTGGGGCACCGCTGAGCACCCGGGGAAGGGGAGGCCGTGACAGGAGTGTAGGCCAGATGAAAGGCCACCAACAGAGGGGCCCAGGTTCCACCCAGGCTTCCCTAGTGAGTCCACCTGGGGCCAGGAAGGAACAAGAGATTGGGCCGCATTTTGGCCTTGGGGCACATGGCTGGGTCAGAGTGACATCTGCAGCGAAGTGAGGATGTGTGTCTAACCCTCCAGGCAGTAAAACCAGAGACAGGCACAAATGAAGTTTATGATAAATCTCCGGAGGTCCTACCACCTGAGTGCTTGGAACGTGTCAGAAAAATAAAGACAACAGCAACATGCTAGAAAAGCCCAAAAGGTGAGCTAAGGTGACATTTATCAGCAGGGCAACACTGGGCACCTAATTTTGCTGTATGACTTGGGGCTGATCACTTTCTTGTCATAAGCCCGTGTCTCTGAGAGGCTGGCCACGGAGGTCCTCCATGAGCCAACAACATTTTTTCTCCAAGGAGATGTGTGGGGACACAGGGCAGAAAGTGGGTTTTGGCTGCCAGCTGAGCCAAGAAGCAGAGGAGCACCAGGCTCGGGAGTCACACAGTTCTAGCCTCATCCTGGCTCAGCCACTTACTAGCTGTGCCTTTGGTCAGGTGGCTTGACCTCTCTGAACTTGTCTCCTAAGGAGCCAGAATGATTAGAAAGGACTAAGAGCAAAGATATAAATGTATTCTGGGAACACAACCACACAATGCCCTGGAAATGTAGAGTACTGTTATTTCAGACCTGCATTCTTTTTTTTTTTTAGGTTTGTTTTGAGCAAAGTGGGGTAGGGGCAAAGAAAGAGGGAGACAGAGGATCTGAAGCAGGCTCTGCCCTGTCAGCACAGAGCCTGGCATGGGGCTCGAAGCCATGAAACTGTGAGATCGCGGCCTGAGCCGAAATCAAGAGTCAGACACTTAACCGACTGAGCCACCCAGTCCTCTGGTGCCCCAGACCTCCTGGCATTCTTAAGCGGACATTGCCCAAAACCCATCGCTCTGCTATCATCTGCTGCCTTGCAGACAGGAAGACATATGCCACATATGTGCCATACACAGGACTAGCCAGTCACAGTCTGCCTTCTGCCAGCAGCAAGCCCAGGGACTGCGTGCCTGTGAGCAGGGCCCTCTGGCCGGGACGCTCAGCCTCGGTTTCCTAACTCAAGAAGCCCTGATGGGTCGATCTTCCTCGGGTGTTGCAGCACAGCCACGGCCCCTCACAAGCCATCCCCTGGGGTGCCGCCTTTCTTGGAGCATAGGTGGGAGTCGTCAACACCGCCCCCCCCCCGCCCTGTCAGCGGGGTTTTCAGTCCCACTCAGAAAACCCTCAAGCATTCCAGAGAATAAAAGTAAAACTTTGTCATGACCGCCTTCTGTGGTCTGGTCCCATCATACTTTCTAAACATTTCCTGTCTCTTATGTGGCCTCTCCTCCAGCCAGGGTACCATCCATATGTGCCTTACTCTCCGTTGCCTCTGGGCTTTTGTTCCCTCTGCCTGGAATGCCCTCACGGTCCCCACCACCCCTTTGTCTACTCAGCCTTCAACGCCTGAATGCCTTCTCCATGAAGCTCTCCCCAGTCCATCTCAGCAGTTAAATGAGTTTCTGCCGTGGGGCGCCTGGGTGGGTCAGTCGGTTCAGCGTCTGACATAGGCTCAGGTCATGATCTCACAGTCCGTGGGTCCGTGCCTGGCACTGTGCTGACAGAGCCTGGAGCCTGCTTCAGATTCTGTGTCTCCCTCTCTCTCTGTCCCTCCCCTGCTCCCATTCTGTCTCTCTCTCTCTCTCAAAAATAAACATTAAAAAAAAAATTTAAATGAGTCCCCCCTCCCCCCACCCCGCCAACCCCCCGGATCCAGGAGCACCTTATCTGAGCTGCTGCTTTGGTGCTTAGCACCCTTCCTTGTATTAAACTCATTTGTGTCTTTGTCTTACATACTCAGCTGGTCTTTTAAGGTCTGTGGGGACAGCAGCAGGGCCTCCTGCACCCCTCCGTCTCCCCCAAGCACCTGGCACCGTGCCCACATGCTGTGTGAGTTTGTGCAATGAAAGAAGAAAGCATAATGCCCGAGCATCTGTGCGCACGAGGCAACAAGCAGGTACCCACAGATCAGAGGCAGATCCGTCAGATGCTGCGTCTGCTCCTTGGAGGGTCAAGGAGAGCACAGCAAGATCGGAAGCCACAGAGAACACCCCAGCGAGGCACCTCCGGGCTGGCAACGCAAAAAGCGAGGAGGAGACAAGGTAAGAAAGCAGAAACCTCTCCCAGGCACGCACCGGGGCTAGAGAGATGCATCGGGGCAGGGCAGGGGTGAGAGCTCTTACCTGGCGGGATCTTGCAGACGGTGGCTGGGTGCCAGCCGTAGCGCTGGTTACAGTTGGGAGACTGGACAAAAATGGCGCTGTCACTGAGGCACTCGGCGAAGACCTCCCCTCCGATGTAGTAAAGCCGCACGCCTCGCCCTACAGAGATGTGGGTCAGGCCGGCCCAGCGTCTGGCCCCAGGGCCGGCTGAGGCCAGCCGAGGAGGCAGAGCTGAGCCGATGCTCGGAGGGGCTGCCTCTCCGCCAGCCTCACCAGACAAACAGGACCCAGAGCCCAAGCCTAAACCCACACACGGGAAAACAAGGGTTCCTCAAGCTAGAGGACGGAGATGACCAGGGGCGAGGGCAGGGGTAAGTCTCAACGACGGCCTCTGCCACGGACTAGCCATGGGCCTCCATCCAGTTACTCACGCTCTGAGCCTCAGTTTCTTCGTCTGAAAGATGGGGTAACAGTAATACCTACCTCCCAGGGCTGTTGTGCCACCCACACCAAGCGCCCGCTAAGTACGAGCTGTTACTACGGCTACTGCTACACAAATTCACTCAGCAGACCTGCAGAGCTCCTCCTGAGGCAGCAGACCTCGCAGGCGCCCTGCTTTACAGGGATGGCTTCATGCCCCCTCCTGTACCTTTCCCTCCCCAGTGCATTTTTCTGAAACATACCATAGGTTTATATCATTCACTTTTCCTTCATCTCTTAAATCCATTCCAGATGGACAGGAATTATTTTTAAATTGCCTCTGCAATTCGAGCAAGCAGTTACGTAAATGCTCTGACAATGAGCTCTCCTCTCAGCCAGGGATGTTCTCCTCTGCTGCACGGGAAGGCCTCTGTTGCTGCTTCTGGGGAAGAGGCCCAGAGGGCTGGAAAACGGAGCCAGGGTTTACGGGCACGACGTCAAGTGGGATAGAAACCAGGGGGCCACTGGGTGTTCTCCCCGCCTCCTCCTCCCACTACTGCCGCACCCCCATTTCTTCTTGGTTTGGTGCTGCAAGACTTGGTGTCGCAAATATGCGGGGTGCTGGCCGAGTCAGAGTCCATAAGGAGGGGCCACGGTGTTAGGTCAGTCAAGGTCACGGGCAGAGATGGGGAGACCCCGACCAAAACAACGGAAATGTGTTTTGTTTTGGCAAATTTTTGAAATATTAGTTTTAAAAATACAGAAAAGTAGGGGCGCCTGGGTGGCTCAGTCAGTTAAGCATCCGACTTTGGCTCAGGTCACCATCTCACGGTTTGTGGGTTCAAGCCCCGCATCGGGCTCTGGGCAGACAGCTTAGAGCCTGGAACCTGCTTCAGATTGTGTGTCTCCCTCTCTCTCTGCCTCTTCCCCACTCACATTCTCTCTCTCAAAAATAAGATGTTATTTTTTTTTTAAATAGAGAAAAGTATAAAGAGAATAAGTAAACAATGATGTATGCCTCCCAGAATGAGTATCTTTTTCAAAGTAAAACACATGGGGAGGCTGTCTGGGAAGGATGTGGGCTCAGTGGCAGGGGACTGTTTGTCACTGGCTGTGTCACACTCACTGTGTAGCCTCTGCAAGGCTCTGCTCTTCCTTGGGCATCAGGTTATTGCCTGGAAAATGAGCACATGGGCCCACACCTATGGCTTCCAAACTTTTCTTAACCATAAAATCCTCTCTTCAAATGAAATCTTCTGTGAAAGCCCAAGATATAATACAGACAAGATCAAGGGTGCTCTGGTTCACTTAGGACCAGACCCCCTGCCACTCCACCCTAGCCCTGGAGCCTGTCTGCCAACCCCGGGGGCTCTGGACTGAGAATACCCTACTATACCATCTCCATGGACTTGTGAGTGACTCGGGGTCACAGAATTACAAATATCCTTAGCATGATAATTTTATGAGCAAACCAAGGGGCATACACACGCCTTCTTCCTCTAGAAACCATCTTTTATTATGTTCTGGGTGTTCGAAGGCAGAATATCAGCACCAGTGTTGTTCTGGTAGCCCAGAATAATCATATGGGAAATGAACAAAGAAAAGCTCACTCCCATCAAGACTGACCCCATCTACCTATCCAACGATCACGAGGTACGTTTATGAAGAGGGTTGCAGATGCGCCCTTCTCATAGATTCCCCATTCTTGCCCCCTCCCTTAAGTGAATGCTTTCCTCTGTGGCTTTCACATTTTCAGACATAATCTGTGTGTTTGAATGGGAATGACCAAACACCAGGAACTCTTCCCGTCTGGCCCCTAAACAAAGCCATAGAGAGTTTGGGGGCGGGCTGGGGGAGCGCATCCTCTCCAGGCTCCCCGGAGGTGCGGCACAGTGCCGGTTGGTGGCTTCTGCACTGTGGCTGCTGGGGCCATGGCGGGGGTCGGCGGGGAAACGTGGCATCCTTACCGATATGCCTCCGTGTGAGCTCCACAGCCGCGTTCCTGTTGACATTGGAGAGCAGCCCCAGGCAGAAGCGCTCCGAGTTGGAGGGGTCGGTGAAGCCGTCCACGGTCATGGAGGGCTGGGAGGCGTGGAAGGTCTCCCCGACGCGCTGGTTCAGCTCGTAGTAGGAAATGGAGCACCAGAAGGCTGGCTCGCAGTAGGTGACAGGCTGCAGGTCTGGGAAGACACATCAGGCGACTGGGTCAGGGGCCCCCGGGTCGCATACTCCTCAACGAGGTCCCCTGGGTGCTCCGTAAGACTGTTTCTCTGCCTCTCAGAGCGTGTTACAATCCTCTGCCCTTGTGCCTTGTAGGATATTAAACTTGCAGAATCCAGTGGGATAAAAAAAAATCCTCCAGTGTTTGGAAAAACATGCCACTTTCATTTAGTTTTGAGCTCATAAAGGTCCTGTCCTGCCTGGCTGGCCTTGGGTGGAACAGTCTCCAAGGAGGCGCTGGACAAACCCCAAAAGGGCCAGGCATCAACCCACACCTGGGAAAGCCCACCGGGTAGGCCCGGCGTGCCACATCACCTACCCGGCCACCTCCCAGCCTTTCTTCTGAAGCAACCCACAGTGATCTCTGCCTCCAGAAGGGCTCTCGGCTCTGCCCAGTCTTGGAAACTCCTAGCCTGTGGGGCAGCAAGTCAGGATCCAAGCCCATGAAAGGAAAAGGCTGGGGCAGCCAAGGGGGTTCCACGGGTGCCAGGTGTGACCACACAGACACCAGGTGCTGTCTGCACGGCGAACCGGGTCTGCGTCTTTTATTACAGAAACGATCTTCCGCACGTACCCAGATGCTGTCTGGAGGGGTGGCTAAGACCCAGGCTCGCCTGAGAGAAATTCTCAATTTGTCCTAGCTGTCAGTCTGTGGTCGCAACCAAGGGCTCCTCAGAGCAAAACTGCCATCTTGAGAGGAGTTGGTTCTCTTTAGAGGCTCCCCCTCACATGATCCCGCATCACCTTTCCTGTGACTCCCTAGCCCTCCTGTCACCTGTGGCCACTCTGGTCCACACCTGCCCAGGCACCCTGTCCTCCCCCTGCATCCCTCAGCAAGTCCGTGCTTAGCCCTGGGCCAGGCCCCCGTCCTTCCTCCCTGGCATCAGCGCCACGGCATCCTAACAGGACTCCCCGGCACTCCTGTCCAGCCTCTTCCAGCCACCCCCCTGCACCGCGCTTCTCCACCACGTGGGCTGGAGCATCGTATCATAGCTCTCTCGCTGCCTACTTGAATCCACCCCCTTGTCGGAGAACTGGTGAGTCTCCTGTCCCTTCTCACTCCTCCCCTTGGACCTCTAGCCACATCACTCTCTCTGGCTCTCATATTTGGGGGCACGTGGTTACTCAGGGTGCGTCTGTGGGAGCTGGTGTGAGGGACAGACAGGAAGGGCTCACTGTGCCAGGTCTCAGCACTGGCCAGGGACCCCAGCTCACTGCCTGCCGAGCCGCTTCCTGGAGTGAGAACCCACTGGGATCTCTGCTCACCAGACCTTTAGAAGTGTGGGAAGGACAAGAGACAAAACTCAGAAGCTGTTCTGGGAGGGGCCTGGGAGCCCCCTGCAGGGCAAAGGGCCCAGATCTACTTGTGGGGTCAATGCCTGTGACCCCTTTTCTAAGGTAAAGAGAACGCCTACCACACGTGGGAGGAGGTGCAGACCCGTACCATCCCTGCATTCAACACACACCCAGAAAATGTGGGCCAAATAATTCTTCGACTGGGATGAGGGAGGGGAGCGTTGTAGGTCACAAGATGTTCAGTAGCCTCCCTGGTCGGTAGCACACACACATCTCCCCCTCCCAAGCTGTGACAGTAACAAATGGCCCCAGGCATTGCCAGCTGTCTTCGAAGGGGCAAAGGAGCCCCTGGTTGAAAACCACCGCCTTAGATGTTTAACCAGGTCATGGAGCTCCAGCTTTGACGCCAGGCAGACCAGAACTCACTCTCTGCTCTGGCGTGGACCAGCCGTGTGACTATCAGCGAACCAGTCCAGCTCTAAGTTTCAGCCTCCACATCTCCCCCTGCAGCCACCAGGTGGAGAAACCTCTTTACCACTGGGTGCTGTCTGCAAACAGATTGGGAGAAGTCACATGAGGTGCTGGGCCCACGTCAAGCACTCGATAAATGGTGCTGCCAATATCGAACTGATTGTGTACATGAACCTGAGAACATCCTGCTCCTGTCCTGGCCTCCACTGCAGGGAAGGCAAAGTGTCCTCGCCCCTTTCCTCTCTTCCCAGGATAGAGGGAAGGAAGCAAGGAAGGCAGGGGATCTAAGCTACTTTTAACGGGGGACGGAGGAGTGACCGGAGCAAGAGCGACCATGGCTTGTGGCCTGTGCCCCCGAGGATGGGTTGAGCCACAGCGGTCACATCCGGCTCTGGCTGCGCTCGATGCTTCGACATTCCAGCGAGATAAGCTATATTCTAAACAATGTGGTCACTAAAATGTGAGCTATGTTGCTTTGGAAACCTAAAAAAAAAAAAAGAAAAAAAATGCCTAGGAAATCCAAGTGCAATCCAAGCACTCCAAGGGGTTGGGTCCTGTGACAAGGCCAAGAGGTACTGAGGAAGGGCTGCTGACCACCACTGCCCGGGGGCAGGTTCGGCTGACCTCGCTGTGCCAACCTCCCCGGTCTGGACAGTGCCTTCAGCTTTACTGGAAGACGTCTGGTGCAGACACTCTAGGTCACTGTGCGTCTGGCATGGGTCAGCCTAAAGAGGCAGCTGTGGCTGGTCTGGGCTGGCCCTGGCTTCCCCAGCGAAGTACAGAAGAGACCTCACCCCAAATTATAAAGCCTTGTCCAGCACCCTCTGGCTTAGTCCAGACGGAAGAGAGCGAGCTTGGCTCCCAGGAACACTGGCACAGCCTACCCATCAAAAGAAGAAAAGCCACAGGCCACCCACTGGGTAACATGGTGCCAGGACCACTGTGGAGAAATGTGGGCTTTGAGGCATCTTGGAATCAGAGAGGGGGTTGGGGGTCCTCACCCAAGAGGGCCCCCCAAGCAGATCTGAGCCCTTATCCAAACATCCCTGTAGCTTGCAGAAACACACTGGACAGTGTGGTGGAAAACACTGGACTCAGAAGCCTGACACATAATTAAGAAGATGCTAGTTTAGTGGGGGAGCAGTGCAGTCAGGCCAAGGCAAAGTCTGAAGGGTGCCATTTTACAGAGTGCTGTTCGGCCGAGCTGGCCTATGTTCAGGAGCAGGACTGACCTGGAGCAGCACCCCGGCTAGGCATTTACTCTTCTCTGCAGACAACAAAAATCTAGCTCTGCCTTTCACCTCTGTCCCTCCTGTCACTTCTCAGCTGCTTCCTCAAGGCACTTCTGCAAGAAGAGCTACAGACCAAAATGTATGGTCACCACTTCTGGGTTCTGCCTTGAGTGGCAAACTCTTTTTAAACGTATGCCCTCTTTTTTCCCCCCCACCAAATGACTTAGCCACACCATGATTAAGTACAAGAGAAATAAAAAGGACCCTGGAAAAGATAACATTATAAACAGGACCCAGAGAGCACTCAACTTGGCTCTGAGCTTCCTAGCAGACAAGGCAAAAAGGGACAATATGCTGTATGGCTCTGGTTATGCACAGACAATGCTTACCAGTTCTGCAAGGGAATCAAAGCTTCTCCTGGCACTAAATCTTGAACAAAAATCTGCCAGGTGGCAACCTCTCCTCCCACATCCATCAAGCCAGCCAGCCTTAATTTGAAGAGTTTTCCAACAGATGCAGAAGCAATTTTGCATAAGGCTGTTTCTTGAAAAGGACTCGAAGATATTGCCACTCAAAGACTCCTCTGGGAGGATGACTCCAAGGGATAAAGGGATTTGCCTCCCCGACAGTGGTTTCGTTTCTCCAGGCCCAAGACTCAGCACACCCGGAGTGGCAGACAACAATGTCCAAGGCCTTCCCTTCAAATAGCCCTGCTCCCAGCCAGACTGAGTCTATGCTGATCATTCTTCCCGCAGCAGAGGTGTTGGAAACCTCCTGCTCCTGGCATTCTCGGCCCCCTGCCCCCACCAGTGTGGGATCGGCCAGACTTCTCGAGTGGCATGGGGTACTTAATTCACGACTGGCCTCCTGCCAGACTAACGGCACTGACTGGCTTCGGTTTTAAGCCCTATTCCAAGCTGGCATGGACTTTCTGTTTTGTTTAAGGAAAAGAAAACAGAATAAAACCCAGAAGGCAACACTTGGATTAAAGGATGCCTATTAAAAACATGTGCGAGAGATCCAAATCCGGTAAAGGAAAAGGAGGGGGGGCAGGGGACAGATGAAGGGGGCAGGAATTAGCTTTCTACTATGAAAAGCAGGGAGCAGGCAAAGGCCGGGGCACCAAAGCCACAAAGCTAAAGGTCAAAACGTGAATGCACTGCCTTCGTCTGGGCCCTCACCTGTGGAAGGAGCCTGAGCTCCTGTCCCAGAGGTGCCACACTCCCATCCCCAGTCCTCACTGTTTCCTCTGCCTGGGCTGCCTGATCCTCACCAGCCCAGGCTCAACCTTTCAGCCCCAGCTTATGTGGCCGTGAAGACCACTTGCCCCTCTGTACACGGTCGGCCCTTATTAGTTGGGGTTTCTGAGGGTTAGTTCCTGTGGGCCCAAGATGGCTGGGTCCTGGCACCCGGGACCCCAATTTCGACCTAGCTCGTTAAGGAGGAGAACGACAAAACGAGGTATGCACAGCACAGAAAGCAGCCACCGCTCTTTCAGCCTTGGATCAGTTCACTGCAGCCAAGAGCAGTGGCAAAGTCTAAGGGTCACATCTTCTGGCTGGAAGCTGACTTCCTGCCATTAGGATGCTGTGATTTCTTAAATAAATTTTTTTAGGGACACCTGGGTGGCTCAGTTTGTTGAGCATCCAACTTCGGTTCAAGTCATGACCTTGAGGTTTGTGGGTTCAAGCCCCATGTCAGGCTCTGTGCTGACAGCTCAGAGCCTGAAGCCTGCTTCAGATTCTGTCTCTCTCTGCACCCGCACTCATGCTCTAGCTCTCTCTCTAAAATAAACATTAAAAATTTTGTTTTAAAAAACCTTTTTCAATGTTTATTTTCCCCAGGTGCCCCAGGAGGCTGAGGCGTCTCCCCACTGCCCCCACCACCCTGCCCCTCGCTCCTAGCAGGAGAGGAAGATACCTTCTACAAGAGGCACTCTGGAAACCATCACCTCCCTCAATCTCCAGTCCAGCCACTGCCCCAGGGCACTGCCTGGTACCTCTTTCCCCTTGGTCAAGGCCCCTCCCCAAATGTTCACTTTAAAGCAAGAACGACTTACTCACCCTCAGGGTCCAGCTCATTATCTTTTTCCTCTTTATGCTTCCCTCCTCCTTCCCCTCCATTTGGCCCAATCCTGGACTTAAATGCTTAGGAAATCCCAGGTGACTCAGCTAGCATGATGTGTAGTGACAGGAACATCACCTGCTCACGTCCCTTCCCTGCAAGCCAGAGCCACTGGGTCTCCCCAGAGCCTGCCTCTGACGAGAAGCTGAGCTGGCTCGCAGTCAGTCACTCCTCTGGGCCCCTCCCTGTAAGGCCAGCAGCGGTCTCACAGCGGAAGGAGGCACAATCTCTTGCCTGGATGTGGGGAGGGAATAAGAACGAGCCAGATGTCCTCTGCTCTCTTCCTGCGTAATTTCTTTGCAGGAAATAATCAGATGTCCTGAGATGTCCCCCATCCTTCTCTGTGGTCATCTCGCCTTTTATTTTCCCCACACCCACCTCTGACCAACTTCAGCACCCCCCCCCCCACATACTCCTCTTAACTCTGTGTGTCACTTCAAGGCCTCTCCTTATGGCCTGCCCGCTGGCCTCCTTCTGGCTTCTGGCTGGGCCCAGCCCTCCAACGTGAACCTCAGCCTCTTCCCCTCCTTCCTCCCTCCTGGGGGGTCCCCCTCAACCCCTCTCTGGCCTTCTTTCCTTCTTGAGTTGGCTTTCCCTCTCCTGGTGCATCCACTGCCAGGACTTCAGCCGAACCTTTGCCAGTGTTTCCAGGGGGCCAACCTACAGAGATGGCCGACAGGTCAGAAGAGCAGAGTTCTGACAGCGGTTGGATCTGTGGGCAAAATGTTCAACCCAACAGGCCTCCTTTCTGCAGGACTGCTCAGAGGCCTTACCATGTGGGCGCCCCGGAGGCCCCAGGGGTCTACAGCGCAGGCTTTCCAAACTCCTGTGATGACAAACCCTGCCTCTCCAACTCTGCTTTGCAAAGGGCTCTCACACAGGCTAATGGCTTCCAAATCTGCACGTCCGGCCCCGACCTCTCTCCTGACTGCCCAGCTGCCTCCTGGACACAGTTAAGCATAGGCAAACTCACTGTCCTCTTCCAGCCCAAGTCCATCCCATCTCCTAGGTATCCAGTCTCTTGCCAGTTAAAGCTAGTTGATAAGCACCTGCTCATTCAGGCCCATGACTCCCTCTCAACGCCCCTCCCAGCCCCACCACCATTTCTCCCAAGGGTTCATGGCAGCCTCCTTTGGTTTAACAGCTTCCTAAGGGGTGGTTTTTTATTTTGTTTTGTTTTTAGTTTTGGGTTTTTTTTTTCCTTTGGACACCAGCCATTTCCCTTAGACTTTAAATTCCATACAGTGGCTAGATTAATCTTTTTGAAACAGTCATCAGATAACCAACCACTCTTCCCCCAAAGCCTTCATTCTGTAGGCAAGAAGGGAATCAATAAGTGTGGCATTCAGGGCTCTTTTCTCAGTGCCCCCAGGAGTCTTCTCGGCCTCATCTGCCCCCCTCATCCCAACCAACCACAACACCAGCCGTCCTCTGAGCTCTCCCTGCCCTTTCATGCCCTTCCCTCTATCTGCAATGTCCTTCCCTCCTTCTCATCCTCACAGTATCCCACCTGTCCTTCCAGGTCCCACTCACACACGACCACAACTCTAAAGTCTTACCCCATCCAGCACTTTCCTCGTTGGCCTATACACAGTTCCTCTCCTGTGCCTGCTCTCTTGGCACGTGGCACACTGCATCACAGGTGGACGTAGACCCTTCCAGCCACTCCATCAGACCGTGTGTGCCCACATGTCCTCCCCAGCTCCAGACCCCCAGCATCTGTACTTGCTAGGAACTCAGAAAAGCTGCTTGCATGAATTAATTACACAGCGGATGCTGGCAAGCCTGGAGGCATGTCCCCACTGGAATGCCATCAATGCCTCCTTTGAACCCTCAGTCTGCACCTACTTGTTTTAGAATTACACTGATGCCTGCCTTATTTCTCCCCACAAGGCCATAAGCATCTTGATGGCAGGACCCATGATTCCTCTTCAAATCCCCCCACTGGACTGGTACTCAGATGACCGGTAGGAAGTGCCTGGGGAATCAATGAGGAAGAAAGAGACAGGCAGGCAGGCAGGGCTCCTACTTGGGGGTCCTCAACCTGACAAGTGCCCTCAACTACAAGTTAACAAGTACCCTTCCGAAGCTTCATTCTTCTGAGCAGGACATGGTGATAGGGGAGCAGGTCCTGCCACAGATGAGCGCACATGCTCTGGGGCCCGAAGGTCTGAGTTCAAAGCCTCTCCGTCTACTAACTGTGGGACTCGGCATGAGTTAGGTAACCAGTCTGTTTCTTGGCTTCCTAGTCGGGAAAGTGAAAAATTCCAACCCTGCTACCTTACACACTTGTTATGAAGACTGAGTTCACACGCAGGAAACACTCTACACAATACTCAGGAAATAGTAAGTTCTCAAGAGATGTTTGCCATCATCATTGCCATCATCTGTCTCCTTCCAGCTAGGATGCCAGGAGCCTGTAAGATTTTGGGGGCCAGGATGAAGCCAGCAGTTTTGAATGGGTGAAGGTGGGGGTGAGGGGCAGGTACCAGGGGCCTGGGCAAGCAGAGGAGAAACACTGGTGTCTCAGCGTGAGTCCTAACCCTGACTCGTCAGCTGACTTGTTGCCCCACTCACGTGCTCCCAGCAGACCGGCACCCACTCTCTGCCTGCCAGGCTTGAGGGCTGTTCCTTCCTTTGGAAGAAATGACCTAAGAATCCTCAACCCTCAGACAAGGGGCCTGAGGAAGGGGACACAGCAGGGAGGAAGAATTGGGTCAATGGGACACCTCTGCCTCAAGTCCAAGATCAAAAACCATCCTGTCATCCTGGTTCACACAATCTAGAAAGGAATTCACAGCAAGCTACCACTTGGGCCAACTTTCATTCTGAACCATGGAGTCAGGCAGTGTGGCTTCAAAGGCAAAGGCCTGCCCCAGAGTCTGTCGACTGATGGTGCTGCCTTGGCCATGGTTGGGAAAACAGCTCAGAAATTAAATCTAAACCAGCCAGCCTCAAAAGCTGGAAACCCAGAGTCAAGTTCACAGTCCTGGCCTTTAATTTTTCAAGTGTTAACACAGCTTCTAGCCTTCAGAGTTTGTTTTTAATAACTCAATTGGTCCTCTCACATCAGGAATTTGACCTTCCCTCTGCACAGCCCAAGACTCACAGTGATATTATCTTACAAAGATGTTAAAACAGATTCCCCCAAAGTCACATCTCACACTGCCCACTTGTCAGCCTGTTTTAAAGGGTTTTCAGGCATCTCCCAACGTTCCAAATGATTTTCTTCATCTGATGCTATCAGTCAAGGACTGGAAGCAACTGGGAACAAAAGCCAGGCCAACCGCCTCTGATTCGCCAAGCTTGGATATTAACGCTTTCTCTTCCTGAGCCACAAATTGAACCCCAGCAGTAAAGGCCAAAACAAAATCAAACTCACATTTTTCTAAGACTACCAGACCAGCACGTAAAAAATTCCCCTCAATAAAAACGAAATGGATATTTCAATTGTTCACAGCACTTCAGCGGGCCCCACGCTGGAGCCCAAGCGCGTTCCTGGAGTAGAGAAGCGAATCTCAGAACAACCCGCCCAGAAATCCAACAACTGAGGGATGGTCATGGAAATGATGGGCCAGCTGCTCTAAAACATCGTGAGACAATGCGAGATGATAAAGGAGGCCTCTAAATATGGAAATGCACTTACAAAACAACAAGGAGAAGAATGAGAAACACGGATGGACACTGTAGTCTCCATTGGCAAGGCACAAATATATATGCCTGATCCACAAACATCAGGAGGACCGTGACAAAAGAACACCCGTGTGCATGGGTGGGGAATTATGGGCAATTTTGCTTCCCCCCCCCCCAATTCCCTTGTATCTTGCTGTTTTAAATTAAAAGTACATGATTATTAGATGAAATACTCAGATAAAATCCAAAGAAGCGTATCGTGCAACAAACCGGCAGAAGTCAGGGCCAGAGTCTGCACTGCTCGCCCGTGGCTTTGTGTCAAACCACACACATATGCTTGGCTGACCACAGAGTCTCATCTCCTGAGCACAAGGTTTGGGGGATTTTCATTCACTCACGTCTGACTGCCACCCAGGGGACATACAAACCCGGTACATTGCTTTTCCTGCCACCGCTCTTCTCGGGTTTCCCCATTCTGTGGGTGACCCCAGAATCACTGTAACCAGAAACCTGACGGGCTGGGCTGAGCTGATGGTGAGGGGCGGGGAGAGCCTCACCTTCAGGGCCTCATCCCCCCACCGGCCACCAGCCAGGGCTGCAGCTAGAGGGGGTTACAGTCCTACAGATGAAGAGATACTTACCCAAATTGTTGTGTGCTGGGGACATCGGATTCGGGGATAGGTTTGGAGAACCTGTGAGGTGAGACAGAGTCGTGAGAACAAGCAGAACATTCTTGGCTTAGAGAACCAAATTACTGAACACATGCATCAAGATGGGGCAGCTCGACACAGCAGGCAGAAAACCCTGGGCTGAGCCTCCAAAGCCCAGGAGGAGGTCTGATCCCGTGTCCCTGCCCTGCTTTCTCTCCCTGGGCCCCAGTCTTCACCTGTGGAACAAACAGATGAGCGGCTAACCCCAGGGGTCTCTCCCACAACTTGATGGTGTGAGGACCCGGACCAAACCCACAGCACAGGGCGCAGAGCTCCTTGGAAGCTATGGCCCCAGGAAAACGAGGCGGACAGGGAAGGCCCAGGCGACGAAGGCCCTCCCTCCCACACAGGTAGGGCCACAGCTCCCCAGAAGGCCCCTTCGAATACCAATCTAGCCCTTTCCCCAGGTCTCAGGAAACTCACCCAGCTGCCTCAGAAACCCTACAACTCTGCAACCAGACTGCAACCAGACTGACGTTTGAGGCAATACATGAGGCTGCTCATGGGGATGTGTCCAAACCTACCCAATTCTTCCTGCCCGGCTACCTTCTCTCCAGCCCTCCCTCTCAGGAGAAAAAGAAAACCACATGGCATCTGCTTTCAAAAAAAAAAAAAAAAAAACCAAACAGTGCCGTTCCACAGAGCAAGTTGGCTCATCCCTTTGTCCCTGGACCCAAGAGGGCTGCAGCTATTTCTGTAGTAACAGCCCTGCAGGATGGGCGCATATGTGCCTTGTTTATGAGGGTCTGTTCCTGCTCCCCAACTCAGCTGTAACCTCCTTGAGGGTGAGGGATGAGCCACAGGCTTCTCTTCCTCCCCCAGAACCCAGCACATCAGGGGATGTGGAAGAGCCGTGGAAGACAGCTTCCAACCTGGCCACAGAGTCCAGGCGTTGTCACCAGCGTATCAGCGATGGGATTTCAGCAAAGTGGTCTAACCTCCTCGAGCCTTGGTTTTTATTTCCCTTCAGGTGTAAAATGGGGATAATGCCATCTATTGTGTGATTTGTAGAAATGAAGCGTGATCGTGCATAGACAAATGGCTGTACCATGACTGGTACACAGCAGGCACTCAATAAATGCTGGTTTCCTGTTTTGTGGTAGCCCAAATCAAGAAGGCCCAGGAAGGCTGTGGGACCATCTCACTGGTCTGGAAGGGCACGCATGTGTGTTGGGGGAGACCCAGGGCCGGACGAGGGCATCCTCGGACCCCAACTGAGACACTATCACATCTCAGCTGGCAGAGAAGCAGCTGGACTTGTTTCCAAATGGACAACTTTGAGTGGAAAGCCAAGGAGCAAAGATGACACCCCCCCCCAAGAGACTGGGGGTCCACAGAGCCCAACGTCTACTTTTGACACATCACGGACGTCCACAGCAGGGCCCTGCAGGTACACTGACAGGAGGAGAGGAAGAAAAAAGAGATGACAGAGAGGGCGGGACAGAAAGGAAGGCAGGGAGGGGGGAAGAAGTGCGCGCTGAGGGTGGTGGAAGGGTGGCTGGCTGCTCGTTCTGTACTCGGACCGTCTCCTTGGGCCCTGCTTTGACAGTGCTAATCATTCTACACACAGAAAGAAGAGCAGGGAGGGAAGAGAAAAGGAGTTAGAAGCAATGCAGCATCTGGAAAGATGCTGCTTAGCTGGCCTGCTTCCCGTGCCACATCCCGGAGCTGCAGGCTTGCAGCCGTCGCTTGGCACGGAGTGCGGGAAGGCCTGTGACACACCGCAGCCCGGGGCGCGTCGTCAGCCACTCCCGGGGGTGTGTGCCACACCCCAAAGCGCCACGACGCCCACGCCGGGTATCAAGCAGCCACACTTACAACGAACATGCAAGTCTCCCTCGTGTGCCTCTTTCAGGACCTGCACACTCTCTTTTGGGCCGTGTGCAAGGGCAGGCGGGCTCCGTGTGGACGAGGCACGCCTGCGATCTCCGGGACGGACCATCTGCTCGGCCCCCTCCTCCTCCTCACCCAACCACGCACAGCGCCACGCACATTCTATGTGGCAGCTGGGGTTCCTTTCAAGGAGCCACCGGTTTGGAGCCAATTTGGTCCCGTAACAAATGATGCGGGAACATATGGAGACGTGGCTGGAGACAACTGGGCTGGGTCCCTCGCGGCAGGAATACATAGATGACGTTTGGTCACTACACAAAAATAGACGTTTCGGGGGCCTCCACTGGCCGAGACCCCGCCCGCCTCCATTCAGTCTTTCCTCCTGAGCTGTGTCAGGTGATCAAGCCCACCCATCACCCCGCTGCCAAGCTCTCACCAAGGCGGAGATTCTGCTTAAAGCCTGCAGTGGCTCTTGGCCACAGTGAAACCTTGAGGGACACTCCTCCTGTCTCTCGCCACTCCCCAGCCACACAGAGCTCTCACTGTCACCAGAACGCACCAGGCTATCCTGCCCATGCCCATGACCCTACCTAGCATTATCCTCTCTGCCTGACGGCCTGGTCAACACCTACCCATCCCCAAGACTTGACTCAAGAAAAACCTACCCTGTGAGGTACTGTTCTGCTCCCAACACCTCCTCCCCAGGCTGGGGTAGGTGGCCCTCCCCTGTGCCCACTGCCACATGGCGTCCTCCATCAGGGCATATATGAGACGGCACAGTGACTGCTGGTCGTCGTCCTCACAAACTGAGCAGCTCAGGCTCCTCTCTCCCCAGTGCCTGGGATGGCATCTGGCACCTAGTTGTTGCTTCATAAATGCCGGGTAGAGGGACAGGGGGAGGGCAGGCACTCAGCGAGGATCAAGACTCTGACCTGCATCCATGCTGTGGTTCATCTGGTGGTCACTGGTCTCTCCATCTTCACTCAGGTAGCCAGGGGGTGGGGTTTCTGGGAATCAGAAGGAAGGTGGTTCATTACGGGGCCTGCACGGTTCAGCTCGGAGACACCTGCTGCAAACCCGTCACACGTCCACACCACTCTGCCAGCAGCAGGTGCTGGAGGCACTGCGGGCCTCTGAGCAAGGGCACCAGCTCCTCAATCCAGCTGGCCTCATGCCCTTCGACCCCCGTCTCCTCGGCTGGATTGTGACCACCTTTGTTCATGCCATCCTGACGCCCAAGACCAAAACACCTGTTCCTAGAGCCACTGCCAGGCTAGCTTCTTCCCACCCTAGAAGGTCAAGTGTAAGCCCACCCCTCCAGGGAGGCCGGGGACTTGCCTGAGCCTCACCCACCTCTGTCCTCTGAAGGGCAGTTGCCTCACGCTGCCCTTTGGCTCTGCTAATCTACTCCTGCACAGGTACCCTGTTCATTGTCACTCCTCTAGTGGACATCTTGGCTTCCCCAGTGGGCTTCAAGTTCAATGGCAGCAGCGACCATGATCTGTTTCTCTGAATGACCCCAGACGGTGACTTAGCTCTCTAACGTTTGCGCAGTGAACACGGTGACCTACCCCTAGGGGCCAGCGCCCCCTGTGAAGGACCTGGAAGAGGCCGGGCCTGTAAAGGGGTCTCTCCGTAGGCTCTGCCCCATGCACAGACCTACAGTCAACCTCAGCACAGTGAACTCACTCAGGGTGAGAGGCTTGTCCAAGTCAGAGCGCTCTGAAAGGCAGGCAGGATTCCTGCCGCTGTGACCAGCCCAAGCTCAGCCAAGCAGTTTTCCTGGACGCCCTGCGTGCTGGTGATTCACACATTATTTGCATGTAAATGAAGGGCTTCTAAAAACATCTGCACTCTGACAGCTGAGCCGGCTTCTCTCCGTGCAGTCAGTCAAAACTCCCGCTTGGGCCTCAGCCCCCACCCAGGCTGAAACCCCCACCAGGCTTACTTACTGAAGGGCCATTCTCCGCACCGGCTGCCCGGCCCTCGGCTCCCCCACTGCTCTGCAGGCCCCCAGCCCGTCGGGGATCCTGCCCAAACTCCAGCCCCGGCCGCGAGGGCGGTGAGAGAAACACAGCATTGCTATTTCCGCTTCCAAAATAAATGACGGCACCGAGGCCGGGCGGAAGGGTCACGCCGCCGCTCCTCCGTGCCAAGAAAAGCATCATTACTGAGCGGGGAGCCAAGGCCACGGGTCCTCTCCCAACGGGTGTGCGGTTCTGAGTCAGGGGCCCTCCGGCCAGCGCCGTGTGCGGAGGGGGGACAGGGCGGCCCAGGACAGCCAAGAGAGCTGCAGGGGGACCGGCGTGAGGACTGCCGGCGCCCCTGCGTGCCCCTGCGCACCGCTGTGCCTACCTGGAATATTGCTCTGGGGCTCGATGCCCGCGGGGAAGTTAGTGTTCTCGGGGATGGAATGGCTGTAGTCGTCCAGCGGGGGGAACTCGGCCGGGATCTCTGTGTGGCGTGGCACCAGCACAGGAGGTAGAACTGTCCAGAAGAGCAGAGGCAGATCGGCGTCAAGGCCAGGGTGGCACCAAAGCCCTCCAAGTGCCACACCCTCCTCTCCCCCCACCTGGACAGGGAAAGGGGAGACGAGGCGGGGAGGGGATGGAGAGGACACGCAGGTCGCTGCAGACCCAGGGAGAGGGTGAGGCGGTGCCTACCTGGGGTCTCTACCCTCTGATAGTGGTAGGGATTCACGCAGACCTCGTCCTTCTTCATGTTGAAGGCGAACTCGCATAGCTCCATGGCCCGCAGCTCGTGGTGGCTGTGGAGGTCAGGCCATCGCCACAGGCGGCAGTAGATGACATGGGGGAGCCCCTTCCGATGGGACACCTGCAGTCGGCCATCCAGGGACCTGCCGGGATGGGGAAAGGTGAAGAGCAACAGTGAAGTGGATTGGGCGTGCCTTCTCCCCGAGTTCGAGATTGGTCTGCAGAGCCTCAGGGCTCTCTCCTCTGCCCTCATCTCTCTCAGCCTCATGGGCCAGAGATCCATGACAGAGAGTCTCTGTCAGGGCTGGCAGCAATCCCAGGAGGGAAACACAGACGTCCACCAAGGAAGGCCAGAGGCCTTCCTGGCTTGGCAGGGGGCACCTCGACTACACCAGGCCCCGGGATGAGTCCTCCAGCCCTCAACCCCCCCATGTGAAGGGAATGGCACTTGCAAAGGCCCACGGGCCAGACCGAGGTGTGCAGACGGGGCCAGGGCTGAGCAAGATCACTGGGGCTCTTTAGGTCCATGCGTGCATGAGCCACAGGGATGCTGTTAAGTGACCGAGTTAGGCCACGGCTAACCCCTCCCAACACTCACACAGCAAATCCCCCACATGTCAGAAAGCAAGAAGAGTCCCTCTCCCTTTTAGTTGGCATTTGTGATGAGGCAGGGAGGGAGGGAGAGAAATTAAAGGGAATTTTAAGTTGCAAGACTCTAAACTGCCAACTTCTCGGGAATCACTTTCAGTTTGAGGGCCGTTGGGAGGTGTCACCTGGGTGTCACCATCCACAGTGCTCTCCTAGTTCAGAGCCCAGGCCTGAGGGGTGGTGCATACGCTCAGCAGGAATGGAGCCTGCAGCCCCACACCGGGCCCAGTCCTGCAACTGCCCCCAGCCTGGCCGGGCCGAACACCACTAACAACAGCACCCTGTCCCAGCTCAAACAAGGTCTTCTGTGGTGACGTGGCCTCGGAGCAGCTGTGACCTGGTGCCCCCACCTCTCAGGCCAGGCCAAAGTGTGGCCCCTGGACAAGTAGCACGGGTCCACAGAAGTTTGTTAAAAAGGAAGAATCTCAGAGGCTTCCCCAACCTGCTAAATCCAAATCTTCCTCTTTATAAAACCTCCAGGTGATCTGTATGAAAAGAAAGATGAAGCAAGGTGACAGGACAGCACAGCTGGGAGCCCAGGAATGCACTGTCAGACAAGGGTGAGGTGGGGAGGTAGAAGGCTCCTGAAGGTGACCTCCGGTAGCAGGCAGGCGAGGCGATCCCATTCACACCATCCTTTATCTCACAAATATTTTTATGAGGTCCTACTATTGTGTGGCGCTAGAGACACGGCGGTGAGGGATAAGAGGTCACCGTGAAACAGACCAGAGTGCTCCCTGCTCCTGTGGAGCTTCCGGTCCAATGGACCAGTATTAATCAAAGAATCATACACAGCTACGATGACAAACTATGTGAGTGTTCTGAAGGAAAAGCGCAGGGAACTACAAGAGTATGCGACCCTGGGGACCTTGCTTTGCTGAAGGGCCGGAGGGGGCATTTCTGAGGAGGTGATGGTTGGCCTGAAAGTCTAAAGGACAAGGAAGAACTAACTGGGCAAAGGGACATGGGAGGAGGGCATTCCAAGTAGGGGGATGAACATGTGCGAAGGCCCTGAAAAGGGTGGAGAATATGGTAAAGGGAGGGAACAGGAGAAGGGCCAGAGCGACTGGGGAGGACAGAGGGAGAGGACTGGGCATAAGATGAGGCAGGGGAGCAGGCAGGCTAACTCTGCAGGGCCTCGGGAGCAATGACAAAAGGTTCTGCCTTTTTCCTAAAAGCCGTAGCAAGTCCCTGAGATGTTTAAGCTGAATGTGTGTGCATGAAATCCTGGCAGCGTGGACAAGATTAGGGGCCATGGGGGTGGAGAGTGAGTGGGGGGGAGACGCGTGCATGTGAATAAAGAGGTACACAACAGAGGACTACTCTCCCTACAAGAAGGCCCATGCTAGGACCTCACTGGTCAGTGGGTATGACTTTTCTTAATAGCTGGGGGTGGGGGGCAGTAGAGAATCATTTGCAAGCTCTCCCTCCCCCCACTCCAGGGCCGAGGGCACCCATCTGCCTGAATA
Source organism: Panthera tigris (assembly GCF_018350195.1). NCBI lineage: Eukaryota > Metazoa > Chordata > Mammalia > Carnivora > Felidae > Panthera > Panthera tigris. Next base: position 38,147,663 of record NC_056665.1, read on the forward strand.
AACAATTTACGGGCACTCCACGAGGGAAGGCCTAGCCAGATGCAACCGGATGCACCAACCGAAGAGAAAGAAATAGGAATCCAATCAAACTCTAAGCCACTGGCCTGGGAACGGGGAAGGGACAAAGGTCAGCACAAGCCTTGGTCACAGGGGCTGACGGGGAGCTGCTGACGAAGGGCATCTCAAAGGATGTAATTACCTCCCTCCCATGGGGCCCTGGACCAAGGAACCCCTCCGGCCAAAAACCGGTAATTACCAGGCAGAACAAGAGAGAACAGCCTGGACTCACCCCCGAGGTAGAGAAGGAACACTACCGGATATGGAGTCATGTGGCCTGGGGTCAAGATGGGGTTCCCCTCTCCCAGCTGGGAGACAACACTGGGCAAGTCATGAGGTCTCTGGGACCCTCAGCTACTTCATCTGTAAAATGCAAACATTCCCCCCACCCACTACCCACAGCTCAGTCTCCACTGGAGGTCAGTGAGCATTATTATTCCACATGACAGCAGCCCTAGATAAATGGGGTGAGTTCGAGGGCTGGGGGGGGGGGGGAGAAAGGGAGAGGGGGAAGTGATGAGAGGAGACAGAGTTATTCAGCTGCTCCCATCCTCTAGCAAAGCCAATTAAGTGCCCGCAGGTGAGGAAAGTCGCCACATTCACTCTTCGGTGTTTGACAAAAGCCCCAGCTAAGAGCCAGCTGGACACGGTAGCAGCCTCTTCAGGGGGAGGCCCTGGAGAAAGGCTCAGGTGGGCAGTGAGGGAGGACCGGGGCGATGGAGGGAGCCCCTCCCCTTCCCACCTGGTTGATCCAAGGGGGTGACCCTCTGGTTTTAAAAATAATAATACAGGGTAAGAGCAGGGGCAGTGGAGGACAACACAAGAGAAAGGTCTCAGCTTCCATGCAGCCGACAGCCCGGGACAGTGAGCATAAGGCCAAGTTCCTGACAACTCTGTACCCCAGTTTGAGCCTTTAGGAAGGGGAGGTAGAGGGGACAGGATACTCTGAGCACTCCTGATGAGGCAAGACCCTCACACACAGCCCTAACATCTGAAACCCCCAGAACCAGGACACCTCACTCGACAGAGACTGGAGTAGACCCAGGAACTCACACCTGCTCAGGGGCCTGCAAGGGGTGAAAGGGCGTGGAGTAGGTAGAAATGGGACCGCCTTGTAAACATGCAACTCTGACACAATACGGGTCACTAGGGCCAAGGTCGGGGTGTGGGGCGGGCTGTGATATGGTCTCTATAGGTTTTTTGCAGTTGAGGGACGGGAAGGAGCATCAAGGAGGACGACAGGTTTATTGCCTCTGTAGGTCGAAAACTTCAGTTTGCCAATTCCACATCCGATCCTGCCTGCATTTCATGGGCTGTTTTCTCTTGAGGATACAATGCTTGGCTGTCTCCCTGAAGAATTCTGGCATAGGAGGCTCCAGGCAAAGAAGAAGGAAGAGGGGGGAAAAAAAGAGGAAAGAGGTCAAAGGGGAGGGGCTACGGGGGGGGGGGGGCAGAAGAGGCTGGTAGAGGGAAGGAAGAGAGGAGAAAGGGAGGGGTGAGGAATGGATGGTCAGGGGGAGGGAGGGGAGGAGGGAGGGAGAGGGTAAGAAATGTCCTTCCATTAAATACAACAACCTGAAAGGATGCGTCTATCTCTGTTGTACCCAAGATAACAAGAAGAGTGTAGACATGGAAACGTGGCCATAGGGGAACAGACGTCAGAGTGGAGTGAGCTGAAACCAAGCACCTGTCAGAGGAAGCCAACAAAAGTGATTCCATTCGTGCCTCAGAACCTGGGAAAGACTCAGGAATTGGAGGCACCATACACTTCTCAAGAGGAGGACCCAACAGGAGGATGGGTTTAAAGTCTATGGAAAAGGCAGCCAGAACAGCTCTCCACCCTGAGCCCCTGCAAACAGGACCCCCCCCAATCCGGCGAGAGACAGGTTTGCTCTCTGCAGAAAATGAACCAGAGAGCAGGGCTCTGGATGGGGCCACCAGGGCACAGCTAGGGGTGAAGGTCAGACGAGGGCTGGAAACAGGATGTCGTGACTGACGTCACTCGGCACCCAGGACTGTGACGGGCAGGCCCGTGCCCCCGACCCCTACCTGTGGAGAAATTAAACAGCTCAGCCCTTAAGACATGCAATACTGACATTTGGGGAACCCTCAACAAAACAGCCCGGTTCCTGCCAGCTCACTATATATATAGGGGAGCTTACCTGCCAACACATAACAGAGCATTCAATCTGCTTTCTACCGCTTCACTCTTAAATATGAATGCACAGCCAGAACCCTCAGCCATTTAGAGAACGCCTCTAACACAAGGCACAGAGACAGAAATAAGGGGGCGGGGGGGGGGGGCGGGGGTGAGGAGGAAGTCTCAGACAATACAGGGAGCAGAAAAACCTTCAAACAAAATGAAACAAAAACTACTCTCAGGAAGAGAAAATATTACAATCCTAAAACAGGAACATTTACAAACTATGAAAAAAACTTTTGGAAATAAAAATTAATGGGAGTTAAAAATTGAGGAAAGACTTCTTCAAGTTTTCAACTGTATACACAAACTATTTATCAATGAGTTTTTAAAAATCAAGGGAAGCCCAGTAACCAAGTCAGTGCGGTAATGGCAAACGACTGATAAACACGTCAGTGGAGCCTAACAGAGTCCAGAAACGGTTACGTATATATGGACAGCTGATTTTCAACAAAGGTCCAAAGACCATTTAGTAGACAGAGGACTGTCTGTTCGACAAATGGTGCTGGAACAATGGGATGTCCATATGGGAGACAAATGAACTTCAACCTACAGCTTGCACCCTGTGCAAAAATTAATTGAAATGGGTCCTGAGATAAAGCCTGAAACCACAACTTTCAGGAGAATACACAAGGAATACATGAGGAATCTCTGTGACCTTGGGGTAGACACACATTGCTTAGATACCACATCAGAAGCACATCCCACTAAAAAAGAAAGTTGACAAGTTGGACTTCATCATAATGTAAGCTCCTGGTCTTTGAATGGCATTGTTTGGAGAATAAAAAATCCTAAGTTAGGGGAAACTATTTGCAAAGCCTACATCTGATAAAGGGCCTGTTTCCAGAATAAAGAACTCTGAAAATTCAATATTGAGAAAACAAACAAGGGTGCCTGGGTGGCTCAATGGGTTGAGCATCTGACTTCAGCTTGGGTCATGATCTCACAGTTTGTGAGTTCCAGTCCCACGTCGGGCTCTGTGCTGACAGCTCAGAGCCTGGATCCTGCTTCAGATTCTGTGTCTCCCTCTCTCTCTACCCCTCTCCTGCTCATGCTGTCTCTCTCTCAAAAATTAATAAATGTTAAAAAAAAAAATTAAGAAAAAGAAAAAGAAAACAAACAACCCAACTGTAAAAAACAAAACAAAAAAACCCCCCAAAAAACAACAACAACAGGTAAATGATTTGAACAGACACTCCACAAAAAGGTATAAAGATGGTCAGTGAGGACATGAGATGATACCCGACATCACCCTTCATTAGACAAGGGCAAATTTAAACCATGGCGAGACACCACTTCGTAATTGTTCGAATGAATGGCTACAATTAAAGGCCATGCCACGTGCTGGTGAAAGCACGGAGAGACTAAAACTTCAGATGTTGTTGGGTGGGCATGTAAAATGGTGTAACTACTTTGGAAAACAGTTTGCAAGTGTCTTAAAAAGTCCAAAACATAAGCCTATCATATGATCCACCCATTCCACTAAGTGCTTCCCCAAAAGAAGTGAAAACATCTGTCCATTGGACGACCTGTGTACAAATGTCCACAGCAGCTTCGCCAGCAATAGCCCCAAACTGAAAACTACCCAACCTTTATCATCAGCAGGTGAATGGATAAACTGGGACGTATCCACACAAAGCAACACCACCCACCGCTTCATGAAAACAAACGGACTGTTGATACACGCAACAACGCGTTTGAATTTAAAAACGCTCATGGCCAGTGAAAGAAGCCAGACGTGATTCTGTTTATGTCAAATTACAGAGTAACTTAAAGGAAAAATGCAAACTTCTCCAGGGTGACAGAAAGCAGACCAGTGGTTGCCTGGGGTTGGGGTGAAAGGATGGGAGTGGGGGCTTATTAGGGGTTAAAGGCTATGTTGACTATCCCCATAGCAGTGCTGGTTTCACAGGTACACACAGATGTCAACGTTTATCAAATTGTACACTTTAAGATACGTGCAGTTTGTTGTAGGTTACCCATTATTTAAAAAAATAGTAATAAAAGGCAAGAGCTTTGGGGCTTTGGACTTGGATAAACCTGGATTCAAAGACTGGCCGTGCTCGATAACCGTATCAACTTAACCAAACTGCTTAAGGTCTTGGTCTTAATTTTTTTTATCATCTGAAATGTAAGCCCCTCCATTCAATTGCTGGAAAGACTAAGTGCTACTTGGTGCAGAAAGCCTTCAGCATGGAGTCAGAACACGGTAACCAGCAGCCATCTATGGTCATTATTGTTTCTAGTAAGGCAAAAGTAAGGTACACGGTAGGGAACTCAAAAACACCAGCCCCCTCCCCTGCTCTGACAAGTGGGTGCACAGCCTGGCTGTCCCCGGACAGGCTTCAGTTGGCCTGGTGCTTCTCATTTCCTCAAGGCTTCTGTGCTCTTTGACTCTCAGCACAGTCTGTGCACAGTGCGGTGCGGGTTATAAGGCAAGGCTCGTAGTGACTGTGTGTCGGTGTGTCTGAGATGTAAGGTTCCTCTCCTGGGATCACACAGCAGTCTGCCATCGGGCTTCTGTGAAAGACCAGCAGCCCTGGCTGCCAGGCTGGGCCCTGATGGCAGGGAGACCGTCCCTGTCTCCAGCTCACGAGCATGTGACCACCAGTCTGGCTTGGCAGTATTTTCCAGAAATCATCTGGCCCATGCCCCTGCTTCTGGGCCATACGACTCCCAAACGTACAACGGGGAGGGCATCTCGTTCACTTCTCCTTAGGCATCTGTAGCTACTCCTCTTAGTTCAGGGTCTGGGCCGCCCAGAGCCAGCCCTGGCAGCCTCTCTCCCTCCGTCCCACTCAAAATCCTCACCAATGTTTACCCGAGTCATAATAGCAAACTGGGAGTTTCAGCTGCTGGATCTAATTTAGCTGATGTGTCCAGTATACACCCTCCCAAGCTCACAGGGCAGCGGGCCCATGTTAAGTAAATCCAATAAATAGGTCTTAATTCTGAGCTGATGTTACCATGAACATGCTCCGCTGCAGAAGATCTATTTATGACCCGCTCTGTTCCCTGACCCAGCCCTTCCTTGTAGCCCAAAACCACTTACTTGCTGAGGCTAAGAGCACAGTCCCAGGAACTGGCCTTTGGGCCTCCTCCCCGTTTAGGATGGAGATCTCTTCCCACACCCAGTGGCTTCCTGATGAGAGACCTCCACGTCTTTCTCCAGCAACCCTTTCCAGCTCGTCTGACAGAGGTTTTAATCCTTAAATATATTCTTCACCAGCCGAACTATTTCCTGTGGCAGGAAATTAGGTTTCCTCCCATTGGCTCCAAGTGGGACCCGTGAAATATCCCAAAATGGTGGCGGGAGCCATAGCCAAGGATGTGGTCATGCCAGAGCCCAGAGCCGACGGTAAGGTAGAGACGGCCAGAGCATTCCCGGGGGACAGGGTGGGGCCGGGCCCACCTCCTGCCACATGCCGTTCACATCCCCTGTTGCCAGTGATCTGCTACCCATAGCCATCTGGGGACAGCATGAAACATCAGAGGATTTGGACACGGGGGTCCAGGAGAAGACTGGGAACAGAGCACACAGGTTCCAGAAGCACACCAAGATCTATTCAGCATGAACCATGTGCCAGGCACACTGCTATTACGTGAGAATGCAAAAATGGCAACGCGCCAGTATACCCCGCCTTCACCAAGCTCAGAGGACTTACGGGGCTTGCCTCAAGTCATAGAACTGCCAAGATTCAAACCCAGGCCGGTGCTGAGAACCAGAGGAGAGGGAGGGTAAACAGTGCCTTTTCTGCTGTCCCACACCGCATGCCAATCAGGGAAACTGACCTCTTACCACTCAGCAGATACTGACTGAACATGACCACATGTGTCACATTTCCAGGCATGAGCCAAAGAAGTGAACAGAAAGCAAATTCACTGACCTCATCCTATTCCAGTTGAAACCAATTTTATTTAACATGCACAATACTAACCTTTCTGGCTTCTTTCAGAGGTAACCTTTCTTTTTGGACTTGCCCATTAAGTAGTAATAACAACAATAGTGACAGAAGTTATTACTACTACTATTTGCCAGGCACCGTGCTGGTCCCTCGATGACCACTGCAGATTGAACTAGTCACCTTGCCTGTATCCCTGCCCTTTGCTGGATGGCTCTGCCGCTCCTCCTAACCGTGGGGGTAGTGTATTTCCTCAGCCCTTGACCTCGGGCCAGGCTATGGACCAGCTTTGGCCCACGGAACAGGAGCAAAGGAGATCAAAGCCATCATGTGATTCTGCTGGTCTCTTCTCACACCTCACCTCAAGCAGAGCTCCCCCTCCACCCGGGGCCAAGGATCTAACACAGGGGGGACAGACAGGACCAGACCTGCACAAGGCACCAAGCCCATGCGAGGAACAGAAGCATGAGTCAGCACAAACAATGGTTGGTTTAAGCTCCTGAACTTTTGGAGCATTTGTTACTCAACGCTAGCTGACTGAGATAAACTTGCAGGTATCATTATCATCACATCCTGATGGAGAGAGAGAGTGCTTGCAAGCTTTCCCAACTTTGCCTAGGCCCAAGGTTAATATAAAATGAGGACACGCTATGTGACACTTCTTTTCTTGACTCTAAAAGGGGCATAAGGACCATTTCCTGACCTTGAATACGACACCAAGAGAAGAGGTAACCATTTCAGAAGGACTGGTTTTGTTTATGGAGAACCACCTACCTACAGACTTTTAGAATCCATTTGCATTACATGTGGACTTACCCCAATTACTAAACCAAATGTCAACTTTTTGAAGTGACTCAACTAGCACAGTAACCCCCAAAACCAAACCTTTGGTATCCTTTTCAACTCAATTTATTCTGTACTTTGACATTGTTCCCCTAATATTTGCTATGTCTTAGTGTAAGAAAAAGGGGTTATTTCCCATCTTAGGGTTGCTAGTTATACCACAAACGTACACCCATGCCCATTACTCCCCTGAACATGGGTGCTGCAGCTGAACGTTTGAGGCATTCCCCTCCCGCCCCAGTGGGATGAGGCCTCCCCTACCTCCTTCTGACAACAATCAAGCCATATGTCTACTCACCTGCAATAAAATATTTTTTTTAAGTTTACTTACTTATTTTGAGAGAGAGTGAGAGGGAGAGAAAGAGGGGGAGAGGCAGAGAGAGAGGGAGAGAGAGAATCCCAACTTGGGGTATCATCTCACAAACCGTGAGATCATGACCTGAGCCAAAATCAAGAGTCGGATGCTCAAGTGACTGAGCCACCCAGGGGCCCCTATACTATACTCTCCTTGAGCTTTGCGTTATATGTGGGTTTTCTTTTTTTGTTTTGTTTTTCTGGTGCGAAATAAAAGCAAGGTTTGAGTGACTTCAAGTTTGGGTTATATGCTCACTCAGCAGACCGCCTAAGAAACAGACCATCTACCTCAGAAGGCAGAAAAAAATTGTGGAGATTTTAAAAGTCCCCTTTCATTGGTTCCACTTGGCCTGAGAGCTCTCCCTCTCTGCTGCTTCTTAGCATGCAACCATCAGAACATGCCCTTCCTTCTTCCGTGCCATGGACAACCCAGGACAACGATCTGACAGAGTAATAAGTGAGAAAGCCCAGAAAACACTCCTGCTGAGAGGGTTATCTGATTTGGGGGTTCACCCAGGATCCATTCCCTTTGGTAAACATAGCTAACACCAAAGCATCCTTTGTTCTGGGCAGAACTTCTGCCGGGGGTTTTGTGCTGAGTCTCCTGGCTGCGGGTGACAAACCACAGAGTCCTAACACTCAGGGAACAAAGCGTCCTGGTCAGCTGAAGTTCTGGCTAAGTCGATGTCTGCCTGAAAACCCACCGTGGAGAACTACACATAGCTGGGACCTGAGGAGCCTTGAGAGGGTCTTGTCTATTCCCTTCCTCTCATGGCTGAGGAAACAGAATGATGGAGTAAGCACCTCCAGGTCACCCAGCAAATGAACACAGAGTGAGAAGATGGCTTCCCAACCTTCATTTCACCGGAGCCAGCCTCCCCACTGATGAAGTCTGTAATGTGTATGAGTCCACTTTCCCACCCCGGGAAGTCGAGTACAATCAAACGTCACTCTTTCCTTGTTGCAGCTGCATCTTAAGCGGCCTGAAGGTCTCACTCGTCAGGACTAATGTCCAAAAGCAGGACAGCACAATTGACGACTCTGGTGAAGGGAGAATACCGTACTTCCTGTCCTACCACGACAACTTTCTGAGGCTTGAAATTATATTAACACAAAAAGTGACAAACAAACCAAAAATTGAGCCATACATGGAATATACTATTGCCAGACACTTGCAGAGTTTTCTTTGGTGGTTGGAGTTTAAATAAAAAACATTCCCAACACCAGCCTGTTGTCGTCACTCGGTGCCGTAAAGAAGGACCCCGGCTAGACGAAGGCTGTGGTAGGGTAGGTTCTGGATAACTGAGGTTTCGTTATGAGCTCTGCCACAGGGACCACACGCTCTCGCCCAGTTTCGGAAGCGTTCTCGGTAGGTTCTGAAAGTAGAAGCATGTTTTTTAATGTTCCAGGTTAGACTGGCGTACGAGGAGTTCCAACCAGGATTTCACAACCCTTGACACCAGTCACTGAACCACTTCCACCAAGAACAACTCAATTTCCATCTGAACTTGCAAATGGATAATATCCGATGCCTCGGGCTGCCAAATTCAGTGAACACCCAATAAAACGCCAGGCTGAAGCCCCCCAGTGCTTTGCCCCAGAGCAGAGGCCACCCTTTTCTCCACTTCTCTGCACTGTATCTAGGGCTCCCCTCTCCCTGCCAGTCTTCCAAGGCAGTCTGCTCAGGTCTGTGATGAGTACCCTTTGCAGAGGAGCCCTCCATGTGGGCCCTAGAGGTTCAAAGAGCACCCTGGGCAGACTCTCAAAGGAGGAACACCTCGCCTGCCCTCTGTGAGGGGCCAGACCCTATGGGAAACACATGGAGATCATCAGGACCTCAGGGCTTCCTTCCTCCCCAGGGGCCAAGGGTGGGCACAGAATGTGCACTTCCTGGGGAAAACAGAAGGCTGATTTATGGAAAGAGCTCAGCTTAATTATGATCATCTGTAAAGCACACGTACACCAAGACCTTTTCAACATGTGGCTGGAAGGCGAGCCCTACTGTTTATCAACCTCAGCTCTCCCGACGTTTGGGGCCAGATGATTCTTTGGGGGTGGGGGGGGTGGGGACTATTATGTGTACTGTAGCATGTTTAGCAGCATTCCTGGTCTCTACCCACTAGATGCCGCTCCCAGCCCCAGCTGTGATAACCAAAAGTGTCCCCACATATTGCCCGATGTCCCCCCTGGGGGCAAATTCACTCTTCTGGGTCCCTTGAGAACTTGTGGGTTACAGAAATGCTCTGGCATTGGTTGGGGTGGGGGACAGAAACAATTCACAGCTCAGAGCAGGTGTCTACCTGGCACTTCTCCCTCCTGTGTGGTGGGTATCCTCTCACTTTACAGGTAAAAGGTTCATGTGATGTTGGGGGATGTGCCTAAAGTTACCTAGAGAGGCAAGCAGCAGTGCCTGGCATTGAATCTGGGTGTTACACCCCAAACCCAGCTTCCTATGATCTCAAAACACAATGTGCACCCTGTTAGAATGATCAGATTCTCCGTGGGCTCTGATGAGACAGCTGTCCTTGTTCCCTCTCTTCCTCCACACAAAGAAAGTAGTTAAGTCTTAGGGGAGGAGGAGGTTTCTTTGGAAATCTATTTAACACCCTTGGTTTTCGAAAGCTTTTTTTTTTTTTCTCCAAGCACCAGCTTGACGGGGTAGGGGTGCTTTTTCTTGGGGATCAGCAGGATCCCAGAGACTTTAGGTCACAATTGGAAGAGGCTAGAGATCTGGGTTGGTCTCTGGTTACTGGAAGAAGGGAAAAGAGTAGTTCCCAGGATTCACAGAACTTTCTGGATCACCATTTCACCCTGCCAGTTAACATTCACTCAGAGTGGAATTAAGCCTAAAGATCATTTGTTTGTTTTTAAAGAGATCACTCACAGACCTTTCCGGACACTCACAGCCCTTGGAAATGTTCTGATGGGCTTAAGGCAAAAAGCCCATTTCAGCCCAACTTTTGTTACAACCCCCACCCCCAAAGCTCACCTCATAAAATACAGGGAGCTTGAAACAGAATCATAAATCCAGGTGTGTTTAGAAACCTCTTCCTACTCTCTTGGGTGCTTCGGGCCTTGGGCCCTCCTACAGCCCTGTCCTACAGCAGGGCTGTTCACATGACCAACACTTGTAGGCTCTGTTCCCAAACTGCTTTTGGGAAATGGATGGATTTGTATTTCAATTCAGGAAAAGACAAAATAAAAATAAAATGCCACGCTCTATCTACAGGACAGAAACAACCAGAATAGAAAGGATTCCTGGTCTCTAGGACAATGTGATGTTCCAGGTGGGGAAACAAAAATGGCCAGTTAGGGAAAGAAAGATCTTTACTAGCCTCCAAAATCTAACTTTGGGGGAAAAGGCAAAAAGAAAAGAAAAAGACTATTAGATAATTACCTTGGCTTAGACCCTTGTCTCTGCAAAGGGTATGATGTGGGGGAGGTGGGTAAGAGGGAGCAGGATGGGGGCAGGAGGGGGGGTGCTCAAGTACAGATCTTGACCTTCCACTAATAAATGCCTTAAGACTGAGAAAGATCTTTGCTCCTTAAAAAATAAAAAGGGCAGGGCACCAGAAAGTCACCTCCCCTGACAACTGCTATTTCCCCTGTCTTATCTGCCAGTGAACTTCAATATTAGCTCACTTCACTAAACAAACAATTCGTATTACAGGACTCTTAGTCATTCTGTTTTTCACTTTCTTCCACAAAGCAGAAACCATTAAGGTCTGAGTATCCTCTCCGGGCCGTCTTTTCCCAGACCCAGTTCCCAGCCTCCCACCTCCTGCCCCATCAGGTTTGCATGAATAGAGCCCCGTGAATCACTTCCTGTGGGCAGACTGCACGTTTAGGGGTGGGATTGTCTTTCTTCTTTCATTTTTCTTTTTTTTGAGAAGATTCTCACAGACATTTGGGGTTAAACAAGTGGAACCAGGTGATGGTGATAATAACCGGCTGCCTCATTCTATCAAAACACATCAAAGTTTCCAAAGACTTCTAGAAAACATCGGGCTGGTGTTCGTGTCTAGGGCATTTGTGTGGGGGGGGGGGGGGGGTGGGCAGAGGTGAAGAGGGCAAGTAAGGAGGTTTTGTGTTAATTGCACGGTTTTGACTTCCTTAATTATGAGTCACTGGCCAGGGAGATAAAACAATGTCACTAATGTTGGAGAACATGTGAAGTTAGGTAAACAGGGCAATGCGGGGGGACATTCCATGGGAGAGGCAGTGCTGGCTCCAACTCCAATGTTACAATTCCTAGCAAGATACCATACAATACGGGCTCGAAAAGGAACTTCCCCGCGTTTCAGTCTTAACCACATTTATAACTCTTGCCCTGTTTTTAAGAAAGGCCCCAAAGCCTTTAGAATCCTCCAACCTTTCAGGCCAGCCACTGTGGGGGAGCTGGAAGTGAGGGAGGGGTGGAAAATGATCACAGGTCTAGAAAAAGTCAGTTTAAGGACCATGAAGTTAAATGGCTACCTCTGTACATAGAAAATACAGCATTTGCAGGCCACCAATCTCTGACCTTCCACAAACTCTCTCCTCCTATCTGGATGAAAGCTTTACCAGCTCACAGAAGCACTTTGCATCTAACCTGTAACAAAGAATGGGTGTCTGTATATTCTGGGCATCCCGATCTTGAGGACAGATAATCAACCAATTAGCATTCCTTTCTGTCTAAGGGGACAGACTTCCTATTGTACCTTAACAAAAGGTTCGGGTTCATTGGGGGCAATTTCACCTAAGGCAGCAAAGAACCCCTATGGGCAGGAAGATAAGAATTCCAAGCCAACAAGGAAGGACTTTAGAGAGCCAGGCAAGCACTTAAAATGCCAGAGTGGCAAAAGCCTGCCACTGAATGGCTCTTGGCTGAAAGTTGCCTCTCAAGGCAGGAGCACAGAAAGACTTCCAGGTGACAGAGTCCTGGGCATTTACCACTCTCTCCATGATCAGCCCACCCAGTCCCAGCCAAGATTTGCACTGGGACCCACCCACTCACCCCCTCATCAGACCCCCAGTTCACAGACAGCAGACAGATGTGTCAAGGCCTGATCTATAGGCCCAGAAATTCAGTGCTTAACCCGCCCAAGCAGCAGAGGTAACATGCTGCAGCCACAGCATCTGAACACGGGGCTTCTGTATCCCGGAGCCAGAGATCTGCAGCCAGTGGCAGCATGCCACTAAGACACGTGGGTCCAGAGACTCTCTTCAGCCCTCTGACAGGCCTCACTATGCCTTTAGATCAAAACTTATCCCATTCTGTGGCTCCTTCTGCAGAATGCCCTCTATGGGTCCTCCTTCCTCAAAGTCTCAATCTCTACCATCCCATACTCACCTACCTCAGCACTTAGCACCCAGGGCCTGGTGCGGTTAAGTAACTTCCATGCGTTTCTGGCTTCTCTTCCCAATGAAGACAGGAGCCCCTCGAGGGCAAGGAGACCCAACTTAGCTTTCCCGGTACCCCGGATGGAGCACTGGCTTACATGTTACATTTGCTCACAAGCAGGTCATGATAATGGAATTATTCCTCTGGGCATCAACCATCAGAAGATGTAGGAAACAAAAACCTCGGCTGCACCCCAGCCTTATGAACCCAATCAAGACATCAAGCCCCGTAGCAGAGGGATCCACAGCCTCACATTCCTGCCAGAGACCTAGTATCAGAAACATTCTGTAAACCAGCAGCTGTTTGTTTTTTTTTTCAAGGTTATTTTGAGAGAGTGTGCACACAAGGGTCGGGGGAGGGGCAGAGAGAATGGAAGAGAGAGAGAGAATCCTAGGCAGGCTCCCCATGGTCAGCACAGAGCCCGAGGCAGGGCTCGAACTCGCAAACCATGAGATCGTGGCCTGAGCAGAACCGACTGAGCCACACAGGCAGCCCCCTGCCAACAGCTGGTCTTGAGAGACGCGGGTCAAAACAGCCCACCTGCGGCGCTGAAGCCGCCAGTGGGGAAGTGCGGGAGTTAAAATGCTTTGGAGAAAGGAAGTTCCTCCCACTTCCCCTGCCACACCAGAGACAGACAGACAGACAGGCACACAAAGTCATCGGTGGCTAAGACTATGGGCAGTCATTAGTTAGGAGGCCTTGCAATAAATCTGCTAAACAAATGTCTGTTGAATGTAAATTGTATCAGCCTTCGAGTCAGCAGAGTTGAAGGCACACAGACCCCCGGGCCGAGTGTAGTATGCTGCTATAAAACGATGGGGTCAATCCACCTGCAGTGGCTCGCTGCCTTCTAAGCGCTGACATCCCACATACCTACGGGAGCATGCTCGCAGCCGAAAGTAGCTTAAAGGTGGCCACGTTCCTTTACTGCCACTAGGCACGCAGGCCTCGGACGGACCAAAGCGGAATCGTCGATGGAAGCAGAGCAAATACGTGATCAAGATGGAGGACTGCCACCAACATTCCCTTCTTCTCTACCAGAAATGGGACAACAGTGGAGAGGGTGAGAGAAAACATCAGGCTTTGACTTTCTGTGAGGGAGAAGGGAAACAAACAACCCACCCCCCTCCCCCCCAATGCCAGCAAACCTGCGGCAGTCACAGCTAGGACGTGATCTGAAGGAATTATGTGGATATCAAACAACTTGCTGACAGAGAAGGTGGCTTCAAATGAGAACGGTGGGGGAGGCTGTGGAACCGCTGACCTCCGAAGTCAGAGGTCGCACAGGGAGTGTGATGGCCCACAGACGTGCTCACACCTGGGGCGGCTTTGGCGGAAATCCGTCCGGACACCGGAGGGCACACAGATGACCTCTCGTACTATCATCCAGGCTCAGGAACCACATGACTGCGGTGTGGAGGGGTAGGAGGTGGGGAGGGCTCTAAAGGGCGGCCATTTCATAGCCACCCCCCCGGCTTTTCCCCTACACATGAAGACACTGGGGCTCAGGAGGGCACAGTATCTACCCAAGAGTCCTTCTGAGCCGATGCTGGTGTGAATCCATGATCCCAAACTATCTGGGACCCAAAATGGAAATCACAGCTGTCGGCTAGCAAAGCAGCAAATACCACAACAAAGGGCAGGGGCGCCCAGCAAGAGAAGGAAGGCCAGAGCCAGCCGTTGCCGTGCAGGACTGCGTTCTTGCACCCAGTACTCCTCCAGCTGTTGGGGCCCCAGTGCTATCAAGGCCTGTATTTCAAGTAAGCCAGGGGCCCATCTCCCTGGGCCGTTTAAACAGCTCTTTCTCCTCCTTCCTTGGCCAGAGCGTTTAAACAGCTCTTTCTCCTCCTTCCTTGGCCAGAGCAGCAGAACACCACGCCACGGGGCCTGGATTGTTTGGTAACAATGGAGGGAATATTAAACAAGGGCTGAAGACGGGAAGTGAATCACAGACTTCTCAAACAGGCTCCTTGGAAGGAACAGGGCAGCAGGAAGGGCTGCAGGAGCCTGGGCCACTCACAGGGCCGAGTGGAGCGAGAGGGAAGGTTCCCGGGAGTTCTCTTGCCCCACAATAGGGTGCCTCAAACCTCGGCCTGTCACCAGGGAGCTGCTTCATGCATCAGGCAAGATCAAAGTCCTGAATCACCCCTGCCACCTCTTGAGGTATCCGAGGTTCTCTGTCCCCTCCATCAGGCAGGAAGAGGGGGTTAAGCTGGTCGTCCAAATAATGCTGACCCAACTTTCAACTTTATCCCCACACCCTTTAAAAAAGTCCAAACCTGAGACTGGGTGGCTGCAGGCTCTCCCAGCAGGGGGAATGGGCTGGGCTCAGAGCATCCATTAGTTAAATAGGGATGTTCTACACACACACACACACACACACACACACACACACACACACGCACGTGCACGCAAAGAGCTGAGCAGGACTTCAGACTGCATCTAACTGACCGAGAGAAATGTCTTCTCCTGCCTCCCATCCCCATGTCGGCACTAACTCCCACTCAGCCCTGGTGCCATGGCACAACCAGCCCCAGCACCATCTCTCACGTCCAGGTCCCACCCTCCACAGACGGACCACCTGCCCCGGGCCCGAACAGCACCTTGCAAGTCTACCTATGCCAGGATTCTGTCCTAATAGCATCTGCACAGAGTGTAGATGTACACACGGCTGCTCTGAGCAGCCACAGGGAGAGGGCTTGATCAGCAGGTCTATGTTAACGGAGGGCCTAGTATGGGCAAGGCCCTAGTATGTGCAAGAAAGCTTTCTTAACTGTGAAAAGGATCAAGGACTCATGGACCAAACTAGAACACATTTAAGCATCTGGGTGCAAGAGCAGGGGCAAGGGCACCCCATGGTTTGTGCAAATCTGCCCTCATTGTTGCCTGATAGGCATGTTTTCTTCACTTCATCTTGCTTTTCCCCACACCTGCCTCACCTTCATTAAAACAACACTGACCAGTCATCTTCTATAAGCAAGTTCTTTGCTAAGTACTTTATATGAAGAGCCTCTAATCCTACTTCCCAAAAGACAATGAAGTTCAGAGAGGTTAAGATTCTACCACGAGGTCACACAGCAAGCAAGAGAACACAATCAACCTTCAACTCCAAACGTGAAAGCCCAGGGTCTTCCCACTGTGTCATGCTATTGCCCTGCACAGCCACTTGCCTTGAAGGGGGTCAAGTAGAAACAAGAGGAGACTGGGCACCAGGACATGGATCCCAACTCTGGCTCCTCTCTGCCACCTGGGTGACCTCAGGTAAGACGCCCTGTCTTCCAGGGCTGATTCCCTCACTGGGACAATAGTGCTATCTAGGAAGGCTGTCAAGGGGCTCACACGAGAGGCTACAAACGCCAATCTTTCATACACTAAATGCTATCACCTTTCATTCATGTGCCCAAAAATACTGCCCAACAAGACAGATCATTCACCCCTGAATTTTCAACTTACTCCTGGGATAAGTTGGTGACAAGCTCAGGAGACTGTGAGCCATGAGAATACTCTAGAAACATCATCTGGGGACAATTTATGTTTTTTGTTTGTTTTTTTTTTTTTTAATAGTACAAGCAGCTTTCAGCCAAGGCTGAAAGATGAACAACTTCTTTCCCAAGCCTCCAAAATTTTTCCAGGTGCTCCTGAAGTTCCTACCCTCATACATTAAGGTCTTAGGCAGTTGCCTGGGTCCCCCAAGTCCCAGGTCTGCTATTAGTGACTCTGTGTCAGTTATTCCCACTCTCTGAGCCTCAGCACTCATCTGTAAAATGGACAGGTCGGATGAGGGATGTCTGAGGTCCCTTCTCTGACAATCTGTGACTGCTAGAGGCTCACTGGCTTTTTGCACAAATAAGAGACTGTTTAGTGACCCTCTCCTGAGAGAAATGAAAAAGAAAGCATACTTCAAATTCCCCAGAAGCACGGTGTTGGGCACCTGTTAGGGGCTGCCCAAATGCTGGAAACAAAACCGCCATGGTGAACTCCCGCCCCTACCTCGTGTGCATGGCTTTGTGAGGCTGAGGGAATCCGTGAGGCTAACCTCCTGCCTGCACACCACCCCCATCACACAGTGCTCTGGGCAGGAATCACAGGACGGCAGAAACTACAAATGCCAGACCACAGAAGAACCAAGAGCAGGGAAGGCAGGGAACTCATCCAGTTCTAAAGAGCTGGAAAACGAGGTCAGGCCCCGAGAAGACTGTGGGAGGCAAGGCTTCAACAATGTTGCAAGGATGGCCCAGTTTTTTGTCTCGACGCACACGACAGCCCTACCACATGTGGGACGTGGTGCCACTAACCGCTGATCGAACCTCGTGAGCAAATCAGCTCCTGGCTGTGACCTGAAGTCCTTTGTGCTCGGCAAGGACTACTTGCAAATACTTACCGATTTAATGAAGTGAAAATTCAGGGCCAAAGGAGTTCTATACAAATATTTGCTCTTCCAAAGCATACTTAATAAGATACTCCTCCATACGAAACTTTAAAAACAAAAATAAAACAAAACCCCAACATACAAGTTCCCCCTCGACGCATTTTATGTAGATGGCTTACTTCTGATGTCCTTAGCTGAAATTCTTTGCTTATTTAACCATTAAGATCAAAACTCCTGTTTACATCTGTACAATGAAGGATCACCCAGCCGTGAAAAGGAATTCACGATTGCAACAGGCAAGAACACAGAAGAATCTGAAAATAATTATGCTATGGGAAAGAAAGCTGACCCCTCCCCCAAGAAAAGATTACATCCTCTATGATTCCATTAGTGTAAGATTTTAGAAAATTAAAACTAATGTACAGTGACAGAAAGCAGATCAGTGATTGCCTGGGGCCTGGTGAAATTACAAAGGGGCAGGAGGAGACTTTGGGGGTGACAGACATGTTCATTATCTTGATTGTGGTGATAGTTCCATGGGTGCACACATGTCAAACACATCAAATTGTACACGTTCAGTATGTACTTTCAGTATGGATTTAGGTCCCTTATACCTCAATACAAATGTCTAAAAAAAAATTCCCGAAACCCTGATGGGAAAGTTATCAGAAAACCTGATTTTAAAATGCAGCAAAGAAGCAGGGTGCCCAGACATACATTGTTCCAACAGACTGTCAAAAATGTCTTGCTCTGCTAGGCACATGACAAACTCTGCAAAGAGCCAATATTGAAACATGAATGGGCCGTGTTATGTTCCAAAAGAGGGTGACAGGCATACATGCTAAAGATCTCCCTGAAAAAGTAGTTATGGCCGGTCTGCTACCTTAATGCCTTACCTACTTAGTAATTCACGTGAAAACGTATGCAGATCCCATTACTTGATGGGGGGGGGGGTGGGGAGGTGGAGGGGGAAGGGAAGTACTACTCTGGGCTGACACTGATCCTAACAACAGTTCACCAGGGAAAAGCCCTGGAGGGCAAGGCAACCCAAAGTGGGTCAATAAACTTCAAGTTGGCAGTAGAGAAGAGATCGTACGCAGAGACCTCCCCCCACCCCCCCAACCCCCCGACCCTTCCTGCAGGGGAGCGAGGACTGGAGCACAGAGATCTGGCTGTTCTGCCTGGAGTTTCGGTCTGACTGGGAATGATCCATTGAGTAAAGGGACGTGCCAGGGAAAATGAGTAGGTTGTTCAAACTCAGGAGGAAACTTCTGGGTTTGCTGGACGCTGAGCTCTTTCCTGCACATGTGTACATGTCCCCGTGTTCCAGAGCAACATGGTGGGCCCACCTGATGAACCACATGGGCCCTTTCAAGAGCATCACAAGGCTATTTTGTGGGCTTTTGCAAAATCTCCTTGACAATTTGAGGTCACTACAGCTTTGCTGTCATTTAGCACAGTGGTTTTCAAAAGGTCTTCAGAGGCCAGCAGCCTCTACATTAACTCAGGCCTCTGGACTCCCCTATCCCAGCCTCCTATTCCAAAACAAACCAGATGTCTAATTCTCTATCCGTCAAGAAGCCAGAGATTTGGGGGTAGGTGGGGTGCATATCAGGAACATCACTTAGAAACCTCTTATCTAGGACACTGAGCAGAAAAAGCACTTAACACAGTTAAGACTGACACTGGGGGGGGGGGGGAGAGAAGCAAAGGTGGGGGGCAGCATTAACAAGGTGAAAAATAGAGTGTCACCATTCCTGAAGGAAATTCTTTCCAACCCGTTGGTGATTTGTCCTCAAAAGTTCTGCAGAAAGACCTAGTTTATTGCCAACCCAGCCCCGGGGTCGAGTGTTTCTAGTGCAATTCCACACAAACCATGGAGGCTCAGTAAACGTTCACAGATGGTGATGAATTCCTACTTCTGGCCAAGTACACAGGACAAAAAACAAACAAACAAACAAACAAAACCCTAGCTATTAAACATTTGAACGCCGATAGTCCCGAAACGGGGAAAAAAGACACATGGAAGAATGAACACACAAAAGGACATGAAACCGAACAGGTTAGCATAGTGGGCAAGAGAGCAGTCAAAGCCAACTAGGACCTGACCTCTCATTGCCCAGCTGTGTGGCCTGGTGCAGATTACTTAAGCTCTCTGCGTCTTGGTTGCCTCAAATTATCCGAGGAGTAGATGTTATCCCCAATTTGAAATTCATGGTGCAGGAGACCGGGAAATGTGAGTGACATTTCACAGCATCAAGGGCAGTCTCTCCAAGAGCTGCTATCCTCACCCCATCCCACCCCACCCCCCAGGGGAACAGAGTCTTTAGTCAGAGCTCAATCGGCTTTCCTGGGGGCTTCTGGCTACAAATTCAGCTGCCAGAAGATACAAGTAAGTGAGGACCTGCTAGGGGTCCATCAGACATAAGAGCCACAGACTAGAAAGGGTATGAGGCCGCGGAGTCTAGTAGGTATACAGTAGATAGCCTCAAGACTTTCTGGTAGTGAAAGACCAGCTGAGAGGTCATCTAACCCCCTAAGCACAGAATGCAAAGTTCGGCTATATACAAAGCTGAACGCAGTCTGCTCCTCAGTGACTTCTTCCTCCTGGTCCTCGTAGGACCTTCAAAGACTACGCAGAACAAGTGTCCCTGGCTGGGATTTCTCTGCTCCAGCTTCTACATCCCCAGGTTTTTCTTTAGATGAGGATCCTCTCCTGGGGACTTCTGCTGTGTTAAGCTTGCATTCATCCTGGTCAGAATCTCAGAGGAGGGGCACGGAATCACAACAGCCCGTGATACAGAGTGTGAGTAAGACACAGCTCACCCCAAAACATTAAACAAAATACGGCATAACAGAGAGAGTGCTTTGAACATTAACAGGTGCTCAATAAATATTTATTGTGCAAATGAATGCTCAAGGGAAGCCAAGTTAAGCTCCCCTCTCCTCTTCCCCACCTCGCTTGTGGTCAATCTGGGCAACTTCCGAAAGAAACTTCCCGTTGCCGGAATTCAAACACACAGAAGACAGCCACCAATTAATTGGTCTGGGCCGGAGGTTGAAAACAGGCAGTAGCCTACAGATGTTGTACTTGGCCTGCACAGTGTTTTTAAGATTTTTTAATTAGTTGCCATCTTTTAAAAGCTGGGAGGTTTCACATGTAAATCTAGACCTGGGGCATCTCTGGAAAATAAAAAATCAGAAGATCTGGTAACACTTGACCACTGGCTGATGCCCCAAAGCCCCTTCTGCCTGGAAATGAATGCTCGGCCCTGCTGGGTCTTCACCCACCGGGCACCGTTTCCTGCACTCTGCCTGTCCCCGTGAGCATCTGAAACATCGCTCCTTGTCAAACAAAATGGAACCTGAAAGGACAGGGACTGGCCTTGGTAGGGCAACCACGTGCCCGTTTATTTGGGACAGCCCCACTCATACCTACTGTCCTGGTGTCATCGGTAAGGACACTCCCCTTTACTTCCAGAGACCAGGCTTGGGTAACAAGCTGTCTGGTCGCCCTGGGCCCCTACCAGCTCTAGACCAGTCTGCCTCACCTCGAGGATTCTGTACCCAGAGATCTCAGAAGGAGGGCCACTTGCTCTCTACACAGTTTCCCACCGTGAGGACTGCAAGCTTCTGGTGGAGTTTGCTCCACAAACAATGCCTTCAAACACGCGGCAGGGCTCATGGGACACTTCCTGATGGCTATCTCCAGGCTGCGTCAGTGGCCAGCCCCTGACAGCCTGCGGCATTGAGTGCCAGGGGGAGGCTGTGGAGGGATGGCCAGGACTACACTGTGCACGTGGTGTGGGCAGAGGTCAAGCAAGTGTTAGGGAGAAGAAAGGAGTGTGATTACCAATTCTACCTCTGGAAACCGTTTCTCTTGCCTGAAGTCAAAGGAGAACTAAGGCCACTGCCCCCTTCACCCTTGCTTTCAGTGGGGACTAGAAGAGAGGATGATGGCTTTTATGATGAGATAAGTCATCTATTTGGATTTACTGTCTCCTCCAGAACCTTGCACCATCCTGGATCAAACCTATTGACTTGTCGGGGCCGGGGTCAGTCTACACCGATGTCTGCAGACAGACTTACCAAACCTTTAACTGAGTGAAGTTGGGTCAGAGTTAAAAGAAAGAAAGAATCTAGTCACCCAACATCTTGGGGCCTTTTAGTGTAGCCAGGAAGTACCTTGCTTTAGGAGGGATGCTTGACAAAGTCACAAGGGCAGGAAAAGCAGGCAACGTGAGCTGTTTTTCATTGCAAACTGAAACACCCAGCCAACTCCAGAACCTACTGGGGCTGCTGCATTCTTAACGTTTATTTATTTTTGAGACAGAGCATGAGCAGGGGAGGGGCAGAGAACGAGGGAGACACAGAATCAGAATCAGGCTCCAGGCTCTGAGCTATCAGCGCAGAGCCTGATGCAGGGCTCAAACTCATGGACCATGAGATCATGACTTGAGCTGAAGTTGGGTGCTTAACCAACTGAGCCACCCAGGCACCCCCGGGGCTGCTGCATTCTTAAAGGCTTCCTAACACACCTGAATTCCAGCCTAGGCCAATGCAGAGGCTTTATATTTTAACCCTAACATCAAAGCCTTCCGTTCCCAGTCTTTTAAGGGTTAAAGACCAGGGACAGAATGATTTCACTGAGGGAGGAGGAGAGCAGAAATGGCACCCTCCCCATCATAAAACTTCTGGCAAGAACAGACTGTGCAGAGGGGAAGGCAGGGCAGAAAACTGTGTGCTGCTGTCTTGACATTTTATAGAAAAACCCAATGTAACTAGATATCATAGGGCATCTGAGGCTTATTTTTCTCCCACATGTGAGCAAACAGAAGAAAACCTGGATTTAAATTAAAAAAAAAAAAAAAAAGAACTAAGTTAGTTAACATATAGTGTAATAATGATTTCAGGAATAGAATTTAGTGATTCATCACTTACATATAACACCCAGTGCTCATCCCAAAAGTGCCCTCCTTAATGCCCATCACCCATTTAGCCCATCCCCCTGCCCACCTCCCCCTCCAGTAACCCTCAGTTTTATTTCCTGTATTTAAGAGTCTCTTACGGTTTGTCTCCCTATCTTATTTTTTCCTTCCTTTCCCCTATTTTTATCTGTTTTGTTTCTTAATTTCCACACGAGTGAAATCATGTATTTGTCTTTCTCTGACTTATTTTGCAGAATACACTCTAGTTCCATCCACACAGAAAAGCTGGTTCTTAAAAATCCTTAAGATACACGTGAATTTAAATTCCTCACCTTTTCTTCCTAAGTGAGCATATCACAAGAATCTGTGTGTGAGCTTCCTTTGGTAGCTATCTCAGATAAGCCCAAGCCCACTTTATTGGGCAGCAGGAGAGCTAAGAGAAGACACAATCTGTGTCTAAATGGGTTCCCAACACTTTGATCTCTCAGTTAACTCCGTAAACAGGCACAGGGAAGGGCTTTTGCTCTGAAGTGGGCAATCAGCTACTGTTGTTGAAACATTGAATAAAACCCCACAAAAAGGCGAAAGAGAAGACACATCAAAAGACATTATATTTCACATCTTTCCTGATCAAGTCAACCAACAGCGATGGTTTGGAGGGTTAACGGGATGGAGGCTTGCCATCTCTCAGGGAGGGGAGGAGTTGAAGGGTATTTATAAATTCTCAGCTGGCTTTGGCCAGGGCCGCTTTTATTGATCTAGACAAACACAAATTATGATGGCTGACATGACTTGTATACACAAATAGCCGTCTGAAAACA
This sequence comes from Panthera tigris, assembly GCF_018350195.1. Lineage (NCBI taxonomy): Eukaryota > Metazoa > Chordata > Mammalia > Carnivora > Felidae > Panthera > Panthera tigris. The sequence goes on from NC_056665.1 coordinate 38,170,520, forward strand.
GTCACAGGCCTAATTGAAGGAGACAGAAAAAAAAAAAAAAAAATCAAAGGATGGACAAACGGAGGAACAACAGCAACAACAACAACAAAAAAACCGCCCTGACCCACAGAGCACCATTCTGGCTGCCTGGAGAAGCTGAGCAGGGGCCTTTCCTTTGAGGGGAGGTGGATGTTTACTTACACAGAGGAGTTCGCTTCCCTTGGGTGCAATTGTCCCAGGGAAGCCACCCAGCGCAGCCATGACTGGAAAGAAGGAATAGCAACCTTTGCCAGCAGGCCCTCCCTGCGCATTCAGCTCCAGAGGCAGGCCGGGCCCTGATGTCATGTGGGGGAGCAGAGTCCCGGACACCGGAACCCAGCAGAGGGCCATGAGTAACGCCTCTGCTTCACTCACGCAGGGGGTTTCCTATGGGAACAGCGGCTTCCTGACACCCCAAGCATGCACATCCCCACCCGGAGAGGGATAAAGCCGGAAGGCCTTTAACAGCTCTCTGGCCAGCAAGCTTGTGGACCAACAGGGAGACCAGCCCGCAGAGGAGAGAGCACTTGTCCCCATCCACTGGGCTTCCCGGCACACCGGCCTGGAGCTGCCCCTTCGGACGTTTGCCCAGGGTGCGGGCACGGAGTGTGAATTTGGAAGGTCACAGGGCAGGAGGAGGGGAAGCTGAAGACAGACAACACAGCCCTTCCTAGGAGAGGCCTGACGTCTAAGGGCTCCCGTTTTCTCTATCACGAAGAAGAAAGCACAAACACCCCCCAAAGGAGAAATCCGAGGGGAGAATACCTCACAAGCTTGTTCTCGACTCTTGAAAAAAACAAGACATTTCGACCTGTCATTCCGGTCCCCCACAGGAAAGAAAAAGGGTACTGGAGAGACCGAACCCCAAACAAAACTGGTAATGGCTGACATCACACACCTGAAACATTTGTTGACGATAAACAGTGGATCCAAGAATCCTATCTTCTTGGCAACCAGGAATAACTGCAAAATCCACCCAAGTACAAATTAAATCTCAAAGATAAAAAAGCTCAACATAAAAGTGAAAGTAGCTAAAGCAGCAGGCAATGAAAGTCATGGACTAAAACCTGATGGAAAAAAAAAATCCAGTAACTCACATAATGCAAAGTTTTACCCAGGAGAATTGGGCTCAGTGGCAAAAAAAAAAAAAAAAAAAAAAAAGTTGAAAAGCTCAAAATGGCAGAAGTTAAAATCAGTACCGACAACAAGAAAGCAAACAAAACAGAAGTTTTGTTGTAAATGTACATGTGAAAGAGCTGATGCTAACGAAAATAATTTCAGTTAAAAAAAAACAAAGAACTCCAGAATAGTTTCACTGTGGGTACGCAGAAAATGGCTGACGTATTAAATTGACTTGCAGTCAGTTGAAAATGATAAAATGAAAAATGTCCTAGACATTTTCAGTAAAGCTAGGTCAAAGGTCAAGCCCAGGAGAACGCCTCCCAACTTCCCTTAAGAGGAAGCAGGACCCCCTCCCTCCCCTCCGTTGGCCATCTATCACCGTGCCTAGACCAGGGCCAGGCACCATGAAGAGTAGACATGGTGGGAAAAAACGCCTTCGGCCACCAGGAGATGGCCTTCTGGTTCTAGCAGTGTCACTGACCTGACCTTAGTCAGGTGGCTACCTCTCTCTTCCGGGGACCACACACAGGTTTAGGCTTGCTTGCTAGGAAACCCTAAGAAGCCATGGGGCTGGCCCCACTTGGAAGGCCCAGTGACCTCCAGTTCCTCACACTGTGGGGAGGGTAGAGCGGGCGGGGGGTGGGGATACCACTGTTGGGGTGGAGGTCAGGGTAGGAGGGCAGTGAACAATTTTAAGGGTTACTTCTTTGTATGTTCCAAGTTCTCTATAACAGTAACATGTCACAGTTGTGATCAAGGCAGTGGGGAGGGGTGGGGAGGCATTACCAAAAAAAAGCCAAAACACCTGCTCTAACAATAATCAACTCCGGAATGTATTTACTCACATGAAAGGCCCAGATGACCCTGGGAGCTCAGGACCGCACAAGCTCAAATTTGCAATTACGCAGTGGGGTGGGGTCAAGTTTTAAGTCAAAGGCAAGGGATTTATAATTTTGGAATTTCCATTTGGGAACAAGTGGGTTTATTCTTTTTCTGAAGTCACACTCTCCTGGCCTTGAGTGTGCAGGCTGCTTCTTCCCGAATGCTGATCATTTGCTTTGGTGGTTCAGACACATTCCAGTGGGGGCAATTTGACTTCATAAACAATAGGCTACAAAATCCCAGCTGGGAAAAACACACACCAATTCCAGGAGAGTAAACACCTGTGAGGAGGGAGGAAGATGAATAGGAAGAAGGCAGGAGTAACAGGAGACCTTCAGCAGTCTTTTAATTTTTCTTAATAAAGAAGACATTACAGATATCTGAAATGAATACTGGAAAAACATTAACATTAGTTAAATCTGATGGAAAGTGGGCAAGTTATAATTTACCTGTAACGTGCATGTTTCACATCTGTATGCTACAACGAAAGTACCTGCACAAAACCCCAACAACAATAGACCAAGGCCAGGCTCCTGATGTCGTGGAAAGGGTGTATGAACCAGCACAGACCCAGCAGAGAAAATCCAAGTTCACAGCCCTTTGGAATGTAAACACTTAGGAAATTCTTGGCCTGAGAGTATAGACAACAACATATTAACTTGTCTCTGTCTTCTATAATTTTTGTTATCATGGGGGGAAAAATTTATTTAAAAAAAAACAAAACAAATGAGTGGAAGGGAAAAAAGAAAACTCTTCTTTAAAGAGGGCCTACTTGGCACCAGATGCTTTGCAAGAAGTTCTGGGTATCAGCTCATCTAATCTTAACAGTCAAGAAGGGTGTTGTGACCCCTTATTTTCCCAAAGGAGGGAGCTGAGCTTCCAAAGGGTGAAGCCACTGGCCCAAGGTTATGAAAGCAGCAACGGCTGAGAGAGAAGCAAGCTGGCCCAGGGCTGCCTCCCTGAACTTCTGGCACAGGGAGGGGGCCTCCAAGTAAGAGGGACTCACTGGGGCCACCCTCTCTCCTCCGCTAACCCACCTGCCACCCTTCACAGTATCCCATGGGTTGGCCAGAACCCAGATGGCAAACCACTGCAACAGACAAGGAGCCTTCCAAAACACAGGCGTCCCTCTCTTGTCTCTGCCATTCCAAAATCAGGCCAGCTCTGTCCCTTGCACCTCCTTAAGTTTCCCCATGCAGCTTTCCCTAGACAGGGCCACCTGGGATGCATTCCCCCCCACCCCCCCTCAGGACACTGGGAGGGTCTGAAGGGCTGAGGGCATGGGTGCCAGTGTCCTCCTCTGCCTCACAACCACATTAAACTTCACCTCTACAGACCTCAGTTTCCTCATCTTTAGAAGAACGGAGGCACCACTGTGTCTCACACGTCTCTGTATTAGGTGCTCTTAGAACAGAGCCCGGCACAGTCACATGCAAATATTTACCATTGATATAATGGTTCTTAGCAACCCCGTGGGCATACGATTTTTCCCAATACCTAGACTTCAGACTTTTCAAGAAGGGGATCATGCCTTTAGTAAGTAAGACATCCTGTTAGTAAGAAAAGTGATGGAGGGTAGCCAGGGACTCCCAGAAGTGGCTTTTCACAGTGTTCTGCCAATTTGAAGTCTGTGTAACACACGCACACACGCATACACACACAACTGGGGGAGATGACGTCACAGGGCTTCACCTCCAGTGGGTCAGTGAGAACAGCATTTCAAAAGGCCTCTGATGGCTCAATGGCATCTTAAAGACCCAGTTCATCTGGCTTAGGGAGCCCCAGGAAGAGCTCCTGCTGCAAACAGCTCAACACTGACACACATTCCCTGCTAACTAACCACAGGCCGATCTCACTCACACGACAGCACATTCTAAGTGTGCAGTGCTGGGGCTTGGCTTGGGGTGAGCCTGGGGATTCACCAGGCTCCTTAAAGTGCGACACACAGGATTTTACACCTGTACCCTGAGTGCACGGCCGAGGGGGACTCTGACCGGATCACCTCTAGTCCAATAGGGAGCACCACTCTGGGCAGGAGTACATCTCAATGCGAAACAAGAAAGGCTCAAGCTGATTAGCACCTGGGAAGCAGGGGCAGTGGTGCCCGGAGTGTCAGAGCATGGGTTCTGTGCTATGTGACTTTGGGCAAGTCACTTACACTCCCTGAATCTCTCAGCTGCCCTACTCAGAAAATGAGAAGGTTACAACAGATCAGTATGAAGTCCCTGCCAGTTTTCAGATTGTTGGAAAAGTGCGTTTTTCTGGGAGAATATTTGAGTCTGTCTTACTTTCCCAAAATCACAGACTTGAGTGAAAACCAAAGCAACTCTTGGGTGCCCCCCCAACACCCATCTGCTTCTGCTAGAGTTCCTGTCGGTCCCTGAAAAGTCCTCCCAACCCTGTTCTAATTTGTAGTTAATTACAAGGAACTGCACTTATATTCATTTTTGGGTTTACAAATGGAAAATACTAATGACTCTGTAAATTAATTTCAGATTTGGCTCCATAATTTCTGGCAAGAAGATCATACTCTGTTTTCCTTCTCATTGTTTTTAGAGGCAAATGGCAACTCAGCCCACCCCCCAAAAATACATTAAAAATTCCAATTAAGCTTCTCTGAAAAAGCAGCAATATAATAGTGGCATTTGGGGCAAACTTATGTTACAGTGTGGAAGATTACAGCTGTAAGCCAGGAAGTACGCACACGGGCCGAAGGGAACATGGTTTTCCTTGGGCAAGAACACGGATTCCAGGTCCAGGAGGGCTCTTCCCATTGCTGCCAGCATCTCGGCAAATGCCGTCAAGTTCACCCTTCCAAACAGATGGTCACAGCAACCTGCCCAGAGAGGAGGCACAGACCCCACACCGGGGAAGACCTGGTCTCTGCCGCTTTGGCGAGACTACTGTATCGTGTCCTGTATGCGACACAGATAGGCCATCACCAAATCGGACAAGCGTTCTAAGGGAGTGACCGGGAGGGTGAAGAGGCACAGGACACGGGTCAGAGGAGATGACGAAGCAGATGATGCTTTGTAGGGAGGAGAGAAATCTGAGCAGACAGGGTAGATTGTCCGAAAGGATAGAAGACTTAATGGTGGGCTGGCCTAAAGGGTGGGGAAGTTACAGGGAAGCAGATTTCTGCTCAACTTGAGTTTATTAGAAGGAGAGAAAGTACACAGCGCTGCCTTAGGATGACAAGTGGAGGGTGTCAGCAGCTTGCAGATGATAAGCCATCTTACATTCAAGTCATGCTTCCCCGGAATTCAGTACTGTGAAGCACGGCCCCTCATTCGACGCGTGTACCACTTCTCCAAAGCCAACAACAAAAACCTACTCAAAAGTACATCTTCCTCAATACGGAAATGGGAACTCAGAGGGTTGGGGCCACACTTCTAGTCAAGCAGCTAATAAGTGCAGGTGCAGGGAACCGAACCCAGACCTCCTATGCAATGCTCTTCCCTTCTAATTCCTCCTATTCCAGAGCCTCAGAACCCCTGATCCTTGGATCAGAAGGCTGGGCTTGGGGGTCCTGTCCCATCAGCAGTCCCCTACAGGAGGCACAAGGCATCCACCCTGGTCTAGCTCCATCCTGCCTAGGAAGGGATTCCTAAGGGGACCGAACACCATGCAGTGTGCATGCCGTTTGATTTTCCATCGCAGACAAGGGCAAACAGTGAGACTGTTCCTCTCAAAGCCACGCCACACCCCCGGCACAGGTGGTGGGGACAGAGCCATTCACCCAACAAGTGCTAAATTCTCAGTGTCCACGTGCTATAAAGTATGGTGAGGGTCAGGCTGAGGTTCCCGGCATGGGAACCTGCCATTCTCACAGAGCGAGGAGATGCACTGTCATGTACCTACACGGCAAGGTCCATATGGCTGACCTCTTTAAGACTCAGTATCTCCCTCTAGGAAGTCAACAGTTTGCTGGTCATTCTCCATGAGATGGAGTCCCATGTCTCTAAAGCATAGGACCTCTCAGGTAGCCATCACTATGGGCTGGGTTCTCTGCAGGCTATTGGTTCCATGGAAGATGATGGCCCTAAGTGCTCCCAGTCTAGGGAAGATCATACCCTATGCATGCCTTGTATAATGAGTGAAAAGAAGCAGGTCAGAGGAACAGAGAGAGATACCCTGATGGGGCACACACACTTTACCTCTCTCACACTAGTACATCAGTCTTAGGTAGTATCCCAAAGAAGCATGATCTCCTGGGAAGGCTGGTTTCTGAGGAGGGTGGAATGGCTGACCCTGCCCCCACCTTATGGTTGGTAAAACTGAAGATCAGACCGGGCTTCACAAGAAGGTACCGGTGAGGACCAGTACTGGACCCCAGTGATCGAGAAGCAGTGAGGTACAGGGGCTACATCAGGGTGCCACAGAGGCCAGGACTGAAACCCCAGCTCTGCCAGAGTTGTGGGACCTCAGAGAGCAACAGGTCTCTGTGCCTTGGTTCCCCCCTCTTGATCACAGACTTGGGAGGAATCCCCAGTGCCCGGCACCCAACAGACATCAGCACTATTCAACATCCAGTCGCTGCGACTGCACTTGAAAATAAAACAAGTACATTAAAAAACCAAAAATTGGAGACTGTAGCTCAATGCCTGGCAAATAGAAAGAGCTCAACGACGGACTGCTGGCTAGATAGACAGACAGACAGACAGATGGACAAGTGAATCAAAACCCCTTAGTTCTGAGGGCTTAGATCTTCCATTCAGCAGCCATTCAACCTCTTGATAGAGACCTTCACTCCAAGCCTCAGCCTCCTACACTGGAGTGGGGGTAGCGTGAGTACCTCCAAGGGCTGTGGCGAGGCCTCACCATTCTGACAACCATCCTCAGAGATACACAGAGTATCGTATGCAGGGTCAAGATAACACCCAATAATTCTTGCTTAAAGCACGTACTCAGTCAGTATTTCCTAAATGAGCGAGTGTGTAACTGCAGGAGGTCATACACGCATTCAAGAACTTGCTCAACACCAGCCTCCCTGAATTCTTGGGAGCTCCCCAGGCAGAAACTCTCAGCTGCTTCAAGGCTCTTGAAATGCGTGGCATTTCCAGCTGGTAGGGGGAGCAGGGCCCCGGCTCCCAGGCCTCTGCCATGGCTGCCCATCACCAGCTCCCCACACCCACCACACACACCCACTAGCTATCACCAGCCCCGCCTCCCAATGTCTGCATAGGGTGCCTTTCCGATGGAACCTGTATTAGACAGAACGCTGCTTTGACACACGCATATCACCTCAAGCAAAGCAGGCCCAGGCCTTGTGAATGGACATCCCGAAGCCCCTGTTGGAACAGGCCAGCCACGGGGCCCCTCTTGTGCCCTGGCGCTCATGTGCCAGGGACCCTCTTGTGCCCTGGAGTACTCATCCCCAATGCTACGCAGTGTGCAAGTTCTCCGTTCTCTGTGCAGGGAAAAGAGGCTAGGTGAGTGGAAGGCTCTTAAGTCAGCAGGCCCAAATTCCAGCTCCGCCTCTGACTGTGACCTTGGGGAAGTTGCTTGGCCCGTCTGTGCCTGTTTCCTTGTTTGTAAAACGTTTCTGATACCTACCTCCCAAGGCTGCTGTGAGGTTTAAATGGCATAACAAAGGTAGCGTGTCCAGCACGGGACCTGGGACACAGCAGACACTCAGCCAATGCAAGGCCCCCTGGTCCTCAGTGGAGAGAAGACCTGAGCTACAGCCCCCCTCTGCTCCCTCACTGGCCGTGGAACCAATCAAGTCACAGCTGCTGTGAGTGCACCTTGTTCCTCCAAAGTGCCGGTGACATTAGCTGACCTAACAAACCCTAGAGCTGTGCCATCCATTAGGGCAGCTGTCAGCCACATGTGGCTACTGAACACTTGAAATATGGACAGTCCAAAATGAGATGTGCTCCAAGTGTGGAGAACACATTAATGTCAAAGACTTAGTATGGCTTTAAAAAAGAACATGAGGAAGGGGGCACCTGGGTGGCTCAGTCGGGTTAAGCGTCTGACTTTGGCTCAGGTCATGATCTCACAGCTTGTGGGTTCAAGCCCCACGTCGGGCTCTGTGCTGACAGCTCAGAGCCTGGAGCCTGTGTCTCCCTCTCTCTCTGCTCCTCTCCTACTCATGCTCTGTATCTCTCAAAAATAAATAAACATTAAAAAAAATTTTTTTTAATCTAAAAAAAAAAATAAATAAAGTAGTTCATTAACAAATTTTATATCAAGTACATGCCGAGTGAAGGATTTTTCATATACTGTTAAAATACAATTGAAAATTAATTTAACCTTTTTCTTTTTACATTTTAACATAGCTATAAGAAGCTTTCAAATTGCTTATGTAGCATGATTAATATTTCTATAACACGGCACTCATCTAGGGCAATGATCAATAGTTATTGTTATAGATGTTCTTCTCTCCCCACAAAGACTGATTCCCTCTAGAGAAAGGACCCCTGGTAGCTCCATTTTTTCCTCACAGTACCTAATATACAGTGCACACTGAAATACTCTCGGGGATCTGTAAGATTTTAGAAATGACCACGTGGCCACTATGCACCAGGAACCACGTCCATGTATGAAAAAACATACATGGCTCATTTAATTCTTCTGAGAACCCATGCAGTAAGCTTTACTCTCCATATTTTACAGGGAAGGAAACAGAGGCTCAGAAAGGTTGAGTGATTTGCCCCAGGCCACTGAAAGGTCAGGGTCAGTTGGGAGCTGAACCCTAAGTCCAGGCTCTTCTCTGTTGTCCATGAGACAAGCACATAATCCACACTCCTTGTCCGTGTGAGGCCTCAAAACCATACACATCCCAGAAGAACTCCAGTCCAGTGGCTCCCTGCTTCCCATCCCCACCCCACCACCAAAGGATTTCCCAGCAAGTCAGAAATGACACACCACCCAATGGAGTCCGTGTATAACCATGTCCATGTCTGGCCGAGGCTCGGTTAGCTCAGAATTAGTCACATTTTTAAAAAGCCCGAGTGGTAGGGAAGGTGATTCTGTTTTGTTACCTGCCTGGGAACTTCCTGGCCAGGGTACAGGTGGGAACCTGTGGACATAACGAACCGGTGAACAGCAAAGGGCCTGATAAGGTTGTTTTGTTTGTTTTGTTTTTTTCCTCAGAGGAACTCGTTAGTAACACTGAGTGTTCCTGAGGTGCAGAAACTCAACTCCTCCCGACCCCATTAAAACCACCTCCCTGCCACCTCCAGCCCACACGGTCCTCTGGGCTCTGGATGTCCACTCGGGACTACGCACAGGCTTCTTTAGCCTGTGGGGAAAGGCCCTGAGCCAGACACCAGACAGGCTGACCGTCAGGATGTGTTGCTGGATGAGCGGGTGAGGAGATGGGCATATGCACTCGAACCCATAAAGGAAAAGAACACACAGACAGCATACGTCTTGAGGAACTCCCAAGAGGGTGTACAAAGGACAGGAAAAATAAGAGGGCTGTGCAAGATCTACACACAACTACCCACCAAACAAGTACTGACTTGAACAGTCCTTTCTTTTGGCTAACCTGTGCCATCACAGTGAGAATGTTGTGTGCTGGTCGAGCTTGGCGAAGGGAAAGGCCAGCGTGGGCCAGTGAATCTGGGAAGGCTTCAAGGAGGAGGACGCACCTGCATGAGGAGCAGGGTTCAGACAAGACATTCCGATGGATGGCTGTGTCAAGCCAGTCACTTAACCTCTCAACCTCTCGGCTTCCTTTTTTTAAAAAGGGGGCGGGGGATGGGGGGGCAGCAGGCAGAGAGGGAGGAGAAAGAGAAAAACAAAACGCCTGGTAGACAGTTCACATTCGACCTCAGACAGGGTAAATATTTACTCATGCATTCATGAGCCTGGCTTTAAGTTGGAGCCACCTGGGTTTATGCTGGTGTCTGGTCTTGATTTGAAGGCCCGAGGTGGCCAACGTTCAGCCCAGGGCACAGAGTCCAGCCCTACACCTTGTCTGTCTGCGAGCTAAATGGATCTTGTTTGATGGCAGTGGAAAAACTGACCACCGGGATGACCCTGCTGCTCCTGCCAAGACACCAGGGAGTTGCAGCCCTCGGTCTGCTCCTGCCCCCGTTACCCTGTGCGGGGACACCCTGAGCGCGTGCACCTGTGTGGGCAGTGTTCCTCTCCCCCTCACCACGAAGCGGGAAAGGAGGCACACTGCCCCCCGTTCCTCAGATGAGCTAACGGACCCTCAGCAAAGCCGTACAAATGGCACAACCCTAGCCAGGAGGAGAGTTGACCCAGCCCCGCGAGATTCCATTGTCCACTCTCCCATACAAACCATGAAGCTGAGGAAAATACTCATTCGCCCACCAAGTATTTACTGAGGGCCTACTGTGTGCCAGGCTCTGTCCCAGGCACCGGGACAGAGGACATGGGGATACAGCCATAGACAGGACAGGGAAGGTCCCTGTCCTTGGGGAGTGGGCATTCCATACAAGGAGACTGTCCCTAAACACACAACATAAAATTTAAGAAAATTCTAGGAGGTCATACAGATTTAATGCCGGAGTTAGGAGGTTTAAGCAGTGCCAATCACTGGGCCACGTTAGCATGAAGGTCCTTAAGAATCACCTTGAAGTACTTTTTTTTTTTTTGAGTCAGAGGCAGAGAGAGAGAGAGAGAGAGAGAGAGAGACAGAGACAGAGACAGAGGCAGAGAGAGAGAGAGACAGAGACAGAGAATCCCAAGCAGGCTCCACAGTGTGGAGCCCAACATGGGGCTCAAATTCACAAACCGGGAGGTCAGGACCTGAGCTGAAACCAAGAGTCGGACACCTAACTGACTGAGCCACCCAGGCGCCCCAAATCACGTTTAAAATACATATTCCCATAAGGTACCCCAAGGGTTCCATTAGCAGTGGAGGGAGAAGCCAGGAAACCCACATCTTTATTAGAGGGCTGGGAGAAGGGGTGGCCCTGGAGCCCCGACAGCCTTGGGTCTAGGCACAGGGCTCTGGCCTTGATCTGCCACATGGAGCCACAGAGGACAGGAACGGCAACGCATGCCTTGATCTTAAAAGGGTATCATAACATTGGTGCGGACCACCTGGCAGGATGGCACTGAGAAACAAAGGCAGCTGGGAAGGCAAACTGTAAAGGGCCGCACACGTGGGAGTTACGTGTATTCTTAAATCATACTACTGGTAAGAGAGGACGCAGGAGACCACCACCAAGCAACCCCCTAGGAGACCCAGGGGCTCCTGTCAAATGTACAGCTGCTCAGCGACAAACACCCCCACACATAACCCACTGAGCCAAATAAGATAACTCTTACTCAAGCGCGATTGCTCAACATGGGCCCGCGTGTGGGTTTCCAAGCAGCCGGCCCATCCTGTGGGAACCCAGCGTGTGGGGTTCCTGGTTAGGCGAGCGGCTGCGAGAAATTACCCCACGGCCCGCGGCTCTAGCCCACATGTTGCTCTTTTGGTCAGTGCACTTCATCCAGCAGTGACCTAACCCCAGCGCTAGTTAAGTCAGCAGCAGCCTGTCCTGTTATCCAGCAAGCACCAGCTCACATTTCAGGCTGTTTGCTCCCCTGGGCATGACTCAGAGAGTCAGTTGTCTTAAAAAAAAAAAAAAAAAAAATGCTTTTCATATTTCAAATCAAAAATAAATACCACGCACTCTGGATGCATGCCATCACAGATGTCTCTGTTGTGCAAAGGCCCCAGGAAGACGAAAAAGCGGTTAATTCAGATCATCCTGTCCCTGTGGCCTTAATCTATGCTGGGCTACAAGAGGCCAGGTCACAGGGCTGATTTCTGGCTTGGGCAGTCACAGTGAGGGCAGGGGTTCATGCATTCATTGGGACTGCGGAAAATGAAAAGCAAATGCCTTGCAGGGTAATCCCACTAGAAACCAGCATGGATCTAAGCAGAGATGAGCAACATCCCCCCAGAGAGGCTCTCTGTACCTGACCTCAGCAGGTCTCAATCCCTAAAGAAGGCAGATGGTCAGAAAGCACAAGGCTGGGAGGTGCAGGGGCAGCCCCAAGCATGGCCAAACGAGCCTGTCCAGCAGGAACAGGCCCTGCCCTGCACGCAGGCATTGCCTGGCCAGTAGGGCCCCCGGCACTTGCTTCCCAGGGCTCTCCCCACCCCCAATCCCAATCCTGATCCACCCACGCCTCTGACCACTTGGCTTCCTGGGTGGGGTGCCCACAAGGAGAACACGCCCTGGTTATAACCCCACAGTGGTTATACTTTTCAACAAATAAACTAGTGGCTTGATTTGTGCTTCAGCTTCTTACAGGTTAGTGGGAGCCAGCAGGTCTGACTCCAGGCCTGACAAAGTAAGGTTTCTGAATCAGAAAGGGCAGGCCCAGCTCCCAGGTAAATTCAGCACAATCAGGGCCATCTTCTGGCTACCAGCCTCCCCCTGTCTGACCCCATGTCACATCTTTCCTTCCATCTGCACTTGGGCACCCCACTGGGAGGTTTTTCAAGGGGCTCTAAGGCCACAACCTAGAAAAATATCTTTGAAAGCTCAAAGTAAAAGCTGAAACTTCAGGGAGCCTGGATGGCTCAGTCGGTTGGGCATCCGACTTCGGCTAAGGTCATGATCTTGCGGTTCGCGAGATCGAACCCCACGTCATTGCTCTGCTGACAGCTTGGAGCCTGGAGCCTGCTTTGGATTCTGTGTTTCCCTCTCTCTGCCCCTCCCCCACTCATGCTCTATCTCTCTCTTGCTCTCAAACCTGAATAAACATTAACAAAATTTTTTAATAAAAGCTGAAACTTCACCTACAGCCATGTTTAATTTCTATTCAAACACGGTCACAAGTAAAGCCCTGATCAACTGTGATACCGACTGATGAGGCACTCTGATTTATGAATATTCCCATTACCCAAAGAGAATTAGAAACATGCTCTTCTTTTTCTAATTGCCTATGATAATATTTCCAGGGAGTATTTGTCTACTTTCCTCTCTCAAGTCCATTTCTCCAAAGATAGTAGATTCTTCTTCTAAAGAAAAAAAAGGATCCCACCAGCCCCTCAGGCCCAGATTATGAAGGGAATTCTTACGGTGGAGGTCAGCAAGCTGTATGAGCCTCAGAGGTGGATGGTCAGCTGGGTTGCCGAGACACCCCAGGACAGCCACCAGCAATTTCTTCTTCCAAAGGAACAAAAGCCTTAAAATAAAATCAACCTATTTTCCAGGGATTTGTGTCAGTCTTAGTCTGCAGGGTCTCTAAAGAGTTGGTAAACAGAATACGCCATTTTCCTTCTGTTTCTAGACTTTCTGGATACCCTGGGAAGTATAGGTTATATTTTCCAGATTAGCAGTTGGAGCTATCACTTTAAATTTTGAGGTCCTCCACCTGAAAAGACATCTGAGGGCTGCAGAAAAACACTGAACGTATCATTGAGAAATATAATTAAAAGATAATTTCAAAATAAGTTTCTCCTGTTTCCCAACTTCTTGGTGTCCCATAGGTCAGAGTGCCTTATGTGTGGGACACCAAGCTAGAAGATTAGAATACTAGGAGGAGATGGTACCATCATAACGCTAATCGCTACCATTTAAGTAGCATTTACAAGATGCCAGGAAGGGTAAACCTCTTACACATGTTGCAATTTAACCTTAAAAAAAATCCAGTGAGTTATTTCATCTCTATTTTACAGATGAGGAAATTGAGACTCAGGAAGTTTAAGTATTTGCTGGAGTACCATGATCTCCAAATGGTGGGGTCAGGATTTGAATGCTGGTCTATACAACCCCAAAGCCCTGTGCTTTTCCACTCTATGGAATGGTCTCAGGCCACATAAACATCACTGCAGTGTTTTTCTCTCCATGAAAAACTCTCCCCGACCATAAAGTGATTACTTAAGATTATCAGCTAAATCCTGCTTGAAAACAAGTTCAAGAATCCTAGCTACCTGCATGACCCTCAAAAGTCCCCTCCCTTCTCTGGAACTCAGTATTTCTGGCTACAAAATTAGTATAGATTTCCTGAGACCCCTTTTGGCTTTAACAAAAGGCACCCCCTCACCCTAAGAGATCACCAACATCCATAAATCCTCCAACAGGAAATTGGCCAAAGGATTACTGTGAGGCAAGCAGTGCTGCCTTACTCACTCTCAGTCCCTGGTGAGGACACCAACAGAAACCAGCCACCCCCAACTGGATGAGGTCTGGGAAAAGGGCAGAAGAACACACCCATAACTGCACCCTCCAGGCTACTTGAAGAGCCCCTAAGGCCTACAGACCAATTTCTCTTTTCTAAGAAAGAAAAAAGAAAAAAAAAAAAAAAAAGAGCATAACCTTTAGTTTATTTGCAAAGTGAAAAAGCTCTCATTTGGTCATTAGACAAAAGACTGCTATATGAATCCAGTGAAATATTAATCACAAATGTGCTTTAATAGATAGATTAATGAATGAATGGATGGATGGACTCTGGAATAAGGCAGATCTGGGTTTCAACTCTAACTCCTCCATTTACTGGCTATAAGTGGACAAGCCAATTTAACCTCTGTGGGACTCCACGTCTTCATCTATAAAGTTCAGACCTTAGACGAGTGCTAGAATTTTCTGTCATGATGAAAATGACCTCTTCTACGTTGGCTAATGTGGTAGCCACTAACACCACGTGGTTACTGAGGATCTGAAGTGTGGCTGCTGTGACTGAGGAACTGGATTGTCCATTTTAATTTAAACTGAAATTTAAACAGCCACGTGTGGGCAGGGGCCACAGTATTACCTAACATAGCCTTCTACTGTAGTGATAAGTACTAGGAGGATAACATTTATAAACTGCTTTGCACAGTAAGTCCCAGAGGAAAATGCATGAAGAGGTGAGGATTTTTTGGTTAAGCAGAATATCCTCGCATCAAGACATGAGGGCACTAGAAACTGACAGATACATAGACATTTTAGAAAGACCCGAAGAGATCAGATATTCTATTGGAATCATTCCTTTAAGTGCATAAACTAAATGGCTAAAAGTCTGCTATTTTACTTACAAATGTTGTCAGCAGATAAAAGAGAGAGCCGTTTTAGGCCAAGCTGGGTTTTTATAACCCTAAGCACCCAGGACAAACTGCCCCATAAGCAAGCTTTCACCCCTCAACAAAACCATCCATCCTAATGGGTGGCTACCCCTCCCCCCAGCTCTAGCCTCCCCAGGGCCTCCAGGGAGCTGCCCACCCAGCAGAATGGAGACAGCAGGCACACCCTGGCAGGGACACATTCACAGTGGGAGAAAGTTGCCCCCGGAGCCTAACGAGGGTCATAAGGCAGCTGGCAGCAGCCCGGGGCAGGAGTGCCCCCCAGCACTTGCTGGCAGCTAGCCTGCGTCACAGACCGACAGGAAACGAGGAGAAGACAACACGGGCCGCGTGGAAATCCCCACCGGGCTCCAGGCCAGAGAGTGACTCAGTGGGGCTGGCCGGCGAGCTGCCCTCCCACCCCTCGGCCAGGACCCGGAGGGGGGGGCTGGGCTGCAGGAAACAGCACAGCCTCTCTGCACAGACTGAGGCACGAAAGCTCTTCAACAATATTGATTACAGTACAGATACCATCACGTCCTGCCTGAAAACATGCCAGGTGGAGGCCCAACATATCAGGTGGAGGTTCAAGGCCCTCTGACAAGAACAAAATGCACTTTTTCTAAAGGGAGGTCTGAGTTCAAGTCCCAAAGCTGCTACAAAGCCTAACGGATCCACTTAAACTTTCCCAGCCTAACTCCTTCCGATAAGACCAAGTGGTACCCCTGGAATCCCATCTTCTCCATGCTGGATTCCTGAACAACTCCATTCTGCTTCCTTCCCAGCCCTTCTGCCCTCTCTACACCCCCCTGCGGCAGATACTAGTCTTATCCCTGTGATGTGAAAGCATCCTAAACATGAACATTTCTGCCAGGCCTCCCCTTAGCTACTAATGTGACCAGGACAGAGGCCACGCCTTACACCTTCAATGTGAGTTTGATACATAGAGGAGTTTCCATAATCATTCAGGTACTGATCCGGAGAGATGGAACCTGTCCAACTCCTCCATGGCTGGGCTGTCGAAGACCCTCGCTACCTCCATTCCTCACCACTACACGAAGGAGCTCATGGCAAAGTCTGCCCCACACTTTTTCTTTCCCGCATGAGGCACCCAGTGTATTCCAGGGGCTCTTGGACAATGCTAAGCAAAAAGTTTGCTTAGCAACAAAGTTAAAAAAAAAAAAAAAATTCCTAGTGAGATGCAAGAGGCTTACTAAATCCAAAGTCTTGCCCTTTGAAATTACTAGAAAAATCTGACCTGTGCTATTTCATTTTAATAATACCACCTCGCCTTGACTTTTTACTTTTAGAACCCCTCCTGGGCAATTTTACCTTTGGACTATAAACTTCTTACAAAATAATCCATTTGCCCCATTCCCCCAAGAACATGCTGGCTTGAATTTTATGGACGTCTTTGGCAAGTCTCAGATACAACTCGGCCAGGTTCTATGTGTCTGCTGCATGCACAGTTCCATCTAGCTGACCCGCGAAGCATTGAAGGCTCCCCCCGTCACCAGGTCATCTCTTACTCAGGCCCCCCACCTCTGCGGCTCCCTTCCTCCATGGATGAGCCACTCACATGGGTGACCCGGACCTTCTGCTTCTACCTGCTCACCTCCCATTCACTACAGGACTCCACCTCAGGCTGCGGTTCCCAGCCCACCACCCTCGGGGCTAAAAATCCAAAACATGAGCTTTTCACACCTTACCATCCTGGATTCTCAGCAACATTCACTGTTCACGTCGGTGTCACCGTGTACCATCTCGTGTGTTCTTCTCTCTCCCCATCCCCTCAATGTGGCTGTTTCTCATGCACATGCCCCAGCCTGGCCTCATCTACATGATGGCTCACAAATGTGTATCTCAGCTCAGACCTCTGCCTTGAAATCCCACACCCATCCACCCAGCTGCCTGCTTTATGTCATACATAACAGGTGCTCCATAAATGCCTGTTGCTGTACACAGCATCTGATAAGGACCCCTTCGTGCAGGGCTCTGTTCTAGGCACAACAGGACACGCACGTCCCCGGGCTCAAAGGGAACACAGTGACGAAATGCTTTGGAATCTCAGAAAAAGGGCAGACCTCACCTGGCTGGGGCTCCCCAGGAAGGCACCGTTGACAAGCCAGCATTTGGGGTGGGTCTTGGAAGATGGCTTGGGAAACCAGCATTTTTATCCTCTGAGGTATTCAGGACTCAGCACCCCCACATCATGTTGAGAGAGCACAAAGCCTTACCTGGTTTTGCATCCTATGTTGGAGGAAAACCTCCTAGAGACCTGCATTTTCTAAGCAGAGCTCTTCTGGGCTGTTTTTGTGACAAATGGATTTTTTTCCCCCAAATTCTAGCCTGGTATAAAACTGACCTACCTTTTGACCTGAGTTTGCCGGCCCCAGTCCCACCCTCACTCAGTGACGGGGTGTTACCTTCTTGGCAATATCGAAGACCACTGGAAATCAAGTGAAAAAAACCTGACACTTATTAGTGGAAAATGCATTCGATTTGCTGTATTCTAATCCTGGCAGGAAATGCTCTAAAGTGGAAAGCTCCATGCATATCTCTGTCCCCTCTCAGCTGGGCTAGACCCCTTCCTCGCCGGGTTCCCCCACCGTAATTCCCACACGGGAAGACAGTACATGCTGGGCTCTCTCAATTGTGTAGAGGACACCCAGCCCTGTGCCAGGCCTGTGCTCAGCACCCACCACAAGCCTGCTCAAAGAATGAATTTCAGCCTCTCAATAAGGAGTTCTAACTATAAATTATTTACATGTTGTACTTAGTATCATTTGCTTTCTATAGTATCACTAAAACATTACCATTTGATCCTATTCCCAGGCATTTCTAAGGTAACAAGAATTCTCTAAAAATCTGAAAATCAGTGCTTGAGAAACCACATCTCTTTCACATGAGCTTGTGGGGCAGGGCGTTCCCAGGAGGGAGGGCAACATCCTCATACCCACCAGAGTCTCATGCCTGGCACCACCTGCCCAAACTCCACTTGGGGACCAGGTGGCTTCCTAATGATCAAAAGAGGACATCCACTCCAAGCAGGGACTTGGGGGGCCTGGATATGAAGACTGCCCCCCTTCACCATCACCATTTCTGCTTTGGGCATATGGCTTCCTCCTCTAAGAATGAAGGAACTGGACTTAGGAGGTCTGAGGCCTCTCCTGGTTCTGACAGCCACTCTCCCACCTTCCAGGTCTGACCGAACCAAGCTGTGCCACCCTGTCCCTAGGGGGCAGAACCCAGAGTCAGCAGTATGGTGGGAAAGCATCCGGATTTGAGGCCAAAAGTCTGAGCCTGTATCCTTATCAGCAATGTTCAGCCTGTGAGACTGCCATGAACTGTATGCGCTCAAAACAGATTATTACTCTTCCTGGTTATTCTGCTAGACACAGCAGCCATGGCCCCAGACCTCAAGGCAGCAACCGTCCTCCTAAAGGGGAGAAAAGACATTCACACAGTACATGCTTAGGTGCTGTGGAGTGGGAGGGCCCAGGAGAACTGGGTGGGATGCCCTAGGAAGGCCTCCCGGAAGAAGCAAGCACGGGGATTTCCAAGCAACTTACAACATTTTTCAAGATAAACATCGTATTTATGTGCTTTCTCACCTCCTGACCTTTGCCTTCCAAATCGGACATGCCATTATTTCCAGTCACAAGATTTTTCTAAGACCATGAAGCAGAAAGCTGGCCGGGTCGTTTCCCCAGAGCTGTGAAGCCATCTGCCCAGCTCACTGAACACGTGTCCATTTCCTCCATGCCCAATGGATACCCTTGTCATCAAAGGTCTTCCTCATTTGCTGCTGCTCAGGGATCTCCTGATTCTGCTCAGGAGCCGCTACCTAGAGCCCTCCTCCTCTCTGGCCATCCAGCTCCCAGCACCAGCCACCTCTCTTCCACGGATTTCCCGTGGTACTTACTTTCAAGACTAATCGTGGGACTGTTAGGAAGAACAACAATAACCACATCAGCTCCCCTTTACCACGTGCTTCTCCAGCCAGGCACTTGCTGGCTATGTCACAGTCATGACTGTAGCAAAGCCCACATGCCCACAGGAGGTAGTATTACTGTTACCCACCCAGTATTCAAAAGCTTAGGTCCCTTGCCTGAGTCCACACAGTCTGCAGGGAAGATTTCTAAGCTGCCTTGCAAGGCTCACAGGACAGATCTATATCCTAGGGCAACATTTGCACCCACTCTGTGCCAGGCACTGTGGATATGGAGGTACACATAGCAGGGCTGTGCCTTCGAGGCCCTCACATCCACCGTCATGCCCTGATTTACCTGGGAGCTGCCTGCAGGCACCTGGCGATGAACTTGGTACCTAGCAGTTACTCCAAAAAGACCTGCTGAAATAAACAATAGGAGATACTAGAGAGCAGTGTCCATAATCCTCCAGGTAGACTTCCCTCTGTTAACTGTTCCTCCCGCATCAGGGCTTCACCATTTGTTTTCCCTCTCTCCAGGCTGCTCATCAGCCACCTCTTCTCCTGGGGATGCCTACTCACCCCTTGGGCTTCGGCTCAAATGTCATTTCCTCCGGGTTGCCTTCCCGATCCACCACTCCCTCCCCAAACAGAATCCGGTCTCTCTCAGGCTCCCTGTCCTCATTCAAAGTCTGCAATGTGACATTTGTGACCACTGGACTCCCCAGACCACAAGTGTCTTGTCTAGAGGCAGATGGTGCCTCTGTTTACCACTGGATCCAGAGTCTGGCAAAATGTGAGCTGCCAATAAAATATGCTGAATGAACGGATGAAGGAGTTCATGCCATTAAATCTTACTTCAGTCTATCACTCCAAGAGGGAGGCTAACCAGACATCATCACCACCCCCACATCACTGCGGAGGCCATAGTGGCTCAGAGGACATGTCTGTCAGCTGGGGTCAGGGACAAGGTCAAGACTGTGGCCAAAGTACCCCAAAGGAGACCATGGCTTTTTCTTGTTGGATTCTTTGACAACTAGCCCAGCTCTGAGCACACAGATTTGGATGCCAAAGTAGTACATGGAAACAACAAGGGAATGATCTCGAAAAAGGTGGTGGTGTTAAGCATCACATTTCCATCACAGCAGATTCTGGAGGAAGGCCACATCTGTTTGCATTTGGCTCTATTCTACCTGCTCTGTTCTGAGAACACAGCTGGGTGCTAGAGGGATACAAAGAAAGGTATGGGTGAGACTTCACCTCTGGGGAGAAAAGAAGACTTCCTTCTTGTCTCATTAGGCAGATAATGAAGAGCTAAGGTGTTTCTGGAGACACTTAGGGCAGCTAGAGTTCTAGGAATTCTAAGCTTATTGGGGCAACTCGATACACATTTGCTCAAGGGCTGGGGCTGAGCAACGGAACAGGAGTCAGAGACCTGGCTTCTAAGCCCACCTCTGACCCTGGCCACCTGGGGACACTGGGCAATTCAGTGCCCCTATGGGCAGAGCAGGGCTAACAGCACCCACCCTGCCTTCTTCACAAGGCTGTGGCCAGACTCAAATGAGACGGCAGGTGTGAAGTGTTCTTTGCAAGCTATAGGCAGTAATCAGACATCCATATTATTATATCATTACAAGGTTGCTCCTCGCCCAGGGCCGATGGTGCAGAAGGTGATCCTGGTGGCGGCGGGGGGACGAGGGGTGCTGCTGGTTGACAGCCTCCCCCATGGAGGCAAATGCAACTTTAAAGGAAGCTGCATCTACCTGTCAGAAAGAATGCTGGCCTCTCCACCTCCTAAGTTAGATACAAGCTGGGGGCCAGCAGGTAGAAAAGGACAAAGAGGGAACAAAGTCAAAGTCAGGATTCCCTGGGCTGGAGCCACATCTTTGCATGCCATTGCAGGACTTAGGGCGGGTGCCTTATGCAATCTGAGCCTCCATTTCCCCATCTGTAAATTGGGAACTAGGGATAACCTCCCTAGAGACTGCGTTCAGATTAAAAGCAAACAAACAAACAAAAAAAACCCAGATTCTACGGAAAAATAGTAAAGCCCTTTGGTGGGAATGGGATGGAGAGGGCCACTGCGATACCGTGAATGTATTTCTCATCTGTATTTGGTCTTTGTCCAGGGTTCTGGCCTCACAGCTTCTGAAACCCTTGGATTTTTCTGTGATAGGAGCAATGAGGGAATCTTTCGTTAAGTTAACAAAGGTGACTTGTGGGCCCCACCCAAGGGCACTTTGCCTGGGGGACCAAACTCATGATTAGAGGATTGGAACTTTCATTCCTTACCCCTGCCAGCTCCCTGAAGGGGAGAGGGGCTGGAGGTTGGATCAGCCAATGGCCAATGACTTAGTCAATCATGAGTGTGCAAGGAAGCTTCCATAAAAACCAAAAACAAAAAACAAAAAACAAAAAACAAAACAAAAAAAAACAACCCACCAACTAGGGAGAATGGTGTGCCTGAGGGGGTGGGGGAACTTCCGTGTCCTTTCCCTATACCTCGCCCTACGTATCTCTTCATCTGGCTGTTGATTCATATCCTTTAATAAACTGGTAATTCTAAGTGTTTCCCTGAGTTCTGTGAACCGCTCTAGCAAATTAAAGAATCTAAGGAGGAGGTCCTTGGACCTCCAATCTATAGCCACTTGGCCAGAAGCACAGGTAACAACATCCTGGGGCCTGTGACTGGCATCTGAACTGGGGGGAGGGAGGCAACCTTGTAGGACTGAGCCCTTCACCTGTGGAATCTGATGCTGTCTCTGGGCACGTAGTATCAGAATTGAGTTGGATTCTCAGACACCGGTAAAGGTGTTTGTGGGGAGAAACTGCCCGTTAGGATTCCCGCCCCAGGAACCCTACAAGAGCCATCCAACAGAACATATGTAGTCAGTTAAAGGTGGCTTACTCCTCACCCCCAGGGAGGGAGCCTGTCTGGGTGGGCCATCCCTGTGCCAAGCATAACCAGAGCTGGCAGTTCCCTGGTTAGCAAATATTTTCTCCCATTCTGTGGGTTGTCTTCTCACTTTCATTCTCTGCAAAGTCACTGCCATCTCCCTTACCCAAAGTTTACCCACTGCTAGGAGCAGGATGCAAGAAATAACTTCTAAAATGCAGCCAGGAGCCAGCCAATGCCACTTCTCTACCTCCAAATGAGTCCCAACTAATCTCAACCTGGTGGGAGAGATGTCACCAAAGGATGTAATAAACATTCTGAATTTCAGAAAGAATTCAGTCAAGACCTTTTTTTAAAGCACCTTCATGTCCTGTCCTAGGCACTATGAGGAGGCGTGAGGGAAAGAAGATGCAATTCCTACCTTCAAGGAGCCATCAGTCCAAAGGGGCAGAACGAACACAAATGAAATAATTATGTCCTTTAGAAGGTCTTGTTCCAAGGACATACAGGAGAAATTCTCTCATGTGGCAGTTGCTGAAAATACTTGGTTTCACTCTGAAATTTTTCTTTTTTTTTTTTAATTCTTAACGGACACTTATGTTACTCTTGGCAGAGGTCACATTTCTGTCTTTCTTTTAGCTATTAGGAAGCTCAGAGCCAAATTTGCAGGCCACATCTAACATCTCACAAGACTATAGTATGCAATACTGGGTCCTAACATTACCTTTATCTCATCTTATTTTCCTATCCCTTTCTCCTTTCTCCCCCAATTTCCTGATCTATCTCCATCCCTCTAAATTCACTGTACTTCTCAGAGTTACTTCCCATTCTTTTTTGGAACAAGGTAGGTTGTGAAAAATACATTGAAACAGTTGACTAATAGTACAAAACTTCAGTAATCACGACTGGCCTAAAGACAGACACATGGATCAACGACCAACAGACTAGCACTGAGAGTCCAGAAATAAACCCTCACTGATTCTCAACAAAGGTGCCAGACAATTCAGTGGGGAAAGACCAGTCTTTTCCAATAGTGCTTGAGCAACTGGATATCCATATGCAAAAGAATAAAGTTGGACCCCTACCTCATAGCACATGCAAAAAACTAAATCAAAATGCATTAAAGACCTAAATATAAGAGCTAAAATGATAAAAAAAAAAAAAATCTTAGAAGAAAGTAAGGGAGCTGATTTCTGTGACCTTGAGTTAGATAATGGCTTCTTAGAAAGGACACCAAACACAAAAACATAAACTGAGCTCCATCAGAATTAAGAACTTTTGTGCTTCAAAGGATGCCATCATGGAAGCGAGAAGACAACCCACAGAATGGGAGAAAATATTTGCTAACCATCTGATGGGGAAACTTGTGCCCAGAATATGGGTGGACACTAACAACAACAGAAAGACAACCCAATTAAAAAACGGGCAAAAGATCTGAAGAGGTATTTCTCTCAAAAAGATACAATGGCCAGTATAGAACATGAAGAGATACGCAGTATCATTAGCCATTAGGGAAATGCAAATCAGGACCACAATGAGATACTATTTCACACCCGCCCAAAGGGTAGCCAAAATAAGAGACAGACTATAACAAGTTTTGGAGCAATCAGTCCCCTCATACATTGCTGGTGGGACTGTGATACGGTGCAGCCACTTTGTAAGAGAATTTGGCAGTTCCTCAAAGAGTTAAACACAAGATTATCAATTCTTGCTATACGGCAATTCTATGCTTAGATATTTACTATCCATCTAATGAAAACATGTGACCACGCAAAAACTTATACACAAATGTTCACAGTAGCATTATTCAGAACAGCCAAAAAGTGGAAAGGACCCCAATGTCCATCAATTGAAGAAGTGAATGGATAGGGGCGCCTGGGTGGCTCAGTCAGTTAAGCATTCGTCCGACTCTTGATTTCGGCTCGGGTCATGATCTTACAGGTTCATGAGTTCAAGCCCCGTGTTGAGTTCTGTACTGACAGCGCAGAGCCTGCTTGGGATTCTCTCTCCCTCTGTCCACCCCTCCCCTGCTCTCTCTCACTCTCAAAATAAGTAAATAAACAAAGAAAAAAAAAAGTGAATGGAAGGGCGCCTGGGTAGCTCAGTACGTTGAGCATCAGACTTTCGCTCAGGTCATGATCTCATGGTTCATGGGTTCTAGCCCCACATCGGGCTCTGTGCTGACAGCTCAGAGCCCGGAGCCTGCTTCAGATTCTGTCTCCCCCTCTCTCTGCCCTCCCCAACTCGTGCTCTGTCTCTGTCAAAAATAAATAAAAACATTTTTAAAAAAGTGAATGGATAAACAAATGTACATCCAGACAATGAAATGTTATTTGGCCATGAAAATTAATGAAGTACTGATCCATGCTACAACACGAATGAACCCTGAAAACATTATTTAAGTGAAAAACTACAGTCACAAAAGAAAAGTCCACAGATCATAGGACTCCATTTATAAGAAGTGTCCAAAAGAGACAAATCCACAGAGATAGAATGTAGGTCTCCAGGGCTGGGGGAGGCAGATGGGCAGTGGCTAACGATGGGTATGAAGTTTCTTTCTGGGTGATGAATACATTCTAAAATCAAATCATAGTGACGGTTGTACAACTCTTAACACACTAAAACCACTGAATTATACATCTTAAAAGTGAATTTTATGGAGTATGAACCATTTGCTAAAAAGGCGGTCCTTTTCTTAAAGTTTGAAGTTTGATTAAACAAACTCTGGAGTTGTGTTCATAGTAACGTACTGATGTTGGTTTCTTAGTTTTGACAAAGGTACCATGGTAATGTGAGATCCTAACATTAAGGAAACCCGGGTGAGGGGTACGTGGGAACTTGGTGTTATTTGCAATTTTTCTACAACTGTTCCTAAATTAAACTTATTTTTTCTTAAAAACAGCTGATCATGTAGAGCTCACAATTACAGAATTACTTAATCAGGCTTCCATGACTGTAGTGTAGTTTCCCTCTGGACCATAGCAGTGCGAGGGCAAAGACAGTCCACCAGGGTGTGTACAACGCTGATGCTCAATGAACCACAGGCAGAAGGGCTGAACTAACAATAACAAACACGGCCCTCTTCCCTCCCAAGTCTCAGAACAGCACTGTGACCCAGGGAAAGAGACAGCCAGAGACAGCATCCTCCCTCTCCCCCTCCCCACCACACCCCATCTCATTCTGTTTATATATATACCCTTTGTTCTGCACAACTCACCAACCTGTAAGTCCAAATCTTCGGACATTTCCTGCTGTAGGCTGGGGTCATGGGAAACCTAGCCGGGCATTTCCTGACCTTGCCTCCCCCGGCAGAGGTGGTAACTCGAGTGCTCCATTTATCCTTGCATACCCCTTGATTTGAGCTCTTAGACCTCCACATGTTTATGAGTCTTATCCCCCAACAGAAGTCCAAGGGTAGTGACAGTATCTTCTTTATTCCTCTACTTCCAGGGTCTTACACATATACACCCAAGCAATGAACGAGGTAACTAATCCATTCATTAACTGCTGACCTAGACGAGTTCCCAGGGCACACAGTAGCATCATCCCTAGAGGAAATCTGCTGATTTCAGGCAGAGAGCCCCTAAAACACCAAACCCCTCTTGGTCCTCTCTTTCTGGCATGGACATCACCGGTGGGGTGGGGTTTTGTTTGCTGAGAAGCACTGGGTTGGTTTTCCCACTCCGACTAGGCTGGGAGCTAGGGCTTCTTGTTATCCAGAGACACGGGTGGGTAGGGAACCGGGCCATGGAGCGAGAGCAGGCTTGGCTTTGCATGCTCCACCAGGCAGATGGCAGCCCGGCTTCCTGTGGGGCCACGGCCTGCTGACATCACTGAGGGGCCGGCAGCACGCAGGGGGCATGCGGGTGTCGCAACTGCAGGCAGCACGCGGGGTCATGTGAAGTTCAGCACTGGGGCTTTCTCAGGCCATTGGGTTTTACTCATCCCCTGTCCATTAAGCGTGTTTCTCCCTCTCTCGCTTTTCTTTCTTTGTGTGCGTGTGTGTTTTAATTATTCGATGGCTCTTGGCTTGCTTTCCTAACCCCAAATTAACATTTCTCTCTGCTACTGAGAAACTAGGCATTCCACCCACTGGAAAGCAGTCAAGGAGGCCACGGAGAATTCCAGCTCTGTGCGCGCATGTTGGGGACAAGGCCCCTATCCAATCGTCAAGGAGGAGGATCTGAGAATGAGAAGCAGCAGGAGAACAGAAACTCTTAGAAGCCACGTGGTCCACACGCCAACCTTGCACCCATTTGACAGATGACAATCACGAGGCCCAGAGCACCGCAGTGACTTACACAAGGTCCCCCAGCCCCAAAGAGAGCAAAATGACTCAGCTTTTCAAAAGCTCCACTACAAGCTGGTCTCAGTCCAGGCAAGCTTTCCCGCACACAGAGAATTTACAATGGAAATGGTGTCTTGCAAGTTAACAAGCCATGGGAACTTACTCATTGCCAAGCACCAAAAGTTCCAAAGTGCATATTCACCCCCTGTGTTCATTTGAAAAGTATTTAAGTGGCTGCTCTATCAGGCACCATGCTAGGCTCAGAGGACATGAAGGTGAATAAGGACCACTCCCTCTGCCTTCAAGGAGAATCCAGGGATGAGACACAGACCAGCCCATGGAAAATAAATCTATTTCAAATGTGCCTTGACTTATGGAACATTCATTACAATAATATCGCTTTGATCTTTATAATTTTACCTTTATCTCCAATCAGTGAAATCTCTACATGTCCACTAGTTTTAGTTCTTCTCAAAGGAAAATGAAACTCAAGGGTCTATTTTCAGTATATTAAGTCATAATCCACAGGGCATACATGAGGGCCCCGAGCTCGGTTTAGAACCCCTGCAGTCCAGAGAACAGAGCTCACACAAGGCAGAGACCACCCTGTGGTCCAGATGAGCAACATGCAGTGAGCGACCTGGGCGCCAGCACCCTGCCAGCCTTTGACCCAGAGATCGGCCCCACAGAGCTCCTGCTCTCAAGAGGCTTACTGTCTAGGACTGAAAAGACAGACCCAGAAACACAGAATTTTTATACATCATGCTGCCCGCTGAGAACTCAGTGTGCTCGCGCGACTGTGGGAATCTTCCAGGCTCAGCATGAGGCAAAGCAAAGAGGGAAGAAGTGGCCTGGGGCAGGGAGAGGAAGGTATAGACAGGACTCAAGTCAGAAGAGGGATTCTTGACTGTTTTGGGCAAAGAGTGATCATTTTTAATTCCAATGATTTTCAAAGAACCCTCCCCCAATACTGTACTTGAAATTATTTACTCCACAGATGATATTAGTGTCTGCATGGACCCTGATCGTTTGCATCAAACATGCAACCTAACAATCTTCAACTGCCAGGCTGGGAAAACTCTTTACAAAGCCCCCGAGGGCAAGGCTGAGGGAGAGATGGGAGATGACCTCAGGGGACAGACCTCAGGGGACAGGCCGAGTTGTCCCCGAGGCACCTGCAGCTATGGATGGTTTCTAAGTAGGGAGGTGCCAGAGCACGATGACCTTGGGCACGTGGGGAGAGCTGATCCAAGGGGGTGGGAGGGGAGGCTCAGTTATCCAGGTGAGGAGGTGACTTTCCATACCGGACATCAGTGTCCTGGAAGCCTCTTGCCCCCCAATAATCCTCCCTTCCAAAAACGAAGCCAAGATCACCCACTCACTTTCAACAATGACCATCCTCTTTGTACCCAAGGCTCATCCTTTCTGCCTGCATTCTCAGGCCACATCCACATGGGGGAGGTGAGGGGAGTCTGGGTGGTACACAGCACAGGACACGTGAAGTGGGTTGGGGGTGGGAGCGTAGGTTCCGAGGAGACACCACTCCCCTCGCCCCCCGGCAGTGCACTGAACACAGCTGCTCAGGCAATGATTGGGGTGCGCAAACCACATGACCTTGACAGGGGTGGGAGGGGACCCGGGAAAGCGCTCTCCAAGAGGGATGATTTTCAGCCCTTTGCTGCTTCATTGGCCTCAACCCACAGGTGACCACAAACTGCATCAGTGACAAGACTCTCCTCTGCGGCACCTTGGAAAGCAAGAGCTGATCAATCTCACGCCGGGCAGAGGGCAGGTTGCTGAAGCGGTGTGATGGGGTGGCCACGCCCCTCTCCCCAAATAAAGCTCCCTCTCCTGGCACTACCATGGCCACAGTGCCTGAGGTTCCCACCATTTGTCATTCCTCTGGCATCCAAGGCCCAAAGTCGGACTACATCAAATGCTTCCTTGACACATGAGTCACTAAAATCTATTTCTTTCAAATCCACGTAGTAAACATTAACAGAGGGCCTGCCCATACCAGGTCCTGTCCTGGTCCTCGGGTGGGGGAGGAAGATGACTAAGGCCTGGGCACTGGAGGCTGGAGGAGTAGGCACGGAAGCCAAATTGTACAGACAAAGCCTTACAAACCTGGCCAAGGAGACTAGCCTCTGCTTGGGCTCACCAGAATATTCCTGAAGAGTCTTAAACCACCAGGGAATAGGTTTCGATGCCATCATTTTGCATCCCCTGGGGTTATAAACACTATGTCATTAGCACCTTTAACACCTAAGTGTGAATTAGGTAATCAGAGGAAGTGTCACCTTGCAAAAGACGGAGATGTGGGACTGATATATTTTGATGCCAGAGGAGTGATGCCAGGAAGAAAGGGTGCTCAGTGGCCACTCAGTGGGGCCTGGAGAGTATGGGACAGGCCCCGAGGGAACCAAGGTGCCTGAGCAATGGCAGCACAAGCGGACACATCCTCCACATACAATTCATGCCTACAAATATTTACTGTACTCCTCAGTCCTGGGCCCTGGGCATGGTAGAGAACAAAAGAGATGGTCCCTGCCCTCCAGGAGAAGACAGACAGTAGACAGATAACGACACAGATTTAGAACCATAAGCTGGGATAAGATCTACAAGGGAAAGGAATAGGGTGCTAAAAGAGAGTATATCAAGAGATAAAGTTTAAATGGGGGCAGCAGGGGGACAGTGAGGGCTCTCTTAGGAGATAATAGTTAAGCTGAGACCTGACTCACATCAGCTGAAAACTGTGGAGAAGAGCATTCCAGGCAGAAGGAACAGCATGTGCAAAGGCCCTGAGGAAGGAAATGTAAAAAGGCCAGAGTGGGGCTGAACGCCCAGCTAGAGGTGGAAGCTGGACAGGCAGGTCAGGCCAGACCCACAGCCTCATTAGGGATTCAGATCCTTACCCTCAAGACAACAGGAAGTCCCTGAATGATTTTTAGCAGATGTACAAGATAATAGGATGTACATTTTATAGAGATCACTCTGGTTGCCAGTATAGGCAGAGAGACCAGTTAGGAGGAAATTAGGCCAGAGATCCCCTGATTTGGATGAGGCAGCCACAGTCAAGATGGGGGAGCCAACGGATATAGATATTCTGGAGGTAGAACCACCAGGGCTTGGTGATGGACAGGATGGCTGGCCAGAGAGGGAAGACAGTGACAGGGAGGACCTCCCCAAATCTGGCTCAGGCACCTCAGTGGATGGTGGGACTTTCACTGAGGAAGTGGAGGCTGGGCAGATGGCAGGGATGAGCAGGGCAGATCAACACTTAGATTTGGGACATGCCCAAGCAAGGCCTGGAGAGGTGGCCCAGCAGACATGTCGACAGGGGCATGAACAGGCCCTGTATGCAGCTTCACGCAGAGATGGGTCACTGGTGGTTGAGAATCCCATGGGCTCTCCAGCCAGGCCATCAGGGTAAGAGAATTTCTTGGCACCTGAGCCCAGATGACACATTCCTGTTTTTCCCTCTTGTGTCCCATCAGAGAGAAAGGCTTTCCCTTTTCTGGAAGTGTCAAAAATGCAGCACAGGAACCTCCTTCAGCTGCCAGGGTGACTAATATTTATCACTGGTATATACAGTAGCCATTCTTCACGGCCATGAGATTCAGCCACAAGCCTCTCAAGAGCCCTGCCCAAGCTCAGCCATGCCTCAGCATTCCACAAGGCTGAATAATACCCCTTGCTTCCCGAAGGGGTTCTGCTTACCTTACATGCCAGAAGCTTCTCAGTGCCCTGCACTCACAGCTTACAGGTCAGGGTCCAGGGTCTCCCCTGTGGCACGGAGGGACACTGTGACCTTGCCCAGCCTGCGCCTCCAGCCTGAGGTCCTACTGCAGGAAAGAGGTGGTACTTCCCTCCCTGTAGACAGCAGGGGAAGGACAGGGATGGCAGGAATTTCCAAAGGACCTCTGCCAACCCTTTGGTTTTCAGAAGAGCAAACTGAGGAGCAAAGAAACCAAGTAGCTTTGCCCAAGGTCCAACAGCAGAGCTGAGACAAAAACTCCAGGCCAGGGCTTACTCTCTGGGGTCCTGAGCAAAGGGCTTGGGTGGGTGAGATGGTACTGTGGGCAGCTTGCCAGAGAGACCCCTGGGGGAGACCAGCAAGCAGATCAGGATAAACAGTCACTGGGACATCCCACAAAAATCAAACTCTCAAAGAAGACCGCACGTGGGATGCCATGCCATCTGTCCTCCCCCAGCAACTCTCCAATGAGAAGCAGGCAGCAGGGCTAAAAGAGAAGGAAGAATCAGGCCTCAGGAGACTGATAAAAGGCTCCCAGGCACATGGGGAGGGGATCAGGTGCTCCTCAGAGGCAGCTTTCCACAAGAGCCCAGCTCTTAACAGAAATGGTTTCATTCATGCAACACGGTTTATGAATTTATCTATGCCCAAAGGTCTCTGTGAAGGGAAGCCCACAGAGGAAGTACTTTCTCATGTGACAATGACCATTGAGGAAACAAGATAACAAGAAAGATAGCACAGGACACAGCGATCTGGTGTCAGCTTTGCCATTTGTGCCAAGCCTCCTGCCAACGTTATCTGCCTATGGCACCTGCCAGAACAGAAGGGGCTAATGGTAAATCAACTGGAAAAAGGGCAATGCCCACAGGTATATTTTTTATCACTTAGTATGTGCAGAACAACACTGAGTCCCTACCGGGAACTGAGGGAAGAGAGGGCCTACACTCCTTTCCAGGCACAGATACTCTTAAATTCTGGAATATGGAAGGGTGATCACAAAATGCAGAAGGACAGGACAGAGAGGCAGCCTCAAATGGGCAGTCCTTTCTTCCTAGAAGCTCCATCTTCTATAATCAGACACGTTGGTTAGTAGTTCTTAACCCATGACTTCATGTTTATGTGGACACCGTCCTGAGAACTGGGAGTCATTCATTCATTCATTCATTCATTCATCGAGCATGCTGCAATACCAGGCACTGTACCACACAGGGTTTAGGAAAGTTGAGAAATACCCAAGCCCTGCCCTGCCTCCTCTGCAAAAGCTCTCAGCTGGCAAAAGCAGGGATGGGGTGGGGAGGGTGAAAATCCTGAAATCCGATCTTATCTATTTTCCTGCCTTTGAACACCACCACCACCACCAACCAGCAGAGGCAGGAACTTTTGAAAATAGGGGCCTGTTACCCACTGCTCAGCTCCTGCCCCCTTTCCTTCTTCCAGATTTCCTGCCTCCCCTTCTGTACCATCACCTCAACCACCCTTAAATGTCAACACCTCTGGAAAGGGTGACAAAAATTCTGCCACCTTAAATGGTGCAAACAGCCTCTCCCGTTAGTTCAAGTGAGCGTTTATGGAGATCTAGCAATAAGCTAGGCACAAAAACAAGAGGTCCGGCACAGTCACTTAAGGGGATATCAAAGCTGCAATAGCCAACCCAGAAGCGTGAGCAGTTGGGGGGGGGGGGGGAACTCTCCTGATGGTTTTGGCTGAGTGCCAGCTACACACGAGAGGGGAGCCCATGCCACCACCCCGTCTTCCCCACAGCTCTATGACCACCGGTGTCAGAGCTGGGAAGGGTAGTCAAGTGGAGGCAACTGAGGCCCAAGGATGGTGAGTGCGTATCAGGGGTCCTGGACTCTGGGTCAGTGGCATACACCAGCTCCCCGCTACTCCTGAAGCCCCTTGCTGGACCCAGCATTGATGTCAAGGCCACAGTTCTTGACAACCTACCCATAAGACCATGAATAACTCGTATCTGCATATCTCTTTGTGGTTTTCCAAAACTCTCTCCTGGTCATTGTGGTAGCCTTTGATAGAGGCTGAATAGATCTTACTATCCTCATTTTGTAGGATAGAAAGTGAGTCCCAAGGTGCCCCTTGTTTGAAGCCATGTGGACCGGGGACAAGTACCTAGGCCTTGGAGGATATTATCCACTACTCTTCTATAAGAGGGAGGGGGGTTATAAAAAATGAGCCTAAGACACAGCTTCTGTACAGGAAAGTTGGCACTCCCATCTGGGTAGATGAATGACAGACACACAGTCAAGTTACTGATCATGGAGAGGGCCAGATTGACACATTCAAAAGTATTTATGAAGCATGTACTATGTGCCAGACCCGGGAGGTGATTCAGTAGACCATTTAGAGAAAAGGGAGGTGGTCACAGTGAACTGGGATAAATAGTTAAGGAAGATCCAACAGAAGAGGTGGGGCTCATTCTGGGCTTTAAAGAAAGAAAGGTACAGGGGCACCAGGGTGGCTCAGTCAGTTAAGTGTCTGACTTTGGCTCAGGTCATGATCTCATGGTATGTGGGTTCAAGCCCCACGTCCGGCTCTCTGCTGACGGCTCAGAGCCCGGAGCCTGCTTCAGATTCTGTATCTCCCTCTTTCTCTGTCCCTCCCCTGCTCATGCTCTCTCAAACATAAAAGTTAAAAAAAAAATTTTTTTTTTTAAATAAAGAAGGGTACAGAGAAGTCTAGGAATACATCCCAAGAAACATACAGGCGAGCCAAAGCAAGGTGGTGGGGTGTGGATACAGCAGGCTGGGGAGGCGCTGTGACGAGTCTCATCTGGAAAGAATAGAGGCCCACAGAGAAGGCAAACCCAGAGTGGTCGGCTCTGGAGGACTTTAAGTACCAGGCTAAGGGGACCTCATAACCTGCTTGCAGAAATGTGGTTGGTGGGTTCTTTCCAGCCCCATCCGAGACCACTGCCTGCTACAGACCAACCAGGACCAAGGAGCTCAGAGTTCCACCTGTTTAACAGAATTCGCCGGAGCCCTGGTTCCACGGCCCACAGCCCACATGCCTGTATCCCACGCACAGGTCAGCCTGGGCTGGCCCTCAGCTAGCACCTTGGGCAAACACAAAATCTCTGCAGGTCAGGAAAACAGCTGAACATTCACAAATCCCTTTGTGCTCAAGACAATGTGGGTGTGAGGCATCCTTTTAAAAGGGCCACATTTCACACATTCTAAGTGGTTTTCACACGTTTCTGTGCAAGTGCATGACTGCTGTATGTGTGAGCATAATGCATTTCAAAAGGGAAAAAAAACAGTGGGTAAGTCTGACTCATCCTACTCCTCTGGCTTTCTCCTTTCTCTGAGCGGGTGCTCTCTCTCTCTCTCTCTCTCTCTCTCTCTCACTCTCACGGCATTGCCCCAGGACTCCAATCTGAACGGCACAGTGGGCCTGGGGGTCTGCAGGATTCATCGGGTCAATTGCGCTCCCTCTCGACGCGTGGCCTTCCAGGTGACCCGTGAAAAAATGCAATTACACTGGGAACTTCGGGAGGACAGGGCCGGGCTTCCCCACACCACCTCAGGGCGGGCACCTCCCAAGCCCATTTGATGGCACAAATAAATGCCCATGCACTCGAGCCTGGCGGCCCAGGATAGAGGCCCCCTGGAAAGGGGGACAAATGCCACCCCATGACTGCAGACGTAGACCGGTGGGCATCAGTCCTTCGAGGGGTTCTTTTGGCCCCTCCCGCCCTTTGGTTTCTTCAGTCACCTCAGGAAGAGCCTCCGCTAACAAAGCACATTAATGTCCATCACCTCGCTTGGGTGCTCACCCCGACTCCGTGATGTGGGAGAGGCCAGGATATTCTTTCTCTTTTCCTTTTTTAAAAAAAATTTTTTAACGTTTTTATTTATTTTCAAGACAGAGAGAGACAAAGCATGAGCAGGGGAGGGGCAGAGAGAGAGGGAGACACAGAATCCAAAGTAGGCTCCAGGCTCTGAGCTGTCAGCACAGGGCTCGACGTGGGGCTCGAACCCACCAACCGTGAGATCATGACCTGAGCCGACGTCAGATGCTTAACCAACTGAGCCACCCAGGCGCCCCCCAGGACATTCTGTAGGCCACTTTGCTAGGGTCACATCACCAAAGTTAAGATGCGGCTCTTGTCATCGTCCATGGATCCTACCATGAGGAAAACTAAATTTCCAAGACTCTGAAACCTCATTTGCTTCCTCCTCAGGATTAAACACACGTTTAAGTCAGCTACTGTTCAGCCTCCTAAATGGCAGTGCCATCATCATCGACACTACGTGGCCACCAATCAGGACAATATGCCAGAGCCCGACCTAACAGGTAAGGCAGGCCGATCGGCTACATAACCAGAAGGGGGGACACCCTTTGCTACATGTGAAACCTTTTCTGACATCCAAGCATTTCAACAGCTCACTGACTTCCATACATAAATATTACTATAAGCTACAGTTTCATTTACCCTGTGCCGGGGCCAAGAGGGTTTGAAAGCAGAGTGCGCACAAATTAGGTACTGGAAAGTTTCTTATTTCCTGTCGTGTCAGATGTTCACAGTCAAAAAGAAGAAGCGGTGTCACATGGTGAGTCTCCCATCGAACACCAAATGCGTGTGTTTACACATAATTAGTTCCTTTTGCCAAATGTCAAAATTGAGTAGCACAACTGGAATTGTTCTAGACACACACACGGGGACACAGCCCAGGTCTTTGGCGGTTTCCACGAAACCGCGCCCGGGGCCTCCTGACAGCTGAACTAATCCAGGTGCTGTCCCCCCACCCCCAGCATAGGACAGGCTCCCCCAGTATCCAAGGAAAGCACAAAACACCAAGTGGAACACGGCTGAACCTCCGTGTGGCCCCGAACGTACCCCGTGATGTAAAGGGGCCACAAAAACCCACTTTTCCACTGCAGTTTTCCTAATGGAAAGTGAGAAGGCTGGGAATCCAAATCCTAAGCCCGGGACCTTGCTCTGTGTCCTGGGGCAAGCCATTAGGCCTTTCTGGGTCGCTGGTTCCTCATAAAGGTAGAGGCTGAATCCGAAAGCCCCAATCGGGCTTCGGCTCCCGTGTCCACAAATGACCCCTTCCCTTTCTCGCTCATCCAACACAAGCACAGGAGAACCCAAGCTGGTGAGAGGGGACACCAGGAGAGGAACACACTTTTAAACACTGCATGTCGTGACTCAACGCACCTAACAAAGAGGTGCCATTTTAAGGCGTCCAATTCAGCGGCCATTCAGTTCGTGCAGTGTCTGCAACCATGACGTTTATCTAGTTCCGGAACATGTTCATCACCCCGAAAAGGAAACCCTGCACCCACGACACAGTCACTCCCCATTTCCCCTCCTCGACCTCTGGCAGCCATTCATCAGCCTTCTAGCTCTACGGGGTGTGCCGACTCCGGATATTTCACCTAAATGGAACCCTACGGCAGGCAGCCTGCCTTGCGGGCCTGGCTTCTTCCACTCCGGGTCGTGTTCTCGAGGTTTCATCACCTGCGTCGTGGCACGTGCTTCCTTTCTCGGCTGAAAAAAGTATCTCATTGTATAGAGGAATAGGCCTCTGAACTACCCAAATCCTTCACCGACTTCGGTACTAATTGGGAGCAATCATTAAATGAGATAATGTACGGGACGTCGTGGGAACACAGGGGGCGCTCAGCGAGCGTTAGCTTCGTCATCCTCGTCTTCACCACCCCAACAAAAACTCCTCTACTAGCACGCCTCACCGGTAGCGCGTCACCTCCTCTGGCTCGGGACTCACCGGCCTGGGTGCGCCCCACACCCCCCCACCCCCCCGAGGCCACCCCCAGGTCCCAACTTCTCGGAGTAGGTGAATCCCAACATTCGGCACACGGGCCGGATCCTTCCCCGGTTCTCCCGCCTGCGGGAACCCCTTCTGAGCACGCGAGGAGGAAGCAGGGACAACCGGAAGCGAGCAACACCAGCGGGCCTCCTCTTTGGCGCAGTCTTGCCACGGGAAGTCGACCAAGCTAGTAAAGTGTCGGGGAGGTAGCGTTAATTCTTCCTTGCTCCAAATGGCCACCCCCGCCCCGTCACGTGATGGGTTTCCCGTCACGCCCAAGACCTCATTCCGGGGACACACTCAACGTTTGGCAACGGATGTTTGCTTCCCCCTCCACGTGAGGGGCCCGTTCGGCCCCGGGGACAGAAAGGCCGGGGTCCGCAGTTCACGTTCCAGCCCCGAGCCCTGGGACACCAAGAGCCACCTGTGAGGGTCCGTCTGTTCTCCGGGAAAACACGGAAGGCGCGCCCGCTTTCCCGAAGGCCGGCGCGAGAATCCACGGTGCCGCGGAGGTGTGCCGTATCATTACCCAGGACCACCGTGTCCGGATCTGCGAAGCGTTTCGACCCACCGACCCGTCTTTACGGGTAGCGCGAACCTCCCCACTGGTCCCCTCACACACCAAGATGCTCTCCCCACCGGGTGAGCCTCCACGGCCCCGCCCCCCCAGTCTCCATCCGGGTCTCCTCCCACACCGAGATCATCTCCCCTCCCGCTGAGAGCCTCCACGGCCCCGCCCCCTAGTCTCCATCCGGGCCTCCCCGCTGAGCCCCATGGGTCCCCAGAGCCCCACTGGGGTGTGTGGGACCCGGATGCCCACTTTCACCTGCCTTCCGGGGACCGCGGAGGCCTCCGCAACCAAAGCAATCGCTCCCCAAGTGCTCTGTGGCCAGCTCTCTCCCAGCTCCCAAAGCTTGTTTTCTTTAATTAGCTCGCTGTGGCAGGAGAAAAACGCGGCCCCACCCTCGAAATGAGCAGATCTGGGCCTCAAATGTACTCTGTGGTTTGCCTCTGTGCTGCCAAGCTGTTAGCCAGGGAGTAACTAGCTACCGGGGCTCGGGAGGCAAGGGGTGGTAAGAAACCCCCGCTACAGTAAGACAGGCCTTTCTCTTCCCAACATCTGACATCTGTCAGCCACAAGGCTGGGTTGTGCCCCTTCCTGAGTCCCTGAAACCCGCGATTGTGGTCTCAGTCAGGGGACAATTCCAAATTCCGCGGCTTTTCTTTCTCTCTTTCCCTCCCTGTCCCCTTTTCCTTCTTTTAGAACCTGCTCGTGGGGGCAGTTCATGCTACATCCAAGTCTGTTCCTCTCATCTCGCAGATGAAGAACTGAGGCCCAAGCAAAGCAACGGCTTCTCCGTTGCTTCTGGCCAGAGCGCACACGATTTAAATCAACAGAGGATTCCCCATAGAGCTCTTCCTAACACAGCATCTTGAATTTAAGCTTATGAAAGCCCTATGCCTGTGTGCCCTCCACTGGGCCCCATGCTGTAGGGCAGGCAGTCCATTTTACAGATGAGTATAACAAGGCCTGGTGGAGAAGGGACTGTTGTCACTTGTCTCATGATTAAGGGGGAAAGGGGAGGACCCAGATCAAACTCCAAACACTCTAATTCTCCCCTCATGCCAGTAACTTCTAAATCACACAGTTGGAAGAGCTGCTTAGAAGTCTGAGGCAAAGTTTCCATAAGCATCTGTACTCGTAGAATCTTGAAGTTAGACCTCAAATGCTGGGGTCCCCGGAAACTACTACTTTGATCCTAGCACTTCTAGGGATGGTTTCTTCCTCCTTCACCATCATGACCATTGCAACCATTTATTTGACATTATGTGCCAGACACAATGTTAATTCCCTCCCTTGCACTCTTCTAATACCCTAGGAGGTGGTTACCATTATGCCCATTTTATAGATGGGGAAACCAAGGCTTGAACAGCCTGCCCAAGATCCAATAACTACTAAAGAAGTGAAGACAAGATTTGACCCAAGAATCCAGCCTCCAAGAGGCTCACACTCTTACAACTACAATACAACAGAGAATCACCTGGTGAAGAAACATCCAGGAAGACATGACCTGCCCAAGGAGACCAAGCCAGAGCTGGATTCTACCAGAAGCCTCTCTCAGCCCACTTCTTGTTCATGCCTCTAACACCTAGCAGCTCAAAATTTCCCAAGAGTGAATGCACAGTAGGCCCCGAAGTACCACCAACAGGACTGTGCATGTAGCCTCTGAAATTCCTCAACTGTGGTCCCTATCAACAGACCCACCAAAACCTGAACAGCCTAGAATCTTCAGAGCAAGTGTCAATGCTCACTTGTCTGTATGTTGTTTCTTGGCTCTGTGACCCAGAAGATAGTATGATAGGACCAAAGATCTAGCAAAGGGCCTGCGTGTGCAAGACGAGCTTGAGAGCACCAGCCCCAGGATGCCAGCCAGAGTGGGTTACAGAATATGTGGGGCCCAGGGCAAAATAAAAATGTGGAGCCCCTTGGACAAAAAGCAAGGAAAAGATACCAATAATGGTATCAAAATGGAAAACTTTTTCTTTTCCTTCCAGAGCCTCTCTCTTGGCTTGTTAGGGCATTTTTCAAATTTGCTATTTAATATCCTTCTAAAAAAAAGTTAAAGTTTAAATTATTAATATGAGTTTTACCACTCATGTTTATGCTATGCAATGCAGTTTTAAATACAAACATAAGAAAGAGCATTTTAACTAAGGTGTGAAATCACTGAACTTACACAATCTGTATTTCATGACTTGGACACACAGATACACTGTGACTTTACCAGAACAATGGCAACACTGCATAAAACTAACTCAACTGTTTTTACTTCTTGATATGTACACATCCTACCAACACTCTACCTTCTGCTTACCGATGAGTAAGGAAGGGCTGAAAGGAATGGCCACTGTGGGCTGGTGGCCTTAGCTTTCTTTTTCTTTCTATGTCATCATTTTCAGTGTGAGTGGTTGGCTGATATGGGGAAGTAACACAAGTAAGAAGGTGGAAGATAGGATTTCTTGGTCGTTGATGTTTCTTAGGATGACATGGCCTTCTCTCTGTATCTAAACAAGTTCTGGTTCAAAGGGAAAACATCGGGCCTGTCAGGGCAGAAAGCAACAATGGGGGCGACTGGGTGGCTCAGTTGGTTAAGCGTCCAACTCGGTTTTGGCTCAGGTCATCATCTCACAGCTCGTGGGTTCAAGCATCACATCAGGCTCTGTGCTGACAGTGTAGAGCCTGCTTGGGATTCTCTTTCTCTCTGCCCCTCCCCTGCTTGTGCTTGCTCTCAAAAAATAATCTTGAAAAGAAAAAAAGAGAAAAGAAACAACGTGCATGCATCGCTCTTCTACTCAAGCTCATGCTCCACCATCTCATTGGACTTCACTTACAAGACCCTAGCTCAGAGAAAAACAGGAATTTAAGATGCTGACAACAGATACTGAACCAAGCACAGGGCCCTCCTGAGCGTGGGACTGTGTGTGACTGCACACTCAGTGTGCCCATGAAGCTGGCCCTGATGCCAGCCACACCTGTGTCAAGGACAGGCTCAAGACACTCCCACAGCTCTTGGCGGGCTGCTTGGTCTAAAGCCAAATTAGCTCAAGTCCCCACATCCAGAGGCCCTGTGTTGGTTCCGGGCTTCAATGCTGAAAGATAAAAGTGGTCTGGGTTAAAATGTTCATCTACCTCAGTACCTGATGAGCTGAGAAACTTCACGGGCAGCTTTTCACCTTTCTGGGGCTGCCACACTGTGTGGCAGCTCCTTTGTCAACATGGCATAGCACGTTGGGTGAGCAACCAGCCACGTTTTTATCCGGTCAACACCAAAGGAAGGAAAGAAGAGACCATTTACCAGCTCTTAGCAAGGTGACAAATGCTGAGCTAAGCTTTGTACCTGCATTAACTCAAGCTCCTAACAACCCTGAGAGACAGGTATCATTATCACCCTTTTACTGCTGGAAAAACTGAGACTCAAAGAAGAGAGGGGACTTGCCTAAGACCTGTCATCCACTCGGCTCAGGCTGACCTTTCTGGACCTGTCACCACCCCACTGAGGTTCCTTGTGATATTGTGATTTATAACATATATTTGGTCTTTGTCCACCATTCCTGGCACAGAGCTCCTGAAATCCTTGTAATTTCCTAGAGGAGAGCCATAAGGGCATCTTTTGTTATAATTTCTGAAACAGTTCCAGAGCAGTGAAGGTGACAGGAGTATCTTTTGTTACTCATAATGAGCCCCTTTCAACCACAACTGGGTTTCTGTAAGTGAGGGGACTTAAGTTCCTAAGGAGGGACACCTGGGTACCAGGGAAACCAACCATGTGATTAGAAGGTTGGAACTTTCAGCCACAGCTCCCCACCCCCACCTCCACCCCCACCTCTGGGAACAGGCTGAAGATGGAGTTCAATCACTGATGGCCAATGACTTAATCCATCGTGCCTAAATAATGACGTCAACACAACATCCCGAACGGATGGGGTTCAGCGAGCACTGACAAAACACGCAGGCTCAGAGCCCCCGTCCCACATATCTTGCCCTGGGCATCTCTTCCATCTGGCTGTTCCTGACTTGTATCCTTTTATAAACCAGTAAGATGTTTTCCTGAGTTTTCCGAGTCACTCTGGCAAATTAATTGAACCCCTGATCAATAGCCCATAGATTGTAACAGGACTCAGACGGGCATCTGAATGGCGGGGTGGGGGTGGGGGCACTCTTTTGGGACTGAGCTGTTCACCGGCAGCACCTGATGCTATCCCCCAGGTAGACAGTGTCTGGATAGAATTAAACTGCAGGGAAGACATTCAGCCGGTTCCCAACGAATCTGAGGATTGCTCAGTGTGGGGAAATTGCGTGTGCGGGCACACACGGGAACCAGAAGCATCACGAGTGAAGTATGCTGTGAGAGTCGAAGGGACACACAGAAGAGTTTTTGAAACACCGTCCCCCAACCCCCCGCCCCCAACGCAGCCCTGTCAGCTACCCAGAGGTTCTCAGAAGTGGCTTAAAACTCAAGTGCATTTAAGTCCAGGAAAGGAAAGAAAAAAAGAAAACAACTCCGATTCCAACAAGCTCTGGTATATCAAGTCAGCAGCCGCCTGCCAAGGGTTTAAATAAAGAATTAACGCAAAGGCTTCTTCGAGACACCTGTTCGGCGTATGTGGCCACATCCTTACCTACGTTAGCACAGGCCCCATGTGCCTTCCCTAAGTGCCTGTAAAGCAGATCTCAGGTAATTATGATTCTCAGAACGTCCCTGGCTACATTAGAAATAACGTATACTTATTGAGTTAAAAAGCTCAGGTCCGGCCTCCACCACAGTTATTTACAGTCATTAAGACCTGCCCCAGCAGGCCCAGAGTTCCAGGTTATCACGCCCCACCCTGCCCTGCCGCAGCCTTCTCCGCAGGGTAGCAATTTTGAGCAGGGCTTGAACAATAAGATTGTTTTGTGCTGAGTCTACCTTAGAGGGCAGCCAGGTAAATGCCCTCTGTCCTGCCCTGGGAGGGGGGAGGGGTAGCCGCCGGGTGGGATGATGGCACCTGCTCACCCCGCAAATGCAGGCTGAATGGGAGCAACCTAGGCTCTCCTCCCAGGGGCTTCACTTCCCATCTCGAGGTCACTTCCAGTTTTGCAGTCCACACCGTAGGTGAACATTTGTTGCCTGGAGGGTGGCACATCTTCTGACCTGCCCAGGGCTCAGGCTGACTTTGCTGGGCCCTTCATAGCGAGGACCACCCCCCACCCCCACGCCAGCCACTCTGTCCTCCTGCCCGCCTGGAGGGCCTCCCACAGAATGAGTAGGAAAGGGTTTGGAAACGTGCTGGCCACGCCCAGCTCTTGGAAGCACACTGGTGTCACGCAAAGAGCCCTGGACCGGAAACCACATGATCTGGGCTCAAATTTCTTGCCTTTTTAAACCTCAGGTAAATCATTTGAGGCCTCTGAGCCTTAGCTTCCTTCGCCATTAAATGAGGAAGGCACTGGGGCGCCTGGGTGGCTCAGTCGGTTAAGTGGCCGACTTCGGCTCAGGTCATGATCTCACAGTCCGTGAGTTCGAGCCCCGCGTCGGGCTCTGTGCTGACAGCTCAGAGCCTGGAGCCTGTTTCAGTCTGTGTCTCCCTCTCTCTCTGCCCCTCCCCCGTTCATGCTCTGTCTCTCCCTGTCTCAAAAATAAAATGTTAAAAAAAAAAAAAAATTAAAAAAAAAAAAAATGAGGAAGGCACCAAAACCCGCCTGTGGGATCGTGGCTGGTCCCCCTGCAGGTCCAAGAGGCTTCTCTTGGGTGCTACCAGAGGCAGGAAGCTCCAACTGGCTTGTCTATTCCACCCACCCACACACAGTACTTGTGGACCCAATGGATCACCATACATCAGCAGGAGCTCTCACCCTGTTCCTCTTTCCCTTCTTAGCAGTAGCAATTCCATGGATGGCTTTGAGGCAGAGTGGGCCTCTGTCTGACCCCTCACGGGTCCACTCACATCCTTCTGCTTAAGCTATCTGAATTTGGTTACTTCTCATGAGACTCCCTACTTGGTAGGGTTAGGGGAGGAGTACAAGAGAAAGATATGAGGAAGACCCCGGGTCTCATGCCTGCCTACAGGTCACTACAGGGCGATGGGGTGCCCAGACGCCTGCTCTCACTGACAAACTCAGATTTAGCACTTCCGGCATCAGGACTAGAAGGGGAGGAGACCCTGGAGGCTCTCCATGCATAGGGCCCGCTAAGGTTCAAGGCGGACTTCATGTCCGTTGGCCCACCTGGTCTACACCATGGTCATCCAGAGAGGCAAGGCAGAGGTTTTACAGATAAGAAAGGTTAAGTGATCTGCCCAGGAACACACAGCCAGCACAGAAAGCCAGGGGTCCTGGTCTGTGGTCTTCCCAATCCACCCAGTGGCTAGACAAGAGTGACAAGAAGTGGTAAGCACAGGGTCAGGTTAGAACACATAAAAATGGGGTGGGGGAGGGAAGCTTGACTCCAAACATGCAAGTCTCAGTCTAAGATGCCTGCGGACTTAAAGCTTGCTCATCAGCTTCCTAAGGGTTTATCACGGACTTTCAGACCACACACCTCAAGTACTGGTACCAGGGCCAATTTTCTATGGTGCAGAAGCTGGAGGCTATTGCCACACTTCCTCCTGCAAAGCTCCAGAAGACCCAACCTATAGGGAACATCATGCCCGTTATTTCATTTAATTCTCACACCACTACTATGGTTTGATATTTTTAGCTGTTGAACAAAAGAGGAAAGAGCCAAAAGGAGGTTAAGGGCAAGGGTGAGGCTTGACCCCAGAAGTACACAGCTCTGGAGTCTTGTGCCTTTTCTGCTACACCACATTGTTCTGGATAAAGAGATCCGACCACCAACACCCTCAGCATCCTGTCCCCACTTTCAACGAGGTGTGGTACCACCTGTGACAGTGGTTCTCAAGCTAATAATGGTCATCAGCATCCCCCTGAGGGTTTTTAAAGCACAGATTTCTGGGCCCACCCACAGAGTTTCTGATTCAGGAGGTCTGGGGTGGGGCCCGAGATCGAATTTCTAGCAAGCTGCCTGGT
The DNA here is from genome assembly GCF_018350195.1 of Panthera tigris. Lineage (NCBI taxonomy): Eukaryota > Metazoa > Chordata > Mammalia > Carnivora > Felidae > Panthera > Panthera tigris. The sequence continues at coordinate 38,213,740 of NC_056665.1, forward strand.
GATGCGGATACTGGTCGGGGCCCACAGTTTGAGAACTGCTGATCTATCATGATTTTAAACACTCAACAGCCGGGGAATGGGTAGGCTAACAATGGTACATCCACTTGAGTTAACATGCATAATCATGAAGACCATGTGAAAACATGGGAAAAGGCTTCTGACCGTATTAAATTAGAAGAGGCGGCTTGTACCCAGGGCTGGTCTGGATCCTGTCCGCCCTTTGATCCATTTCTCATCCTCTGGTATTCTGCCCCGTATCTTCCAGGGCTGACCCCTGAAGTTCCAGGCCCCACATCAGGGGCACTGGTTAGGGTCTGGACAACAGCAGGAACTCGGGAGACTGGAGGACGGGAGGAGGGGAGAGGCCAGGACATTTCTCCCCTCTCCCCCCATCTGGGGCAGGCACTTCCAGAGGTGGCTACATCTGCTCTAGGTAAGCCACCAGTGACCCTGACCCTGGGCTTTGAGAACACTACCTTCTCCCTTTGTCCCTCCAGCCTACAGGTGGCAGTGGCTTCTTGCCACTAGGCTCTGGGTCATCTCCCCTTCCCATGTTTGGCTTCTCGGCTCCTTTCTCGCCTATGTAACCAAGGCCCCATATTAAATTCCCTGTGGTAAATACTGGATGGAATTCTGCTTTCCTGGTTTGACGGACTGATACATTCTGATGACAGCCACCTACAAACACTTCTACAAATGGACAATTCTAGAAAATATGAAAAAATGAAGAATATGAAAGGGTTTCCCCCCCCAAAATATTAGCAGAGTGTTGGTCATTTATTATTAATATATAAAGCTGGTACCAAGCATATAAGTTAAGAGAAAACCAGGTGAGTCTTAAGGAGGAAAAAGTGGGGAGCTATGCATCCATGACAAACAAATCTAAGGAAACTGATCCCTGTACTTTCACGTATAAAAACACCTTAATTTAGGGGCGCCTGGGTGGCTCAGTCAGTTGAGCGTCCGACTTCGGCTCAGGTCATGATCTCACGGTCTGTGAGTTTGAGCCCCGCATCGGGCTCTGTGCTGATGGCTCGGAGCCTGGAGCCTGCTTCCGATTCTGTCTCCCTCTCTCTCTGCCCCTTCTCTGCTCATGCTCTCGGTCTCAAAAATAAATAAAAAACATGAAGAAAAAAAAATTAAAAAAAAAAAAAACACCTTAATTTGGAGAAACCACAGCCACAGCCATGATGAAACCAGCAGTTCCTCCCTGAAAGTGCTGGTGTTTATCTGGAGGTAAATAATTGACTCGCTGGTTGAAGAGGTCACATACCATAGCACCACGACACTGATCACCAGCCTCTGTGCCAAGACAGGTCCCTGGGTAACACCTCAAAACACATTCAGTCCTTGTCACCGTGGGGGCAGCTCCCATCCCAGGTCAGGCTCTGGCCTGGAACCCACTGGGAAATCCCTTCAGAGGAGACGGGGGGCCCCTACGGAGACCAATAGGGGAACAGGACTAATAAAGGAGGAGGTTCAAAACAGTAAGGGGATGCCGCTCAGCCACATCCACCTAGAAGCATGGCAGCAATGTGTGTGTGCACCTGGGGTACTTGGGAGGTGATGGGGGATCTAATTTTTACACCACGTGGGGGTTGTTTTGCTCCCAAGAGGGAGAGGAAAATCAAAAGCAATAGACCCCATGAAACCAGATGGCAACAATACAAGAAACCATGCTGGATTCCTGCACTGGAACGAACAGTCTCCCTCACTGAGCCCAAGACTGAACACTGCAGCAGAAACTCAAACGCTCAAGTGGGGAAAGAGGGTCTTGGCCTTGGATGAAGCACAGTTTCTTGGTCTGTTTATAATATTTTAGCCTAACAACACTGCACAAAATGGACCAGAGGCTTACCAGTATAATGAGCTACTTCCAACCCCAAGCCAAAGAGGATTTAAAGCCCTAGAGAACTGGGGTGGGGAATGCAGTAGAGAGGAGCATCGAGGGCTTTAAAGAAACCTAAGTCTACTCCAAAGCCCTGAGCGGAGCATCTCAGAGTCTCAACCGTGCTTCCCATCCTGCACACGTGGAAAACTGGGATTCAGTGGACAATGGTTCACATCAGACAAGCATAAGAAAGTGCCCCCATCTCTCACCCATGCTCCTCTCCCCCAAGAAGGTGACCTCAGAGGCCTCGCACGTTCTTTCACGGGTGTTAACAGACTGTACCTCAGAAGACAACTAACTTACTCAGGGAGATGGCTACTCGCCAGGGTGTAAACTATTAAGGAAAACTACCCCCCAGATTCATGCAAAACACAAGGGAGCAAACAAACAAAACACCCGGGTCTGGGATCACGAAATCTGGTCCTAGCTGTGGCTTTGTCACTAATGGACTCTGATCCTGGGCCAGTCATCACACCATTCAGGGCCTCAGTTTCCCCATCTGTCAATGAGGACCTGTCAAGTCACTTCTGACCAGGGGAATAACTGCCATATGACCCATAGTATGGCAGAGATGAAGTTTTTGGGTTTTTTTTTTTTTTTAATATTTGTTTATTGAGAGAGAGAGAGAGAGAGAGAGAGATCGGGGGAATATCCCAAACAGGCCCTATGCTGTCAGCACAAAGCCCGATGCGGGGCTCCATCTCACGAACCGGAAGATCATGACCTGAAATCAAGAGTCAGACGCTTAACCGACTGAGCCACCCAGATGCCCCAGGTACGCAAGCTTCTGAAGGACATATAGAGTATCCCCAAGTTGAGGTTCGAGGTGTTGAAGTGACTGTCCTAAAAACCCATGGCTACGAAGTAAGAAGAGTTGGGATTTTCAACCCATCTGTCAGACTCCAGAGCCCGTGATCTTCCTGCCACCCCAGGAGAGGCGCCATGATTCAAACTGCCATATTCCTGGACATGCCTTGTCAAAGTTCACCTCCTGGAACAGGAATGCCCTGCCCTGGGCAGGGTGAACCCCGATTCCACCTGCATCCACGCAGCCTGTCACCACTCCTTCAGGGGCCCTTCACTTGACCTGGGTGTGCCTCTTCCTCACACGTGGGTCTAGGCTCCCACGCAGGGCAGGGCATATGCGGGCAGGCCCTCTCAGAGAAGATAACTCTCAGGAACCAGAACCCTGCACGGCTTCTGAGGCATGAAAAGCAAAACCCAGGGCCTCCAATCTCTAGTTACATACCACCCACTCGACTCTCGCTTCCCCCTCCATGGCATTCAGCCGGTGCCAACCACTTACCACACCAGGCCGCTTGCTGGCTGGTGCCCCGGGCCGAGTCACTTAGCACCTCCGGGTCTCCATTTGCTCATCTACACCAGCATTGACTTTCTAGGACTGTCACGGAGGTGAAATGAAATCATGTGCGTGAACATGCCTCGCACACTGTAACGTAGTGTACATAGGACAGGTCGTGGTGGTGGTTTCCCCTTCCTAGGGGCAGCAGCTGGAAAAGAATCCATTATCCTGTGCGGGACCTACTGAGAACACATACATGTGCCTTTATCATTGAGGCGACAGAGTGCAAAGAGCTACTCTGCCAAAGATGAGAGGAATAGCCTCAGTCCCTGCTCGTCCACTAACCAAGAAATTGTCCCTGGTCACCTACAAAATAGGGATAAGGCCACCTGCCCTGTCTCCACCCCAGGCTGCTTCCAGAAGGAACAATGGGAAGTTGCCCGGCAAGCTATAAAAGTATGCTGTCAGCCCACCATAAGGTTGACAATGAGGAATGTCACAGGCAGAAGAAAACTTGGCTAGTTTTCCTGCTATTCAAAACCACCAAGAAGCTCCGAGGGAAAAGAAAATGGCAAAAGGATTATTTATTGAGGGGGGGGGGGCAAGCAATGATCATCCAGAAGAGAGCTGAGAGGAGGGGAGGAGGCAAGGTCAGATTGTTGGGGCAGCTCTCATCCCTCCAGGATCTTCTAGTGGCCTGGCTTCTTCACAACTACAACCCAGGGGGCGCCTGGGTGGCTTGGCCAGCTAAGCGTCTGACTTCAGCTCACGATCTCAAGGTTCATGAGCTGGAGCCCCACATCGGGGTCTGTGCTGGCAGCTCAGAGACTGGAGCCTGCTTCAGATTCTGGTCTCCCTCTCTCTTGGCCCCTCCCCCACTTGCACTCTGTCAAAAATAAAACATTAAAAAAAAAAAAAAACTACAGGCGAAAGCAGCCACCTCCCCCACAGCCAAGAAAAAAAAAAAAAAGCCCACCTTGCACAATTGTTGGGTGCACTCACACCCAGCACTGCTCGCTTTAGGTCAAATGCTTTATTTGGGGTCTCCTGGGAACTGTGCAGGTCAGGTGCTGAGGGTCCCCAGGGAAGGGCCCTCCCTTCTCGGTTCCCTGGGCTCTCTTCATCCAGAGCAAGGTGGCGCTGACAAAGGCCTGAGGTCAGCCCTGGCCACGCCACCTGCTCACAGGTGCAGAATGTCACAGAAGCTGCTCCCTCCGTTGGGGTGGGGGTGGGGAGGGGAGAACTTCTGAAATGGTCTTCCCAGCAGCACCGAACAGAAAGTGGTATGAAAAGGCAGCAAAATACCACCATGTCTCCTCGGCCGCTTCTGCTACCACACAGCCGTGGCCAGCTCTGCTGTTTTTTTTTTTTTGGGGGGGGGGGGTTTCTCCTCTGCTTCTCCTGCCCCCCTTCCTCTCTTCCCCGTGCTTCCTCAGCCGACAACAACGCTGCGCCCCACCGAATCTCCCGGGAGAGGCGGTTTCCACTCCGCAGCCGCTGAACCTCGTGTGTGTCCAGCCAAGGGTTAGTTCCAGGCTTGGGGCTCTGCAAGCTTCTCATTTCCAGAGCAGAGGCATCCCCATGGGCAAATGGGGGAACAGAGGGGAAAAAACCAAAAAACAAAGAACAAAAAACAACCAACCCCAGCCCAGAAGTACACACAGAGGATTCTTCCTGCATTAAAGGTGGTAATGGGGGAATAAATGCATAAATGTATATCCCCACCCCCTCCCAGGCTCAAGGTTTCTATTTTTATTCCAGATGAGCTCTAGTAATCACATCTGAGCTGCCAGTCAGCTGGTAAGAGTGACTCTAAGAACTCTGACCTAAACCATGGCTTCCAAAGGGCCTGGCCCGTTCTGCCTGTTTCAGGCTGCCCTCACGGCCAAACAATTTCAAAGCACAGAGACCATAAACACAAAATTAAAAGGTGAAGTAACGAGGGAGGGAGATGTTTACTGGAAACTTAAATTCTGCTGCCCAGAAAATATAGGTCTTTTTTTAAACACACACACAAACACACACATATATAATGCCTCCGCCACCCACCTTAAGAAATATGTACTTTGCTCTATATATAACTTTCTTATCTGCCCCCGATTACACTCAGCTCGTGACCGTGAAAGCCTGGAATAATTACCCACAGAGAAATAACAGCCTTGGCCACGGCCAGGGCTTAACAAAGCCAGTCCTGCGTTTACTGACAATCACACAATTCGCTCCCAGGACAAACTTGAGTTTCCTGATGCACAAATAATCATTCCCATCCACACCCGAAATGCAGCCACCACTGAGAGGGTGCCAGGGGGCTGCTGGAACCAAGAACAATCCTATTACACGGTTATTTCTGGGCCCAGCAGAAAAGACTTTCCAACTGAAACTATGCCAAAAATTCAGGTGGGTACGTGGAAACTAAGGGAAAACATACTCCTGAAAGCAATGTCGATGAGGGCAAGAACATAGTCATTCCTGCTAGCAATGGGGTGCCCACCAAGGCTGCCCCCCCCCCCCCCGCAAACCATCGACACCATGTTGGAAGGAGGACATCGCCCAATAGTGGGGTATCTCCCTTTCACTAGCTCAGACCCACATTCTTTGATGCATCCGTCCCACCCCACCTTCCATTGCCTCTCCCTCGGCACCCCCAGGTACTCACCATGTGCCCACAGCAGAGAAGGCCTTCACTACCACACCCCATGCTTATGTATCAAGCCCCCAGTGAGAGTGTATGCTCTTTGGAGACAGGGGCCGTATTTCCCATTTCTCTGGATGTCTTGCTCAGCTCCGTAAGTATTTGTTGACTGATGCCTTCCTCACTCATCTCAAAAACACCACCCTACGTCTGGCATGTGTGTCTACACCTGCATCCCAAACCTTGTCATTGTAAAAGCTCCCAGAACAGCACCCCCCGCCCCCTTGGTCTGTGAAACTCTTTGGAGTTGATCAGAACTGACAAGTTCTCCTTTCTCCTGCAGCTTATTTTACACCAACTGAAGCGTTCAGCCTCGCCTTCCTTTAACCACCACCTGAAAGAGATTCGAATCATCTGTCCTTCCCCATTCTGGCCTTTTCATTAAAAAAGAACCCGGACAACTGTGCCCCATCAGATTTCATAGCTGTAGGGATGGATTCCCTGCAGGAAACCACCACCAGCTGGGCACAAACAGGGGGAGGTTTTAAACGCTACAGCTGAGGAAGCAGCAGACGCTTTCGACCACGGGCAGGGCCACGTTCACCAAAGCACAGGAAGGGCATAGATGCTTCCACGGCCCCTGCAGTCCGCCAAGGCATTGGAAGGATCTGACATAAAGGTACGCCAGCGTTGGCTGAGGCTTCTGACTCGGTTTCTCAAAAAATAAATAAAAATTTAAAAAAGGTGTGGGTGTGGGTAATGGCCTGTTTAGTCCATTCCTGCTCCACACCTACCCGGCTCCACCCCCCACTTAGTACTCGGAGTTTCCTGAGCAGAAATAACCAACTACAGATGGTTCCGCTGCTTGAGAGATGGGGAGAAACCACTGACCCAGAGATAGGAGAGACCTGGAGCTCTAAACCTCAGGGCAGGGGGCAGCTGCGATCGCCAAACCAACGTGCTTTTAGAATCTAGAACTTCTCTGTCTGAGCGCCCGCACTCTTTATTTATTTTTAAGCAGCCACTGTCACTCCCCGCCCCCACCCCCACCCCACCCCAGAACACATGCCAGTTGCCCCTGAACCATAGCTTTACATAAGATCCAGGGCTTCATTCTCCATCCTGGCTAAATGGCGCAATTGCCAGGAGAGCTTTAAAATGCAGATTCCCAGGCCCCACCTGCAGACAGGCTGAATTCATCGGTCTGAGGTGTGGTCCGGACACCAGAATTTTTCTCAAGAGCCAAGATTGAGAACCTTCCATGGCGAGCCTGACAACCAGATGTGAATCGTTATGAAGCAGGAGTCCCAGCCACCACAGCTCACCTTGCACCTCAAAGCACTTTCCGTTCTGTTTTCTGGGGGCCCCAACCCCTAGCCCCCACGGTGATTGTACAGTGATCCCGAAACTATCTGAATGAGTAACAGAGCCAGTCATTTCTTTGAATGCAAGCTCAAGAACTAGAATTTTTACAGTGGAAGAAACTTTAAAATCCTGGTAAGCCAACGCCTTTGGTCTGTAAAGGAGGAAACCAGGGGCCCGGGGTAGTAAAGTGACTCACCCAAAGTCACAAAGCTGGTTCACCAGGCTAGGACTCAGGCCTTCTGCCTCTCGTTCCCTCTCCTGACAGCACGTCAAAGGAATGGTCGTTGCCAACTTATGGTATGCTTTCAGACGCCATTCTCCAATTAATCTCTGGAAGGCTCCAAGCCTCAGTGGCCTTAAAACAGCTTAAAGACAAAATGATGCTTCTCTTTACAGCTTCCTGAGTGTGCCGGTCAAACTGTAATCCTCAAAGAATATGCTTGCTGGCTGAGGTTCATGGAAAAAGCCATTAGCAAAGAGAATCTACCCCAGTTTTGAAAGGGCACTCTGTTGAGCTATAGGCCTGAGAGACCGAAAGCCAGGGGCAGATTCTGGTTTCTTGTGGACAAGAGAGAGTTGATTGTCGGTTTAAAATCTCTAACCAACCTGTGAACACGTTTCCTTTCCTTCCTGTATTTTTATGGCACCAGGACTGGAATGCAGCCGGTGCCTTAGAAGCTCAGGAAGCGTGTGCTTCGGGCTAAATAAGAATTCCTCTTTGCCTGCAGATTGATTTCCCCTGGCGGGGGAACAAGGGCTAGATTCTCATCAGGTGGGCCTCATTCCACCACAAGCCTGGAAGCTTCAGGAAGGCAGAAGGATGTATGGCTGTCCAAACCAACAATGCATTCACAACTCCTGGGCCATGATGTCTGGTCCACCACCAAGTAAAGATGCTCAGTAAATATCGGGGGGGGGGGGGCGTTAAACAACACCACCTATGATTGAATTAAATAAGGTCATTAAGTAATGAGCCACCTCTGAAGATAGAGCATCAGATGAAAACTTAGATGTGTCCCCTTAGGAAAACATGTGCATCAAGAAAACAGCAAAAGGCAAGAAGCCAAGGGGGAGAGGACAGAGAGGTGTCATGAAATATTACAGCTCATTTTGAGCCCCGGGATTCTCTCAAAGCTTGTCACGTTGTAGCTGCAAAGGCCCCAGAGAAGCCAAGCTGACCTTCCTGAATTCATAAAGCCAACCTCTGCCAGGCAGTGGCCGGGGACCCACCGCCTCACCGAAGAAACGGGACACCGCGACTGCATTTCCTCCGCGTGCGCAATTGACTGTTTACTCAAGGATTGAACACTTCATTGAACCTGTGGCTTCAATAAGAAGGAAGATGTAAACCAACGTAGGTTGTGGGAGGAGGACGGAAAGGAAAGGCACAAGGTCAATTCCAGGTGTTGCTGGGACGTTCAGGTACTGATGTCCAGAGAGCAGCTGGAGGGGAGGGTCTCCGGCTGTGGCAGATACACAGAGCTGGGGGTCACCCCCACAGTGAAACCCGGGGAGAGGAGAAGTTTGCACTGCAGTTGTGATCCAGCCCCACTGGGGAGCATGAGGCCCACTTATGTGGTTGGATTTTCTCATTACTGACGTGAAGGCCGATAGGCAAAAAAATAAATAAATAAAAACACGGTGGCCAAAAGATGACATTCAAAAGGATTCTTGGATCAAAGTCCCTTTGTGAGTACTGTTATTTTACCCTCCTCCTAACGGTAACCACTTCCCACATGAGCCCCAGTAAGGCAACCGTGCAGCCCACAAAAGAGATAGAAATATGACCACACTTCCCTCTTATAAACAGGCGATGGTAAACATCTGAGACCACTGGTCCACAGCCGTGGTTAAACAAAGGGTTGGGGGCACCCCTGGGATGGCAGGCGGGCCCCCGGCCTCCCCACATGCTGACTCTCCCTCTGTGAGTGGGGAGCTCGGGCCATTAACTTCAGAACCAGAGCTGATCAAACAGAACCAGAAGCCTCACGCTGGGACAGCTTAGTTGGGTTTCACACCCAGGCTCACCTGGCCACTACTCCTGGAAACTCGGGAATTTTCAAGGCAAGTGGCTGCAGTAGCTGCTTTGGTTCCAGGCCTATGCTCAAAGGTGCCTCTGTGGGGGACCGAGTGAAGAGGGAAGGAGGACAATGTCACGTGTTTACCGAAGGGTGCAACACCCCCAGCCACCACCTCCTGGATCAGCAGTGGCGATGGCTTCTCTTTTTTTTTTTTTTTTTTTAACAATAAAAGCAAAAACTGCAACTCTCTCAACCAAGCAAGAAAAACAGGCAAACCTCAAGCAAACATCTTTAATTAGCTTTTAGATGCTCCCCCGGGGTCCCAAGTTCTCCCAGCATCTAGATCAATAGGAAAATGAAACACGAGGTCTTGGGACAGGCTGTGTTTTTTTGTTTTTGTTTTGTTTTGTTTTTTCTGAATTGGAATGAAAGCATATTTGCAGACCTGAAGTCAGTTATTAGCTGACTGTGGCAGGAAGACTCCAGGGTATTCTATCTCTGCAGAAAGTTCCATCAGAAAACGACAAAAAGGGGCGCCTGGGTGGCTCAGTCGGTTGAGCGCCGACTTCGGCTCAGGTCACGATCTCGCGGTCCGTGAGTTCAAGCCCCGCATCAGGCCCCTGTGCTGACAGCTCAGAGCCCGGAGCCTGTTTCAGATTCTGTGTCTCCCTCTCTCTGACCCTCCCCCATTCATACTCTGTCTCTCTCTGTCTCAAAAAATAAACATTAAAAAAAAAATTTTTTTTTAAATAAAAAAAAAAAGAAAACGACAAAAAAATTACGTAAATCAGCCAGCACTTTGTTTTTAACCACTAAACATCTATAGAGTTTTCATTTCTTCATCTATATGCTTTCAGAGAAAGTTTCTAGGAGATTCAAAGCCAGTGAGACTCACAACGACACTAAGCGTGCCATTGAATTGCACATGGTTTTGTAGGTAGAATACCACAGGAACCAGTAGAAGATTTCCCCTGGGGGCATGAGCTCTCAGCTCTCTGCCCTTCCCCCACTCCAGACTCAAGGGCAAGTTTCTACCTTCATTTTGTCAACAGGAAAACAAGACTGGAGGGGTGGAGACCGAAATCTGAACTGCTTAAAGAGACCTGGCTTGGGTCACAAGATGTCATCCTCAGGCATAGACTTCAAAAGCCTCGAGGGTCTCCCCTGTGAATCACCCATCCACTTATCTCCCTGAACCCCAATTTCACACCTCTTCCAAAGCTGCCATGTTGGCCAACTGCCAACAATCCACCCACTAGAGGCTCCAAACACAGTTACATAATTGTTTCTGGGTCTTGTCTTGACTGTAAACTCCATGGGGGCAGCTGGTCTCTGAATGGTTTACCACCACAACTCCCGAATTAGCAAGACATTAGGTAAGCGCTCAGGAATCTACTCAGAGAAGAAGGTAAACAGTAATCAAGTATTGATTGAAATTCACCAAGTGCCTAGCAGGTACTAAGTATAGTAATGTGTCAAAGAAATAGCCTGGATCCTTGACCTCAAGAGGCTTATCGCAATCCATTATCGCTGCCCTGACTGCACGCGACACAACATTGGCCAATGAGATTCCAGCAGGCTCTTCCTGGATAAAGAGACCCCACCCCCATGCCCCCACCAAGGAGAAGCAGCCCTTTCTGTCCCCTGGATGTATAAAGAGGGTAATGCCTGCGGCAGCTGTGGCCATCGCTGGACCAAGGAGGAGTCAAGCTTGAAGGCAAAACCCCTCAGGCTGAAGCTGGCAAAGCAGAAAGACGGAAGGCTCCCAAGTCCTTGGTGATGCCCGAAGCCTCCCTGCCTCCAAACACGGTAGAGGAGATAATAAACCTCCACACCGTTGAAGGTGTTAGTTGGGTTTTAGGTTACCTGCAGCCAAAAGTATCCTCACGCAGTGAGTCTGGCCCCGATACAGAATATAGGATGGACCACAGAGGGAAAGGCCAGCGGGCTCAGGGCACTACCAGGCAGGAGAGGGCTGCATGATCAGGACTGCTGGAACTCAGCAAGAGATTCCAGCCTTACCCATGACATGGCCTGGTCATCTCCATGGAGCCCAGGGCCCAGTTCCCACGATGTCTCTCTGAAGAACTGGAACATAAATAATTAATACTCCCTGCCCATACTCACCCACACACATGCCTCCTTGTGTCTGTGGGGTAGAGAAAGGGGGCGGGGGGGGGGGAATGAGAATGCATCTTGTTCTATTTATAAGACACGGCGTAGCCACAAAGGATGACGACCAGAGCTCCATAGTATCAGCTCAAGTTCTCCAAAGCGAATGCTGCCAAGTTTGGCTTGAATTTACACTTCCCTTTTCTCAGCCTGTGACCGGTCCACTTTTGTCACTCCAGCTGCTCTCCTTAGAGCTCATCAGACAGGGCCTCCCCTATGACAGCCGCCTGGTTGGAGAACACAGAAGACTCAAGTCCCTCTCCAGACTTCCAACAAGTTATTCGGGGCAAGAGAAGATCGCAGGAACGAATCCTGAGAACACAAAGCGGCAGTGAGACGGCTCCTAGCCCTTCCGTGTTCTCTACAGAATTCCACTGGCAGAGGGGTTATTTGGGGCCACGTGCTCCACAGAGGCCCTGGCACATTCCATGCATTGACCACAATCAGAGAGAAAGAAAAGGCATGCTTGCTGTTATTTTTAATTCCTTCCTCAATGCCTTCCAAAATTCTTCAGCAGAGGGTTTATCCACTAAACTTGTACCAACAACCAGCCAGTGGTATCCTCCGGGACTCTAAAACGGAACAGGGGAGCAGGAAAGGTCAGCTCACAGGAGGAGTCTCTTGCTCCTGGCCATTAAATGTCGTCTGGGTTGCGCTGGGCCTGAGAGCATCTCCTGGGTTTTGCAGGGACACAGCCGGGAGAGGATGCAGACATTCTAGAGCCGGGTGAATGCCTCACCATCTCCTCGCAGCCACCCCCGCTCTGACCTCTAACCTCTATTCCTGTTGCTGGAGAGCAGCCATCCGCACAGCCAAACATTCCCTAACTCCTGCTCCAGTTAAGAAAGCTCTAGCGCTAACTTCACTGTGTTAGATTATTTCTGAGGCCTCATCCGGCTTTCGGATATCATGTTGCCAACTTGCTGCCTGATCTCAGGCAAAGTCACTTCACCTGGACCAGGAGCAAATAGCTCAGTCCCTGACCCTTCAGCAGTAACATACGAACCGGCTGATCTAATCCTCCCGTTACCTAGTCAGGTATCATTAGCCACTGGCACGGAGGCAGGGTGACTTAGGGTTACTATTTGCCCAGGTTTGGCTGGACGTTCCAGGCTTATGCTCACCTTCTGGCCATAATTAATAATCGCACTGCTCCTTTTCACTCTTAGAAGTGTCCTGGTCGGTTCAATGAATTCGAGCATCACCGTAGGTTCCAGAAGGGCTAGAGACTCCAAGGCAAGTCCAGAGAGGAGTCCATCTCTCATCATGGGACCTGGAGCAAATTACTGACACAATTTCACTGACCTTCTTATGAGGCTGAAAACGGTAATAATGGTATAGCCTCTTCCGGGGAGCCTTGGGGCAGGCAACCAGGGTCAGGAACCAGAGACTGGAGTTCAGATTCCTGTTCAGCCGCTGACCCCTCAAAGCCTCAGGCTCCTCCTCTGTGAACATGAGTAACTCATCCTTCTTAGAGTAGTACAGATGGGTAACAAAAACCAACTAGTCAATCAGTGGCCCATGCTAGCGTCTGGTATACAGTCAGCACTCACTTCATGCTGTCTCACGCCCAGGTGAGAGGGCTCAGGTGACCGGCCACGGGTCCACAAAGCTGACAAGCTGGCACAGCGAGCCTAAGATTCTGGTACCAGGCCCCAGAGCATGCGCGCCCTGAGTTCATATTCCTACTGAATTTTGAGCATCGTGTATAATTTTTCTCTAATGCCTTTGTGAAAATCTGGGTGTAAACTCAGAAGCCTTAATCCATCTCTGTCAGAAAGGGTTTTTAGCAACACTACAGAGCTGTGCTTCATAAAGAAATAGCAGGTGACACTGTAATATTTTCCAGTCTGCAAAGTGCTTTGAATGCATAGCTCATCCAAATGTTTATTTATTTATTTATTGAGAGAGAGAGAGAGAGAGAGAGAGAGTGTGAGTACATGAGCAGGGGAAGGGGCAGAGAGAGAGAGGGAGAGAGAAAGTCCCAAACAGGCTCCACACTCAGTGCGGAGCCCGACGCAGGGTTCCGTCTCATGACTGCGAGATCATGACCTGAGCCAAAAATCAAGAGTCAGACGCTTAACCGACTGAGCCACCCAGGAGCCCTAAATGCATAGCTCATCTAACCAAATAAGTTCAATAATCCTACTAAGGGAGGTATTATTTTCCCCATTTTACAGGTGAGGAAAGAAGGATCAAAGAAGCTAGGTGACCTGTCCACGTCACTGAAGCAGCAGGTGGGGAGCAGGGATTTGAACGTGGATCTCCTGAACATAAATCCAGAGCTCTCCGCTGCCGTGCACTGTCCCTTCAGAAGCAGGTCTCTAGCAGTGTTCTCAAAAATGGCCCATGAACCACAGTTCAAAACTTTATCTTCTGAAAATCTGTAAGCTTAAACAGACAACAACAGCAACAAAAAGCCGACTCTAACCAGATAAGGGAAGTTGTACCCAATCTCTAAATGGCCATGATATCTGCTTGCTCCGGGTGCTAAATGAACAACACTGACTTAAATAAACTATGTTGCTCTCTTGTTAAGGAACAGAATCTGTTTTTAATACACTCAGGACATTCTGTAAGTCTGCAGGACAGAACTGAGGCATTCTTGCCGACTGCAGTGCGGTCGGGGAGTGGAAGGCTTGCTGGCCTAGATGATCATCAATGAAGAAATTAAAAACACTGTCCGGAGACATTCCACCTAAGGCCGTGCGCCAGGCACAGGGTAGGCCAAGGGGGAGGCCGAGATCTGGTCTCGAGGCCTTCGCTTGGAGAGACCAGGCATCACTCCACTCACTTTCCCAAGGAATCCATGGCAAGAGGCGGGCATGACTCACCAGCTAATTACCTGAACACTTGGGCTCCCAGAGCCCTCCTGGCTGTACAACTAGTCTTCTCTCCTGACGGTGAACAAAACACTATTCTCACCCTGGTCCAGACATAGCCTAAAGCTGTCCACATGGTGGTGTAAGGGATTATGACTCTGACCTGGATAACTCAGGCAGAAAACCTGCTGTTACTGGCCATGGGGGTGGGGGAGGAAATGGAGCCCAAACCCCGCAGTGGCTTTGGCCACGCCATGCCCCTACTTGAAAATCCCTGAGGCGCTCAAAGAGCAATGTCCAAATGCCTCGCCTGGCCTACCAAAGCCTTCCCTGGTTCCTCTCCGGCCACTCCTTCCTCCATGCCCTGGCCACCCCGGAATGTTCTGCCTGACCCAGACACCTCCATGCCCTGGCCACTCCGGAATGTCCTGCCGGCCCCAGACACCAGGTCCTTGCATGCTCCGTCTGGCCAGTGCTCCAGGCAGCCTTCGCCCCACGCCCATGCTCTGTCCATCCATAAGGTCCCGCCGGAGCACCACCTCCTCTGTGAAGCCTGCTGCCTTCCCGAGGAAGAGAGCTGCTCCTCCTCAGGGCTCCCAAATCAACACTTGTTTGACCTTTACTAGAGTGTCTGTCCCCTGAGCCCGCCACAACTGTGGTCGCTGTGACCCTTTTTTGCCTCTGCACAGTTCAGAGGCACCTGACCTCGACATCTCTATATCCCCTGAGGCCCCACACAAAGTCAGTGCCCAGTAAGCCTACCCAACAACAAATGCATTAGCAGGTGTCAAACTCTAGCTCCACTTCTAAGACGGGCAGCTGCAACACGTTATCACCTCCTCCCTGATCTGTAATTTGTTCCCATCCGGGTTCAAGGTGAGGGAAATCAATCCCTGTGAAAGTCTCCACAGTCTTGTCCATACAGTGGTGCACCTAGGCGGGGCCTCCATCGTGGCTTGACAATAGAGAGGGGGTGGCTAGAAACAAGCTAGCTCCACCCCTGGTAGGCCCCAAGCAGAGGACATGTGAAGGCTCACATGCCGTATGTCACGTTCAAGGGATGGAAATCAGTGCAACTGATGAACGGAATATATTCTATCTTCCTTACCTTGACAAACACTTTAACACAAGGTGGAAGTCCGGGTGGGCATTTAGAGCTCCCTGGGCTCTTGGTTTCACATTGGGATGCAGACATTCAGGGAGAACTGGGCCCAAGTGCCAGCCCCCCGCCCCCCACCTGGTGCCATCACACACTCAGAGGGGCTCGATGCACACCCATACAGACACCCACGAGCGTGAATTCCATCCAGCCTGTCTATCCCCCTGCCCTGCCTTGTCAGCCCTCAGGCCCATGGGGGCACACACATCCATGGAAGATGCAGTATACCCTTTCCTGGGCAGATGGACCTGGAAGAGGCCCACACAGAACCTGAAAGCAGTCTCGAGACCACTGGGGCAGGGAACTGAAGGTCGGGACTCATGGCTCAGTCTGGAAGGAGGAGGTGCAAGCTCTAGATGGGCCATCCCTTGGCCCTGGGGCTCTGCCCCATGAGAAGAAGTACACCCAGAAGGAGGGTCAAAGCCCAGCCGTGCAGGCACGAGTCCTCCTGTGCCTATCCAAGGGCAGCCCAGGGTGCCACCACCCACACCCCCGTTGTTTCAGAGCCACGAGTTTCTGGTGCCGACCATCCTTACTTGACGGCCACGCTGACTGGTGAGGTGGGGCTTCCAACCGGAACTGCTTCCCAACCGGGGCTCAGAAAAACACCAGCAACAATAAACACCACGCACTTCCACGCACTTACGGGCAGGCTATCGGTGACAAGTGCATGAGTCACAGCACTTCTTCTTCAGGAGCTTACCCATCCCCCGCCCCAGGAGCACTGATTCATCAAAGTATGTTTTCAATACTATTATTTTTAGTCAGCCAAACAATTTTTTTAAATGACAATAAAGAAAGGGAGGGGGGAGGTCCCCTGCTGGAACTGATGGATGCCATCAGTCAAATAGCCCCCTCAAAAGGGAAAAAGGAGTGTTTGCTGAGCACCTACTATGTGCTGGGAGCTGCAAATATTGGCCAAGGGCTTGGTCTCTCTTATCTCATTTGGGTTGATTTATGGCAGTCCCAACCCCATTTTACGGATAAGGAAACGGGTTCAATAAACTGAGGCAGAGGTTCCCAAGGCTGCCGCAGAGTTAGCAACTGGCATACTCCAATCCAAGTTTGTCAGATTCCAGCGCCCTTTGCTCTTTCTTCATTACCATGCTTTTCCTGTCCACCCACACCCTCCCCCCTGCTCCTCAGGTAATATTTTAAGAACCTGCTTGGTTAGAGATAAATGGTTACACACAAAACTTAAAGGGATAGCAGAGCAGGCTAACTCACCCTGCCGTCCCAGGCACACAGAGAAATAAGGCTCCCCTTGAGTCTGAATCCAGTAAGGGGAAGAGAGACTTTACAACGGGAAAGATTTGAAGTGAAAGGAAAAACCCAATTTCCATCATCCGTGCCTGCTTTCAGCCACTTGCAACTACTCAAAAAGTCCTTTCTGGATCCATTACTCCACATTTGGGCTTAGCCCAGAGGTGATTTTTTAAGGAAAAAATGCCTTTTGGCATTTTTGAGCTGTGACA
Source organism: Panthera tigris (assembly GCF_018350195.1). Classification (NCBI taxonomy): domain Eukaryota; kingdom Metazoa; phylum Chordata; class Mammalia; order Carnivora; family Felidae; genus Panthera; species Panthera tigris. Next base: position 38,230,580 of record NC_056665.1, read on the forward strand.
GCGTAAAAACAGACCTTTAAAAAACACACACCCAAAAAGCATCACTATTTTCAAGAGTCCAGTCTAAAGGAAAAAGAAAAAAAAAATGGTGGCACCTTAGCGCTACAACTTGGCTTAGCAGTTGGTGATGCAATACTTACTTAGCAGCAGAAGCAGCCGGATTTATAACTCTGTAGGTTTCAAAGGTAAACCCTTACACAGTGGTTCTTAAAGCGGTACTCCAGTCCCAAACTCCCAGCAAAGCATTAGAGGAGAAACTTGCCCCCTATAAGCCTGGAGAGCCACGTGACACAGAAAAAGTACTGTTTCAGGAGAAACTCCCTTTTCATCTCTTAGCTGGGGGGTTAAACTCATAACCTCCACGCTGCCAAACAAAAGGCACGAGCTTTCGAAATCCAGCATAGTCTTTCTTTATATAGATGCTTGAAAATAAATAAAGGAAGCTTCCTGGGTAAGCTCTGACATATGAGCAAACATTTTCCACAGGTATCCTTTATAATGCCTACCTCTTACATTTAACCATTTTTAGGCGTCTGTGGTCATTAGTTTAAGTAAACTTCCTGCTCTGAGAAGAGCCAAAAATAGCAACAAAAGAAGAAAAATTGCTCGTGGCATCTCAAGACACACAGCCTTCACATCTTTCTCGTAGAATTCAGCTATTTTTATATTCCTTTGTAGTTAAATTTCACTGATTTAGACTCACAGGGTAAGGGAGAGGCAGGGAGGAGAGAAGGGTAACATAACTAAAATTAAAGACTGGATTATAGTTTTATTACCTTCATTTATGTAAATTAATTGGCACTAGATTGATGGGGCCTTAGGACATTAATAATTAAGAAAGACCTATGATATATCGTTCAACTGAATGCATGCAAATAGGAGCTTCTAAAATGCTTGCATTTTAGAGTTAGAAAGGCCCTCCAGTAAGGTTTAGCTCCCCTATTTTCCAACAGAGAACATCTGAGGCCCAGAGATGTTAAGCGATTTGCCTCAGGTCACACAGCTAATCAGAAACAGAGCTAAGTCTAGAAACCTACCCAGGTCTGCTGACTCCTGCGTCCAAAATGACCCCAAAAACCTTGTTTATAATAAATTTTTCTTTGACAGCATTCATGGGGAGAAAAAGCCTGCTCAACAAACTTCAGCCTAGTCCAGAATTAGGCGAACTTCTTAATTAATAGGCTTCTATGGTGTTTTCATTTTCAACTGAGTCTCTCTGTCAAAACATTCTGCAGTAGTATGCACTGTGGCAGGCTGCTGTTTACAGCAGAGGCCTCAGATAATCAACAGCAGAGAGTGTGACTTGTGCTACAGATTTGTTATTTCTAAAATAGTTAATTAAATCAAAACAAAGAATAATGTTACACGCTCATGCACACACACACATGCACACACACACACACGCAAATTGCCCTTGTCGAGACTCAATAAACTGTAAAGTTTGAGGGATTTGGCTCTCTGGCATCAAGAAAACAGTATTTTACAAATTTAACTCCTGGGAACACTTAACAGCATTATTACAACTCCGGAGAACCCATGTTGGCAGCCAGTGGACTAGAAGACGTAAGAGGGCAGGTGTGGTGTCTGTCTCATTCACGATTTCCTCCCGGCCATCTAGCACAGGATTTGGCCCCAGGTAGGCACAAGGAAGGAGAGCATAAAAATGAACCGGACAAGTCCTCTGGGGATCTGTGTTCTAAAACTTGGCATAGAGTAAAATTAGAAACCAAATTTCTGTAGGGTGGCGTTAATATGGCAATTTCCAACTGTTTCCAGGAACCACCGTGCCTGAAAGTGGAGAGACTGAAGGCTCCAAGGCCAGGAACCTCTCAGCGGTTACTAGATGATTCCCCACCCTCCTTGGGGAGGAGCTAGGACCATCTAACACCTCAGCAACCATTCCTGTCTGCAGAAGGTGGTAAACCACCCAGTCCCAGGCTGCCTTCGGGAGCAACCTTTCTGGGCACTCGTCTTCCCAGCCAACTAATACGAGCAGATGTGGATTTGGGGAAGGGGGCGGAGTTGATATATGTTTTTAACAGGTCAATTCACCAAAGGAGACAAGGACAAAAGTTAATTAGGACTAATCGTGAGCCTTGTTGATTGCGAAAGCTGCATGCACGTTACACAATTTAACAGCACATATAGGAAGCTGGGGGAGAAGTGGATAAAGAAGGTGGGAGAACAAGGTAGTGGAAATAAAGTCTGATTTCAACTTTTAAAACCAGCGCTGCTTGGTCCTGTTTATTTCATAGAGAAGCTCACACAAAACAATGGCTGTATTGTGCATTCAATGGCATTAAAATCCCCTAATAAATTAACAAGTGAAAATTAATGGCCGCTCAGTCCATTAAATCATGTTAATTTTATTTCCATTAAAATAATACAGCAATTACAACTTTACATTACTAAACCAATATTTATTTTTCAAAAACTCATTTTAATTGGGTTCCTGATGTGATAAGCTTGAGCCACATTCTGTCATTTTCACCAGCTTCTGGCATTTCTCATTAGAACGAAAGGACTACTGTATTTGCGGACTTTTTTCCATTATTAAAATTGTCATTTGAAACTTGATGTCCTTGCAAAGACTTTTAAAAATACGCTATTCAAAGCTCTTACGTCCACGCAGAAACCCGGGCGTATAGGATTTATTTCAGCAAGTGTTAACCAGAGACAGAGAACGCTAGGTCCCACCAAAATTCTGAAATTCCAAGTATCCACGATCATCTCCAAGTTATCCAGTTTTTATTGACCCTGTTATGTTCTAAGCTAGTATGTCTAAAGTCACTCACTGTTCGCACCGAGGAAACCTGAATTTCAGGTTTGCAATACTAAATGATGTTTTACTTCAAAGGGAGAAAGCTGTACACTGGAATAAATACTGCACAAAGGTCCCTGGCCCTTCGGTGCATGCTACGAGGTACCATATTTACAACAGGACTCCGTTCAATAAAAGGCAGAAGATAAAGATGTCCTGATTCTTGCAGGCAGGTATCACCATGTACCTGATCATGCTGTCGTTCAGAAACTTCCTTTGGATAATAACTCCTGCCCTCGTTTTGATTTTCCACCTTACAGGGAGCCCTCCCTCCTCTCCCCCACCTCCTCCCACAGAATTAACAGTCTGTCCCCACGTCTCTGGGCGCTTTGTACATCCCCAGGCTGCAGTCCATTTCCTGTATCTTTGGCCAAGTCTATCTTCCAGTCTAGACAGGGAGCTCCTTGAGAACCGGTGCCCTGCCTTGCTCAGTGTAGAAGGTATTTAATAAATGAGTGAATAATTTAGTAATGAACAAATGATAGACACAGGAGGCTAAAACATAATACTTGTATCTGTCAAACGCTCTGGTTTACAAAACATCCCTGAAGGCCTTATATCATCCTGATTTTACAGGTATAGATGTGAAGGATCTGAGACATTAAAGTGAACTCCTAAATCCGTCCAGATATTACAATGGCAAGGTCCAGGACTTGAATTTTGTGCTCTTTCTGGCGAACACAGATGGCTGCCATTATTCTGTTTTCTGACAGTGACTTCTAACAGTATTTAAAAGACATATTATAGTCCCCACCTCCACCCTGAAATCACTCCATACTAGAACTCATTTTTTCTTCTGATCGGTGGGAATAAAAAAGAGATAGTGGTTAGACGTGCAAATAATGCCTTATGAATGTCTCCCTTACTGAAGTAGAAGCTGCTTACAGGCAGGGGCCGTCTCAAGTTTATCTCTGCATCCTCTCCCATTGCCTGCAATATTGACACAGACCTGGGAGGGGGCCAGTCATTATCAATGAATCCACAAAATCCAACCCTGTAACATTTGATTAGGAACTCGGAGCCAGGGGCTGTCGGTAACATGAATTGGCCCAAACATTTAACTCCTGGGTGCAAGCAGCAAGTTCCAAGATTCCAAACGTCAAGGCAACATCCAGTGGCTCCTGGGTTCAGCCGGAGCTCTGAGCCAGCCCCCAGAGTCAGCTACGCACGGTCTGTGGGCCCCTCTTCTTCCCGGCCCCTGTATGTCATTCCCTTAATCAAGGTTAACGAGAGAAAGGAGAGCCGATGGACCACCTCCCTGGCAGCCAGAAGTGGGCTTGCTTCCAACAGGCGATACCAGAATGGTGCTCTGAGCAGCAGCGAGAGGGGTGGGTGGACAGGAGACCAAGAAGCCACTCCTGCAGCCTTGGTAAAGGTCTGTCCCCAGACGTCTGAGAAAGGAACCTTAAAGATGACTATCTTTTTCCTCTCTCCCTAGGGTGAGAGTAGCCTGGTAAAGTCCAGGTGGCTAACAGGAGGAGGCCACGTTAGAAGAACGGATTCACAGAGAAAGGGGAGACGGGTATGTGTCAGACCTGGTGTTGGGTTCAATTCCCCCATTTTCCTCTGGACATCGACACAAGAAAGTGCTTTGACATAAGAAAGCCTAAATTCCTTTCCAAACGAACCAGACTTTAAGCTTGGTCCAGCTCCCAGCAACTGGACCAAGGCACAGATCCCATCGGTGAGAGCAGTCATTCTTAAGTGTGCCTGGCTCCTTATTACTGACATAACAGGCACACACCTTCTCTACTTTGCGGTGGTAAATGCGAGGACTCCACTCTTATCATCTGCCAGGAAGATGCCTACTGCTTTACTCAGAGACTCAAGCAGGTGACAAGTAAGATGCTGTTACACAACTCGTCTAAGTTCTGCCCATCCTGCCAGACCTCAGAGTATCCTGATAGCCTCTCTGCTGATGTATCTAAATCAAGCTCTTACCACTTCCTTGGCACTGGTCTCTTTTACACGCCTGGTATCAGTAAGCCTGTATCGCTCCAGCTCTCCTGACCACTGAGACAGGTTAGAGCTGGCGTAATAACATAAGCAAGCATGCCGTCTGGAAGATCCTAGGATACAGCTGTAATTGCCAAAGGTTGCTGTTGCTGATTGTGACTATACATTAGCCAAAACACTCTCGTCAAATCTCTTTAGACTGAGGTCTTCTGAAACCCCAGGGTAGCTTTAGGCGCCCACTGCCCAACACCCACCCGCCCCCACACACACACACACATACACATCATGGGATAACGAGGTTAAACATTTCCCTTGGCCAACTTTCCAAAGCCCTAGTTATGAAAGGTAGCACAGAGAGCGCGGACAATTCGACAAACACCACCACACTCTCTGGGGCTGAGCAGACGTGCTGATATCACTGACGTGGAGGCCAGCTAGCCACCTCCCCCAAGACGTGGCCTTTAGTTTTCTGCCCACGACCAAAACAGTGGCAGCTGTTGCCAAGGGAGACAAGGTGACCCAGAGGCGTGGGCACAGAATCCAGGGATGAAAATCCATTTTGTCTGGGTCCGCCCAACCAACTGGGTTTCCCTGAGAAGAGACTAAAAACAAAATCTACCTTCGTATAGGCCCTTGCCAAGGCAGGTAGAAGATGCCCAGCTCCTAAGAGAGTCAGGAGAAGGCCAGGGGCAAGTCAGCTTGAACTCTCAGAAACATCCAGAGCTTTCCTTCGCCTCAGGCGGTGGAGGACTTTGGAAGAGGAAAAGGCAGGCCATAGCTATGCCTCCCCAGAGGGTGAACCAGGGGAAGCAAGGGCTCTCCTGCAACCAGTCGCCAGTCATTAGCAACTTTACCAACAAAGATCCACAGCCGCCCCCACCCCAACCTAACAGTGCTCTGGCATTCAGCAAAGAATGTATTCAGAACCTTCAAAGTACAGAGCAGCTCCTGATGGGAAAAGGAGCACATTCGATCCGAGTCCCAAGTCCACTGGGCCAAATCTCTTCCCCTCCCTCCCTCCTCCAAAGTTTTCTCAACTTTAAAAAGGAGGTAAACCTGAAGTCTGACTGCCCTTGCTATTTTCCAGGAGTTTCTTTCTTTCTTGATCTCATTAAAACCATGTGAAAGTGCTTTGTAAACTGTAAAATACTTCACGCGGCTGCTCATTTTATAACTGATGCCTTTTTTTTTTTTCCTTCTGCTTCAAGGCATAAAGCACTTGTCCTCAATGCACCCAGACAGGTAAGGTGGCAGGTTTTGCATTCACCCCTCCCCGGGGGGGAGGAGAAGTACACTCATTCACCCCCCCCACCCCCCACACACACACCAGAAGGAATAAAGCAGAATTAGGAACCAGAGCTGGGACCAAAACCCAAGGCCCACGACCCCATCCCGTCACACCAACTCCTCTGAAGTGGATTCTGGCTCCTGATCACACACCCAGAACGCACTTCCCAGAAAACACACCGCCTTCCCTCCCCCTGTATTGACTGGATCCACCCAGTTAAAAAAATATATATTACTTTTTAAGCCAGCACTCCCACCATATGTGGTATTTATTTCCAGAGGAGGCCCGTTCTGGGCTCCCGTGGACAGATGTGGCTTTGTGCCTGCCTCACACGGCTGGCAGGCCTTGTACAGCTGCCCCAAGCAGGTGGCCAAGGATGCAGTCCACTCGTGGCCCAGGAGGAAGGACAACGATCTCTGTGGGGCTCAAGCCCTGGGGACCCTCTACTCATTCCTCTGCAGCCTGGGACCCCCAAGGACATCCCGCCCCCACGCACACACACTCCCTTGGTGCAGAATCAGACTTTAAAGGGAGCCTAGAGGGACAGACAGGAGGCTCAGGTGACCCCCGCTTCCCCCACCCCCACCCCTCCGCCACACACCCGAATTCCCAGCCGGGGGCGGCTAAGCTAAGAGAGGGCCCTGGGGAGTGGAGAGAAGTCACTGACCCCTTCTATCAGCCATCTGTGAGCTCTCGCCTGACCTAGCTAGCGCGCTGCGGAGGAGAAAGGAGGTCCGGCCAGATGGCAAAGCGCTTGGGGAAGGAGGGCTCTGCAGGAATGCGAGGGCCCATTTGAGGAGGCCCACTTTGGGGTGCGTTTCGTTATCTGATCAGCTCGAAGCTCCCTCTCTCCTACATCAACCCGCAATCTCGGGCTGAAAGCAGGGCAAATAATCCTTTGGAGGAGGGGGAGGAGAGACGACCCTAACCTCTGCCACTTGTCTCTCATTTGAAAGCCCTGCGCTGCAACGAAAGTGCGTGTGTGCAGAGGGGGGCGGGAGACTGGCACAACCGAGTCTAAAAATACTCGATAAAAATGCTAATCCCGAAGGCAAAGAGAGAACGAAGAAGGAATCTGTCAATCACGAGGCTCCCGCTCCTCACCCACAGCCCCAGCTGTACGGACTGCATTCCTGTTGCGGAGGAAAGAAGTGGGGGGACAGGACTGAAGAAAAGAAAGGGAGAGACACCACCACCTCCACGAGCGCGGGCCGCGGGGGCGGGAGGCGGCGGCGGAGGAGGGGCTCCGGCCCGCGGAGCTGAACAAAGCGGGCCTCAACTTCTAGCCCGGAGCTCCCGGGAGTGGGGGGCGCCCAATTCCAGCAGCAACCCCCTTTCCGGGAGGTGAAAAGCGACTGGAAGTGAGAGTGCCCCGCGGAAGCCCCACGCTCTGAATTTTTGCAAATCCAGAGAAGGTTTTGTTTGGGGTCCCCTCCAGCCTCTTCCGGACCGCGAGCCCCACTGCCCCCCCCCCTTACACACACCCACATACACGCACACACACACCCTCCCGCTCCAACCCCACCCGGCCCTGCCGCGTCAGGGGGCTGGGCGGGCGCGCCCCCCGGGTCGCTGGGGCCCCCCACCTGGGGATGGTGATGCACTTGGTGTTGACGTTCTGCGTGGTGATGGCCTTCTCCAGTTCGTCCAGCTGCCCGGTCTTCTTGAGCTTCTTGACCAAACTCTTGACCGCCTTCTCGCACCACTTCTCCTCCTGCCCGTTCTGCTCGCCCTTCTTCCAGCCCAGCAGGCGCTTCACGATCGGGGGGGTGAAGGGCAGGATGGACGACATGGCTGGGGAGGGCGCGCGGGCGGCGAGGGGCGCCCCCGGCGGGGCTGGGCGCGGCGGGGCTCCGGAGGCGCAGAGGGGAGCTCGGCCGCCCAAACTTCGCCTCAACTCTCGGCGAACTTGCCCGCGCTCCGGGCCGGGCCGCGGCGCTGCAGCCAGCGGGGCTCGGCGCGCGGCCCTGCGCCCCGAGCGGCTCCCGCGGCGGGAAGAAGGGCGGCGGGGAGGGCGGGCGGACGACTGCGGCGCCGGGTCGGGAAGGCCCCGAACGCGGGGCGGAGGCGGCGGACGCGAGACTCGGAGTGGCAGAAGAAAGTTTGGGTTTCCGCACGGGGTAGCTGTTTGGGTGCCGCCTCCAGGAAGGAAAGTCCAACCCCCAGCCAAACTTTGCTCGCCTCGCTCGCTTTGATGCGCAGATCCCTCCGCCTCGGCAGCCTCGCCTCCCCGCTCCCCTCCTCCTTCCCGGCTCGCTCGCTCGCTCGCTCGCTCGCTGGGCCGGCCCGGGGCGTGCGCCGCGCTCCCGCTCCCGCTCCCGCTCCCGCCCGCTCCCAGTCTGTGTTTCATGCAAATCCGCGTGCAGCCTCCTTTCCAAGCGCTGTCACCGCCCCCTCGCCGCCGCCGGGGCTCCCCGCCTCCTCCCCCGCGCCCCGCCGCCTCCTCCCCCGGGCGCCTTGCCCACCCCCAGCCTCCGGGAGGGCGCCCGGCCTTCCCCCGCTCGGCGCAGAGCACGCCCACGTGGGCGACCGCGGCCGGCGGCGGCCCTGGCTGGTGCGCGCGGGACCCCGCGCGGCCCCGACCTCAAGTCCGGCGGGCGCCGGGAGGAAGTCGTGGGAACGGAGCTGCGAGAGGGGAGGGCTGGGCTCTTGCCGTGGCGTCCACTCTCGGCACCCACACTCGGGAAGCGCGGCTGCAGTGGCGGGCCGGAGGGGGTTAGATTGGCAGCGAGTGAGCGCCGGCCGGAGGCTGGCGGGGCACCCCTGGGGGCACCCCGGTCGGAGGAAGGGCGCGCGGAAGGTTGAGGCCCAGGAAGTCGGGGCGCGCACTTGGACGCGTGCGCGCTGATCCCGGGAAGGGGCCTTGGCGGCGCCGGCGACCCGGGAGCTGTTTTTTTAAAATTCTCTCATCGGTGAGATCACACCGGCCGAGAGCCCCGAGCCTGTGTGCGTGCGAAGGAGGGATTTGAGATTGGGGCGGAGGGGGGAGGGGTGTGCTCTCAGAAGTGGAGATTTGGGGATCCCAAAGACTCCCTGGACAACAGCCAGAGCCAGGGGTCCCTTGGGCCTTGTGAATCAGGTTCCGGGCAGAAAAGGGGCCTCAAAGACATCTGTTGAGTTCAGGAAGGAATGAATGGGGGCGCTTTAGAATTTATCCTGGGGGAGGGGAGATTACATTACTGCGTGGTTGCAATCTGATGATACAAAAAAAAAAAAAAAATCCGAAATTCGACGCCCCCAAAACTAACTGGGACAGAGCTTTGTTTACAAAGCTGTGAACTCGCAAAAAGGGGGAGTACTCGGGAGGTTTGTGTTAAGCAAAGAAACACCGGGATACTGGGGGAGCCCGGGGCTTTTCTCGCCACCGGCAGAATTCGGGGGCTTCCAAGCGCAACACCCGCCCCCACCACCGGCAGCTGCTTTCTGGAGTCACCTCGACCCTCGGGGGGTTTATCCTGCTGCCCCTCCCCTGCCAGGCCTCTAGCCCGATGTCTAAGGTCTTTGTTTGTTTTTAACAGCAGGAAACCCCCCTGGTGAGAAAGACGTTATCCGCTAGCGGGTGGGGAGTTACAAAGCCCTGTGAGGTGTGGCCCAATCCACAAAATCGGCCCAGAAGCTGCAGGGGTCCCTGCCGTTGAAGAGAATGGCCTCCCACAGGCCTGTCAGCTGCTGCTGCAAAGGGCTGTGCTCTTCTCACTCGCCTCCTAACTCCCCTGCCGCTCGCCGCTGAGAACCCCTGAACCCCAGTTGGGGCTTTCCCTTTCCCCCTAGTCCTCCTCGAGTAACCTGCAGCCACTGTAGTATCCGGTTGCACTCCCTTTTCCCCAGCCCTCATCAAAAAAGCAAAGGAAAGAGCAATCGATGGCTTTCTTCAGGCCAGGTAACGCAAATGGTGCCCTCTTATTTAATCCTCGTAATGGCCTTCCAGGTGGCTGTCCCGTGCCTCCCTCGTCCGGATGCGGCGCCTGCGGCACAGAGACGTTTACAATACTTACTCAGGATTCCAGGCGGCCCCGCTGGAATTTGAACCCCAGGCTCTGTGAGGCCAAAGTCCACATTCTTGCCTTTGCGTTCAGCTAACTGCCTTGCAGGGTCCTGGAAGACAAAGATGACATCCCTGATAGAGCTCTTTGCAAAACAAAAGTTCTTTACCTAGGTGCACCATTGTGGCAGGACAAGGAATGTTTGCTCGCGCACTCAACAGGGCTCCCACCAGCTTTCCTCTGGACCTCGGGCGGTAGCCACGGGAATCCAGTATGAAAAGCTTTGCAAGCAGTCAAGTGCTGCGAGGGGATGGAACCCACATCTTGGGGCCCTGCTGGTGCAGGGTGGTGTGCGGGTTAAGCGAGAACAGCTCCTCGGTGTTACAGCCCTCCTCTTCATTTCTGGGCAAACGGAAAAGGAAGCCACAGGCCCCTATCCTCAGCCTAGAGACGCAGCGAGGCAAGGAAGTGTGTGCCTGGGAGAAAGGGCCCCTGCAGTCACCGTCTCTTCGGAGAACATTAATCTTAACCTGAGCATCAACTCATGCAGCTGGGACTGTGGAGGGGCAGATAGAGGACCTCCAGGTCCATCCGTGACTTGATCTGACCTTTTACCCTGGCTCCCTCCCTCCCTTCACTTCGCTGAGCATCTCTCAGCTGTAAGAATGGAGCAAACAGCTGTTACTGTGCAAACACGATGAGTCTAGAAAGAGCTCTCCTGCAACGCAAGCCTCTTGTTCTGCGCAAGCAGAAGCCACGTCTGGTGGAGGGAGGCGACGGGCACCACGGAAGCAAGGAGCCAGAGATCTGAGAAGTAAATGAAGTGGAAGGGCCTGGGGGGTACCTAGCCCTGTAACATCACGGCATGGGAAAAACCCCTCTTTCAGCCCTCCCATTTTCCCGAAGGGGAGGAAATGACTAGTCAGCAGCTAGTGTGGCTGACCCATGCTTTCGTGCCCTTCCTTCGCATGCCATCATCCGTGTGACAGGGACAGCTGTGCGTGCAGAAAAACAGTGCTGGGACCCACATGTGAGGCCAGCAAGTGCCGTTTCTGGGGCTAGTCCTCTCTCCTCTGGGCTTAGTCTCTCCACAAGAAGAACTGAGGGGCTAAGCCCAGTTTCAACCGAGCAGTGAGGAGAGCTGAGTGATAGATGCTTCCCACCGCTTAAGAGGACCCTGCACGCTCCTTTGACTTTGGGCGGTGAATGGGTGGGCGGCTCCGGATGGATAGGAGCTCTGTTCTGGCGCCTGGTCTCCTGGGGCCCAGCCAGGCCAGCTTTTGCAGAGGTTGTCCTTGGAAGGGAAACATTAGCCCAGTTAATTTTTCATCACCGTAAGCGCAAAGTTCAAGAGAGGTGGGATGGGGCCAGAGGCAGCAACGCTGTTTCCCTGGGAATAGCCAGTCCTATCAGGAATGGCCTCACAATGGACTTGCCAAAGGGTTTTCATCTATTTGGAGTGGCTCCCAGGTGGAACCCTGGAAAGAGACAAACGCATGACTTCAATTCTGATTGTTTTTCCATTAGCTAAAGGGTGTTTAATCCACAAGTGGTACATCTGGAAAGAGCTTTGACATTGTTCTGCCTTCACTTCACACAGACATCAAGTGACATGTGGTGAAGGGAGGTGATTGGCAGTCTGGACAGAAGTCAGGATCTAGGCAGGCCTAGAACTCTCCTCGGAGTGCCCTCACCTGAGAGAGAGCGCCTCTGTCTGTAGCGGTGGGCGGCACCTTATACCTGTGAGCTCTCCCATGGCGCCAGACAGAGCTGGGGTAAATTTCTAGCTCTCCCACTTCCAGCTCTGTGATTGTGGGCAAGTCCCTTAACTATCGGTATGTCAGTTTCCTCTTCCATATAATGGAAATAATAATCACATCCGCCGCTTAGGGCTGCTGGAAGGAATCAAATAACCCATGTGGAGAGCTTGTCACAAGCACATAGTATGTTCCCAATATACATGGATACGGTTGATGCTTACCACAGCCTACTATGCAGAAGTTAGAAGCAGTAAGTTCTGCATACACAAAGCAAACAGAGGACTCTTAAAAAAAACAGTTCCAAGTGAAAATAGTAACACAGAGTAATGTGTTACATAAGTAAGTAATGCTACTTACGTAAAAGATTACACATGCACAAAACAACTGTGTGCATTGTGAAAGGTGTCTTAAGCAAGACGATATACATTGAAACGCTTCACACTGATTAGTATGGGTATTATTTTAAAACACCGCACACACATACACAAAATAACAAGTGTCTGAGAAGATGAGACATTGTAGCCCTTGTGCATGGCTGATGGGAATGCAGAATGATGCAGCCACTGTGGTAAATGGTATGGTGTTTCCTTAAAAAAAAAAAAAATTAAACAAAGAAATACCCCTTGATCAAGCACTTTCACTTCTGGGTTTATACTCAAAGGGAGAAAAATCAGGGACTCAGGTATTTGTACACCCACATTTATAGCAGCGCTATTCGTGATAGCCAAAAGGTGGAGGCAATTCTGGTATCTACTAATGGAAGAAGGGATAAACAAAACGTGGCATATACATGCAATAGAATATCATTCAGCCTGAGCAAGGAAGGAAATCCTGTCCGATGCTACTGTGTGGATGAATCTTGAAGACATTGTGCTAAGCGAATCACCAAAGGACAAACTCTGTCTGATTCCATTTATACAAGGTACCTGAAATAGTCAAATTCATAGAGATAGAAAGGATGGTGGTTGCCAGGGGCTAGGGAGAAGGAACAATAGGGGACTCGTGTGTTATGGGTACAGAGTATCAGATGGGGAAGATGGAGAGAGGGTTCTGGAGACGGATGGTGGTGATGGTCATACAATAATGTGAATCTGCTTCATGCCACAAAACTGTGCATTTGAAAATAGCTAAAATGGTCATTTTTAGTTAGGTACATTTTACCACAATAAAAGGCATATACAGGGAAACATTTTGAGGGTGGACATATGGGAACGGGGGATGAGGCTAAAGGGGAAAATCTATGAATTTGTGCATTTGTAGTGATGAAGTGCGGGGTAATGAGGAGGGTGATTAACCTCACCCTCTGTTCCAGAGCTGAAGTCGTATAGGTGCTCAATCCATGGTAGTCAATATACTAATTCATTGTTCTCTAGTTTGCTCATAAGGTAGAGCCTTTGGTTTCCGGAACCTTCCAGCCTCTAGTGATCGTATCTCACATTGGGAGAACCCAGCCAAAAATATTTAAAATGTCCCACCTTGCGGCACCTGGGTGGCTCAGTCGGTTAAGTGTCCGAATTCCGCTCAGGTCATGATCTCACAGTTTGTGGGTTTGAGCCCCGCATCGGGCTCTGTGTTTACAGCCCAGAGCCTAGAGCCTGCTTCGGATTCTGTGTCTCCTTCTCTCTGTGCACCCCCCCCCCCCCTGCTTGTGCTCTGTCTCTCTCTCTCTCTCAAAAATAAATAAACACACACAAAAATAAAAAACAAAATGTCCCACCTCATGGCAACCCCGTAGGAACACAAAGACTCCAGTTTTGCACCATCTGACAGCTTAGGGAACTGAGGGTCAGGGGACTAATACCATTTGCGGGTCTGGGCCCCGGACCTCAAGGATAGGGTCTTGTTTGAAGTTCTCACAGTTGCCACAAGATGGTTGTCACTGTGGCCACTTCCTAGAGCAGGGACCACAGAAACCCAGGGAATTCAGCTGCAGTCGCCCAAAGTGGACAGCTAACCCTAGACTGCCAGCCCAGCATGGGTTCTTCTGTCCCTGGAGCCCCCTAGCAGGCTTCCTGGTGGTGTTGAGGACAGAGCATCCCTGGGAGAGGAGACTATCCCTAAAGGAGCTCGAGCATAGGCGCTAAGGAAGGTACTGAGAGGGACCAGGTCTGACTTGGGGAGCTATGGGGACAAGACATTGGACTTAGGGTGAGGTGTGGCCACCTGCAGCTGTGTGCACACCGAGGTGTGGGTCCAGGACTGCAGGGGCGGGGGGAGAGGAAGGGTCTTCGGGCAGGTGGTAGGAGCCCATGGCAGGGTTCACAGAGCTATTCTGAGATCTGCATGAGCTCCTTGCCAGCATTCAGAACTTGTAGGAGTTGGGGGCTAGGAGAGAATCCCGATAGGCACATGGGTGTGTGTGGGGGGGGGGGGGTGGCTTGACCATTGTGTATATGCTGATATGTTGGTCAGTCTGTATATGCAGGTGTTGTTGAGATTCTCATGTGTGTGTGTGTGTGTGTGTGTGTGTGTGTGTGATGTCTATGCCCATGCCTCTGAGATCTGTCTTGTTTGAATCACATTATTTCACAGAGTCCAGCCTTACACGTGTAAGTGAAACAGGTATATGTTTTGTGCGTTTTCTCCCAAGGCCCGTGTGTTTTTGTGTTTGCATCTTACATGCCTGTATGTTTGTAGAGGTCGCTGTGTTTGCCCTTTCTTATTTTCTGGGATAATAAGAGTCACAAACAGAGCCTTGGCTCAGGCCCAGGCTCTCCTCCAGTCCAGGGTTCAGTTTATAATGTGAACCTAAAAAATGCTAGTTAGAAAATTGTTGGCTCATTATAATTGCATTTATTTATTTTTTTTTAAATCTTTTTAATGTTTATTTTTGAGAGAGAGTGAGACAGAGCATGAGCAGGGGAGGGCCAGAGAGAGGGAGACAAAGAATCTGAAGCAGGCTCCAGGCTCTGAGCTGTCAGCACAGAGCCTGACAAGGGGCACGAACCCATGAACCATGAGAACATGACCTGAGCCAAAGTCAGACGCCTAACCGACTGAACCACCCAGGCGCCCCTAACTGCATTTACTTTTAAAAGCACACACACATACAGAGAGCCACCAAAGAGTGGTATGCCAAAATGAAAATGTAGTTCTACAAAGGCAATGAGATCATATCCCTTTAAATTATTCTTAATATATTGGCATGCTATTTTTAGTTTTGTTTTCTTAATGTGTATTTGTTTTTGAGAGAGAGAGAGGCACAGAGAGAGGGAGACACAGAATAAGAAACAGGCTCCAGGCTCCAAGCTGTCAGCACGGAGCCTGACATGGGGCTTGAACTCATGAACTGTGAGATCATGACCTGAGCCGAAGTCGGACACTTAATCAACTGAGCCACCCAGGCACCCCGGCATGCTATTTTTATATTAAAAATGAATAGAATATACCATATCACAGTTATACCTCAATTTGTAAAAAGATTTATAAATTTCTTCATGTTTATTTATTTTGGAGAGAGACAGAAAGAGAATGGGGGAGGCAGAGAGAGAGAGAGACACAGACTCTGAAGCAGGTTCCAGGCTCTCAGCTGTCAGCACAGACCCCGATGCGGGGCTTGAACCCACGAACGGGGAGATCATGACCTGAGCCGAAGTCGGACACTCAACAGACTGAGCCACCCAGGCGCCCCTTAAAAGGATTTAAAGGAGAGAAAGAAAACGATGTGTAGGATGAAAGTGGAGTCAGCTGTCTTCAGTGTGACGACCGTAGGTTCTGGAAAGTGGAAAGGAACCCGAAGGTGGGGCTTCAGATTCCCTGTCGGGTCTGAGACAGCTGTCATGCTCCAGGGGGGCCGTCACTCCTTCTGTGTAGTCAGGCCCTGGGTATGTGAGAGGAGCAGACTCCTTACCGCTCAAAACAACACACACACCTAGGGTACTCTGCATCTTGTATACAACTCAGCATCTGAAAACAAACATCCTGTGGTTGACTCAGACTTTGAAGGAATGAAATAGAACTGAAGGAAATAAGGAAAAGCTGTCCCTCTCCCAAGAGATTCACCCTCACTGAAAGGAGGGATAGATGAATTTGGTTGTGTGCTTTGTTACAGAAACAAAATGTTTTCATTGCAGGGAAATCTTTCAAAGTTTATAATGACATCAGTAATGAAGGCTGTCTGCAATAAAAAGAAAGCAGGGAGGGGCGCCTGGGTGGCTGAGCCGGTTAAGCGTCTGACTTCGGCTCAGGTCACGATCTCATGGTTCGTGGGTTCGAGTCCTGCATCGGGCTCTGTGCTGACAGCTCAGAGCCTGGAGCCTGCTTCAGATTCTGTGTCTCCCTCTCTCTCTGCCCCTCCCCTCTTCTCTCTCTCTCTCTTTCAAAAACAAATAAACATAAAAAGAAATAAAAAAGAAATAAAGCAGTGAGGTACTTACTGATCCACGCTATGGCATGATGACTTTGAAAACATAATGCTAAGTGAAAGAACAAGTTGCAAAAGGCCACATGCTGCATGATTCCCTTTCTGTGAAATGCCCAGAATAGGCCAATATGCAGAGACACGAAGTGGATTACTGGCTGCCAGGGGGTGGCGGTGGGGGAGGGGCCCAGAGTTTCCTTCTAGGGTAGTGGAAATGGTCTAAAATCGAGCAAGGTGCAGGGCGCCTGGGTGGCTCCGTCGGTTAAGCATCCGACTTCAGCTCAGGTCACGATCTCGCGGTCCGTGAGTTCGAGCCCCACGTCGGGCTCTGGGCTGATGGCTCAGAGCCTGGAGCCTGCTTCCAGTTCTGTGTCTCCCTCTCTCTCTGCCCCTCCCCCGTTCATGCTCTGTCTCTCTCTGTCTCAAAAAATAAATAAACGTTAAAAAAATTAAAAAATAAAATCGAGCAAGGTGATGGTTGCACAAGTCTCGGAATATACTGAACACCAGCGAATTGTTCATTTTGAAATGGGTGCATCGTACGATATGCGCGTTTTAGCTCCGCAAAGATGCTTTTAGAAATAGCGCTAAGGGCTACTAAGGTCTTACAAGTGCTGGGCCCCGTTCTAAACATGTCACATGGATGACATGAACTCATTTTTACAACTGCCTGGAGTTGGCAGGATGTTACCATCCACTTCCCAGAAGAGGACACTGAGGCAGGATGAGGTGGCCTCACTTAGACAATCCAAGCACCCTGCTAGGTGGCCCTTGGCCGTAACCATGTGAAAACAAACCACAACCACTAACTAAAAATAACCATGCCACAGTCACCTGCTTTTTCATTGAATATACTGTGGACATCCTTCTATGTCAACAAATATACTCCGACTACATTCCTTCCAGTGACTGGGGAGGATTCTGTCGCACAGATCTGTCATAATTTGTGACCCCGGTCTCTCAAGATTGGCTATCTAGGTTGCCCCCAATTTTTTTTTGGTATTAAGGACAGTGCGGCTTTAAACATTTTGGGGCGCTTGCCTTGTGTACGTCTCTGTTTACTTAGAGTAAGTGCCTGGAAGGCGAACTAGAACTTTTGATGCCCTTAACAAAGGGCCCCCGACCACATCAGCTTTATGAAGTGAGGTCCCTCCTGAACACATTCTTTTCTTTCTGTGTCCCTCAGTGTCAGTCACTCCACTCAAGGGGACCACGCTTCTTTCTAGCCATGACTTTTGTTGTTGCTGTCGGTTTCTTCTGAAATCAACCAAGGAAAAAGAGTCTGCTGAAGGAAACGCCTCTCGGCCCGGAGCCGGGGGCTTCCTGCAAAGGTAAAGAATCCCAGGCTGTCACTGTTGGCAGGCGGTATAAAGATACATTTTTCAGACCTCTTCCCCTGCTCTCCCTTAGGTGTTTGTGTATCCCAGAGCCAGGTGCTTGCCTCCTTTCGTTTACATCCTTCCCCTGGGTGATCTGATTCACCCTGAAGTCCTACCTGACCTGAATGCACTAACTCCCAGCTCTAAGGAACTCAGTCTCAAACTGTCACCTGGACACGAAAGGCCCACAGTCATCTCGAGTCGCTGAACTCGTCCGCGCCTCCGTAAACCTCCTTCTCAGTCCTCCGTCCTCCTGAGCGATCGCCAGTGTCCACAGCCATCCCACCAGCAACCTAGAGACACCTCCCTTCTCTCACCCCCACGTCCAATCTGTCACCAAACGCTGTAGAATCCACCTCCCTGTCTTCTGGCCTCCATCGTAATTCAGGGGCCTGTCACTGCTCACCACCGATTATCACAGTAATTTTCTCATCGCCTCCATCCTCCTCTTGCTGCCAGAGTGAGCGTTCTAGGACACAAATCTAACCTCACACATCTATGTCTCACTGCTCCTAAAAGATGCTTTTTAGTGACTTCCTATTGCCTACAGCAGTGCTGTCTACTGAAATATAGGAGAGTGACAAGTCATTTTACACTTTCCCCAGGCCGTGTTAAAAAAAAAAAAAAAAAGGAAAATGGAACAGGTCAAGTCTGATAATTTATTTAATCTAACATATCCAGTATATCATCATTTCAACGTGTAATCAATAGAAACAAATCTCTGTTTTATGTTCTTTTTTGCATCGCCTATGAAATCTGCTGTGTGTTTTACACTTAACCTCCCAATTTGGACTGGCCCCATTTCAAGTGCTCAATAGCCACATGTGGCCAGTGGCTGGCTACCCTGTTGGAGAACACTTGTCTAGAGAAGAGTCCCTAGTCCTTGACATGGAGTTCCAGGCACTGAGTGATGTGACCCAGCCCATCTCTGCTTTATCCCGGGTATTGTGCCCCACACCACATCTTCTCTCCAGGAATCACAGATATTCCCGGTTCTTTCACGCCTCTGTGCCTTTGCTCATGCCTTCAGAGCCCTTTCCATTCCTGCCGTCTCCACATCCCACCTCTCTAGCTGCATGAACACCTCCTCCTCATCTGAGATGAGGTTCAAGCCCTTCATGAAGCCTTCACTTCTAGAACTAAGCCCCCCTCAACCCTGTTCAGACCTTCATGCTAATACCTAGAACCTGGGAGTCCATCTATCTGTTTATTTAACCGATCCATTATACTAGATATTAAACCCCTTAAGGTCAAGGGATCCTGTCTTGCTTTTCCTTCCCCAGCACCTGTGCCTGGGGTGAAGGAATTAATTGATAATTAGAAAGCTGAGGCCCTGGGGCACGTGGGCGGCTCAGGCAGTTAAGCATCTGACTTCGGCTCAGGTCATGATCTCACAGTTTGTGAGATTGAGCCCTGCGTTAGGCTCTGTGCTGACAGCTCAGAGCCTGGAGCCTGCTTCAGAGTCTGTGTCTTCCTCTCTCGACCTCTCCCCTGCTCAAGCTCTGTCTCTCAAGCGTGCTCTCTCTCTCTCTCTCTCAAATATAAATAAAAACATTAAAAATTAAAAAAAAGAAAAGAAAAGAAAATTGAGGCCTAGAAACATTAAGTGATGTGCTTATGGTCTCATAACAAAAACGTGGCATCCTGAGTTACACTGCAGGCTCTCAGCCCAGCACTCATTCGGCCAGTGGGTCAGGGGACATCAGAAAGCCTCTTCTGTGGGACATGCCTGCAAGGATTTCCGTGAAGGTTGGTTTGAGGTGTCGATTGCTAACATCCAGGCAACGTGAACCACAGTCCTGCTGTTGCTGGTACAGATTCAGCTTGGGCCTCACTGTATTTTACCATCCTCGGATAATTGCCAGGAAATGACAGAGGCCAAAAGAGACATAGGGGCAGGGTGCGGGATGATACAGAGCTGTGGATGGGGACTGACTTCACTCACAGAGGAAGGGGATGGCTGTGAGGGGGGGCAGCGTTTCCTCTGAAGCTCTGGGAGCTCGGCTGACTGGCAGAATGGCCAGCCCAGAGTGCCGGCTGGCCTGGGGTGTGGTTCTGGGGGTGGACCTGCTCCCTACCTGCAGGCCAGTCACACCCCCATCTTCAGTGTCCTCATCTGTGAAGGGAAGGGTTTGGACTGGCCGTAGGTACCATGCCCACCTACACTCCTTTGCATTCCCCACGGCAGACATTGCAAATGGATTTCCTGAGTTCTTTCCCACCCTGGGATCCTTCTTTGAGCCCTGCCTAGGAGCTGCTCGGAGCTGTCATTCTTCCAGCTGAAGAAGCCGGTTTGCCTTTGAGACTCTTCTAGCTCTGCCCTTCGAATTCCACAACAGACACATTCCTCTGGTCTTCGGGAATCCCCTAACTGGATGCAAATGACTGCGGGAGAGTAACACCTCGCGTTCTTGTCAGCTCTAATCACAACCTATTCTCAGGGCCTGATCCTGCCAAGGCCACCCAGGAGGCCCCGGGGAAGAGAAGCTAGGAGAGGAGGTGGCAGAAGGAAAGGAAATCCAGCACCCACCGGAGGCGGCCAGACACACGATTCCACTTTCGTTCGTGAGCACACTGGGCCTGCTGCCCGAGCATCCATTGTGGGCACCCTTGTTCGGGGCACTTTGCAGAAGAAATGGCACAAGAGCAGAGCCTGGCTGCCTGCCCTTGGGTGGCATGCAGTTTAATTTGGGAGCCAGGAAGTAAGAGCTCTGTCGTCGCTGACTTGAATAGACAGAATGGGAACTCGTGTATTTAATTAATGGATTGTGTCACCGAGTGTCCGGGACAGCACCTGGCACAAAGTAGTCTCTCAACAAATATCTGAGTGAGTGAGTGAGTGAATGAGTGAATGAATGAATGAAAAACGAACACACATACACACTACCAGAGATACACTCTCCACCCTTGAACCTTAGCTGGGTGGGGTTGACCTCCCAGCCAGCACAGGCTCATATTTTCATTGTTTCCTCCCGCATCTCTTTCGATTTTTTCAAGTGAGGCCACGTTACCTTAGCTTGCTGTCTAAAACACACACAATCATATACTCCCCTTCAAATTCAAGCCCCGCTTTCTGTGGCCTTGTGTGTTACACCTTCATCAAGTGTATTTTTGCCATTGTTGTTATTTTGTGAGCAGAGCCAGGCCAGTGTTTTTGTAGGAATGAGTTGCCCAGACAATGCATCTAATGGGGCTGCATCGGGAGATCTTACAGTCTCTCTGTGGAATCCCATCTTCTGTAAAGTTGGGGGGGGGGGGTCCAGGCCCAGCATTCCAGCCTTTTAGTCCAGGGGTAGGAGCTGATCCTTCTGTGGGAAACTTGTCCACCAGGGCCAGTCAGCATCAGGAATCAGTCCGCACCTGGCCAGATGAGGAAACTCCAAACACGGATACCAATTACGAAAGGGAACAATGTGTTTTTCTCTTGCTGTCCCTTCAACCTGGAGCTCAGTGAGGTTGCCCGTGTCTGTATGTGTGCACCTGCACTGGGCACAGAGCCTGTCCACGCAGTACTGCTTGGATTTAGTCCTCTTCTGGGAAGCGCTCACACCTCATCCCATCTAGAAGATGTGTGCTGAGGACCCACGATGCGTGAGGCCCCCCCTTGGCAGACTGGGTGACCCAGGAGGCAGAGCCAGTGTCCCCTTCGGCCAATGGCCAAGCCACCCGCTCCCCTTTCCTGACCCACTCCTGGCCCGAGAGAAAATTTCAGCTTCCTTGTATTCATCCAGGATTTTGCAATCAGAATCTCTAGAAGGAATCTATTTTGAGTTCAGCACACATGGACGGGTGGCACTTTTTCTGTGTTAGAACTGAACAGTTAGAACTGTTTTGGCTTGAATTTCATACAAGAAACCTGGATCTCTCCAGGGCATCCGGGGGGTCTTAGCCCAGCCCCGTCCTAGTGACAGCGTCTATGAGAATGCAGACATGACCAGACAAGTTCTCCAGCGCGAGGCCCACACAGTGCAATTACCACAGTCTCTCCAAGCCCCGTTCTGCTGCTCTAAAGCTGGTGGGAGGAGCGAGGGATCCCTGTGACCACACTGCCGGGTCGCTACAGTTCCAAAGCCCTGGGCAGGAGCCATAGGGAGTGCCCATGTTCCCTGGGACCAACACCATCATGTCCAGGGACTAGAGGTGGCATCCTAGAAACGTTCTGCTAAAACCAGAATCTGCTGATCCGGGAGTCAAGGACTAAGGCTCCTTTCCCAGCTCTGCCAGGATTTCCACTGAGATCCTACACTCAAGGGTCCTTTCTAAATGCAAACCCTGCTTGCTGTGGTGTATGATTCACGAGAGCATCAAAGAGCTTCCCTGAGAGTCACGCGCTCACCTATAAAACGAGGTAATAAACACACCCGAGGGAGTAGATGTGAATGCCTTTGCAAAGCTACAGGGTGGTGGGCCAAGATAACCTGCTCTGGCATCACGCTCTTCCCCCTGCCCCACCCTCCTGACTACGTGCCTCCTCGACAGTGACAGTGACCAGTGACGATGGCCACTTAGGTTCGTTTACATAACAGCTCCTTAAACCCCTCCCTGACCCCAGGGCCTTCCTATGAAAGGTCCAACTCCAGAAGTTGAACAAATCCAGATAAATGTGGGGAAAAGAATCAGGGGTTGATTCCAGCACTGGTTTTACAAAAGGCTGGAGACTAAAGCAGGGCTCCCCTCCTTCGTGGGCGTATCTTCCTCTTTCCTCAGAAGGCCCAGCAGGGAAAGACGGGGGCCATGGATGAGGGAGTCCTGGTCCTTGCAGCTCACTCCCCCTCCTCCCCAGGCACAGGTGGGTTCTCCCAGTCCTCCAAAGTGCTCCCCCCACCCAGGTCTGAGATGAAGAGTGGGGTGCCGCGAAAAACAGGTTTTGGATTTCTTTGACCTGGGTCTAAAACTCCACTTCCCCATCCACTTTACCAGGTTAAGACATGGCTCCAGTGTGAACTAATTTCCCCAGCTCTGGGCTATGCTATGGCAAATAACTTACTCATGAGTAATGTGGCCATGTTTGTGCAGAGTTTATTTAGATAAGAAAAACAACCCCAGGCCTCATGGGAAGGGCTCTGCAGAGCCAATCCTGTTTCCTGGGCCCTGCCTGGAAGGGCCAGGCCTTCGGGCTGCTGGAGTGGCCCTGGAAGGGCTCCTGAAGAGCCCACCTGCCCCCAGACATCTCTGGGTCCTGCCCCAGGGAGTAAAGGGGAGGGAGGGAGCAGAGGGTGATGGACAGGAAAGCTCAGAGTGGGGTAGGTTCAGCTCTGACACTGCAATTGTGTGGCCCTGGGTAAGACACCCCCAGTCTCTGTGTCTGAGTTTCCCCCTTTTTGAAAACGGTGGTTTGGGGGTGGGTAATGATAAAGCATCTGCCCCAAAGAACGGTTGAGGAGGTGAAGAGACTCTGTAAGACAAAGTACCTTGTAAACTGTGGAGGGCAATGCACAGGTTATTTAGTAATGAATTGTTTGGCTTAAGGCTGTGTTTTCCGGCCACACACACCTGTGGGCACCACGCCAGGTGACGGAGGCACGTGTCCAGGTCCCGAATCTGCTACCTACCAGTCATGGGACCTCTCGAGCCTCCTTCAGCTTTCCGAGCCTCCGTATTCTCCTCTGAAAAGTGGGGGTAATCCCCCTGGGTAATCTGCAAGGCTCTGCCATGCCAGGTTGGGAGAGAAAGACACACGTGAAAGTGGATTGTGAACCGGAGACCGGTGCCAAGCTGGTCAATAGGTTGTCAGTCAATCCGTCAACCAGTGCTTAGGGAGCTGGACGCTGAGGGCCCGGGAGCGAGGAGTCCAGCTGGAGAAACGAAAAAGGCACCTGCTTGAACGGAGCGAAGGAAGCACGCACAGCAGCCGAGGGGCAGACCGGCTTGGGCTGGAGGGGGCAGCCCTCACCTCCACCCGGTTGACACAGCCTGAGGGTACCTGGAACCCTTTGCAGGCAATGCCCTGACTCCGTTACCTGTTCTTCAACTTCATGAAACAGCAGATTCCAGCTTTCCAGGGAAGAGGTCAACAGAACCGCACGTCATAACGCAGGAAAGCAGATTTGCTCGGGAGGAAACGGGTCGGGGCTCGGAGGCAGGGCTAGCCCGCACCCCCACCCCACCCCACCAGCCGTCTATTTCCCCAGTCCTGCTCCTCAGCAGCCCGGAGGCTCCTACTCTGCGTGCCGAGCCTCAACGGCTCTCCCGCCACAGCCGCGTGGGTGCAGTGTGCACACACAGATGCTCTTGCACGAGGAGGCACCCGGATGCGTATTTATGGAGCGCTGTTACTGATGGCGAACACTGGAAATGACCTCGATGTCCGGCCACAAGAGAAAGGGCAAACAGATGCCGTTATATGTATACTGTGTAATTAACTTTGCTCCAGTGAAACTGAATGGGAGCTCCCCATATCAACCAAGACGCATCTCATGAAGGTACTGTTGGGCTCAACAAGCGGGGAGCAGAATATGCTATTATGTAATATTATTATTATTATATATTATTGGCGTAGCACCTAAAAATATACAAAGCAACATTGTGTATGCTTAGAGATATATCACGTGTTGAGTATGAAGGTGTGCGTGGAAAATAATGAAGCTTCTAGAGAAAAACATAGCAGAATACCTTCATGACAAAGGCGAAGATTTCTTTTTTTAATTTTTTTTTAAATTACATTTATTTATTTTTGAGAGACAGAGTGAGACAGCGTGCAAGTGGGGGAGGGGCAGAGACAGAGGGAGACACAGAATCCGAAGCAGGATCCAGGCTCCGAGCTGTCAGCATAGAGCCCGACACGGGGCTCAAACCCATGAACTATGAGATTATGACCTGAGCCGAAGTCGGACACTTAACCGACTGAGCCACCCAGGCGCCCCAAAGGTGAAGATTTCTTAAACAAGATATGAAAGGAATTAACCATGCGGGCGCCTGGTGTGGCTCAGTCAGTTGAGCATCTGACTCTTGATTTCAGCTCAGGCCATGATCCCAGAGTCGTGGGATCGAGCCTCACGTAGGGCCTCTGTGCTGAGCTTGGAGCCTGCCTGGGACTCTCTCTCCCTCCGTCCCTTTGCCCTTCTCCCCACTCACATGCTCTTGCTCTCTCTCTCAAATTAAAATAATTAAAACAATTAATTAATTTTTAAAAAAAGAACTAACCAGGATCACCACTACCCTAGGCAGCTGGGATGCATTATTTCCCAGCAATTCCCATCTTACAAGAGGAGGAGTTGAGACTCGGAGGTGAAGTGACCAACCTCAAAGTCACAGAGCTTGTCTGTAGTGGAGCTGGGGTTAGACCCAAGTCCTACCTTTTTCCACCATGCAAGAGCCGTTCTGGTCCCCTCTGCCCTGCCCCACATCCTCTTCTCCAGCCACAGCCTCTTTGTCTCTGCTCGCTAAGTCCCTCTTGTGCTTACTCGCTGTCCAGTCTGCACCCTTGAAATGACTCTGTCCCCATCTGTATTTTAAAGATCCAATTAAAAGCCTACTTTCTCCAAGAAAATTTCGAGGTGATTTCTCCCTCCCCACATAAGAAAACACTTCTGAATGTAGTACTTGCCCTGAACTTAGTCATTTTCATTCCCATACACGTCTTTCTGTTGTGTCAGTTGTTAGTGTGGCATTTGCATTAAGGGCACAAATCATTTTTTTCATCGTGATAAGTGTGCCTTTTAATCTCCACCCCCTATTTCCCCCATCCCTCACCCACCTCCTGGCTGGCAACCATCATTAAGTAAGAGTCTGTTTCTTGGTTTGCATCTCGGTTTTTCATTTGCTCATTGGTTTTATTTCTTAAATTCCACCTATGAGTGAAATCACATGGTATTTGTCTTTCTCTGATGGACTTACTACACTTTGCATTATACTCTCTAGCTCCATCCGCGTCATTGTAAATGGCAAGACTTTATTCTTTTTATGACTGAGTAATGTTCCATTGTGTGTGTGTGTGTGTGTGTGTGTGTGTGTGTGTGTGCATACCACATCTTCTCTAGCCATTCGTCTATGGATGGACACTTGGGCTGCTGCCATAATTTGGCCATTGTAAATAATGCTGCAATAAACATAGGAGTGCATGTATCCCTTTGAATTTGTGTGTTTGTATTTTGGGGGTAAATGCCCAGGAGTGTGATTACTGGATCACAGGGTAGTTCTACCTGTAATTTTTTCAGGAACCTCCATACTGTTTTCCATTAAGTGCATAAATCTTAACCATCTATAGCTTGATGAATTTCACAAATGAGTATGCCTGTGTAACCACCACTTAGATCAAGATATGGAATATTTCCAAGACTCCAGAAAGTTCCTTCATGCCTATTCACTGTCAACACCTCTCCAAAGTACCACTAGCCTGACCTCTCACACCTAGGTTAGTTTTTTTGGCTTTTGATTTTTGTATGAACGGTCTATAGTATATTCTATTTTGTATCTGGCTTATTTCACCCATGTGATTCACCTAAAAGATTATTGTAGATAGCATAGTTCATTCTTTGCTGTTCTCAAGACCCAGCAGTGCACCCATCATGACCGCTACATTAGGGAACTCTCCCAACAAGATGTACCATGGTGTGCTTACCCTCTTTATCTCAGCTGATGCCCCAGAGGCCTGAGATAATACAGTAGGTGCCAAGAAGGCCCACATCATAAAGCAAGAAGGGCCTGGGCCATCTGTGTGGGACAAGCTAAGAGAGCATGGAACAGTCTGCCAGCACCTCCATGGTAACAAGGAGTGGAATTGGAAGAGAACAGTTGTGAGAAATTCTTTGAAGAGAGTCAAGAGTATGAAGGGGCGCCTGGTTGGCTTGGTCAGTGGAACAGGAGACTCTTGATCTTGGGGTCGTGAGTTCGAGCCCCATGTTAGGTGTAGAGATTACTTTAAAAAAAATAAAATCTTTAAAATAAAAAAAAAAGAAAGAAAGAAAATATGTCTTATGTTCCCAGGATATGTAGGAGAAGGGAAGAGTCTCTTTAAGAGGGGACATAGAGAGATGTTATGTGGCCCCAGAGTTCTGGAGACACAGGGACTGATGTCTGACACATGCCAGCATGATCTAAAGGTGGGAAGCTGGTCAGACATGCTGGAGCAGGGAGAGAGGGGCTGTTCTGGGAAGGAGCATCGCACTGTGGTTGGGTCAAGGGCAGCCTGACTGGGTCTCGTCTGATCAGATTTCACTGCAGATGACACCTCAAAGCGGACAGGGACTCATATCTTAAAGATCGGGGGTGCCTGGGTGGCTCAGTCAGCTAAGCGGCCAACTTTGGCTCAGGTCATGAACTCACTGTTCGTGAGTTCTAGTCCCGTGTCGGGCTCTGTGCTGACAGCTCGGAGCCTGGAGCCTGCTTCGGATTCTGTGTCTCCCTCTCTCTCTGCCCCTTCTCTGCTCACACACTCTCTGTCTCTGTCTCTCTCTCAAAAATACATAAACATTAAAAAATTAAAAAAATAAAAAGACTAAAAGGGCCCCCAAACGCTATAAGACCTATCTGAGATTTTATTTAGGGGTAGGAAGAAAGACAGGAGTCTAAAAAGGACAAGGAAAAAAAGGGGGGAGGGTAAAGTTGACTTTTGCGTGCACGTTGAATCCAACTGGAGCCAGAAAATGGTGGGTAAAAGTGGGTAAAAGTGCCTGGCCCGCCCTGCGTGCACCGACTGTCTCCCTGGACCACGGGAGGAGCTGCTTCCCGGGCCATCTTGGCCCTGCTCCAAGTCCACATGGTGCCTCCGGCTCCCGGGAAGCCCTCGCTCGAGGCTGGAGGTGGACGGGGGGTGGGGATGGGGAGACTCCCCTGCAAGATGTTGCCGCGGCCTCCGCCATTCACACCTGCCCCGCTGCCCTCTGCTGAACATTCCCGCCTGCGATTCCAGCCGAGGCACGAAACAACTGTTCTGTGCAGGCCCCGGAGTGGCAGGGGCTGGCAGGCCTCTCCCGACGACTTCCGAGCCGCTGTCCGAGGCTATGACCTCACTTCCTCGGCCGTGCCGGATGCTGGGCGGACAGGAGGGCAGACAGGAGGGAGGGCAGCGGCTCGGGCTCCGCGAGGGCCTGGCTCAGAAGCGCTGTGCGCTACCCAGCAGGGCCTGATCAGGCCCCCGCCGTCGCTCACTCCCTGCTGTGGGGAGTCCAGCGCCCGGGCCCTTGTTCAAAGTTAAATGCACACAGGAAATTCCCCACTCTGGGAGAGGTGGGGGGAGTGGATGCTCTAGTGGCTCGGCTTTCTGGGTAAGCAAAAGGGGAGGAAAGAGCGCTTTACGTGAGCGCTTGCTGTATACCAGGCCCTGTAGTGAGAGCTCTACGTGGGCGACCTCACACTCCCGAGAACAGCCGTGGGAGATGGATGTTGTCATGCCCATTCTACAGATGAGAAGGAGGGACGCCCCGGAAGTTAGAAGACTAGCAAGGGGTGAGACTGTGTTTCCCACCCATGTGTTCTTTCCACGGCATCACACTGCTCTGGATACAGTCACATTCTCACACTGATATGCCTCACCGTCATGGTAAAACCAGCAGCTTCAAATACATATATATGTATATATTCGAATATATATATATATATATATTTATAAAATATATAAAATTTATAAAAATATATATATTCGAATATATATATAAATATATATATATTCGAATATATATATATATATTTTTTTTCTGGCACAGAATATTGAACGGAGTATTATTACAGTATTAAGAGGCAAGGGCTGGGGTCAGCCTCCCTGCATTCCACAGCTTTTGAGCTGTGCACCCACAGGAGCCTTGTTTGACTTCTCTGAACCTCAGTGTCTCTACCTGTAAGGACTAAGAATAATGCTAACACCTTCTCCATCACCTTGTGAGGAGGTACGTGCTCGAGCGTGGGGACCACTTGGTCTGGGACTCGGATGCCACACATGCTCAGTTATTACTTGTGATTATGCTTGTTGTAAGCTCGTGAGCGGATGGCACAGACCATGGCTACCCCATATGGGCCGATGATTAGCACTCGGCTTCAAAGCTGAGCTGATGTCCAAAGTCACATACGGTCATGAAAATGGCCCTACCCCATGGCCCGTAAGGTGCCAGCTCCCTCAAGGGTCCTGCCTCTCACCTCTGCAGACTTCCCGTGGATTTCTGAGCATTGATCACCACACAGGGAAAGGCACTGAGCCACGTACAGAGATGAAGAAGGATGTGTAGGTGGCCAATGCTGTAGGCTACCAGACGATGCTGGCTCTAGGTTCTCCGTACTCTGTACTCTGGGGAGCAGTTTGCAGCAGTGGGAAGAGGTGGCTTCTTGGAATAGACAAAACTTACAGAAGGCCCCGGAGGCAAACAGTTCTCCCCCATTCCTTTGCTCTGAGCCGCTGCAAGACTCCCTCTGCCCTCAAGATAAAGTCCTTAACATAGTTTCACCTCATGTTACATTTTTTTCCCCCAGCTCCTTCCCAATTTGATTCCTT
The DNA here is from genome assembly GCF_018350195.1 of Panthera tigris. Lineage (NCBI taxonomy): Eukaryota > Metazoa > Chordata > Mammalia > Carnivora > Felidae > Panthera > Panthera tigris. Next base: position 38,259,549 of record NC_056665.1, read on the forward strand.
GAAGCATTACATTGTAGCTCCCTACCCTTTTCTCCCCTGCCCACGCCCTGAACACACCCACACTTGCACACCGCAGGCCCACTTCCCCCCCAGGTTAGGCTGGGGGGGCTCCACCCCCCCCACCCCCCTGATTCTCAAGTAGAAACCAGCTCACATCCGAGCATCTGGACAATTGCCACCCTGGACTTTGGGAACAATAGCAAATCCACAAGCCAGCAGAGGAACCCAGCTCATTCTGAGTAAAAATAACCTGTCAAATCAATTACAGTGGCAGAACCAATTAGGGTGACCGCAGGGGAATAAATATGCAGTGTTTAACTTAATCATCTTTCTGTTCCAACGGCTCTCCGGCTGCATGACTAAGGCAAATGACTATTATGTAACTGATATTTTTATTCTTTGCCCCTTCTTTTCAGAATGAGAAGCCATTATTCAATCTCATTTTCCTTCCAAGGGGAAAAAAAGACCAAGGTGGGGGAGGGGGGAGGGGAAGATTGTCTCTGAACTTGCATGAATGATAAGAAAGTCTAGGACCTTCTATCGTGAATAACTATATGTAAACCTACTCATTAGCCATGTGACCTCAGGCAAGTCCGTTTTCTTCTGTGATCCCCCATCTGTGAAGGAAGGGATTTGGAATGGTGATCTCCAAGGGCCAGCGTTACAAATTCTACCCGGGACAGATTTGACTCTGACATCCTGCATAGCCACAATGGCATCTTACTTACGTGTGAGTCACCCTGTTCTTCTCGCACAGTGTCTGTATCCTCAGGTGCTCAATAGATACTTGCTAAGTGGAATTAATTGGCTCATTCTTTATGTCAGCATGTCCTAGATTTAGGACACTTGCTAGGCTCTGGAAGATAGGCAGCCAAGTGGTACAAAGAAGAGTATCCTCCATTTGAGGGAGGCTGGGTATGTCTCTGAGAAATGCCAGTCTTGCATGATAGGGTTAGATGAAGGTCACGGGCAGTCTATGCTCAGAGAAGAGGGATATTTCTAACCTTAGGTGGTCATGAAGCGCTTTCCGGTTGAGGTGAAATTTGGGTTGGGCCCTGAGTGCTGACAGATCAGTTAGATGAAAGACACTCTAGGGTTATCGATAGGAATGGCCTTTGCATGGGGCGCCTGGGTGGCGCAGTCGGTTAAGCGTCCGACTTCAGCCAGGTCACGATCTCGCGGTCCGTGAGTTCGAGCCCCGCGTCGGGCTCTGGGCTGATGGCTCGGAGCCTGGAGCCTGTTTCCGATTCTGTGTCTCCCTCTCTCTCTGCCCCTCCCCCGTTCATGCTCTGTCTCTCTCTGTCCCAAAAATAAATAAAAAACGTTGAAAAAAAATTAAAAAAAAAAAAAAAGGAATGGCCTTTGCAGAGGTGGGGAGGGAGAAAACCTGACAACAGCGAGGATTTTGGTCAGCAAACAGAAGACAATAAGGTATCTTGGAACTAGACTACGAAAAGCTTTGGAAGCTGGGATGGGGAGCGTGGGTCAGTCTCCCGGTCTCAATGGGAAAGGAAGGTAGGATGGAATCTGTAAGAACGTCACCCTCTCCTCTGGCCAGTGGTTGAACCGGCCATTCTGAATAGTGAGAGATGGATTCCGGCATCAGCCTCTGGGAACAGTCTAGAGGTCTAGAATCTGGGGCAAGAGCCAGAGGCTTACCATTGGTTATAGAAGATGGGGTCCTTTGCTCTGCATATCATACCGAGGCCCTAAATCCACCTCCCTTGCCCAAGTGCCTACTTGCAACATTTCGGGGTCGGTGGGGATGTAAAGATAGTTATTACAGCAGATTCTGTCAATGCCCTCTCCCTACCTCCTCAGCACCCACCCCCACACAGAAGGCTGCTCACTCCCATCCCTACGGGCATGGTAGGTAAGCGCCCAAGAGCGAATGCTTCTGGAAACAGCCCTCTGTTAGTCAGGGATCAGGACTTGGCAGCTAAGTCGCCAGCTTCCTCACCACTGAGGCAGGAGAACTCTGAGGTCCCACAGTCCCCCAAAGGGATCGAGCCCCCAGTCATCCACAGTGATGGCCCGCTCCACAGCATACCTTGTGCTGGCTTCCTTCGCTGTCTCACTTCCATACCCCTTGACCTGGGTTTCTAGGGATCACCTCCCAAATGAACTACTTACATTTGAATCTTTGACTAAAGGCCGGCTTCTGGGGAAACCAAATCACAACAATTAATGAACCGCCTTCATTTTATAGCTGGGGAAACTGAGGCCCGAGAGGAGATATTTTGACCATGAGTCAGGGTGCAAGTCTAGGCCTGCCCAGTCCAGTGCCCTACCCAGTAGACAAGGCATGTCTCAGATTAGTCCTCCCTCTGCTCTGCTTACCCACTGAGGCGCCCCAAAGTCAGAAGGTAGCAGCAGAAATTCATCTTCCCTTCTTGTTTGAACAGAAAGCAAAAGGCCTCAGCAAGGGGGAAGAGGTGAAGGTCTGAGGCTCCCAGATGTGACCCTCATTATCCTGGAAAGTGTGCTTTTGTCTCTGTGGTAACCAGGACAGCCACCCCATTTATCTGATTTCAGTAAAGTGGCCACATCCTTTGGTTTCCACTGCTGGGACTTAAATGGCATGTTTGCAAAATGGAGTTATTAGCCCTTAAAAAAAGGAGGAGGTGGGTTCCCCCCCACCACCACCACCCCTTGAGGGAAAGGGACATAATGCTTGGGGTCTTTCCATAATCAACATCAAAGCATTGTGATACCACAGAAATGACTTTAAGGGGGCCAGAGCAATTACACGTAAAGATAGCAACCAGAAAATGGAATGTAGATGGATAGAGAGGTGCCTTTTAAAAGCAAGCAAATACATCTTATAATGGTGAAGCTGTTTATTGTCAGGGAAAGGAATCCAGGGGACCTATCACGGAAGAACAAAGACATTTTCTGTCTCTTTAAATAACTCAAGGCAGCTTGACATCTTAGTCAACAGAAGGAACAAAGATATTGTGTGTTCAGGGAAAGGAAACTCTTTTTCTCTTGAAAAGAAAGCAGATGTTATCACCTGGCTCTGGAGAAGTTTGAGGAATCTAAGCACAATGTGACATTTTTCCAGGTTCAATAAACACTGCTTTGATGTGCTAACAACCCTAATGAAGCTGGTCAGTTAAATGAGCCAAGCTTTAGGCCACGAAGAGCATGTTATGCCGGTTTGCCTCTCTGAGTCTGGAACATTAAACTGCAGACCCCTCCAACAGATCACTCTATGTCTGCCTTGCCATGGAGCATTTGCGAAGGGCTAATTGTCAGGTCATTCGTTGTTCCACTCAGAAAATTCATTATTTGTATTCTATGGTTGAAGAAAAAGGATAAATGCAAACGATGGATTACATTGGTCACACTTGTAACACACAAGGGCAAAAAAAAGTGCCTCAGAGCATCAGTGTTCGCAGGCAGGACAGGGAAGTATCCCTGTGGCTGGGGGAGGGAAAGGGAAGATTTCACTGAGATTGAATATCTTTTCCTCTGGCCCTCATATGTTTTGAGAAGAATTTGAATAAATGGGTAGGAACATAGCAAAACCAAAGCCAAGGTAGCTTGGCTGGGGCAGATGGTATATGACGTAGCATTGTTGGAGACGAGGCTGGAAAGACAACCCCGGTCCCGATTTGGGAGACCTGAGATGTACGCAAAGAAGTCTAAGCTTTTTCCTAAAGGCAATAGGGAGCCAGTGAATGCTCAGGATCATGCTGGGGAAGAAAACTGAGCTCAAGATGGTTGCCTACTTACTCCAAAGGGCAGCGGTTCATTTCTCTGGTAGGGATATTGACTGCTATGATGAGTTGGGTTATGAAGTCCATTCACACAAATGGCTAAGTTTTTCAGTGAGGGACAGGGGAGAGAGAAAAGGAGAGCATGTTAAAGACTTCAAATGACAAAGTGGAAGAGGAATTTCTCAATTGGATCAGACGGCAAGGACACACTCTCCTTGCTAGGTAGGCACCAAGACCCAGCTTCTATGCAGGTGTGGGACACAGCACGGAATCACAGAAGCACCCATCTGAGCTGCCATTCAAGATTCTGCTGGGTCTTCCATGACAAGTCCTTAGACACTGAACATTTATACAGCTCGTCCACAAAACTTTTGCTTCAAGTTGGACCTCAGCCTATCACTTGGTTAATTTTTTTTTCCCCAGCAACCCTCCAAAATCCATCAGAGAGTAAAACTTTGGCAGGGTGTCCTGTATTTCTGACTTATTTGGGGTTCCTCACCCCCCCCCTTCCATTCTTCAGAGACCAGACTTTGGAAATGTGTGTTTCAGTCCATACTCTATTAAGCAGAAAGCTCGAGGCATGGTGTATGCAGGGTAATGACCATTTCTGGGCAATAGAGGAATCTGCTGATAAAACTCAATTTGTTTTAGTTTTCTTTGTGGCTCTGGTTATTAAAAAATGTCTGAATCCGCTCATGCTGTCCTCCCTTTGTGATTAAATGGATCCTTGCCGAAGAGGTTTCTTGGAGGCCACAGAGGAGGAGTGTGGCCATCAGTGACCACAGGCAGGGGCTAGAGAAGGAGATGGAAAGGAGAAGGACATGGGTCAGCCACCCCCAACCACGTGGCCACAGGGCACCATGGGAACAAAGGCCCCTGCTGTCACGTCCCTCACTCCCTCTCTCGCTGCCTCCTCCCATCACGCACATCAGTGGAAAAAGCAGGGTCAGATCGTGGCACAATCTTTCTTTCCTTTCCTTCTGTTTATCTGAGTTTCACAGGGAAAGGAAAGATGTTGGGAGAAATATTGGTAAGGGGATTAGTTTTAAATGGCATCTTCCGGGATGACGGGGGTCCTAAGGGTCTCGACACCATGGGTCAAATCACGTATCAGCAAGAATGCCATCCGTAAGCCGAAAGAGTTCACTTCTTGTCCTGGCTCTGCTCTTCATTATCTGTGTGGCCTTGGGCAAGTGGCTTCTACTCTCTTGGCCTCATTATCTTCCTCTATAAAGTGAGGGGGCTGGGCTGTGGTCTGTGCAGGGTCCCATCCCTGCGGCTGTAAAAGCGGGATCATATTCCTTTCCTGTTGATCTCAAGGAGGCATGGGGAGATCAAAATTTTTAACATGATCGAAAATACTTGGGAAGCTGTAAAGTCCTATGTGATTTGGAAAGGTAAGTCTCTGTAAGAGGCTCCCCACAGCAGTCAGGAACTTCTTGATGCAAACCAGCTGTTGATGTGAGCAGATTTGAGGGAAGGGGCCCCAGAAAGACCAGTGGCCTGGAGTGGGGAAAGGGAAGTGAGATGGGCAGCCTGGCCTCCCAGAGAGTCCCTGAAGGCAAAGTCCCCTTTCCACCCACAGTCCCTGTACCCAATAGGACCCATCCCCTCCCCACGCTTTGCCCTGCTCACGTCGTTACACTTGCTGTGATACTTCTCTTCCTGGGTTCTTAGGACATCCCTGCCCCTGTCCAGATAAGAAACCGAGCCACCTCCAGGGAGGGGTCAGGTGATACACCCAAGTCCCCCGGCAAATCAGAGCCCTCACAAGATGCTGGCCCATAGTATGGTAGGAAGGGCATAGAGGGTTTTCTCATTGCTGCTGAACCAACTCCTTGACCAGCTGTGTGACCGTGGGCAAGCTATTTAACTTCTCTGAACCTCATTTTCAGACAAACCTGGGAGGCCTTCTGTATACTTCTCGGGAGGTTCCAGCTGAGCTGTGACCCCCTTTGCCCGCAGCAGCGAGCTTAACAACACCCCCTTACGCTGGACAATGTCTGACACGTAAAAATGCCAGATGCACCTGAAGCTGTGAGGTGCACTGTTTTTATTTATTTTTTTAATTATTATTTTTTAATGTTTTTATTTATTTTTGTGACAGAGAGAGACAGAGCATGAGCAGGGGAGGGGCAGAGAGAGAGGGAGACACAGAATCGGAAGCAGGCTCCAGGCTCTGAGCTGTCAGCACAGAGCCCGATGCGGGGCTCGAACCCACAGACCGTGAGATCATGACCTGAGCCGAAGTCGGACGTTTAACCGACTGAGCCACCCAGGCGCCCCGGTGCACTGTTTTTCGATGGCCTCCCTCAAAGGCTCTGAAAACCTGTCCCCTTCCACCCCACCCACCAGCAGCAGACCCTGTCTATAGAACTGGGGCGTCACGGGAGTCCACCCTGACACCCACAGAGCTTCTCCTCACTCCCCTAGGCTTTGACATTGAGGCTCATCCGTTCTCATGAGGGGCTTGGGGCAGTCCGCATTTCTGGGACCTCATCCTTCCTCAGAGATGCAGGGAAGTTTTCGGGAAGTACAACTTGGAGGGAGCTTTACTCTGGCCAAGAGGGTTGTGATTTGGTCCCTGGAGGTTGGGGTTTAACTGAACCTTAAGACACATTTGGCATCTGTGTGAAATCTCTGCTCTGTGTCCCCAGCTGCAGGACAATGGGGGCCATTTATAACTTTGCACATGGAATGAGAACATCTGGTTCAAATCACACACACACACACACACACACACACACACACACACACACACTCACCAACAGGAATACATTACAGTGGAGACAGTCACTCCTAACTGAATGTATGCTCCTGCCTCTCGCTTCAGGGACCATGGGAAACCATAAATAAAAGACAATCTCTGTCCAGGAGGAATGGTAGAGATCCTCTTATCTACATCTCTCTCTTTAGAGTTAGGAAATCTGAGATGGCCAGTAACTGGCTTAAGGTCGCCCAGCCAGTGAGAGACAGCAGTGAGACCAGAATCTGGGTGTTCCAGCTTCTAAGCTGCAGCCTTTCCTCAGCTCTGCATGCATTTACTACTCCTCCCCAGGGGGACAGAACAGCAGGCACTCGGCCCTTTTGAGTCTTGAGGAGACAGAGACACCCTCTCCTGCCAAGAGGACAGAGAGCTCAAGGTCCCCAGCCAGCAGATGGCCTTTTATCACATTCAGCAAGGCCATCTGTGCAGCCAGGCCTGACACTGCAGCCAAGAGGGGGGACCCTGAGTCATGGAATCTGCAGGGTGGCTCCATGACCAGCCAGGCAGGGTCGCAAAGCCCAGGGCGCTCAAGGCCAGGCGTAGGTGGGTGCTGGGGCAGGTGCGGGCGGCGCCGGGTGAGGGGTGCGCATGCCCGGCGGAGGGCCAATCATCGTGCACCCTCACCCAGTGCTGCCTGTCCCCCAGGGCGTGCTTCTGCGGAAAAGGATTCTACATTTCTCTGGTTCTCCCTCGTTCCAGGGTCCCCCCATTCAGGTTCTGCTGCCTGAGGTCCCTGCATGGATATCCCCCGGAGAGAGGACTGGGCGGAGGAGAGGACACCCCTGCCCCACAATGCCCTTCTTCTTCGTTGGGGAGTCAGTGATTTCTGTGGCCCGAGAGGAAGAGAAGTAGCCCTTCACAGCCACCTCTTCCCGGTCTTCCTGGAAGACTGCCCCCACCTCATGACTTCAGCACATCCACAGCGAGTAGAGGAAGGTTGATTGGATATGGGGTATGAGGGCTACAGAGGGACCACGGGCAGTACCTGCACAGTTTACCTGGTCAGCTACAAGGACGGAGTTGCCATTCGCCGAGATGGCAAAGAGGTGGGTGACACGGGTCGGGGCAGTGAAGATCAGGAGTTACCTACTGGGCGTATTTTGTTGGACATCCAACAGGGGAGTTCTTAGAAGGCAGTTGGATATATGAACTTGGGGTTCAGAAGGGAGGGTTGATTGCTTGAGAAACTTGGGAGAAATAGATGATACATAAAGCCATGGGACCTAGGTGTGAATGTTGTCACTTTACCCCTGTTCCCTGAAGAGGGGTAACGAGAGAACCTTCCTCAAGGGGCTGCTGTGGGTATGAAATGGGATGGTGAGTGGTAGGTGCCTAGCCTGACAGTTGGTTATTACAGATGGGTACGGGGAGGTCAGGAAGGAAAGGTGACTGGACAGGAGCAGAGGCCTTGGGAGGGGGTGCAGATAGATTATTAATAGTAGAACTTAACCCCCCCTCCCCCCCGGAGAGTGGGGTCACCCTCTCTGCAGAGATCAGATCCCCAGGTGCCCTCTGGACCTTGGCTCTTTAATCCAGGCTGTCTTACCAATGAGTACTCCGTGCAGCCAGCACCCAGCTAGAGGGGGGTGTGGACATCCCAGCCCTGTCAAGACCAAACCCGGGACCTGCTTGCCTGTCCCACTTTGCTCCAGCTACATTCTGGTGGTTCCCTGGCTCCTGGCTCCCGGGAGCTTTCTGTTTCCCTGCCTGGCATGCTCCTATGGGACGTGGCCACAGATCTAGTGCCTTCCCCCCACCCCCTGCACCACCCCATTCTATGCCCACAGCCATCCTATAAGGAAGGTTCTCATTATCCCACTTCAGAAGGAGGGTGAAGTGATAACACTCACTGCCTATCTCATCCAGTCCCATGGCCTCAACTGTCATCTATACCAAGGGTTCCCCAAGTTCTCTCCTCAACCTGACCTCTCTCCTGAACTCCAAACTCTTGTATCTAACTGCCATCTTGGTCTGTAGAACATCTAGATGGACCAGTAGCCAGAAAGAGATCTGGGAACCTCATTGTCTCCCCCGGAGGGGTCAATTTTTTCCTCTTAGAATGTGAAAGCTGGAAAGGAGCCCAGCAGCCATCTGATCAACCTCTTCCCTTTTTTTTTTTTAATTTTTTTTCAACGTTTTTTATTGATTTTTGGGACAGAGAGAGACAGAGCATGAACGGGGCAGGGGCAGAGAGAGAGGTAGACACAGAATCGGAAACAGGCTCCAGGCTCCGAGCCATCAGCCCAGAGCCTGACGCGGGGCTCGAACTCACGGACCGCGGGATCGTGACCTGGCTGAAGTCGGACGCTTAACCGACTGCGCCACCCAGGCGCCCCTCTTCCATTTTTATAGATGAGGAAACCCGAGTCCTGAGAGGGGACGTGACTTGCCTAAGGTCACATTCAGGATCAAGCATCAGGGCTCCATGGGCCACCCAGACTGTCAGGAGTACAGCGCTCAACTCAGACACTCAATCTGACCTCATCGTCCTCCTGTTTGAAATCCTTCAGTGGCTGCTTATTGCTTTGTCACAATAAAGTCAAAATTTCTTACAAGGACCCCTAAGTCCCTGCTACGTCCACCAGCTACATCTCCTACCACTCCCCGGGGTCCACCCAGAACAAATCACTAGCATGTCTCTGGAAAGGCCCTACCTCCAGGCCATCTCTGCCTAAATGCCTCTCCGTGTTCTAGACTCTCTGCCTCTTTCATCATCTCCATCTCCATCTGTCAGTCTCTGTGCCTTAGACTCTTGCTCACCTCTTAGCCTTTGGCTTCTGGAATACTCCCTTACCTCTCCTTGTTGGAGACCTAAGTCAACTGAGTCATAAAGACTAGCAGAAGGGCATCCTTCTGGGTGGCGGCTGTGGCTTTCGGGAGAGGAGCCTTGTTGACTCTGGGAGGGAGGCCCCACAGGAGACCCCTGGGGATCGTCCCACCCTCTGCCTGTTCAGCCTCCTCTCCCGGGCAGTAGACCCAGGCCCAGACTTCATTGTGGCCTTGCTGGTCTTAACTGGGAGATGGCTGGTTATGGAGCTCCCCCCCGCCTCACCTCCGGCCCAAGACAGGAGAGCCTCTCCACCAACAGTCTTCAGCACTCAGCACAGCCTCACCTCTTCTGTGAAAGCTCCTCCATAGTCTCGAATCCTCACCCGAGCCCCTTCTTTGAACTCTCAGAGTGTTGCCCTTTTCTGTCCTAAGTAATCTGCACTTGCCATCTTAGTCCTTAGTTATATACTTTACGAATGGACCATTTTTTGAATAGTATGGTGAAAAAGAAGGCGTTCTTCACAGCCAACAAATCCCAGATCTGCCGAGGGACTAAGGCAAGTGACTTCACCTCTCTGAGCCTCAGTTTCCGCATCTGTAAAATGGGATAACAGTGACCTTTCGCCTGGGGCTAGTTGTAAGGATGAGATGGGTTATCACATCAAGTGCCTAGGCAGAAATTCAGACAGCTTGCTTCAAGTGTGTTGCACCTCTTCCCGGCATTGGGATCGTGGGCAAACTTCTCAAACTCAGCACGTTTTGATCTCCTCATTTGCAAAATGAGTCCCTCATCCGTGACGAACAGTGTCTATTTTTAAAGGCGAGGACACCAAGGCAGATAGGTTAAGAGACTTGCCCCAGATTTCAATACAGCATAGAGCCTGCTCACTTGACCAATACCACAGACCGGTACAAGTAACAGCCAGAGGCCCCGTAATGAGGAAGTGGAGAGGAAGGAGCTGCCATTTCTTCGAGGGGAGTGGGGGGGAGGGGGATGGGGAAAGCTTTAAATGGAAAGTGAAAATCGCTCGGGTCATGGAAAGATAATGTGTGTGGCTAAGCTGAGAATGAGGTTAGAAAGTCATCCCAGATGGTTGCACAACCATATGAAGGCGCTTAATACCACAGAACTGTTCGCTGAAAAATGGCTGAAATGCTAATTAATTGAGGGATTAATGTCAAATTTGTAGTGAAAAAGAAAAAAATTAACTTACAGTCTATTACAAACCACTCACTATAGGGATGTGTGTTTCCTGAGAACATTCAGGAACTAGAGATCTTCAAAAAAAGAAAAGTCAAATAATCTGTGATTTCACCGTTCCGCCGTAAATAATGTTATTTTAAGGCGCAACTCTCTGGGGTTGTTTTTATATACGTGTCTCAGTTGTTATTTACTAAAGATGGGAGCGTATTCTATTTCTATACACGTAGCTTTAGAACGTCCTTTTTCTACTCACTACATTATAAAATGTACGTGTCATTAACTTAAAAGAAAGAAAGACAGAAGGAGAGAAAGGAAGTCATCCCAGGTGGGAGGACTGGCGTGAGCAAAGGCACGGAGGGATGACAATGCATAGCGAAAAAGTGGGGAATCCAGAGCAGTGGGAATGCATTTTACAAAGAGGGGTATAGTGGGCGTAAAACCTGGATGGGTCGCTTGGCACATGAGCCTAGAGGGCCTTAAAGGAAAAAATTAATTATGCCAGAAAGTGTGGGCTAAAGGAAGATACAATACCTCATCAGAAAACTTAGCTGAGCTTCCCGGCAGCCAAGGCAAAAAGAGAAACACGGAAACGAGCTTTACGTGTTACAAAGGATTAAAGAAGCATGTGCTCTGAAGCCTAACTTTAGGGTTTGAGTTCTGCCTCTGCCATGGATCAGTTATGTTGCTTTGGCAAATTAGTTACTCTCTTTGCGATTCAGCTCCTCTATTTACAAAATGGGACAAATAATGGTGCCCTCTACCTACGGTTGTTGTGCGGATTAAATGAGCTAATACATGCAAAGCACTTCAAACAGAGCCTGACACACTGGTAACTCCCAATAAAGGTTAGAAATCGTGATTATCAATGTTTCTTCCTGGCTGAATTACAAGATGTATTTATCTTGAGGTTTCCTTATGCAGAGAGCTCAGAGCAGCATAAGAGTATTCTCAATAAAAATGTGACAGTAACCGTGGCTGCCTTCTCAGTAAGCCTGTGTCTGACATCTCCCGGAAAGAAGCCAAGAGCAAGCAAAGGGCTCTAAGAGAGAGCCAGTGCTCATGTCCCACCCTGGCCCAGGACCTCCCCACCACCTGACACGCTCCAGGAAAGCCCTTGGAAAATGCCAAGAAAGGAAGGATCTTTACCCCCTTTCCGCTTGCCCTCTCTCTCCCTGTTCAGCTCACCCTCTCAGCCTGGCTTTCTGCCCGAGTTGCTTCCTGTTTCCTGAACATTTCATCTCCTGAGCATTCGGGCTTTTTTCTCATATCATCCCCCTGCCTGCAATACTTCTTCCTTCCAGAGTCCTGGCGAACTCCTACGTGTCCTTCAAAGCTCACTTCCATTCCCTGGCATTCCCTGACTCTCCCAGCTCTCCTCCGCTCCGGGACAACTCGGCACCACCCCCTCTTGTGTGATGTGTGACGGTCAGGGCAGTGATGAAGATGGTGGTGGTGATGAAGATCCTGGCAGCTTACCTTTTTTCAGCTCGCTCATTTATTTTGAGAGAGCAACAGACACAGAATATCAAGCAGGGTCCACACCATTAGAGCAGAGCCCGATGAGGGGCTCGAACTCACAAACCGCGAGATCATGACCTGAGCCCAAACCAAGAGTGGGACGCGTAACCCACTGGGCCACCCAGGCGCCCCCCACCTTTTTCTTTAAATGCTGCAGTTAATGTTTACGACCACCCTGTAAGGAAGTTGCTATATGCACCCCTATTTTAGAGAGACGGAAACTAAGTCACAGAGTGGCCAAATAACTTGCTCGGGCCGCAACACCTGGCAGCCGAAGAGCTGGGATTCGCACGAAGGGAATCTGTTTTCAGAACCGGCACCACGACCATCATGCCAAACTGCTCCCCTGTATTGTTATTTCTATTTTTATTGCTATGACTGTTACTCATTGATGATGGGTCGGTTTTCCTTTGTGCTTGCGTTCTCGTGGCCGGGGACCACACACCTGACACCCGGTGAACGTTGAAGAAATACCTGCCACCGTTCCGGCTGGCAGTTCCCTTCAGCTGAAAGGAGTCAAGACTCATTGCAAAGTCCTCTTCCTCCTCACTGGACCTCGTGGCCACCCCGCCCAAGTCCCCTTAGGGCTTTACGCTTCTCCCGTGGCACTTTTGGTCCCGTGATGTACATGTGCATACACGCGTGCTGGGAATTCTTCCAGAGCGCACACGGGCAGCTGCCGCGTATGCTGAAGACCTACTGTGTGCTAAATCCGCATGCTGGGGACGGAAGCACCTTCTCCCATTCAACCCTCCCACGGTTTAAAGAGGTGGGCATGGCTCCGCCCAGCGTCACAGACAAGGAAGCCCAGGTCCGGAGCTGGTAAGGGACCACGCTGGGGTTTGAGGCCATCACCTTCCGGCTCCACAACCCGTTCATTCTTCCTTCCACGTTGCCCTGTAGTGCCTCCTGCATCCCTGGATTTCCCACTCCCAAGTCCTTAGCGTGGACCTCGGCACACAGTAGGCCTGCCATAAATATTTGCTGAGTCGAAATGAACTGAATCGGGGGTGTGGGTGGTCCAAGACAAACGTGCCACGACTCAGGCATTTCGAGTGAAATGCATAGTTTCCAAACCCAAGCATGGAGGAGCCCGCTATTTTCGGAGGGCCTTGCACAAATGTTGTGTGGGCTTCCTTTTTGCTACTAAATGTCACTGCATTAGTTTCCTAGTTTCATCCTCCTCCCTGGGCTGGGGAAGATTATGCAACCAGAGCCTAGGAATGAGTCATCCCCGGCTCAGCTGCCAAACTGTCCACAATTGCCATGATATGGTACAGTCTTTTTTTTTTTTTTTTTCCAGGCTATTTGTGGGTGGTTTTGTTTAACTTTTACAGTCTTTCTTTCTTTCCTTCTAATTTTGCTTCACCCTGTCTTTTTCTTTTTCTTTGAAGGGATGGGCTAGGGATACTCAAGGCCTTTAAAACTCTGGCCACTCTGTATCGGTAAGTCCAGCTACCCTCTATGAAATCCAGGGTGGAAAACCCTTCTGGTGATGATATTATCAGGAGCTGAGCTACAAAGGGAGGTGGACAATGTCTTCGGGATGGATGGGGGCTTCCCTCCACCGGACCAGTTGCCAAGCGTCCCCACCCCACCTCCGGCCTGCTGGGAAACTGGCAGAATTGGCCTTCAGCTCCCCAGACCGCGGCTGGGCACTTCACACTCCTTACATGGGCCTGTTTCCTGGATTTGTCGCGGCTGGCTCTTTATGCACGGCAGGACCCAGTGGCCTCCAGCCGGGGCAGCCCTGGGGCCAGCACGCCCCAGCCCTCACAGAAGGAGAAGGTTGACCCAGCAGCATGGGCCACACAGGAGGGCAAGGCCCAGCGTTCAAGGTGACTCAGGGGTGTATAGCACTTTCTGTGAGCTGATGTCCAGCTGCAAAAGTGCTTCCTTATACAGGCCAACCGGTGTGTGAACCAAGGCAAGGCTGGACATGTAGGTTAAGCAGCAGATCCCCAGGTGAGGGGTAGGAAAGGTGGAAACAGGAGCTGTGTGGCACGGGCTCCTTCCTACACGAATAACGGCTACCAGCGAGGCTCAACCTGGTGTTCAAATGGCGGGGGTGCCTGTCGGGCCCCGGGGACCTGGGTTCAGGAGGAATCATCAGGAGCTTCTTAATAAGCTGCTGTAACACCTGCCAGATGCGCAACACTTGCTCGTTTCCAGAGCACTTTCGGGACATGCTCTCAGATGATGCTATAGAACAGGTGCCCGGCGATCCGATGGAAGATGAGCCAGCCCTGTCTGCCCCTTCCCCAGCCCTCTCAGGCAGAGGCAGGGGGCAGCATGCTTGGAAACTACACGTGAGAGTGGAAAGAGCCCTGGATTGGAAGGGAGAGGAGTCGGCTTTAGAGGCCTGGCAGCTCGTGCTGCGTGCACGTGAGCGACTCTCTCGTGCACTGGCTGCCTCCTGGGCACTTTCCCCCGCATCTGCCTAGCGCCCTCTCCGCTCCCAGGTTTTTGTTCAAACATTAGCGTTTCAGTGAGGCCTTCCCAGAACTCCCTAAAATGGCATCACCTCTTCCCCACACACATGGCCTCCTGTCTCCACTAAAATATTAGCTCCACAAGGGCAGGACTTTTTCCGTTTCATTCTCTGCTGTAACCCCAGTGCCCAGAATCATGCCTGGGGGCATCGATTAGATGCTCAATAAACAGTCCGCGAATGAATGAAGCCAGAAGTGAACAAAGAGGTCCGGGGTACCGTTATCCCAGAGCCAAAGAGCCAGCCCCAGTTTGAACATCCTAGCCCCACGAAGGCCAAGGTCGGGGGCTCTTTGAAGCCACAATCTCATGGGAAAAGCTGCACCCTCTCCTCTCTCCTGAAACCCGCTTTGATAACACAGAGCATCGATGCATCATGTAGCGGATGACTGCACCTTGAACGTCGTGCTAATGGCTTGCTAGTGAGAAAATGGGCACTTAGCCTGTCATCAGAATCAAATGGGGTGAGAGAAGCTTCTTCAAACGCCCAATTTCCTAAAGAGAGGAACAGTCAGTTTGCAAGAAACAGGCCAGTCTGTTATAACCAGCAGGATGGCAAGCCCCGTCACCGTCCTGCCTGTCTGTCCAACGAATGGAAGAACAGGTTTGGAGCGGAACTGGGTCTCGCTCCTTAAACTTTACTGCCAAGCGCTCTGGAGCTGCAGCCTATTGGGAGAATGCCCGGTTGACCCCTCCAACCGCAAATCCCAGGAGTGAGTTCCTCCGGGATCCTTTTTAAAGCCCATTGTTCCCTAAGTGATAGCACATTTTAATCTCTTCCTTTTGAAGACCAGGCTCTTTTTTTCCTTAAAAGGAAAGGCTAGCTAATTCTCCCACAAAAGCATCGTGTTTCCTTTTCTGCAAATGATTGTATGACATTATAGGTGATTATATTTTGGCAACCCGTATACTTGATCGCAAGGTTTTTTTTCATATACGGAAAAGGTAAGCTGGGTGTATTTATAATTCATGAAATTTAAAATGCTTCTCCCAGCTCTCTTTTTATTCTCACAAACTTCTACCACTGCTACCTTTGTTGGGTGCTTTGAAGACTCCAGGTATAGGTCAGGTTTAGCTGAAAACTAGGAAAATAGAAATGTCCCCCTCCCCAGTGTTTACTGTGCCCTTGCAGAACAGAAAGCCAACGGAGGCCCCTGAGGCAGCCAACATCAATACTGGGGTGAGCTGAGGCCAGAGTGCCAGCCGGGGAGTGGGCAGAGAGCCCAGACTTGGTCCTCCAGCAAAAGCTGAGTGGGGCCTGCCTGGGAATCTGCCCAGGAAGGGGACCACCAGCTTCAGGATCTGAGCCTGGAGAGGCTGTAGCAAGCCCAGGAAGGTGAGCCACCGAATCCACTCAGGCGGGCGGCCCTCGCTCCTTGCCCGTGTGAGTCTCAGAGCACAGCTCGGCAACCTTAGAATCAGCGAACAGAACACAGGACGGCACGTCCATCAGAGCCCGAGCCCCCGTGACGACGTGGGGCCTCCTGACCCCGGTGCCGCTTGTGAATACAAGATGTATATACTATTACTATATCTCTGAAAGGACTGGTATCCACGCTGCTTGGAAAAGCAGCACGGTGAAGGCCCGTATCATCCCACAAGCAATAACGGTGGTAAGAAGACTCTCTTGAGTGATTTACTGAGTAACACGCATGGTTCCAAGTGCTTCACGTAAGTTAGACCATTTATTCTTTTAAAACACCACGCCCGGGCACCCGGCTGGCTCAGCCGGTCAAGCATCCGACTTCGGCCCAGGTTGCCATCTCGTGCTTGGTGAGTTCGAGCCCCGCGTCGGGCTCTGTGCTGACCGCTCAGAGCCTGGAGCCTGCTTCGGATACTGTGTCTCCCTCCCTCTCTCTCTGCCCCTCCCCTGCTCACGCTCTGTCTCTCTCTTCTCTCTCTCTCTCAAAAATAAATAAGGATTAAAAAAATTTTTTTAATAAAAAAATTTTTTTTTAAATAAAAAACCATGCCCGCTTTCAAGCTGAGAAAACCGAGGCAGATGGGTTGTTCCAGGTGGAGCTGGGCTAGGAAGCCAAGCACTCTGACTTTATAGTTAAGGTTTCTCAACCTTGGCTCTTTTGAGTCGTCAGGGTAGACCATCCAGATCATTCTTTGCTGTGGGGGCTGTCCGGCACACTATCGAAAGCTTACCAGCATCCCGGGGCTCTACTCACTAGAGGTCAGTGGCGCCCCCAGCCCCACCCCCGGTGCGACAGTTGAGAGGGTCTCCAGACATTGCCAGAGGTCCTCCTTCTCCGTGGGAACCGCTGTGCTATGGCCAGAGCCATTCCCTGCTAAGTCCTGCCTGATGGGCACGAACCGGATGGTGCCAGATGTGGCATCTAGGAGGGAGACTCAAGGAGGCTGCTCACATCACGTCTCCCAAAGGGGTCTTCACAAGGGTCCTCGGCTTTTAATTTTACAAATCCCATCGTCCTTATCCGGTCGTCCAGGATCAGTTGGACCCACGGAAACACACCCATCGCAATGCAGTTTGCCGGTTTGGCAAAGCGAGCTCTTGCTCACGTATTGCAGATGGGACAGAGGTGGTGACGGGTTATCGAGGGGGCTGACCACGCAGCACCTTCACTCGGACAGGCGACCAAAGCGTAGAGCACCAGAGAGCGTGGACGGGGCAGGGAGGGGGGCTAGATTTCTTTACTGCATTCTGGCCTGAGTCCCAGAAGCAGTCCGGGCTGCTTCTTAGTATTTGTCTGTGAAATCTAAGATAAGGTCCTCGCCTTTTTCTGCCTTGTGAGGGTAGGTGAGTCCGGCGGTGGCTTTGGCCCCAGACAGAGCAGGACTGTTTGCCCCTGCTCCTAGCATGTTCCTCCCGCCCCACGCTACCCTGTGAGGAACGTGTGCCCCCTGTGGGCCTCCCCTCCGTGGGAAGGAATCTGCTCGCTCGACCTCCATTTACTGTTTGAAAACTGAGGCTGCATGGCAGGCTGTAGCCCTCCCAGAGGCGCACAGATCATCGGTAAGAAAACAAGGGCAAAAATCCCAGGTCTCTGGATCACCCCTCTCCTACCTCCTGTTGGTGGTTCTTCTCAGAGTATTGAAGAAAAGCCCAGAAGCTGACCTTTAAGGATCAAGGCACACGTATTTGTTGAGGTCCTACTGTGCGCTCAACGGTGCCAGGCTCCAGTGGTCACGCTGGGAGGTGCGGGGCGCAAACCCTCACCTCAGGGAGAGTCCAGTCTGGTTAGGGAGGCGAGCTAGAAGCTACGCAGTATTCTGTGGGTGAAACGAGCGGAGGAAGGAGGGCGGGAGGGCATTCTGGTTCAGGGTCTGCGGAGCTTTAATCTGAACCTGGCTTGGGCGCTTTGCCGCACAGGTGGAAGGACAGGGTCCAGGAAACGGCGATGACCCCACGGGAGCCCTGCTGACTTGAAAGGTCCACGGGATGCCCAGCTGGCTGGGCCGGAAGCTCCGGCTGAACTCCGAACTTGAGATGGAGACCGGCGGTTTTGCGGTCACGGTAAAGACAGGGCTTGAGCTGCGGGAGCTGGGGAGATGGCGCGGGGAGGGTGTGCGGAGGGAGGAGCAGCTGGAGAGAAAGGAGGAAAGCCAGCGTGTCCTGCCAGGAGGGCGGGTGACACGAGGACAGAGGAGGGCCACCAGCCCCTAGGGACAAGGGTGTGCTCCGGGCCCTGCTGAGAAGTCTAGGTGGGCCCCCCCCCCCAGGGCAGAAACTGGAATACAGTTGGGCGGAGAAGTGAGTGGGAGGTGAGGACAGACCCCACCTCTGAGAAGCTTCCCTGTGAAAAGGAGGAGAGAGGGCTGGGGCTGGAGGGAAGGCACACTCTCACTTTTAAATCCCTGGCATCTGGACCATCAGGGGAACTGGAAGACGGGGGAAGCCCCGAGATGTTTCCCCACAAAGCTGCCAGAGACTGCTTCCTCCTCTTGGTAGCTGCACACACACCCCGGTGGGGGTTTGTGACACAGCACAGCCCCGTCACCCAGCATGGCGCCGCACGCCCGCCAGGGAAAGACGCCCCGGGTTCGCAGGGCGCTGCAGGGAGTTCAGATTCAAAGCTCCGTGGACTCTGAACTGGAACTCTTTGCCAGCACCCAGTCCAAAGTGTCTCAAATTTTTCCAGTGAAGAATCCCTATTGGCACACATGGGGAAGAGCTCAGACCC
The DNA here is from genome assembly GCF_018350195.1 of Panthera tigris. Classification (NCBI taxonomy): domain Eukaryota; kingdom Metazoa; phylum Chordata; class Mammalia; order Carnivora; family Felidae; genus Panthera; species Panthera tigris. The sequence continues at coordinate 38,278,170 of NC_056665.1, forward strand.
CCGGGGTCAGGGGTCAAAGCGGAGTTCGGAGCAGCTACCACAAGCCCAGTGTTTCTCTAAAGACTCATGTTTTAGCTTCAAGATTCATGCAATTTTTTTTTTTTTTTAGTGTTTATTCATTTAAAAAAAATTTTTTTAACGTTTATTTATTTTTGAGACAGAGAGAGACAGAGCATGAACGGGGGAGGGCCAGAGAGAGAGGGAGACACAGAATCTGAAACAGGCTCCGGGCTCTGAGCTGTCAGCACAGAGCCCGACGCGGGGCTCGAACTCACGGACCGACATCAAGTCAGACGCTTAACCGACCAAGCCACCCAGGCACCCCTAGTGTTTATTTATTTTTGAGAGACAGAGAGAGAGAGAGAGAGAGAGAGAGAGAGAGTGAGCACAAGCAGGGGAGGGGCAGAGAAGGAGACACAGAATCAGAAACAGGCTCCAGGCTCTGAGCTGTCAGCACAGAGCCCGACACAGGGCTCGAACTCACGGACCGTGAGATCACGACCTGAGCCGAAGTCAGACGCTTAACCAATCAAGCCATCCAGGCGCCCCTAGTGTTTATTTATTTTTGAGAGACAGAGAGAGAGAGTGAGCACAAGCAGGGGAGGGGC